>NC_136069.1:1043134614-1043734614 GCF_964261635.1 Lissotriton helveticus | reverse complement strand
CTCTGCTTATGACCTCACACATCACATCACTCATGACATATTCTATGACATGATGGATAACATTACTGATGACAACTGATATAATTGATGACAAAACTGGGCATGGTGGGGGCGAAAGTTATAGTAACTTTAGGGCACAAGTTATAGTTACTTGATATAACTATAATTATTGAATTTCAGTGGATTTTCTTAATTAAAACGGTATGTTTTAAATTCATTTTCTGATCCATCCCACACCAAAAGGAGGTCCTTTTGGTGTGGGATGGATCAGAAAATTAATTTAAAGAGTACTTTGAAATCCTCAATAAATCACCAGCGAATTTCAAATTTACATACGAGATAAGTGACAAAAGAGTAATCTTCCTTGACACAAAAATTTATATTGAATCAAATCAAGTACACACTACTTTACACAGAAAAAAAACAGCCACGAATGCAACCCTGCATGCCAGCAGCTTCCATCAGCAATGCCTGTTTGAAAACATTCCGTATGGAGAGTTTTTAAGACTCCGAAGAATTTGTTCGGAAGAATCTCAATGGGAAAAACAAAGTGCATCCACGGCAAAAAGATTTGAGCGAAGGGGATATTAAAAAAAATCACATAAATAAAGGATGGGAAAGAGCGAATCAAATAAACAGAGATACCCTGTTACAATCAAGGAAAGAGGTAACCATTACTGAAGAATGTGAAAAGGATGTAATAAGATTCATAACAACATTCTCAAATTAATCTAAACAAATCAGAAATATCCTTAAGAAAAATTGGAATATCTTGAAAATGGATGCCAACATTGGTCCAATTGTGGGGAATACACCACAGATAACATACCGGCGAGCACCTAATCTAAAAGATCGGTTAACTCAGAGTCACTTCCATAAAGAGGAAAAGAAACCATGGCTGAAAGGAAAAGGCTTCAAAAAGTGTTATAACTGTAAGGTCTGTCAGATTGCCAAGACTGATCAAAATGTAATGTTGTCAAATGGAAAAATCTGGAATATTCAAGAACTTATCACGTGTAAAACACAGTATGTAATTTATGTAATTGAATACCCTTGCCAATTAAAATACGTGGGAAGCACAAAATGCGAATTAAAAAAGAGGATTTTAGAACATGTAAGGGCAACCATACACCAGGATAGAAGCAACGCAGTTGCCAAACATATGGAGTCTCACCATGACAGCAACTGGAAAAGTTTAGGTTTCTATGGAATTGACACTGTAAAGAAACCATTAAGAGGAGGAGACAGGGAAATACTGTTAAGAAGGAAAGAATCCAGATATATTCTCAGTCTTCGATTAATGACTCCGTATGGACTTAATCAGAGCGAGGAAATGTATATACATTTGTAAATATCATGATGAAAACGAAGAATCAGGAATATGTGTGTAAATATGAATGAGCTTGTACACAAGAGTAGTTTAGTCTTTCTCATCAAGAATATTTAACATTTTAACCAAGTGCACATTATTCACATAATATTCAGTGATTTGTTTACAGTCTATTATGATTGAATAGAATTATTAATGGGGACTATGGAGGATAAATGGAGAATAGGCCACTGGGGGCATAATGACAAGGAATTTCATTGGAGTTTATGCTTTACCGCAATCTATTTTGGAAAAGCCACTGGAAGCTTCGAAACATTTCTAAGGACAAATAATGCGGTTAGCAATGCCAAGTGGAGAAAATAGTTGTTCCCTAATTGACATAATGGTATTGAAAAGTCCCAAAACCCCACAAACAATGAGAACATTGTAATAGAAATTAATTCATAATGACAAGAAGTATGGAACTTTTAGACTGTAATCATGTTTTTTGTTTATAATCACTTTAAACTTTTTGCACAATTAATTGTTGTAATTATAAGTATGGTTTATTGAGCACTGTAAATATGAGCACTACATTAACAATCATGCCCCATTTTACTATGTCAGGAACTGACGTAATGAGAACAAGGTACCTTTAAATGTGGCCAGAAACATGGGGGCGTCTCAGTGGGAGATCGAAACGCGTAGGTGTTTGGATATTTGGAATCCTTTGCGAATAAAATATTTGCTATCCTGAAAACGATTGCTGGAGTGCGACCAAAATTCTTTCTGTTGAAGAAAGGGAGTGTGTAATATATATATATATATATATTGCTCCAATCTTTCGTATTTCACACTAAAGAACCAAGCCCAACTCCGTTATGCTTGGATAGTTTAGTTATATCAAAATCATCGGCAAATCCTTGCCCAACGCGTTTCGGAGCCAAGCTCCTTTGTCACGGGTCAATTTAATTTGTTTTCAGTAAAGTATTTAAACATAAAAAAGAGTGAAAAAACTTCACATCGACATAAACATTGAAATAGGACTACTGCACCACATCTATGGTTTGGTGAAAATGGCAGCCATTTTTAAGTGTTACTTTAGTTCATGGTAATATTGCTTTTCTTTATGCAGTTCTTGAATTCAAAATTTTGTATTAATTAATATAATTCATTGAAATGTGTTATCTCATTATCAATCTCAATCTGATTGATGTAGCATTATTACATGTTTTTACAATAAAAAATATTATTTATATTTATACACAATTCTGCCCAGTGGGCAAACAATGATAATATTTACAGGGTTCTTAAATAATACTTCAAATTATTTTTTTCTTTTTCGCAATTCCAAGGCTCCTAATTCAGAGCCTCGCCAAACACAGAAAACATCGTCAATGTATCTGGCCCAGAGGACGACATTTTGGGAAAAGGCATTGATCTTACTCCCCACCTGCTCCTCCCACACGCCCAGGTATAAACCCGCGTAACTGGGGGCGAAGCAGGTTCCCATTGCCGTCCCCTGGGTTTAGCGGTAAAACACATGGTTAAACAGGAAATAATTGTTGCTCAAACACGCCTGCATCATGTTCAGCAACATGGCCTTGTGTTTAAAGTAGGACAACTTTATAATTTGTAGAAATTGTCAACTGGCCTCTATGCCTAATGAGTGGGGTATGCATGTCACAGGCTGTTGACATCCAATGCTATCAACAGCATTCCATCCTCCCATACAATATTTTCAATTAGTTTAAAAAATGTCCTGTGTCACGCACATGAGGGTAGAGATTGAACATGGGGTCTTAAAAAATAGTCGATATATTTAGATGTCATTTCATACAAACTCCCTATGGACGAAACTATAGGTCGCCCCGGTGGTTTTTCACTATTTTTATGAAGCTTTGGCAACATGTATAAGACAGGTAATTTGGGGTGTTCTCAATATAAAAATGTAAACTCATCTTCAGTGATCAATAACTCACTTTTCCATTTTTTTGGACAATTTTTAAATTGCTCACTACTTTTTTCATAACACACCCTAGTTGTTACACCATAATTTTCTTCATCTCCTAGCTGTTTCAACCCTTCTTCAAGATACATTGTTAAAGGCCACACCACTATGTTTCCACCCTTATCCGATTTCTTTATTACTATAGAGGTGTTATTTTTCAACTCCTGTATTGCCTCATTTTGTTCAGAAGTGAGATTGTGATTAATTCTTTTCTTACTTTGACTTAACTTTCTAAATTCTTCTTTCACACCTTTCTCAAAGATGTCAATAGCATCACAATGAATTTTTCGGCAAAAATATGGACTGAGGTTTAAACCCACTGCCACTACAATGATCAATAGTTAGCTGTTCCTCAGCCGCTACCTCAGTGGGATTATAGCTTCCAGTTTCCTCATCCCTTAATTCATGTAATACTTGTAGAGTGCTTAAATCGGCAATTGTCAAATCAGTATGATCCCCAACAACTGGAACCTGTGCAGATTTTTTACATTCATACCGTTCCGGCTGCAAATCGAATTCCGCTCGCTCTGCAGTTATGTTCTTCACCGTTAAAGCCGTCAGATGCTTAATATATATATATATTACCATATTACCTACTGGCGGTTGCCGGTTGCCAGTAGGAAGTTATAGTTAAGACCAAGTTTCCATAGAAAGAGCATTTTTTGTTTTGCTTATAACTTTGGCGTCGTTTTATGAATCTTCATGAAATTTTCAAAACTAATTCTTTGTTCATATCAGCTCCTATGTTGAAAGTTTGGGGGTGATTCATCAAGGAGGGAGTGCGATAAAAAGGGGGGTCCCTAAACGTGTTTCCTCCATGTTAATTTCCATAGGAAACTTTAGAGAAGGCTACAGGTCGAACGGGTGAACGGAATTACCCCACATTTGGCAGGGAGAAGGGTCTTGGTCTAGAAAGCACACTTTTGTTTATTTGGTGTAAATCCATTCAGTAGTTTTGGAGAACAATCAAAATGTACAGATATTGATATTTGGGAATTCTGCCATCTGATTGGCTGAGGCGTTACGAGCACGAGCTTGCTGCTTTTTGGCTGCGAGTGGTGCGAGCGGTTGCAACTAGGAAGTGTTGGCAGCCATTTTGTGATTCCGTTGAAATGAGTAAGGGGAAAAAAGGGCGAAAAGAGTATGAAACAGGAGGATAGGAGCACTGTAACCTCTGTGGGGGAGTGCGAAGCGAAGTAGTCACTCCTACCGGTCTGAAAGTGTGGTGTTGCTCTACACTATGAAACCGAGAGCCTAAACCATGAGCTCATTGCTGTAAAGTGATGTGCTTTGGTCTTTGTAGCATGTGTGTGCAAGTAGTGTTAGTAGGCGTTTATACCATACAGGGAGTGGGAGCGAACTAGTGACCCCTACCGTGCGTTTATACTATACCGGAAGTGGGGATCAAACCGAGCTGATTGCTGTAAAGTGATGGGCTCTGGGCTCTGTAGCATACTGGCCACTGTAGTATAACTGTGCAAGTAGTGTTAGTATGCGTTTATACTATACAGGGAGTGGGAAGCAAACTACTCACCCCTACTGGACTGAAGACTCAGGGATTAAACTGTGATGCTAAATCGTGAGCTCATTGCTGTAAAGTGATGTGCTCTGGGCTGTGTCGCATACCTGTGGAAGTAGTGTTAGTTTGCGTTTATACAATACAGGGAGTGGGAAGCAAACTACTCACCTCTACCGGTCTCAAGGCTCGTGGATGAAACCATTAGCTCATTGCTGTAAAGTCATGTGCTCTGTGTAGTATTCCAAAGTAAGTCATAGTAGAATGTTAGTATGTAATGCTAGTAGAATGTAAGTATGTAATGTTAGAATGTAGGGCTGTCATGAGGGTAATCTTGGGGAGTTTGTACATAGTGCTGGAGAAGACGGTTGCCTTGCTGTGTGCTCCTGTTGTTGGCTGTTTAAATATGCAGGGTGGGCCTCGCCAGTCCCTGAAGCCTCGGTGGCCCTGGGCAGTGCCTTATTGGTTCTGTAATCACACGGGCAATACTCATGGTGTTATAAAGTGATACATTCATAGAACCCTTGAAGTTGTATAACTACGCAGGCTTCATTTATGTAGTAGTCTGTTGGTTTATATTTGGTAGGTGCACCGCAAAATAAAATGACACATGTTTTCCCTGATAACCTCCTATAAACCGCCGATTTTCACAATAAAATACAGACAAGTGTTGTCAGAAAAAGAAGACTCATACACTCACTTATTTATTGGTAAATAAAATAACCTTTATTAAAACAAAACAAATAAATGGAAACACAACTTTATTCGAGCAAACAACAGTATAACATAAAATAAGTGGGTGGGACTCCTCCGGAAGCAGCATACAAAACCTGCAAGACAAAAAAGAAACATAAGTATGTATACCATGTCCAAGACAAAAAGAAAGGTAGTCAGAATGAAAGGAAGATAGTGAGAATGGGACAGAGAGGGAGTAGGTGGAAGGGAGAAGGGGAGGGAGAGTCAAAAGAACAGAGGGAGGATGCAAAAGAGCGTCGGCCTACTGCACCCAGCCCTCACTGTTCACCTCCCGTCACCCGTGTGTCTGGGACTCTGGGGTCCACGAGAAAGAGTGTGGTCCAGCAAGTCCTTAAAATGAAACAGATATGAATGAGGCCAGAGATTACATTATTATCTACGGCAACAGCACTTGCCTGCACCTGTGCACCCAGGCTGCTGCACCCCAGCCCTTTCCCCCACACTGTGCTCAATTGCTGCTCCTGTACACTGAGGTTTCACTGCTCACCTGCCACCACTGGTGTGTCCAGCGACGTGCAGGTGCGAGCTCTGACTTCAGGGTGCCTCTCTCAGGGTGGCACAGCAGGTCTCCGGTCAGGGACGGTGTCTTGATACCACGATGAAGGCATCAGAATGCCCAGGGCATCGTCACGGGGTGAGTACCCGCTCCGCCCATTTTGGCGCAACCAACTCAGTGTCTGAAAAGGGAGAAATAATATAATGCTGGAAACATCTTGAGGTAAATGAAGGTTTATTTCAAACTTAATAGAGCACACCAGTTGAGTGCATCCTTCCTTCTTGAAGTACGATCTACCAACTGTTAGTGGTAATCGTGGTTCAAAGAGAGTTGGAGTGCACGAGAATACACAAGGTTAAATAATAATATGTTATGCCAACGTTCACATACAAAGGAACAGAGCGCATGCTAGAAACATAATGTGCGCGTGTTATACAGTGGCGCAAGCCTGTGTGCATGTACACGTAGTAATTAGCTCACTACAGTGTTCCAAAAGCCAACGCCACATGTCTGTAGGGCAGCGCTGCCCGCTGGCTCAGGCCTACAGTGCGGTCCAGCAGGTCCTTAAAATGAGACAGATATGCGACTGAATGAGATCAGAGGATGCAGCACTTTGTGAATGTGACCACACCTCAATCCAAGATACCTCCCATTTTGTATTGTTTTGTGACTTATGCTCCGATTGTAGGAATACGTTTATTCTGCCACTTTTACGAGGAAAGGGGTTTTTACAGGTGAAACCAGCCTTATTGTATTTGCAACTACTGGACACCCCATGGGTTATTTATATCATGGCAAACTTTTTAGTAGCTGCTGCTAGGCAGAAGAAAATTAGATGCCCCGTATTGACTATTACATGAATGATCTTTGCATTTTTAATGTATTTTTTTAACATAATATATGATATATATTTGTATCTTGATAACCTCTTTTTTAACATTGTTATCCATATGTATTTCTGTAATGTATTGTGTTATTGATGAACTTTTATGATTTTAATTAATCGATTAAAGTGGTTTTGAACTTTGAACTTTTGAACTTTGAGATCAGAGATCACATCATTACGCACAGCAACATCGCTTGTTTTCACCTGCTCACCCAGGCTGATGCACCCCACCCCTCCCGCAGCACCACGCTCAATTGCAGCCCCTGTGCACCCAGGCCCCACTGCTCACCTGCTGTCATTGTTGTGTGTCCAAACACGATGGCCAGCAGTGTTGACAATTTATATCCAGTGTTGATTGCCAGGATGGTGTACACCTCATGGATCCCTTTCCAAACACGATGGCCAGTAGGGTTCAAAATTCATATCCAGTGTTGATTGCCAGGATGGTGTACACCTCATGGATCCCTTTTTTTGATTGCGCAATGTGATATGGGAGGTGGATGCGGCCATATCACCTGAGGCAGTGTGGAAGAACTGGGACATGTGGCGTTGTTATCCTATTTATACGTACGCAAAGTGGGCTGGGCTTGTGTACGCCAGGCCAGCGTTGGGGTGTGAATAATTATTCCGGGGCCCTGGGCGTTGTTCAGTTCCTGCCTGACCAGGAAGTGTACTTATGTGTGTGTCCCTGTTGCAGTTTTGAGGTCGCAGAATGTGCAATTTACATTAATGAAGCATGTACCGGGAGGGCGGCAACTATCACTAATGAGATGCTGTTCAAAAACATTGAATGGCCAACATCACATGTCATTGTGGGGCTGTGTTGCAGAGAGGTGTAAAAAGGGGCATGGCCTCTTTACACGTCTCTGCAAGCCAGCCCCCTGGTGCATACTGGAGGTTCCTGGTGGGCTACTTGGCCCCCAGGGACCCCCAGTATTCAAGGTGAATTATTTACTCCTTGATGCCTTATTTTGTTTGGGGGGATCGGCATCCTGCGTTTAAAAAAAAAAAAAGATATATATATATATTTTTTGGCCTTGGGGGTCAGGGTCTTTCGACCCTTCCCCTTTGCGTCTTTTGCACACTTGTTTATCACTTTTCTTGTGCCTCGGTTCTAACGAGACACAAGATGGCTGCCAACACTTCCTGGTTTGTCGTGTTGACAGACAGTTTTCAGCCAATTAGCATTCAGCTCGTGCTCGTAATGGTACTCGTACGGTACAACTTTGCAAATATATGTATGGAACTACTGAACGGATTTACACCAAAAGCGTAATCTACAAAACAAACTCTACCTTTTTGCCAAATTTGGTGTAATTCCGTTCAGCAGTTTGGGCTGTAGCCTCACTTAAAGGTCCTTCTGGTGGTCAGAGAAGCATTACTGGCACTGCGCCTATTACCGGAAGCCATAGATGTGGCGGTTGTCACGCCTGTGGTAGTGTTCTCTCTATCTCGGAACTTAAGTGGGGTAAAAGAAAAATCCCACTGAAAGAGATGACAAATTGTCGTACGACCAATGTTATCTATCTTCTCCTCTGCCCTTGTCCTAAGGGCTATGTAGGAGAGACAGGAAGAGAGTTCAGGACCAGGTTCTCTGAACATAAATCGTGTATCAGAAAACAGCGGGTGGGGGCCCCCCTGGTTGCCCACTGGAAAACCTGCAACCATGCCTTGGATGACCTTAGATGGCTCATATTGGAGCAAATTCACTGCCCGAGAGATGGCAACATTGATGCCCTCAGAGGCAAAAGGGAAGTATTCTGGATTTTCTATCTTGAAACGGCTGTTTCTGGATTGAATGAGCAAATCCCCTGGGAAAATGCCATTCTTTAGAAAATCTGCGTGCTGTAGCTACCCTTTATCTGGCAGTTCTTCTTACCGAGTTTTTTTCTTATTTAAGGCACTTGTTTAGTTATAATTATCTGCCTTTTCCTCTCAGTGTTTCCTTTACACCCATGTTTACTAATATTTTTCCCTACTTATAGTTACTTTCTTGCACACTAACGTCCAGCACTCATCCTTCCCTCACTTTTTTAGGTTCTTAAGTATTTTTGATTATCTTGTACAGTCCCTATTTTTTTATGATATTCTGTCCTTGTTAGTATCTCTTCTAACTTCATTATGCCCTCCCTTTCTTTATTAACCTTTTTTCATTTTTTTTAAAAAGATGGGATATTTCCCTTTTCATTCGTATGTTTGAGGCCCCGTATTCATTCCCTGTAAAACCGCCGTATTCCATACATTTATTTTTAGCCCCTGTTCAGTTCACAGCTTTATCTGTGATTGACTATTTGCGGCCGCCATTTTTCCTCTATAGAACGTGCTGTTTGACGTTCTAGCGTTCCGGCGAGTCATTATTACCAGGTGTGCAAACTTATACACAGGGTTTTTTGCATTTAAACTCGGCTCCAGACCGCGCCTCTACCGTTTCCGGTCTGCACAGTCGAGGGGCGTGTGCGGCTGGATTTCCGATCGGGCTGTACATTTGCTTTGTGTAAGGTAAGCACCCATTGTGGGGTTCGCGTTTATTACTCTATTATCCCTGGCTATATTCACCTACAAGCAACACGTTTTTGCTGCATTTCAGGCTTCCTAATTGCAACACGATGCCCTGAATTAAAAGCTCCCGACGTCCGTCAGTCACCCTGTTTTCCTTTCCGGTACACTGATTTAACATGGTAAATATATGTTTTGTGTACCTACATATTTTCAATGCCTTCCTGGATGCCTCTCTCGGACTCCTTTGCATTTAGCGTTATTGCCCCTTTTTTCAACAGTGTTCTTATGTGTGCTACTGCTCAATTGCCGGTTCGAGTACCTTGCTCCACATTGCTTTGTATATCGTCTCTATACCTGCCCATATTTTTCTCTCTTCAGGTCCGGATCTCGCATTGACCCCTGGTGCCTCTCAGGTCTCGAATCCTTAACCCCACTGTGTACAGCTACCACCTTACCGTTCCCTGCATTTTGTTTTTAGTTTTGAGTAATTGCACATTCAGGACTTCGGACTAATATCTAAGGTAAATTTCTCCTTTCACCCTGGATTCCCTGCTATTTAGATATCTGGGAGTCTTTATAGGCACCCTGCACCTTCTACATTATAGATTAATGACTGCTGCTTTTCCTCATTGAACTCCAGTTTAAATTTTAATATTCTGTATGCTTTCCATTCATTCTCATTAGCCTTGACCGTCTTCATCAATTATTTGTGGCTCCTCCGGATTTGAAGTTTAGTTTTTTCCGGCTATCTGTGTTAAGACTGAGAGCAAACTTCTCTCACCTTGAATACCCATGACTTATTAAGTGCCCTGCTTGCAGACTTTCTGTATGGTATGCATTTAGATTTAATTCCATCTTGGTGACCGGGGCTGACATCTGTTTTTTCCTTTTGCTATACACATTTTCTTTTGGCTAAACACCACGGTTCCTTTTTGTACTATCTTCTTTCTTCTTTGTCGGGTCTGTGACTTTCCCTCCTGCACCTGGGTATTTGCTCTATGCATGGGATATAAAAGAGCTTTTTATAATTACTATCTACAAACAAACTGATTTTTTTCTGCTTGTGCGTGTATTTGGTCTCTGCTCTTATTCGTAAGTTACTCCCACGTTTTTTATTGTATTGTAATTATCTCTATTTTTATATTATTCCTTTTTGCCCACAGACAAGTTTTGACAGCCTTTGAATGTTATTAGGACTCCTTCCCAGGATTGGGTTGTTGGATCTTGTAAGACCTCGCTTATCCATCCCATCAGCACCTTGCGCCCTGATGAAGGAAGCCTGTATTGGCACTGTTCCGAAACGCGCGTCGGCGCTTTTCTTGGATGATTCGTGTTTGAATGTGAGTGTGAGTTCTGGTATGGGTATGTTTTTGGGTTGACTGTAAGAGTGGGTGAGCTGTGTGCCAATTTTTATTTCTCCTTGTTGTCCTTAGGCTGTGTCTTTATCTCTTGTTTGTACTTTTTATGATGACCTCATACACAATTAAGACAAAGAAATGTACTGTATATTAAATTTCACTAACTGTATTATCTTTCTATGTTAATAAAAAGAAACATTTTGATATATACTTTAGGTCTTCTGTGGGCTTTTGGCTCTTTTTCTTTATTTAGAGAGTTTTGAATACCTCCTCTTTACCATTGGGAACCCCCCTTTCATGTTTATTTGTCATTTATCTCACCCTGGCGGGTTGTTCCCCTCTTAGCTTGCGTAGTTATCAGGGCCCCTCTTCTGTTTTTTGCATTGCCTCACTTAAAGGTCCCTATGGAAAATTGCATGGATCCCCCTTTTTTCTCGGCCCCACTTGACAAATCACCCCAAAACTTTCAGGGAAGGAGCCGAGCGGAGCAGGTCACCTTCTTTGAGAGTTTCGCGAAGATTCGGCAACCAGCGCCTAAGTTATTCCAAATAGAATATTGCGGATTTCCTATGGAAACTAGGTCCTAACTATAACTACCTACTGGTTAATATATATATGTATATACACTCCATCCAGCTCCCACAGAGTACACCATAGAAGCAGGCACAGATACAAGGCTGTCAGGGTATGGCATCAATTTATTCTTTTTGGACACTCTCAACCCATGAGAAAAAAGAAGAGGCGCGTTTCGGCAAAAGCCTTTATCAATCTAGTTGGCGCCATTTCATGCACTCTATATATAGTCACTCCCATTGTAGGTAAACGATAAACATAGAAGACACACTCTCCAATTCATCTTCACACTGTATGGCTAACAGAGCCTATAAATATGTGCTGCAAAGTTATGTCCACAATATTAGTGAGGCAATATGTTGACATATAAAAATGCACAATACATCATTTAAACAGTTTACAACAATTGCCTCATACTGACTGACATGGATCAAATAGCATTTGCAGGCATTGTGCACTGAAACGTTATACTGGGAATATAATTAAAACAGCTGAATGTGCCGCCAAACTAAAACCTCTTGTAACGCCTGAACACGTAAAAATCATGTTCGCAATTAAAAACCTTCATACTGCTAAAAGTCATTCAATTATTCCAAGGAGACAGTCTTAGCCCCGAAGTAGATACCGCCTCTGATCACAGCAATATGCGACGCGCCCTCTGACCTTCATTTAGCAATCCGAGTTGCCTTTTGAACTGTATGAAGATGCTGCATTCCAAGACAGTTATGAAAGGGCATGGCAGCGGAAAGAATGGTAGCCGCACTCCGTTTTTTAAATGTATAACAAGTGTGCAATGTCAGATATCGGCATAAATTCCCACAAGTCACCGGAATACAAATCACAGGACTACCAATCCCAGAATGCCCCATGACGATTCAAAAGATTGCCCTCAGGAGATACCGGCAAATGTTGAATACCGGAGGTATTGAATAGAGGATACGGTTTTGAGCAGGGCCGAGGCGAGAGTCTCAGAGTCTAAATGATTAGCAGTGAAATAATAACCAGGCATACACTCCGGGTTGAAGGGGGCCAGTGGAAAAATAGGTGAATAAGCCAAACAAGCCTCACCGCTTCGGCATAGGCGTCAGCAGTGCCCAGTCACCAGTAGGCGCCAGTCTCCTGGGCAAGGCATTTCTTGCTGGGAGTCGTGAACCCTGCGCTGGCCGTCGCGAAAACCGCCCCGCTGTAGGACTCAGTTCCTTCCCAGCTGCCATCCTCGCGCAAGAAAACATTGTCCACACCTTCTTTTAGGAGCAAGAAAGGCCACTTTTATTTTAGGACAGGTGCATCATAAATATCATAAACACATTCATTATTTATTTATTATTTACATAATTCAACTCTACAGTGAGCCTACGAAACCAAAATCCCAAAACCCCGAACAAACTCCTGCCTACTACCCCTAGCCTACCCAATGCTACCCTTCAGGATGGCCAACCCGCTCCAGGCTGCCCACCCCCACTAACAAAAACCCGCCTACAACAGACAAAGGCACCCATCCTAACAGTGGCAAACCTACCTAAACTAAACAGTGCCTAGAGCACCGCAAGATAAAAAACCCAGAAATAAATAAAGAAAAAAGAGAGGGAGGGTGGGTGGGGCAAAACAACCTCCCTTCACTTCTCCCGCCCACGCAGTTCCTAACCGCCCGCCTGACTTCCCCTTTTAATCCCTCTGCTAATCATCCCCCACCTGTGATGTTCCTCGCGCGAACCTGCCCAGGGAGAGACCGGCTCGCGCCTGGCTCTCCCTGGGTCCCCCCTCGCGCAAGAAAACATTGTCCACACCTTCTTTTAGGAGCAAGAAAGGCCACTTTTATTTTAGGACAGGTGCATCATAAATATCATAAACACATTCATTATTTATTTATTATTTACATAATTCAACTCTACAGTGAGCCTACGAAACCAAAATCCCAAAACCCCGAACAAACTCCTGCCTACTACCCCTAGCCTACCCAATGCTACCCTTCAGGATGGCCAACCCGCTCCAGGCTGCCCACCCCCACTAACAAAAACCCGCCACCCAGGAAAACCTTTAGCGTTTTCCTGCCCCACCTAAAGGAAAGGAAGGAGCACACCACAACTGTACCTGAAGAACCTTGCTAATCAAGTCCCTGAGTTCAAGGAGGTAAAAAGAGAGGCCCAAAGCTGAGAGATGCACACCGTCCTCACAAAATAAATGATGTTCAGATACTTTTAAATGATAATGGTCCAAACTGTAGATACCCCAATGTTGACAAAAGGGGCGCATTGTCCTGTTCACTTTCCGTCTAGCCTTTTCCAGGGCAGAGTGGTTCCTTGCCCCACGCCATTGCACACGAGGCACAAACTCAGTCCATATAAGCATGGTGCTCACCCATGTGGTTCTGATGATTTCCAGGTCCTGCTTCATTAATTTTAACAAGGTCAACCCAGATAGAGAAACCAAGTCATTCTCTCCCAAGTGTAGCACCAGGAGATCCGGAGGGCCCCCCAAACACTGCGAAACCAGAGCAGCCAAGGCGGGAAAAAGCCCACCCCAGCGCATTCCCCCTGTTCCATGCCAGGATACTTCGTGTGTCATACTGTTCAGACCAAGTGATCTCCCACAGAGCTGACTGGCAGCGGCTAAAGCTGCCCTTTTAACAAAAGAGTGCCCCAGTATCCACACCCTTCGTTTGCGTCCGGCGACTGATGGCCATGGACCTAGGAGAGAAAGAAATGTTAGACAAGCCAAAATGCCTTATTTCCTCACATACTTTTCACAGCACTTAGAACGCCAACCACCAATTCGTCGGATCTGGGACCAGTCCCACCCCAACCGAGCGGCCTCCGTCGCCGCACCAATTCGGAAAGAATGAGTACCAAATTGAACAGGATCCTTCCCCAAGCGCAACAAAACCTTGCGTAAAACAGCCAACAATTGAGATGCAACTATGGGACTACCATCCGCATGACAAAATATGGACCCCTGGAGAAAATGCGGAGAGGACACAAACACTTCCCATTCCCCAACCGGGCAACATGCAGAGACACCACTCCTACCAAGGAACACCCACTTACCCCTCCCCATCTGGTCGGTTTTGGATGCCCGCAGCCAAAGTCGCACTCTGTCACTTTCCAACACCACCTCACAGCTGGTCATACCTACCCTGCCCCGCAACCCCAGCAACTCAGATGCCCGAAATGCCCCAAAAAACAACCACACAAAACACAAACGAAATTTGGCACACTCAAAAGCATCATGACAACACACCTCCAGTTCAGGCAACATCAACTGGAGCAATTCAAACGTCACAGGCTGCCGGAGCTGCTGACCCCCAGCCCGGAGCCTGGCCAAACCTTTCAACAATTTACGAACCAACACCCCCCCAACCGGATCCCTCCCCCACCAAAGCTGTCCATAAAAAGAAACCCCAGCCAATTTGCCCGAAATGGTAGTGGGCGACAGGCCTTTGTCCGCCAAATGTAAAACAAACTGCAAGATGCATTGTTCATCAGACCAACCAGCCCTGAACGGCCCCATCGAAACCTTACCAAACTGCAGAAACTCAGACCAGGCTTTCACATAACCCCGCCTGGTGGATTCAGCCACAGAATTTTCCACCAAGTGGTGAACCCTCAATCCCCCAGGTCCCATACGTACTGTGGGATCGCTGTTGGTGCCAGGTCCGCCCCAGGGGCTAACTTGCGGAACTCGGACCACTGAAAGCGAGACAAAGAGTCAGCGATGCAATTAGAAGTACCAGGAACATGCCGCGCTTTAAAGACAATATTCAGTTGCAGACACCGCAGCATGAATGCGCGCAGGAGCCGCAAAACCCGCAAATCGCGAGCCTTTTGGTGATTGACAAGATGTACTACAGCCAAATTGTCCACGTGAAACAAGACGGAACGATTCTGAAACTCATCCCCCCACAGGTGCAAAGCAACCAGCAGCGGGAAGAGCTCCAGAAACGCAATGCTGCGACCCTGATCCTTCCAGTGCGCCGGCCAGCCGGCCGCGCACCATCGACCTTCCCAAAATATTCCGAATCCGTGAGCCCCTGACGCATCAGTGAACAACTGTACTTGCCACACCATGTCCTCATCCGCAAAAAACAAGGACACGCCATTAAACTCTTGCAGAAAACGAAGCCAGACAGTCAAATCAGCACGCACAGCGGTGGTAATGCGCACCCTATGATGGGGAAGGCTTGCTCCGGACATGGACAGACCTAGACGCCTGCAGAACGTCCTGCCCGCCCGAACAACCCGGCAAGCAAAATTGAGATAACCCAACAACTTCTGAACAGTTTTCAAAACCACTTTCCGCTCCCCCAAAACCAGATGTATGAAAGCAGACATTTCCTTCACTTTAGCCACAGGCAGTCTCGCCACCATAGACAGAGTATCAATTTCGATCCCCAAAAAAGTCAAGGACGTACAGGGACCCTCTGTCTTGTCCGGCGCCAAGGGGACACCCAATTCCTCCGCTAGAGCCTGGAAGATGTGCAAAGCCGACTGACACTGCCCAGAGCAACCCTCCCCAATGAAAAGAAAATCATCGAGGTAATGACAGACCAACGCGTGGCCACTGACAAAAGTGAATCGCCACTGTAGGAAGGTACTGAAGGTTTCAAACAGGGAGCATGACACTGAACAGCCCATGGGCAACACCCGATCCACGTAGAAACTACCATCAAAATGCATGCCTAACAGACCGAAATCCCAAGGATGAATGGGCAATAGCCGGAAAGCCGACTGAATGTCGCTCTTCGCCAGCAAAGCCCCAACACCAGCCGTGCGCACGAGCCGTAAGGCATCGTCCACCGAAGCATAAGTGACAGTTGAGTCAGCTGGATCAATAAAGTCATTGATTGAGGAACCCTCGGGCCAGGACAGGTGATGGATAAGACGAAACTCCCCTTCCGCCTTCTTGGGCACCACACCCAGGGGTGATACAATCAAGTCAGGCAGGGGACAATGCACAAAAGGACCAGCAATCCTACCAGCCGCAAGCTCTGCATCCAGTTTCTTCCGCACCACATGTGGACTCTCCTTCGCAGACTTCAAATTATCCGACCACCTGCCCACCCTGGGTCCCTGATACCCAATCCGAAACCCAATTTTGAAACCCCAAGACAAAATCTTAGCGGCCTCAAAATCCGGATAATCCACCAGCCAGAGATCGAGAACCTCCTGCCTAATAGGAGTAGGGGCCCTTGTAAACAGACTGATGGTGCTGCCCCCTGCCCCCAGAACCCCGTCCCTGATCACCCCATCTCTGGCCGGGAAAACACTGGGTGAGGGCATGCTTCCCTCCACACTGTGAACACTCATGTTTATACCTGCAAGCGGGTCTGTTACAGGAACCTCTGTTAAAATGCCAGCAAGTGCCAGAAGCGGCGGATTGACCTCTGCCCCAAACCCCCGCCCCAGACTGAGCGGGGCGAGCTGAAAAGGGCCGATAAAACACAGGTTGCCCGCTAGCTGTGTGGGTCGTAGCAGGAGGGTTCGCCGATGCCATCCATTGCAACCATAACTCAGAGTCAACCGTACCCCACGAACGCTCAGGAAAAGCGGCCATGCGCGCCCTAAATTCGTCATCGTAGGACAACCAAGCAAAGCCTCCAAAATAACTGTGAGCCTTGCGGATGACATCTGCATATTTAAACATGTCTATCGCTTTCTCAGGATGACGTTGACAATAAACGCTGGCATAAATGAGAAAGGCCGAAGTCCAATTCTCTATGGATTTCGGAACACGAGGCCTCCGAGCCAATTCTAATTCCTCCTCTTTCGACCCTTCTTTTGCCTGAACATCCCTATGGAGAAGCCGAAAAACATCCACAAATGCCCCAGACCATATCAAATTCTTCGTTTTTTCAGATAAATGAGACCCCAAAGGCATTCCCACCCCAGAATAAGGCAACTTTTTCGGTAGGATACTATCCTCCGTGACACTTGTGGCATCCACCCCGCCCACCCCCGCTGTAGAAACTGCATTTGCAACTTGCACATTAGAAACATTCGAAAGTACAGGCCGCTCAAGCCTCGGTGCCAGAGCGACTCGCTCAATCACAACCCCATCCCCCGTACCAATAGATCTTGTACTCTTAACAGGGAGACTCTCCCTAGGTTGCCACACGGACCACCACCCATCCTTACCTCTCGGTAACTGCTCCGGCTGCTGTGCGACAGCCCCACGATCCCTCTGAGAAGGTCCAGACCACACTGCCCCTCGTACACCTGCATGGTCCGCTCGAGACTCCTGCAAAACACGAGAAACAGTGGGTTGCCCCAACCCACCCCCCTGGGCCCGTGCTGCCAAAAGCCCAACATCTTTGTCTCTCAATTCCCCCTCTTCCAACTCATCATCATGAAAACTCCCACCGAAAGCTTCATCAGAAAATTCAACTTGATTACTTCCACTGGGCATAGCCCCATCACCAATACCCCCATCATAAAACTGCCAATCAATGTTCTGAAAGCTTTGTGGACAGAAAACTGTAGAAGAGTTATCCGCTCCAGATAACCCCCCTGAAAGCCCACCACTGGAAACAGCCGTGGGGACAGTTCCCGGGCCCGTAGAAACTGCCAACAGCCGCCCAGCCGAAGGCGCAGATTGAAAACTGCGGCCGCTCAAGCCAGACGATGAAGGGTGCGCGACAACATGGTCCCTGAAAGCTGAACCGCAATTTCCCCCCAAGGGACGGCCCACCGACGCCAGACCATGGGCACCTCCCAACCCAGTCGAATGACCCCCCATGTGGCCACCTGGCCGCCCCCTGGGGACCGGGAACAAGGCTTGCCCCGGGTACGGGGGCGCCCCCTTGTTGAACAAACCCTTCTCACCAGGAGCCGGGGGCGTGGGGATGGCAGCCCGAGGGCCAGGCACACCGGCTGCCACAGCCTCAGTGGCCGGGGGGGGCAGCAATCTAGGGACAGTGCCCATTGGAACCACAGCAGGGGCAGGAGTGGGGACCACAGGAGAGGGTTTGAGCCGGCAACGCAGCAGTGAGTGGCCCAGCACCGGCGTCACCCGTGTGCGGGGGGCCAACATCGCGGGGGGGGGCAGGGCCAGGCCCCAGCATGGCAGGAGAGAGCATGAAGCACTGGCCATTAAGCCACAGGAGTGGGGAAACCCCCCCCGGTGAATGGGGCACCGTAATGGCAGGGTCCACAGGCATACCGGCAGGGGGAGGGGTCGGCGTGTGCCCAAGGAAGTCCAGGCTCCGCCCCCGCTTCGGTTTAGGGCCCGCCTGCAGCCTCCCCGTCTTCCCCGAGGCCAAGCCGCCTGAACGCGGAGCTTGACGGCCCGCAGAACGCCCCCGCCTCCCCCCGGGCGCCCCGCGGGAACCAGCACTAAGTAACTGGAATTCACATACCTGCTGGGGGGCGCCCGGGTCACCCGGCGGGGGCTCCACTGCAGCGACCGGCAAAACGAGCATGTGCCCGTCCGCAGGCATGGCCGCCTCGCCGTCTGCCTCCTCCTCCGGGCCCGGGTATAAACAAGCCTCCACGGCCCTGGAAACGCCCTCTGAAGCCTTGCGAGGTGGGCGGGCCAGTCCGACCCACGCCTCCGCTGGGACACCCGGCCGCAGCAGGTCCTCGCGCCCGGCATCGCAGATTAACCGCACGGCCCTCCTGACCTCCTCCACGTCCTCCATGTGGCCAGAGAAAAACCAAGGTACGACAAATACACGCCGCAAAACAACCTCCCTTCACTTCTCCCGCCCACGCAGTTCCTAACCGCCCGCCTGACTTCCCCTTTTAATCCCTCTGCTAATCATCCCCCACCTGTGATGTTCCTCGCGCGAACCTGCCCAGGGAGAGACCGGCTCGCGCCTGGCTCTCCCTGGGTCCCCCCTTGTTCCTCTTCCTGGACGTCAAACTGGGGGCTCAACCCATAGCACTCACGTACTCCGCCAAAGATTTTGCAGTCATGGGGGAAGAGCCACAAATGACTGGTGTTCTGCAAAAAGCGTGACGACCGCACTCACGCTACATAAATAAACACTCCATCCAGCTCCCACAGAGTACACCATAGAAGCAGGCACAGATACAAGGCTGTCAGGGTATGGCATCAATTTATTCTTTATGGACACCCTCAACCCATGAGGAAAAAGAAGAGACGCGTTTCGGCAAAAGCCTTTATCAATCTAGTTGGCGCCATTTCATGCACTCTATATATAGTCACTCCCATTGTAGGTAAACGATAAACATAGAAGACACACTCTCCAATTCGTCTCCACACTGTATGGCTAACAGAGCCTATAAATATGTGCTGCAAAGTTATGTCCACAATATTAATGAGGCAATATGTTGACATATAAAAATGCACAATACATCATTTAAACAGTTTACAACAATTGCCTCATACTGACTGACATGGATCAAATAGCATTTATATATATATATATATATATATATATATATATATATATATATATATATATATATATATATATATATATCCTGAAACACACTAGGCGCTGATGAAGACTATACTCATGCCGAAATGCATTCACCAAAAAATGTAATTGCTGAATAAAGATGCCTCCGAGATATCCTCTATGCGGCCTCTGCTCTTTCTTTGGAGGAGTGTGGTGAGACATTAAGCGTGTGAGCCAGTAATGCGCTCTTTGCAATTCCAGGGGACTGGATGTTCCCAGGCCCACCCCAGAGGTCTGAAGAGATGAAGCGGTGTCGGAGAGATTGTGCTCCGCGTTGGGCGAACTGGATTACCGGACTTGCCCCTGCCTGATTGGATTCCTGTGCCTCCGAGGTTGATGCGGTCTGGGGATTCAAGGAGGCAACGGAGTTCGGGTGACACGCAGGATATTGGTGTTAGTGACGTTGTGATGCCCATTAGCCCGCACAAACAACGAATTTCCCCGCATTACTCACCTTTATCCAACAGCATTCTGGGACCTGTAGTGTACACATCAGGTGTTCAGCAGTAGGTGAGCCAAGGCATCGGCTTTGGGGGCGGAGACAATGACAACCTATCAGTGTGCGGCAGGACATGCTTTAAAACCATGATTGCGCCCACATCTCCTGAAACACACTAGGCGCTGATGAAGGCTATACTCATGCCGAAATGCATTCGCCAAAAAGTGTAATTGCTGAATATAGATGCCTCCAAGATATCCCCTATGCAGCCTCTGCTCTTTCTTTGAAGGAGTGTGGTGATATATATATATATATATATATATATACAAGAACCAGATCAGTCAATTATGAGCTGATATATATATATATATATATATATATATATATATATATATGCGTCGCACACCAGCTAAGCCTCGCCGATTTCACCAAGAAAGTGAAGCACGGACCCAGCTCTTGCAGTCTAATTATTTTTTTCGCTCTTGCAAAGACCTCAGCAGTCATGACGCGTTTCGACACTCACAGTGTCTTGATCATATGACGCGCTCTACATGAGGGAGGTACTTTTTGAACCATTTTTTGTGCCTGTTTTTTCAAATGCTTAAAGTGACAAGTGCATTAAATGTGCAAGGTGTACAATGGACATAAATAACAGACTTTAGGCTGGTTGGCAATTACGTTAGGAGCGGTTGTTGGCTAACTATGTAACAATTAATATTGGTATAAATACCTGGTCAAAGTTAGCTAAAACAACTCCATTGCAATAGCAGATTAAAACAACCTCCTTATCGTCCATATAGTATTAGGTAAACATGCTCGATAAAAGTCACCAGGAAAAAGTTGCTGGATAAAATTTCAGTTAGCAAGCAAGTAAAAACCTATTATAAAATACAATTAGATCAGTATTTACATCGCTGTCCTTTGGAACATCCAGATTTAAATACCAGTTGATCATCCATAATAATGCTATTTAGCATTTATAAGAAAATGATGTTATGAATTCACAAATGCTAAAAACTTGAATTGTACTATTACATTCCATTAGTTCTTTTGTAAACCCTGTTATCCAAAAGTGTCTTATGCTAGGGCAAATATATAAATAAAGAGCATGGAAATATTCATATGTTAAAAACATACAACATCTGAAAAAAGCTATAAACAACTCTATTTAGTGTTAAAACGTCCACAACCAGTGTATATGTTAAAAAGTGGGATTCACGGGTAGCTATTTATAACCTTAGTGTTATGTCATTTGATTTAAAACAGGTTGAATTTTGTCATCAGTAGTATAAATACTAGTATAAGTACTCCCCATGTATCAAAAATGTAATCCAACCCACATTAAAGATAAGTATGTAATTCATCAGTTGCATTAAGCCCTGTTGAATGCTTAGTGTCCAGATTTAAAATATATCGCATCTCTAGTGGTCTAAGGGCTTTGTTTCTGCCCCCTCCTCTTTTGTTCGGGGGAATGGAGTCAATTAGAAAATATTTTAAATCTTTGGGGTCACCCTCATGTATTTCATTAAAATGCCGGGCCACTGTATATGTCAAATTTTTTTTTGATAGCTCGTAAGTGTTGGGGCACCCTCCTGTGCCCCTGTAGGATTGTACTGCCTACATATCTTAATTTTCAAGGGCACTCCAGAACATAAACCACATGTTCTGATTTACAAGTCAGTGATTTTTCAATGATCTTCTCCTGTGCACTGAATGGTGTTTTATATGTGGTTGTGCTGACTCCGTGCTGACAGGCCTTGCATATCTTACATTTGAAAAAGCCTTTTCTTTGGCTAACCCAGGTACCTCTAGTCTGGCCCCTTGGATCATTCTGCACCAGGGCATCCTTCATGGCAGGTGCCCTGCTGTAGGTAATTACCGGCCTGTTTGGCAATAAGTGGCCTATGATGGGGTCCCCCAGCACTAACGGCCAATTTCTCCTTATTTTTTTTCTTATGGATTTTTCTTGTCTATTATATTGAAGAATAAATTGGAAAGACTCGCCATCCTGACTCTTGGAGTTGTCGTTCTTGTTACTTTTCTGGGGGAGCGTTTCCCTGGTGACCCTGTTACTTTTTGCAAATGCTGCTTCCACACACTTGCTGGTATAGCCCCTTTCTAAAAACCTCCTCCTACTGTTAGCTTGGGCGCATTGCTTAATTTGAGCAGGTGCTTTCAGGTGCTCAGCACCGGCACTTCTTTCACAAGGCTGGGGCTACGATTTCTGGTCCTGCAGGTGGTGGTCTCAATATTAATTGCCCAATTTAAAATAAAAGAACCACAAATCTTGCATGGTGACGGGCTGGTATGTTTTCATAGGCAGGCATGATTGTGTATCGTCACTTTAGTGATGATGTCGTCACGCCTGTCATGAATCCAACAAGTCATCATTAACGAATGGCTTGCATTCTATACCCGGAGTCTGCTGCACCCTGCCACTGCCTGAGCTACTATCCTCAATGTGCTTGATGTGGCGGTGGCTCACCGCAAATTTTGTGCGCTATGGAGTCACCTGCAGTTTCCGTGCACTGCCTCCAAGCATGCTATTTGCTGAGTGTGCTTGAGCCCAGTAGGTGCAACAGCCATACTCACATCTCACAGGCATTGCAGCATTGCGGCTGCAGACAGTGCTTGTGGTGTGGCAGGCATGGTCACAGCAATCTGAGCAATGGATGCCTATACCGTCGTCATAAATGGACCAAATTAATTACAAGCAGCACTAGCAGTGACATGACTTGCTGTGCTCAAGCAGCCTCCTGACCGGCAAGAAATCCAGTCAGACCGCACTGATTAATATGTTAAAAAAAGCATTTTCATTTGGTGTACAGACTGAGGCAATGCAGGTGTTGAAAGTTGGGCACACCAGAGGTAGAAGTGGGCTGCAGCCTCCTTGTCAGAATTTTCAGCCCCGGCACTTCATGTTTTACAAATTAAGCACTGCTTGGGCGGTTTTTAAATCACTTTCACAACTGCAAATTCTCTTTAAACAGAGCATTTCCCGATAGAGGATGCTCTGTATCAGGTGTTTGGGGGTGTGAACTGCTGGCATGAAGCACAGCATTTCCAGCAGTGGGCTTTCGATGGAGCCTGGTTTCTAATTTACCATCAGTAATAAAAACCTCCACATCAAGGAAATGTATGCTGTTTCTACTTATTGCTGCTGTAAACTGTAGATTTAGCTGGTTGATGTTTAACTTTTCAATGAAACCGTCAGCTTCTGTCTTGGTTCCCTGCCAAACTATGAAAAGGTCATCGATATACCTCCACCATGTCTTTATGTTGTTGTTAACATAGTCAGTATAATCTTTGAGTAAGACTAGCTCCTCCCACCATCCCATATGGAGACAAGCATAACTGGGGGAGAAGCTGGCCCCCATCGCCACGCCCCTGAGTTGTTGAATCAGGGTGTTTTGTAACATGAATATGTTATTGCACAGGCAAAATTCCACCATGTCAATTAGCATAGCATTGTGTTTGGTGTAGTCCAATCCTCTCCTTGTAAGATAATATTGCAGGGCTTTGAGACCATCCGTATGTTTGATGGATGTGTAGAGGGATGTTACATCCATTGAGATGAGCAGTTAGTCATCTTGCCAGGCAAAGTTGCACATCTTGGCCACAAAGTCACCAGTGTCTCTGATGTAGGACGTTAATTATATTACATATATATTTATGTGTGTAGACATATATTTATATACATATGTATGTGTGTGTGTGTGTGTTAAAAGTGATAATCAATTTAATTTTTTTAACTAAATAAATGAACACCCAATTAAAAAAAAAATATATTTTTATTGAAGTTTATCACAAAGCGCAACAGATAAAACGATTCATAACACAACCATAAACCCCCAGGTTGCTGCAGCTCTAGTATACAAACAGATCATCCTGTGGCAATGTCTGACAAATTCAGACTGCAACGACAAATTAGGAACACCTAGTCCGTGAAGTCCAAGAGACCTACTGAAGACCAAGCCTGCAGGGCCGCTCTCCTTGATCTGCAAATGACCAGCCATTAACCTGCAACAAGCAGGCTTCCCAATAATACAGCTGCAAATCCGGAACAGCTGCAAATCCGAAAAATGCGATGTATCGGGAGGTGCCTGACTCCCTGCCACATTCCTTCATCTTTAACAGTTTTTATGCTTCTCCTTTCAACTGCTTTGTTTAATTCACTTTACCTTGCTAGTAGTTCTCAGTTGGTAGGGGAGCCTGCAACTGACTAGCAAGCTTGCTTAAACCCAGTAAACACAGTAATTGTCTTACATTATACTGTAACTCCCTTATGACCAACACGCTGCACATTTGTCAGACCTGTGGCTCATGTGTACTAGTGGCTGTGCTCCCTGCTTTAACCTCACATAACACAAAGCCCCTAAATCAGACACAAACAACTAGGAAACATTTACATGCAACTGTTCCTTATGGTAGTTTACCTTGCGCGCTTATCAACACTAGATCACTAGTTAAAAATAGCGCCAAACGCTTTCTTTTTATGGACACCTATAAACCTGCCATGGTGTTTATAACGGATACTTGGGCAGACCACCCACCAAATCAATGCAATGCCATCCTCATCCTCAAAACTAGATTACTGTAATAGCCTTTTCCTCAATGCTCACCAACACATCCTAAATAAGTGGCACATTTTGCAGAATACCGTAGCTAGGCTTCTCTTACAGACCCCCAAATACCACTCGGTATCCAAGTCTATCAGGAAATTACATTGGCTTCCGGTTAGGCAGGGGATCTCCTTCAAGTCACTTTGTATTGTTTACAAAGCTCTTCAGGGCTCCGACCCTGAATCTTTTCAAACACAGACTCAGATTGTACACCCCAGGCAGGACTTTGTGCTCTACACATGCCAAACTACTAGTTGTTCCTAGATTCAAGTGGGTGGTTTGGGAATGGAAGGAGCTTCTTGTTGTATGCCTCGAAATACTGGAATGACACTTCACCTGTACATTAAAAATGCCACCAAAAAACTGGACTTTCAGACACTGTTGAACTCTCCTTAGCTTTCCAGTTTCCTTCCCTCTGTGTCATTCAATGCCTAGCGCCAACACACTTTGGGGTATTCGTTGTACTTTAGAAGTCCTAATATTATAACATATAACCAAATAGAGCAGAACATCCTTCACACACAGGAAGATCACATCCTCCTCCCAATTCTCATCCCAGCAATGGTCTCCCAACTGTGCATCCTGCCAGACCCAGGCCGCCAAAGAGCAGTGGGGGACGGAGGTGTGGAAAATGTGTAATAATTTCGGTTAGCATAAGCTGAAGTCATCTTGTTTGTGGCATTAATTTTGTTAGCTTTGTAATTCTTCCGTCTTCACTGTTGCTTGCCCTTCTATTCTGCTTGAGTCATCAGCTTTATTTAACTCCTTCTGTACTGGGCAAAGCAATGTACGTGCTGAGAAAAGGCCTGTAGCTTCTGGAATGCACCTGGTCCAAGATGTAACGGTCGACTATTTGTGGCTGCTGTAAGCAGTTCTGTTCCCCCTCCCACTTTGCTGACTAAGTGATCTCCAATCTGCCCATGTTTTTCGGTAACTATTCCTGTGTAGGCCTGTACCTTCAATTTGTATCTACATGCTTACTCTGCAACAAAGTGTGTATATAAGCACCATGGTCTGTGTATTCAATGTACTACCTCCTGGAACACTTCAGGGTGTTGTATGGATCATGAGTGATTAATAAACTTGTTATTTGAATTCCAGCTTCAGTGCAAATCTCTATTTTGTTGGTCTACTGATCCGTGGACAGAGACGAGTGACCCCTGCACTGGTGTGCACATTAAAAAGCACATTTCCACAGTTGGCGCCCGACCCGTTGGTCCTCATCGGAGACGCGACTGTCCAAAGGAGTGGTCTTGACGGAAGAGTGGAATATTACTGAGGAGAAGTTCTGCATGAGGAGACCCTTGTCTTTGCAGACCGATGTGACTTTTCCGGTTTTCTCGATTCGACCCTCCAGGTGATGGCCGGTACCGACCGAGGTATCCTTTGGTGTAATTTTTTTGCAGTGACCATTAGGTCGACCAAGAGATTGGCAGTTGGAAGTTGGAGACTCTTGTTTGGCAAGGTCGCTGAAGCAGCACTCTTGATTTGCTTGGCCAAGATTCTGGTTTTGTTTGTTTGATTTATTTTTTGCAAAAGATAAAGGCAGGTGATGTGGAGATTTTTCTCTACTTTTGAAAATTTTGGAAAAGTAATATTTTACAAAAACTTGGTAGCATGCCTGTTTCCACCACACTCGGTAGGCTTTGTTGCTGTCTTGGAGGTACCAAAATGGATTTAGACATAAGTCAGCCGGCTCCCCCAGATGGGACACCTAATAGGCATATGTACATTAAATACGGTATTTCTTTCATAATGTATAGTACACTGTGGAACAAATATACTAAAAAGTATCCTGGCCTCCAATTCTATTTCTATTTATTCTATTTAAAATATTTGTAGAGCGTGACAGCTGCCCCAGCCAAGAGGCGTCCTGGCGCTAACAGCAAATAGGCAATCACAACGCAGAGAGGAACCAGAGCAACCTACACAGTAGGAAAGAGAAAAGTTTTAATAGCTTTCCTGAATTCAAGAAAGTTGCTGAGGCTTCGAATCTGGAGGGGCAGTGAGTTCCAGAGAATGGCCGCTCTGTACCGGAAGGAACGGCCTCCGGCTCGGGTCCTCCTAACCCGAGGGACCACTAGAAAATGTTGGCCCATGGAACGAAGCTGACGGGAAGGAACATAAAAGGATAGCAGATGAGTCCGAATGTTAGACGAGGCGAGCTTCAAAGTTTTAAAGGCTATGCAGAGAACCTTGAACTCAATCCGTTGAGCCAGGGGCAGCCAATGAAGGAGATGGATTGTATTAGTCACAGAGCAGACTCTGCGCAGGCCCAAAAGAGCTCTTCCTGCGGTGTTCTGTACTCTTTGCAGCCTGTGTGCTTCTACTTTGTTAGCCCCCAGATAAGGAGATTTTGCGTTACCAAGCCTAGATGTAATCAGGGTCTGAATGATAGTCTGTCTGGTTGGGGCGTCAAAGAAACCCAAAATAGGTTTAAGCCCAAGCAACAAACCGAAACAGGTGCCCGCCACCTAATTCGTTCGGGTCTGAAAAAACTGAGAGAGGTGTCCATCCAAACCCCCAAGTTGTTTACAACCTGTTTAGGAGGTGAGGGGTGCCTAGATTCATGGGCCACCAATTCTCATTCCATAACCCATGATCCCTACCCACCAGCAACACCTCTGCTGGCGTTCAGCTGGAGGCAGTTAGCTGTCATCCATCCGGCAACTGCAGCAAGATGGCCTTGAAACTTAGAGGCGTTGTGCTTAGAGTTGCTTGAGAGGGCTACCACGAGCTGAGTGTCGTCGATGTAGGAGATCACAGTCAGTCCTCTGATTTTGGCAATTCTTGCCAAATGTTGTACATACAAGTTAAAGAGCAGAGGGCTCAGAGAAGATCCCTGTGGCACCCCATTCTTGATGGGAAAGGTGGACGAGGAGAAATGGGGAGCGATCCCCTGATAGGTCCTATCAGAGAGAAATTACGCGAACCACATTAAAGCAAGGCCACTGATGCCAGCCTCTTCCAAACGGCGTAACAGGATTGCACGGGACACAGTATTGAATGCGGCACTAAGATCCAAAAGGATCAGTGCCGATGGCCAGTAAATGGGTCATTTGACTTTAAAAAGATTCAACATGTAGTACAGTGTTTGTTTAAAAGAAAAATTCAACAAGATATGTTTGATTGTGTACGAATGTGGGAGAAAGAAGTGCAAGAGAGAGTGAGGAAAGAAGAAGCTAAAGAAGAACAGTGAAAAACGATATATCAAAAAGCATTGGAATTACAAAATAAAGAGATGAAGGCAATAAAAGAAAAAGAGGAAAGGGAGCGTTGTTTAGAGGTAACTGGCTAGTACCCTATTAGGCGCCCCATTTATCTCATACTTAATAAACCTCAGGATGATTCCATCTTGTTAGATCGACCTCCGCACCCGTATAAGTTTCCCTCGGACCCTGAGGATGATCTTTCCGATGAAGAGCGTCTTTCTTCAGACGATAAAGACATAGGGCCCGATTCACATAACTAACTTACGACAAAATCCTAAACATACTACTTTTGGTATTCACAGAAGGCATTTAGTAGTCTTAGGTTAGGATTTTGTCTTAAATTTGGATTTTGTCTTAAATTAGGATTTTGTCTTAAATTAGGATTTTGTCCTAAATTAGGATTTTGTCCTATATTAGGATTTTGTCTTAAGTTAGGATTTTGTCTTGAGTTAAACTTAAGTTTAATTTAAGTTAAGACAAAATCCTAATTTAAGACAAAATCCTAACTTAAAATAAAATCCTAATTTTAGACAAAATCTTAATTTAAGACAAAATCCTAATTTAGGGCAAAATCCTAATTTAAGACTACTAAATGCCTTCTGTGAATACCAAAAGTAGTACGTTTAGGATTTTGCCGTAAGTTAGTTCTGTGAATCGGCCCCATAGATAAGCAAGCAGACTCGCTCCACTTTGACTGTTGACGAAAAAGCCAATATCAAATCCACTGCTTGCAAAGAAGCTCATGGGACTACTTCTGCTTCAGATCTTGTAGCGATGGTACAGCAGTGGAAAGATTTAGAGCAGTTATATTTAGCAGAGAAGTTTACCTGGGAAGTAATACTTGGTTTTCGAAACATTTCTATTCACTTGGAGCCCAAGGATATTAATTCTGATTATAAACAAGTAAGTGTTGGAACTTTCCTTTTTTCAAATATACCGGATCTAATTAGGTGAGTAGTTAAATTAAGACATGATACACTACGTTTAAAAGCAGAGGAAAAATCAGTTAGTAAAGTTAAAACTGCACAAACAGTTCAGACACCAGCCCAAAAAGAAGAAGTTTTGGGAACAGCCAATGACCCTAGTGATGCTATAGTTACTATAAAACCAATGCGTGAAGCTGCACCTTTGTATGTTCCTCTGAAGGGTGCGGGAACAAGTGCCAATAAAGATTCAGATGGTGCAAAGGGATATTTTGTTTATAATTGGGTCTATAATCCTTGGAGTAGAGCAGACGTTATGACTCTTAAGGCTGCTTTGTCCGATCCGTGGAAAAATCTGGCCGCTTTCTATGAAGAAATGAAGGAGCCATTAGCTCCTGCATTATGACCTTGCCAGATATCAATATGTTTTTGGACTCATTTTGCCCCTTGATATGTGGAGAGCAATTCGGAAAATAGATGATAATGTAGCATATCGTGATACTTGGGTGCATTTAGAAGAAATAGATGTGGCTAGGGAACCTACGCAGAAACCACAACAGGAGATATTAGATCTTCCCAAAGCTATTGTGACTAAGTTGAAAACTCTCATACCCCCTAAGAAAATAGATTGGACAACGTTAGCTTCTTAGAAACAGAAAGTTGATGAGTCGGTTTCTGATTTCTTTACATGATTTGAAAAATGTTCCATGATTTTAGTGGGCAGTCATTCACAGATGACACAGGTAAGCATTTGTTTGTTGACAAATTTGTCGCTAACATGTTGCCAGAAATAGCTAGTCGCCTCAAGGCCAGCGAGAGTTCGTGGACTACGTCTTCCCCAGTCTCCCTTTTGACTATGGCCCAGTATTATGAGCATCAGGAATTGGAAGCAAAAGGCAAAGAGGATAAGAAGGTTAAGAATTTAAAGACAAAAGTTATGTTGGCTCAAGTATATGGTCCACCATGCAGAGGTGGTGGTAGAGACGGACATGCAGTATATATCCCTGGTGTACGCCCTTTCTTTCGATCAACTTTGTCTTTGACTCCGTCAGCTGCGGTCGCTCCCTCCTGCCCCTGCTCTCTCCTGCCTTTCCAGCTGGGTATCATTAGCGCTACTTTGCTGCCCTCACAGCGATTGTCCGTGCCATTTGTTTATATCTTCCTGCATTGCTTGCATTGAGGATCGTGTGCCCGCGCCTGCATTGTTTCATTGCTTTGAACTGCCTACACTGTTTATTTGGAGCCCGTGCCTGCATTATCTGTATAACTTGAGTTTGTGTGGCCGCCCAGCTGACCACCGCGTGATTACTTCATCTATTTCCCCAACACGGTCGGCGCTTCTGCCCCAGCCGCCATTGCTGTTGTTGTTGTTGTTGGCCCCGGAGCACGCCCCCTCCACCACGCACCCGCCTCCCAGCTGCTCATCCCTCCCACTAAGTAACAAGCCTCCCTCTTTGGACACCGAAGCGCTGTGACCGTCCTGACTCCGTCAGCTGCGGTCGCTCCCTCCTGCCCCTGCTCTCTCCTGCCTTTCCAGCTGGGTATCGTTAGCGCTACTTTGCTGCCCTCACAGCGATTGTCCGTGCCATTTGTTTATATCTTCCTGCATTGCTTGCATTGAGGATCGTGTGCCCGCGCCTGCATTGTTTCATTGCTTTGAACTGCCTACACTGTTGATTTGGAGCCCGTGCCTGCATTATCTGTATAACTTGAGTTTGTGTGGCCGCCCAGCTGACCACCGCATGATTACTTCATCTATTTCCCCAACACGGTCGGCGCTCCCGCCCCAGCCGCCATTGCTGTTGTTGTTGTTGTTGGCCCCGGAGCACGCCCCCTCCACCACGCACCCGCCTCCCAGCTGCTCATCCCTCGCCCCTCCCCCCTCTCCACCCTTTTATGACAGAGACATCTTCGCGCAGCGTTCACGCGCAGCGGTCACGCCCAGTTCGCGCCGAAGGTGCGCCAAAGGTAAGCCCGTCTACGCCCGTCCGCGCCTGGACCGCGCCCAGAGCCAGACCCCCTGGTCCCCGCTTCACCCATCCTCCCCGCATTACATACGACGCCCCCTCCCTCTTTGCACTCAACCCCGGCCGACTCACTAACTGCGCCCAAGCAGCACCAGGACACACCCATGGACCCTTCACCTGCCACTCCTGCAAATTCACCTGCGTCAAGTCCCAAACCAAATCTACAAATACCAAACAGAGAGCCAACACCAACCACCTCAAATGCATCCTTCTCAACACCCGCTCGGTTCACAAACACGCCATCGACCTTTGGAATCTACTCGACAACATTTCTCCGGACATCGCCTTCCGAACAGAAACCTGGATGAATGCCTCTTCAGCTCCAGACATCACCATAGCCATCCCGGACTGCTAAAAGATCATCCGTAAAGACCGCCCCATCCAAACAGGAGGAGGCATCGCCATCGTCCACAAGAACACCATCCGCGTCTCAACCAGCTCAGATGACAACCTCGCTATCGCCGAACACCTTCACTTCCAGATCCACACCGACCCCAAGACAACACTTAGGGGCACCCTCCTCTACAGGCCACCAGGACCCCGTACTAAATTCAACGAAGACATCACTGACTTTATCACCCCACACGCCCTCCCTTCGGAAGAATACATTCCACTGGGAGACCTCAATTTCCATCTGGAAAAGAGCAACGACAATAACACCACCACCCTTCTGGACAATCTCGCCAATCTCGGACTCAAACAACTTGTTAACACCCCCACACACTATGCAGGACACACACTCGACCCTATCTTCACTTCCAGCAAGCATATCTCCTTCACTCTTACCACACCCCTCCACTGGACGGACCACAGCTGCATCCACTTTATTTACAATAAGACCTCGATCCACAACCACCCTCAACCAACTCTGCGAAGAAATTGGAACAAAATCACCATCGACCAGATCTCAACATCGCTTCTTCAAAAACCCCCTGCCTATTCAACGAACCCTAACCAAGCCGCCATCAACCTCACACAATGGTTAACCCAAACCGCCGACAAATTAGCACCCTTGAAAAAACATAAAATCAAGCAAGGAAGCAAGAACGCCCCCTGGTTCAACGATGACCTTAAGAAATCCAAGAAACTCTGCCGTTCCCTTGAGAAAACTTGGAAAACAGACCCAAACACTATCACCCAAGCCGCCTTCAAAAACGCCACCCGCAAACACCACCAACTAATCTGGACAGCCAAGAAATCAGCACTTAAAGACCGACTAGACAACAACGCCCACAACAGCAAGGAACTTTTCAACATCATCAAAGAATTCACCAACCCTACCGCCAGCTCTAACGACATCACCCCCTCTCAAGTCCTCTGTGACTCCCTTGCCTCATTCTTTCATGACAAAATCGCCGACATCCATAACAGCTTTGACAACCAACCTGTAAACCAGTCCACCCCACTCACCTCCGAACCGCTACCTCCTCCGAATATCCTTTTCGAATGGAACCCAATCACCACAGAAGAGACCATTCGCCTGATGAACTCCATCCACTCAGGATCCCCTACAGACCCATGTCCCCATCACATCTTCAACAAAGCAGACTCCATTATCGCACCCCATCTCCGAGATGTCATCAACTACTCCCTTAACTCCACCACATTCCCAGAAAGCTGGAAACACGCCGAACTCAGCGCCCTTCTGAAGAAACCCACAGCTGACCCCACCGAACTCAAAAACTACCGCCCCATCTCGCTCCTCCCATTCCCTGCCAAAGTCATTGAGAAAGCCATTAACAATCAGCTCGCCACCTTCCTCGAAACCAACAAATCACTCGACTCCTCACAGTCTGGCTTCCGAGCCAAACACAGCACCGAGACCGCCCCCATCGCAGCAACAGACGACATTCGAACACTACTGGACAACGGAGACACAGTCGCCCTTATCCTCCTTGACCTCTCCGCAGCCTTCGACACAGTCTGCCATAGCACCCTGATACATCGCCTCAGAAACATCGGAATTCAAGGAAAAGCATTGGACTGGATCATTTCGTTCCTCGCTGGAAGAACTCAGAGAGTCCGCCTCCCCCCTTTTAAGTCAGAGGCCACCGAAGTCATTTGCGGCGTTCCGCAAGGATCATCACTCAGCCCCACCCTCTTCAACGTCTACATGAGCCCCCTCGCAACCATCGCACGTCAACACAACCTCAACATCATCTCCTACGCTGATGACACTCAACTGATCCTCTCACTCACCAAAGACCCAACCACCGCCAAAACCAACCTACACGAAGGGATGAAAGAAGTAGCCGAGTGGATGAAGCACAGCCGTCTGAAACTGAACTCGGACAAAACGGAAGTCCTCATCTTAGGCTCATCCCCTTCCGCCTGGGACGACTCTTGGTGGCCAACGGCCCTAGGAAAAGCCCCCATACCGACGGACCACGCACGGAACCTGGGCATCATCCTGGACTCCTCACTCTCAATGACCAGACAAGTCAACGCCGTCTCATCTTCATGCTTCAACATCCTACGCATGCTCAAAAAAACATTTCACTGGATCCCCACCGAAACAAGAAAAACGGTCACCCACGCACTGGTTACAAGCCGTCTGGACTACGGAAACACCCTTTACGCTGGTTCCACCGCGAAACTTCAGAAAAAACTCAAACGCATCCAAAATGCTTCAGCTAGACTAAGCATGGGCGTAAAATCCGTTCCGCTCACGGATTTTGCGAATTTTCGGTAAATTCGCAATCCGCGAACTCTCGCGAACTTGCCGAAAATTCGTAAAATCCGTGCGAAGCGGATTTTTTGCTTCGTCGCACTCGCCAACTAGAATACTATACAATTTCGCGGGAGTAAACACTTGCGAACACGTAGATGCGGCGGGCAGCGACAATCTCGCAATTGCGAGATTGCAAAATTTGCAATTTCGCACAAGAAATCCACCAGCAGGCAGCATAAACCTTGAAAATTATGATTTTTATCAGAATAACTCCTCAGGTTGACATTTGCCTGCACTTTTTCTTTGCAAGGAGTCCATTTTGGGGGGTGGGGGTGGGAGGAAGGAAGTGCCCCACAGTCTCCAACTTCCTGTTCCTGTCCACCAGGCTCCTCCCAGTGCTTTCTTCATGTGCTGGTCACTTTGATTTGGATCTTGACCTGGAAGGATTACTTTTTGTGGATGCTGCTGGATATTTGGATTTTTGCAAAAATGAAAGCACTCAGCAGGTGCAAAAGTTCAATCTTATCATTAGTAACCAATCCCTGTAGTGTTTCCTGAGGGGCCCCTTCAGAGGTCATTTGCCTACTTGCAACTATTCTATGACCCTGCTCTGACCCTCACAGCAGGCTCAGAGAATAGCTACAAGTATACAACAAAGGTCCTGTTAAAAAAATTACACTGCAACAGAAAGCAATTACAGACCAAACTGAAAGCACTCAGCAGGTGCAAAAGTTCAATCTTATCATTTGTAACCATTCCCTGTAGTGCTTCCTGAGGGGCCCCTTCAGAGTTCAGTTGCCTACTTGCAACTATAGGCCACAAAGGTCCTGTGAAAAAAAAGTGCACTGCAACAGAAAGCAAATTACAGATAAGGAAGCAGGTGCCAGCCAGACTGGAAGTTTAAATTCAGTGACACATTAATCAACCCCAAATTAATTCATGTCAGTTGAAGCAGGGCAGGTGTGCTTGCTTTTTTTCACCCCCATAATCTACAGTGATAAACCAACCAGAGGGTGGCAGTGATGTACCTGAGGGTGGCATGGGTGTACCAGAGGGTGGCAGTGGTGAAACAGAGGGTGCTGTGAACCTGTGATGATGAACCAGATGTAGAAACAACATAGTCGCGGCCGTTGAAAGCCGACAAGTAAGTTCGCAATTGCGAACTGGTACAGAACGCTCGCGAACTGGCAGAAATCCTTGCGAACACAAAAAAAAATGAAAATCCGCAAATTCGCGAGAGTTCGTGGATTTTGCGGATTGCAAATCCGTAAATACGCAAGTTCGCGGATTGCCAATTCGCAAAATCTGCCCATGCTTAAGCTAGACTCATACTAGACATCCCCCGCACAGACCACATTTCCGCTCACCTGAAAGACCTTCACTGGCTCCCCGTCAACAAGAGAATAACGTTCCGTCTCCTCACCCACGCACACAAAGCCCTATACGAACTTGGTCCTGATTGTCTCAACAAGCGCCTTTCCTTTTACACCCCCACCCGCCAACTGCGTTCGTCCAACCAAGCCCTCGCCGCTGTTCCGCGCATCCACAAAGCCACCATGGGAGGAAGATCCTTCTCCTACTTAGCGGCCAAGACCTGGAATTCCCTTCCCATCCACCTCCGCCTTACTCAAAACCACCTAGCCTTCAGAAAACAACTCAAAACATGGATATTCGATAAGTAAACCTCCCCCCCCCCTTCCTCAAGCGCCTTGAGACCCTATGGGTATGTAGTGCGCTATATAAATTCTGACTTGACTTGTCTTCTGATCAGTGTGCTTATTGTAAAGAGATTGGACATTGGCGTTCCGAGTGCCCCCTTTTGCGTGGTCAGCAGTTTCAACGGGGTAGATGAAGTATGAGAGGACGCCCAGGGAATTCAGGACATAGGGGAGGAATAGGAAATCGTACCAGATGTGAGGCAGTCGAACATGGACCAAATTATTCTAATGCCTTTGATAGACGGAATCAATATCAAATGTCACATTATTCGTCTTATGGTCTTGGGGAATCTGATTATGCATAGGAATGCCTAGGATGGGGTAAGGAACCGGTTGAGGTGCCAGTAGATCAGAAAGGTCCTTATGTTGATGCAAATGTCTTGGGCTCTACTGATCGGTTTCTGGTTGATATAAGTGCTACTCGTAGTGCTCTGTCTAAAAAATTGGTCCCTAGGGCTCCCCTGTCTGGCGCAATGATAACATCAATAGGATTCGATGGGACACCTACATCTAGCCCACTGTCACAGCCGCTTGCATTTAGGGGCCGATTAGGATGGCGGACGGAAATGGGTACTGTCCGCCATGGTGGGGGAAATTTTACTCCCGGCTGCGCCGCGGAGAAACCGCGGTTGGGATTAGGATATTCATGTCACGAAACTCCGACCGCGGCGGACGGAACACAACCAACACCGTCCGCGGTGGACGGAACACAACCAAGTCCGTCCGCGGCGGACGGAGTCCAATGAACAACCACTGCCGCGGACGGAAATGACCGCGGAAAATAAAACATGTACCGCCATCCCTGAGAATACTCCGTGGCCGCAATTAGGATAAATCCACCCGTACAACGGAACTCACAGCCATCCACGTCCGCGGCGGAAACAATGCAACGAGAACCACAGCATCAGGGCGGAAGGCCAACACGCACAACATCCCTAGCGCCTAACAAATGTATGAAAGTGCACCGCAAGTCCTAAGCAAACATACGAACATTGACAAGGCCCCCCCCCCCCAGCACAAGCCACCATGACACGTCCCAATTATCCAATAATGCACACAAGTCAACACGCCCACCTACCACCTGACTGCCAACAACCATCGAGACACGACTATAAAAAGACACCCCCACACAACCACAATCCCTTGCACCACAGCATTGCTGCCAGCAAGAGGGCCATTCGAGACACTGCTAACTCACATAAAATCACATAGAAGACACCCACCCACCACCCTACCACACAAACACCCACCACACAAATCCTACACATCACACACCACACACCTGCACCTCCCAACTCACTCAACTCACACACTGAGCACCACACACCATGGCACCCAAAAAAAACCCCAAATTCACGGAGACAGAGTTGCGGGTAATGGTAGATGAAATTATCCGTGTGGAGCCCAACATCTTCGGGGCCCAAGTCCAGCAGACGACCGTGGCGCAAAAGAACCACATGTGGGACAGGATCGTCACTCGTGTGAATGCGTCGGGGACTGTGCCGAGGACCAAGCACGACATTCAGGGGCGGTGGCATGACCTTAAGACCAGGGTCAAGGGCATCCGAGCGAAAAACCACGCCAGAGCCAATCTTACTGGCGGTGGCACACCCCCGGAGCCCATACCCTACACCGATTGGGAGGAGAAGGTGCTGGTGATACTACACCCAGAGAGCCTAGACGGCCTTGACGAAGGAGAAGAGACTGGTGAGTACAAACCAAGCACCACGATCAGCACGACATGGTCAGGCTCACACAACTGAGAAGAAACATCCCCCACGCCCCAACCCATGCACGTCGGACACCAACACACTAACATGTCCATGGCTCCCAACAGGCCCCCATGTTCACGGGGAGGGTGGTGGTGGTGGTGGTGGTGGCGGTGGTGGAGGGTGGGGTGTGTGAGAGGCCCAAACTACAACTCCCAACAGGCCCCCATGTGCACGGGGAGGGTGGCGGTGGTGGAGGGTGGGGTGTGTGAGAGGCCCAAACTACAACTCCCAACAGGCCCCCATGTGCACGGGGAGGGTGGTGGTGGTGGTGGTGGTGGTGGTGGTGGCGGTGGTGGAGGGTGGGGTGTGTGAGAGGCCCAAACTACAACTCCCAACAGGCCCCCATGTGCACGGGGAGGGTGGCGGTGGTGGAGGGTGGGGTGTGTGAGAGGCCCAAACTACAACTCCCAACAGGCCCCCATGTGCACGGGGAGGGTGGTGGTGGTGGTGGCGGTGGTGGAGGGTGGGGTGTGTGAGAGGCCCAAACTACAACTCCCAACAGGCCCCCATGTGCACGGGGAGGGTGGCGGTGGTGGAGGGTGGGGTGTGTGAGAGGCCCAAACTACAACTCCCAACAGGCCCCCATGTGCACGGGGAGGGTGGTGGTGGTGGTGGTGGCGGTGGTGGAGGGTGGGGTGTGTGAGAGGCCCAAACTACAACTCCCAACAGGCCCCCATGTGCACGGGGAGGGTGGTGGTGGTGGTGGCGGTGGTGGAGGGTGGGGTGTGTGAGAGGCCCAAACTACAACTCCCAACAGGCCCCCATGTGCACGGGGAGGGTGGCGGTGGTGGAGGGTGGGGTGTGTGAGAGGCCCAAACTACAACTCCCAACAGGCCCCCATGTGCACGGGGAGGGTGGTGGTGGTGGTGGCGGTGGTGGAGGGTGGGGTGTGTGAGAGGCCCAAACTACAACTCCCAACAGGCCCCCATGTGCACGGGGAGGGTGGCGGTGGTGGAGGGTGGGGTGTGTGAGAGGCCCAAACTACAACTCCCAACAGGCCCCCATGTTCACGGGGAGGGTGGTGGTGGTGGTGGCGGTGGTGGAGGGTGGGGTGTGTGAGAGGCCCAAACTACAACTCCCAACAGGCCCCCATGTGCACGGGGAGGGTGGCGGTGGTGGAGGGTGGGGTGTGTGAGAGGCCCAAACTACAACTCCCAACAGGCCCCCATGTGCACGGGGAGGGTGGTGGTGGTGGTGGCGGTGGTGGAGGGTGGGGTGTGTGAGAGGCCCAAACTACAACTCCCAACAGGCCCCCATGTGCACGGGGAGGGTGGCGGTGGTGGAGGGTGGGGTGTGTGAGAGGCCCAAACTACAACTCCCAACAGGCCCCCATGTGCACGGGGAGGGTGGTGGTGGTGGTGGCGGTGGTGGAGGGTGGGGTGTGTGAGAGGCCCAAACTACAACTCCCAACAGGCCCCCATGTGCACGGGGAGGGTGGCGGTGGTGGAGGGTGGGGTGTGTGAGAGGCCCAAACTACAACTCCCAACAGGCCCCCATGTGCACGGGGAGGGTGGCGGTGGTGGTGGAGGGTGGGGTGTGTGCGACAGGAAACAGAAATGTCTACAAATCAATGTAACCATGTACTGTCCACATTACTGACCTGCTCGATCTTGTCCCTCAGGTGATCGTCAACTGACTGGGGAAAGCAGTACCCGGCCGCCAGCCTCGCCTCCCACACCTACAGGACTCTCTGCCGACGACGACACAGGCAGCTCCGGGGCGGAGGATGGAGCGGGACCAAGCACGCAGCCAGGGCCATCTGGCTCACAGGGACTCCCGGGACCGACCAACGTCGCATGTGTGACTCCCGCGGCACCCGTCTCTGTGATCTGCACAGTCCCCACCACCACCAGTACCACCAGTACCACCAGTACCACCAGTACCACCACTACCACGAGCACCACGACTCCTGCCGGTGCCACCCAGCATGACCCAGCGCGCAACGCTGGTCCAACGGCCCCACACACAAGCAGGGTGAGTGGGCCACAAACACAGGCAACGGGACAACTGCCAATCAGGCGACCCACACACCGCCGGTCAGAGGAGGGACAGCTACCCGAGCCAGTGGCACAGTCCCTACAAGCTCTTGCCAGGTGCCAGGCCTCATACGACCGGTCCCAGGCAAACGCTGACCGTGTTCACGAGGACTCAGTGGACAACACCAACAGCCTGCGCGAGATCTCTGGCATCCTTGGCCAGATGTTGGTGATCATGGGCCAGCAGGCAACGATGTGGAGGGAATGGGTTGCCCGGAACAACCCCCCCCCCCTCCACCATGTGTGTCAGCGCCACCGCCACCGTCACCTCCGCCTCCCCCGTCACCTCCGCCTCCGCCTCCACCGCCGCCACCACCACCTGAGCCCCTGGCGACGGATGTGGCCCATCACCAACCTGCCCTCCCAGCTGCCTCTGTACCACCTCCGAGACGGAGGGGGCGGCCGAGGCAGGAAGTTGCTGAGAGCAGTGTTGGAGCGCCAGGCACACGCTCCAAGAGGGGACGACCTTGACAATGCCACTGCCTGTGCCAGACATTCACCCTGCAAACCATCCTGTCCCACATAGACAATCATTGCCACTGGTCTGCTGGACTAGCCTGACACCCCCCAATGTGGTGTCAGCACGGACATTTCATCTGCCATTACCTACAACTCCAACTCCCTCCCTCCCACTTACTTGTAAATATTCACCTGCACAAAAGCACAACCTGTCAATAAATTGCATTTACTCACACAATGATGTTTTGCCTCCATGTTTATTCACATGATTGCCATCAGATACAGACGTAAACAGGTACAGGGATCATAGTCGCACATGATCATGGCGCTGCGGGAGTGACCTAGAGAAAACCAGAGACAGCAAACACACGTCAGTAAAGAGATTCACACACATCACAACACAATGCACAGCAACATTACACAAACGACAACCATCACACAAGCATGGGATGGGAGCACACACATCATGGACACTCCTATGTCCAAAGACATGAAGACACACATGTGCAACCATCACAAACCACACCCAGCTGAATAACCCCATATCCACACAACACCAGAAAACATACATGAGGCATTGTCAACCGCCACTAGAGGTAGATACTCACATTCAAGGGAAGTAGCGATCAATGAGCTGGCGCCTCTGGTCCACACCTTCCTCCTCACCACTATCCTCATCAGTCGACATGGGTGGGATGGGAGGCCGAGGAACTCCTTCGTCTTCAGGGTCCAACAGCAGTTCAATGTCATTGCGTACTGCCAGGTTGTGGAGCATGCAGCAGGCAATCACGATCTTGCATACTTTTCCTGGTGAGTAAGGCAGTGCCCCTCCGGTCTTATCGAGGCACCGAAACCTAGACTTCAGCAGTCCAAAGGTACGTTCGATGACTCTCCGTGTCCTTCCATGTGCCTCATTGTACCGCATTTCACCCGCCGTCCTCGGATTACGTAGGGGACTGAGGAGCCAGGGCCGGTTTGGGTAAGCCGAGTCGCCTATGTAGGGGGATGACAGAGACAAACATCAGAACAAGATATGGTGGGTACCCCATGCAACACAGAGATCACAAGAGTCCCCACTGCACACTCACCAACAAGCCACGCTTGACCGGGTGGCAGATTTGCCATGAGTCGTGGGACATTGCTGGTTCGCATGATGTGGGCGTCATGTGCGGATCCAGGAAATCTTGCACACACATGGGAGATGATGTTGCTCGCCAGGCACACCACCTGCACGTTCAGCGAATGAAAGTGTTTGCGATTCCTGAACACTTGTTCGCGTGCCCGTGGTGGAATGAGCGCGATGTGCGTGCCATCAATTGAGCCCACAACGTGAGGTATGTGGCCCAGTGCATAGAAACCAGCTTTGACAGCTGGCAACTCTTCCGGACGTGGGAAATGTATGTACTCATCCTTGTACAGCATCATAGCTGTTAACACATCCCGAAGAACCGTGCTGAACATTGCCTGTGACATACCCCCGGCACCTCCAACTGTATACTGAAATGTGCCAGTAGCGAAGAAATGTAGTACCGCCATGACCTTTGCAGTGGGTGTAAACGAGCCAGGATACGTTCTACGTGGCTGCAGATGAGGAGCCAATTGAGCCACAAGCTCCAGCAACCGACGTCGATCCAGCCTGAATTTCCGATTCACCTCCTCGTCTACCATATCCTCCAGCTGAGTGTATGGGCGATGCACATTTGGAGCCCTCCTGTGTGGGAGAGAGATGTAACTTAGGTCAACGTACAAACGACGCATACGTGTACAACTCCATCACATGTGTACCTTACTGACATAACTCCAGTCGTCACCCTAATGTATCGTAGACACATCACAGACACTCATGCAACTGCATGCACACAAACGATAAGTTTACACACGCCATGTCATCAAGCACAAATGCCACCACCAATGATGATGTGCATACGGTAATGACATGCATGGTGACAGAACGTATAAATCACATACACGGAATGCATGTGTACCACCACCACTGTAGTCACCTCGACACAACAATAAACCGACAACAGATGCATGAATTGGCCACACAGCCGTGATGTACTGTGTAGTTGTGAAGATGTAACAACGTCTGTAGGGTCAAACCCGACGTCAACACGTACGAATGCACATCTGTTGGCCATTGTGTGCCGACCGATGTCCATTGTATGGACACACATGCTATATTGTATGACATATGACCTTTCACAATCACGCTCACATCCCTCATGACGCAACTGCACACAACACATCACGGTGCAGCGTCTGACAAGATCACATATTTGGCGCCGCCATGGCGGTGCTCAACTTCCGCTACTTCCCAAAGGCAGAATGCGGCCTGCGTCCCTCTTCCCATTGGCTGCATGTGCAGGGACCGTGACGGGCACACATCGGCAACCGCACGTGCAAGCTTCAGGCACGGATGCTTCAGTTGCAACAATGTACTATCACTGGCGCCTCCATGGCGGGGCACGTACACAGCGGGGGAGGTGCAGGCCTATACACCCTGCAGATGTACTCAATGGACATGCCAGTTCATGACCCCCCTTACAGTCACCTTGCATCATCCACCGTACACCGGCCGGCCCATGAACAACCGCCGTGCCCGGCCATGAACACAACCGCCATGGCCGTGCCCGGCCATGAACAACCGCCGTGCCCGGCCATGAACACAACCGCCATGGCCGGGCACGGCCATGAACAACCGCCGTGCCCGGCCATGAACACAACCGCCATGGCCGTGCCCGGCCATGAACAACCGCCGTGCCCGGCCATGAACACAACCGCCATGGCCGTGCCCGGCCATGAACAACCGCCGTGCCCGGCCATTTACACAACCGCCATGGCCGGGCACGGCCATGAACAACCGCCGTGCCCGGCCATGAACACAACCGCCATGGCCGTGCCCGGCCATGAACAACCGCCGGTCCCGGCCATGGCGGTTGTGTTCATGGCCGGGCACGGCGGATGTTCATGGGCCGGCCGCTCCGGCCGGTGTACGGTGGATGATGCAAGGTGACTGTAAGGGGGGTCATGAACTGGCATGTCCATTGAGTACATCTGCAGGGTGTATAGGCCTGCACCTCCCCCGCTGTGTACGTGCACCGCCATGGAGGCGCCAGTGATAGTACATTGTTGCAACTGAAGCATCCGTGCCTGAAGCTTGCACGTGCGGTTGCCGATGTGTGCCCGTCACGGTCCCTGCACATGCAGCCAATGGGAAGAGGGACGCTGGCCGCATACGGCCAATCGCAAGTAGCGGAAGCTGTGCACCGCAACAACAGGGCCAGTCTCTGGCCCATTTCACGATCACGCTTCCAGGGCTGACCAATTGCTGGCGACGTATGCCACTGACACGTGCTGAGGGCCCTATATATGTGTCTTGGCCAACATGAAACTTCCTACCCTGGGGACCAGTGCTGCCTGTGACCATCACCTCGACCTGCTGCTGCTGCTGAGCTGACCACCGACTGCTGCCTGTGACCATCACCTCGACCTGCTGCTGCTGCTGCTGAGCTGACCACCGACTGCTGCCTGTGACCATCACCTCGACCTGCTGCTGCTGCTGCTGAGCTGACCACCGACTGCTGCCTGTGACCATCACCTCGACCTGCTGCTGCTGCTGCTGAGCTGACCACCGACTGCTGCCTGTGACCATCACCTCGACCTGCTGCTGCTGCTGCTGAGCTGACCACCGACTGCTGCCTGTGACCATCACCTCGACCTGCTGCTGCTGCTGCTGAGCTGACCACCGACTGCTGCCTGTGACCATCACCTCGACCTGCTGCTGCTGCTGCTGAGCTGACCACCGACTGCTGCCTGTGACCATCACCTCGACCTGCTGCTGCTGCTGCTGAGCTGACCACCGACTGCTGCCTGTGACCATCACCTCGACCTGCTGCTGCTGCTGCTGAGCTGACCACCGACTGCTGCTCTAGTGCCATACTCCGTGATCTTGCCATGTCGAGAGGCAAAGAGATCCGGTCTCGACCCTTCACCGCCGCGGAGCTTGATGTCCTCGTGGACGGTGTACTCCGCAACTATGGACGCCTCTACGGCGCACCGGGACGGGTGGTAAGTGCAGTGTGGGACATGTTGGTGTGCATGAGGGGGCCAAATGATCAGGCCTATTTATATCTTAGCTGTGTAGTGTGGGCTAGACATATGTTCCTGATTGTGCATGGCTGCTGACAGTAACGTCTTGCCCCTATGTGTGTGACAGGCCACCTGTCCACTGACTTAAACCCTTTTGTCTCCCATCATGGTAGGTCAAGCTGCACCTTCGCAAGGACCTGTGGAGGACCATAGCACGGGAAGTACGGGCATTGGGGGTGTGCAACAGACGACATACACACTGCCACAAACGCTGGGACGACATTTCCAGGCTGAGCAAGAATGTAGCGGAAGTAACACTGGGCCTGATTCCAAGGACGCCCCGTCTGGCCCGACGCTCCATGACCCCTCTCATGCACCGTATCATTGCAGTGACGCATCCTGAACTGGCCGAACGTCTGAGTGCCGATCAACAGCAAACTAGCGGTGAGCATACTGTCTGTGTAGGAAACTTGTGAGTGCTATGCATGTATTGGTGCACAGACACACTATTGAGTTCCGTGTTGCGTATGTATGCCTGTGATGGCATTTTGGTCCCATTGGGTGGTACTCATTTGACATCCAGGTCCGCCATGTTGACACGCCACTTGCTTAGTAGTTGAGTGTTAAAGCACATCCCCTAGTGGTCCATGTCCCCATGGCAGAAAATGTGAGGATGACTGGTAGGGGTGGGCCATGTGCAGGCTGAGGGCTCATGAACCTTTGTCTGCTATGTGATTTGGCTATCCTGTTCCTTCTGTACGTGAGTGTGCCCATGACTCACACATCTTTTCTGTGCATTTCAGCTTTGACAGAGGACACTCAGCCACAGACGGTGGAGAGTAGCCGAGGAAATGAGTCCGGCTCAGACTTCGCACACACGCAGACTGACACGGAGGAGGCCAGCGCCGGAGAGGGGGACAGGACCGTCCCTGAGGACTCGCATGTGGAGACACCATCGTCCTCCTCGTCGGACACTCTTGGTGAGCCTGCACTGTTGTCACAGACTGGGAGTGGGCACTCATCACCTTCTGTCGGAAGACAGCACACAGGGCCCACACTTCCGCCAACTGCACCATGTATTGTTCGTGGCCGAAGGAGTAGGGGGAGCAGAGTGGCGTTCGGTGCAGGCACCGCTGCCCCTGCCACGGTGAGCCAAAATGCACTGTGTGCTGAGGCCGTTGATCTGCTGCGACAGCTGTGTGTGGGTCAGACCAATATGACAAATGCTTTCCAGGATCATGATAGGAAGTTGGGGCAGGTGGTGGCATTCATGGAAGGGATGCATGGCGATCTTGCAGGTCTACACAGGAAAGTGCAGTCATTGGCAAGCAGTGTGTCGTCTGCAATAGTACAGTCGAATGAACAGGGTGCTACTTCTGTTTCCCCATCTACACCGCTGGATGTCTCAGGGGGTAGTGATTATTCAGAGCAGGACTCAAATACAGGTTATTGCACTAGAAGCAGCGTCAGACAGCACGTCAGGGCACGCAGGGCACAGACCCCATCCCCTAGATCAGCTAAATCTGTTCACGTAGACGACGTCAGATGCACTGGAGTACACACACAGGATCCACAAGTGTTGTTGGGGGACATGCCTTCCGGAGCTACACAGGCATTCAACACGAAAGGTACTCCGAAGGCAAGGGATACTCACATGTCCATGGACTGTTCCTTGGACAAGGCCAGTCAGAAGACAAAGGCACCTACTGAGAGCAGGGAGACTCCCAAGAGCAGGCCCACAGCAGAGGTAAGGGACACTCCCAAGGACAGTGAGAAGACTAAGGCACCTACTGAGAGCAGGGAGACCCCCAAGAGCAGGCCCACAGCAGTGGATAGGAACACTCCCAAGGACAGTGAGAAGACTAAGGCACCTACTGAGAGCAGGGAGACCCCCAAGAGCAGGCCCACAGCAGTGGATAGGAACACTCCCAAGGACAGTGAGAAGACTAAGGCACCTACTAAGAGCAGGGAGACTCCCAAGAGCAGGCCCACATCAGTGGATAGGAACACTCCCAAGGACAGTGAGAAGACTAAGGCACCTACTAAGAGCAGGGAGACTCCCAAGAGCAGGCCCACAGCAGTGGATAGGAACACTCCCAAGGACAGTGAGAAGACTAAGGCACCTACTAAGAGCAGGGAGACTCCCAAGAGCAGGCCCACAGCAGTGGATAGGAACACTCCCAAGGACAGTGAGAAGACTAAGGCACCTACTAAGAGCAGGGAGACTCCCAAGAGCAGGCCCACAGCAGTGGATAGGAACACTCCCAAGGGCAGCGACACACACAGGGAGCAGGTGTCTGCTGGAGGCAGGTGCACCACAGACGACAAGTCTGCTGGCAGGAACAGGGCGGCGAGCAGGGCACAGGCTACATCCAGAGACAACACTCCACCTAAGGATAAGGCACATCCTACGGACAAGGCATCTAGCATGGACAATGGCGCAATCAAGGACAGGCATACTTCACCCCTGGCTGCACTGAGGCTGATGTTTTCTACTAAACGCCAAACTGATGTCTCCGCGGCGGAGTCCCCCCATACCTCCACTCCCATCCAGGCCAGTCAGAAGCAGAGGAGGGTGTCCCCTGTTGTTGCATCCCCCATTACACATCATTCCGAGTCCAGGCGGCAGGCACAGAGCAAACGACAAGCAGGCTCCAGCACGTCCCCCGAAACCAGATCCCCGGCAGCAGTTGCTCCACCTATGCTGGGTGGTGATTCTTTGGAGTCCCCACCACTTGGCAGTCCTGTCCTGTCCAGGGTGCACTCACACCTCCCTAAGAAACGCAGACACACACCATTGACACCTGCAAACCCCGATTTGGCTCTAGGTGAGCTATCCCCAGCTCCCAGGCCCACCCTGCCTCCTGGCCCATACAGCCCTGTGGCTCATCATTTCAGTTGTCCCAGTGGCGCCGGTGCAGTTGACTCTCATGTATCAGATGGTGGCACAGTGTCAGTTGTGCCCTCTCCTGTTGCAGGTCCTGGCAGTGTATCTGGGTCTATGGCTCACGTGTCAGTTAGAAGATCTGTGGCTGTGTTGCACACTCCTGTTTCTGGTGCTGGCAGTCTGTCTGGGTCAGTGGCTCACGTGTCAGTGACTACATCTGTGGCTGTGTCTCACACTCCTGTTGCTGGTGCTGCCAGTGTGTCCGAGGCAGGTAGTTCACGCAGTCCCCCCTGATTCTGTGATGTGACGTGCTGTACACTTCACTCAAATGTTAATTCACATGGTGTGTCCATTGAGAACTGCGTGGCACTCTTGTGGTCCCTGTGACGGGTTGGTAGGGACACGTAGTTGTGCTGCCTCTGATGTACCTGCTCTGTAATGCACAATGCCCTGTTGATGCTCTGATACTGCCCTCTCGTTACCTGCCTCTGATGTACCTGCTCTGTAATGCACAATGCCCTGTTGATGCTCTGATACTGCATACTGCCCTCTCGTTACCTGCCTCTGATGTACCTGCTCTGTAATGCACAATGCCCTGTTGATGCTCTGATACTGCATGCTGCCCTCTCGTTACCTGCCTCTGATGTACCTGCTCTGTAATGCACAATGCCCTGTTGATGCTCTGATACTGCATACTGCCCCTCTCACGTGCTGCCTCTGATGGGCCTGTTCTCTGCAATGGACTGTTGATGCACTTTGCCCCTCTCACGTGCTGCCTATGATGTACCTGCTCTGTACTCTACAATGCCCTGTTGATGCTCTGATACTGCCCTCTCGTTACCTGCCTCTGATGTACCTGCTCTGTAATGCACAATGCCCTGTTGATGCTCTGATACTGCCCTCTCGTTACCTGCCTCTGATGTACCTGCTCTGTACTCTACAATGCCCTGTTGATGCTCTGATGCTGCATTCTGCACTCTCATGTGCTGCCTTTTATCAACCTGTTCTGTGCAATGGACTGTTGATGCACTTAGCCCCTCTCACGTGCTGCCTCTGATGGGCCTGTTCTGTGCAATGGACTGTTGATGCACTTAGCCCCTCTCACGTGCTGCCTCTGATGGGCCTGTTCTGTGCAATGGACTGTTGATGCACTTTGCCCCTCTCACGTGCTGCCTATGATGGGCCTGTTCTGTGCAATGGACTGTTGATGCACTTAGCCCCTCTCACGTGCTGCCTCTGATGGGCCTGTTCTGTGCAATGGACTGTTGATGCACTTTGCCCCTCTCACGTGCTGCCTATGATGTACCTGCTCTGTACTCTACAATGCCCTGTTGATGCTCTGATACTGCCCTCTCGTTACCTGCCTCTGATGTACCTGCTCTGTAATGCACAATGCCCTGTTGATGCTCTGATACTGCCCTCTCGTTACCTGCCTCTGATGTACCTGCTCTGTAATGCACAATGCCCTGTTGATGCTCTGATACTGCATGCTGCCCTCTCGTTACCTGCCTCTGATGTACCTGCTCTGTAATGCACAATGCCCTGTTGATGCTCTGATACTGCATGCTGCCCTCTCGTTACCTGCCTCTGATGTACCTGCTCTGTAATGCACAATGCCCTGTTGATGCTCTGATACTGCATGCTGCCCTCTCGTTACCTGCCTCTGATGTACCTGCTCTGTAATGCACAATGCCCTGTTGATGCTCTGATACTGCCCTCTCGTTACCTGCCTCTGATGTACCTGCTCTGTAATGCACAATGCCCTGTTGATGCTCTGATACTGCATGCTGCCCTCTCGTTACCTGCCTCTGATGTACCTGCTCTGTAATGCACAATGCCCTGTTGATGCTCTGATACTGCATGCTGCCCTCTTGTTACCTGCCTCTGATGTACCTGCTCTGTAATGCACAATGCCCTGTTGATGCTCTGATACTGCATGCTGCCCTCTCGTTACCTGCCTCTGATGTACCTGCTCTGTAATGCACAATGCCCTGTTGATGCTCTGATACTGCATGCTGCCCTCTCGTTACCTGCTATGTTGTACCTGCTCTGGTGCCCACTTTGCCCATGTTCACGCATACACTGTGATTTGACCCCTATTATTTGACAATAAAGGTAGTCTATCAAGTCTCGTGGTCTGTCGTTGTCATTCCTGCTTGCGTACTGCTAATGTGTATTCGTATATGCTTCTCATCAGTGGTTTCGGTAACATGACACTCCCCCTCCCTACGTCACGTCCCTTGCTGGTATTCCCCTCCAGACAGCCAATGGTTTGTACCTTACCTGCGTCGTCGTCCATAGTAGGCCATGACTAGGACGTGGTGGATCGCGAAGAGCATCGGGAAAGCGTGTAGCGCCGGGTCCATGGTGGTGGTCAGCTTGCGGTGGGTATCTCGGCTGTGTCACCTATGTTCGCTGTGGGGATTCCGCCGTGTTAAGACAGGTTGTTTTTCCGCAGCGGTTTTATGTGTGTTTTCCGCCATCTTGATTTGGGGGACGGTCTTCGACGTCAGTGCGTACGGCGGAGCGTTTGGATGTGTTCCGTCCGCCGCGTGGTCGTGTGTAGTTGGCCGGCGGAGCGTGTTTTTCCGTCGCGGACGGAAATTTGACACGTTTTCCTATCCTGATATGGCGGACGGAGTATCCGCGGCAGGCGGACACGGAAAAGGCTTTTTCCGCCTACTCCAGGGCCGCGGTGGCTCTTCCGTCCGCCATCCTGATCGACCCCTTAGTCTTGATAAATTCACTGCAGCATGTCCATTTTTGCTTTCCCCTACCACGCCGGATAAGATCGTGGGCATTGATATGCTTAAATATTTTCGTGCTACAGTACGTTGTTCCCCAGAAGGTGTGCGTGTTATCTTAAATGATAACTAGCCCATGGTTTAGAGGTCTTGTTTCCTTAAACAAGATGCTGCTCTGGCATCTTTACCTGGTACGTTATGGGCTACAACAGATACCGATGTGGGACAAATGGTTATCCCACCAGTACATAATCAAGTGAAGGAAGGTGCTTCATTGCCTCAGCTGCCCCAATATAAAATATCTCGGGAAGGTGAAGAAGCATTGACACACATTGTTCAGGATTTGATCAAGGTGGGGGTTTTGGAAGAAGTCCCTTATAACATTTGGAATAGACCAATCCTTCCTTTTTTGAAAAGAGACACTGATACTAAAATTTACAGATTCATTATTGATTTACGAGAGGTTAACAAAATTGTGGTGCCCCAATACCCGGTAGTCTCTGACATCACAACACTTCTTACTATGGCTCCTCCTACTGCCATTACAATTAGTGTAATTGATTTGAAAAAAGCATTTTTTTCAATACCTATTCACCCTGACAGCCGTTATGTGTTCCGCTTCACTTTGAATAATAGATCATACAGATTCTGTAGAGCTCCACAAGGGTATACAGAGAGTCCTAGCATTTATAGCCAGGCATTGAAAAGGCAGCTTGATTTTTTTCCTGTATCGAAAGGGGTGGCTCATATTCAATATGTCTTTGACATCTTGTTGGCTGCCAATACCCCTGAACAGTGTAAAGAAGGAACACTGTCCTTGTTAACATTTCTTGCCTCTCATCATCACAAAGTCTCTCAGAAGAAATTGCAATTTTGTAGACAGCAGGTTACCTATTTAGGTCACCTCCTGTCTAAGGAGGGATGTGCACTCACACCAGATCACATTCAGAACATTTTAGACACTCCTGAGCCCCGTACTCAGAAGGGCGTCCATGCATTGATTGGCCTTTCTTCTTTTTGTAGGCAGTAGATCCTTAGCTTTTCGTACATTATTAAACCCGTGTTGGCCCTTTTGTCTAAAGACACTCCGATGCCTCTCCTATGGATTACTGAATGCCAGAATGCCTTCCAAAAGCTACATCGTAAAAGAATTCTGGGTAACCCAATAAACCCTTGTAGGCTTGGGCAGTCAACAATATAGAGTAGGGAATAGCTACAAGGGATTTTGTTTATACACTCGTCATCATCTCCAAAGCAATTTATTTCCTTAAGAGTAACTTTTGTACATAAATGGACTTAGTTATTCACTCCTATTGAAAGGAGTTGATGTCCTGTTATGAACTGATTTGCTGATTTGCACACATATCTGTTTGTGACTTTTTTTGCTTACATTGATTTGTTTGTTGTATCCCCGTGAATTCATTTTCTTCTGACTGATGAAATACAATATGTTTTCATAAAAATAGATTTTTTTGTGTGCTTCTTCTTCCCTTTTCATTCAATGTGACCAATATCAATAATTAGTTTGGTTATCCTATGGATACAATTGGGTTAGATTGCTGAAAACTAACTTCCAAGACTCATGCTAATACATTTATTTAAGTAGTGTATAAACAAAATCCCTTGTAGCTATTCCCTACTCTATATTGTTCCAAAAGCTACGTCATGCTTTTTGTTCGGCACCAGTATTAGGAAGTCCGGATTACACGTAGACTTTCACACTTTATGTACCGAGAGGGAAGGTTGTGCCCTCTCGGTGTTAACACAGACACACTGTGGTAAACAACGTCCTTGTGCATATTTTTCAGCTGTCCTTGATCCAGTTGCCCGTGCACTGCCTGGTTGTTTTCGAGCACTAGCGGCAGCGGCTGTGCCCATATGTCAGAATGAGGGAATAGTCTTGTCACATAGATTGCTTGTGTTAGTACCTCATTCAGTTGATGCCTTGCTAAATCAAACAAAAACACAGCACCTGACTAGTGCCTGCTTGACAGGATATGAATTGACGCTTTTGGCCCCTCGTATCATGTTAAAAAGATGTTTGACCCTGAATCCTGCTACATTATTGCCACTTCGAGCTGCTCAGTCTCAGCCACAAGAGCTACACAATTGTTTCTCCCTTACTGAAGAGCACACAAAGGGTTGTGTTGACCTACAAGATACGCCTCTTTCTAGTGTTGATGGAGAATTGTGGGTCGATGGATCTTGCCTGAAGTTGCCTGATGGCACTACATCTGCTGCTTATGCAATTACAACACTTCAGACAGTAGTTGAGTTTGCTCGTATACCACAGAAGTCAGCTCAAGCAGCCAAGTTGATAGCATTAACAAGAGCATGTGAGTTTAGTACAGATTTGCTTGTTAACATTTACACTAACAGCCAATACGCCTTTGGCGTGGTACATAGCTTTGTCCAGCTTTGGAATGAAAGAGGCTTTCTCACTTCACATGGAACACAAATAGTGCATGGGGAATTAGTACATAATCTCCTTACTGCCTTGACCTATCCTAAGAAAGTCGCAATTGTTAAATGTAGCGCACACAAGAAAGTGACCGATAAAATAGGAGCAGGCAGTGCCTTTACAGATTGCACAACTCGGGAGACCACATCTATGTATGTGGTTAAATCACAGGCTGAACGTTGGCATGATGCCAGGCAAGAAGTCCTGGACATGCAACAATCTGCCTCTGTTGATGAATTAGACCAATGGTCTATGAGGGAGCATTGAATGATGAGGGCTGTTGGAGGAATAAAGAAATCACAAAATGGAAGTTGCCCACAGCCTATTTACACCCCATGATTCATATGGCACATGGGCCAGCACATGTTGGGGCATCCTCAATAGCAAAGCAACTTATGCAAGTTTGGGATCATCTAAAAATTGTCGGTAAAGCTAAGAAAATAGTCCAGTCCTGTCTGATCTGTCTCCAGTATAATCTTGAAAAGGGAACACGACCTCCAACAGGACGGTTTGCAATACCTACTGTACCTTTTGAGGTACTGAAAATGGACTACATCCAGTTTGAGTATTGTAACAACCTAAAGTATGTCTGGTAGTGGTTTGTGCCTTTAGTAAATGGATCGAGGTATATGCTACGAAAGATAATACAGCTCCTACTACAGCAAAGGGGCTCCTAAAGGAGTTTTTTCCCCAGATTTGGCATTTGTCTAGTTTTGTGGAGTGACAACGGACCCCATTTGATTGGGCAAGTTGTAGAGTATCTCATGAAAGGGTTGGGAATTAAGCAGAAATTTCATGCTGCTTTTCACCCAGGACTAGTGGAACGTTACAACTCTACCCTCAAGTTGAAATTGGCTAAGATATAGGCTTCCACATCTTTGAAATGGCCTGATGCACTGCCTTTAGCATTGCTATCCATTAGATCGATACCACATACACGATCTGGCCTCACACCTTATGCAGTGGTTTTGGGATGACCAATTAATAATTGGGGGATTCCTAAGCCACGCCCTATACATGATGTACCCTATGTATTGATGAATGATTATTTATCTCAGTTGACTGACAGTTTGTCTTCTATTTATCAACAGGTTCGGGAGACTCTTCGAGACAGGTCGCAAGGTAAGGGCCACTGCTTGCGCCCTGGTGACTTTGTGATTATAAAGTCTTTCCAGACAGCCAGCTCCCTAGCACCGAGATGGCGAGGCCCTGAGCAAGGGCTGCTGGCTACCAGGACTGCAGTTCGAGTGACGAACCAGAAGAACTGGGTCCATCTGATACGCTGCCGGAAGGTGTCGCAAGACCTAGTGAGCCCTGCTGCGTTGGTAGATCACCGCGACATCTTGGTCACGAGAAAGGACAAGCTGTGTCACCTGAAGGATCTGAGGAAGTCTTCCCGGACCACACGATTCCTTGTACATCCCGATATCAGCTGCGACCCAGGAAGAAAGACACTTTGTTGCTGAAAAAGACTATTTGAGCCACTGTCCTGGGTGGTTAAAGACTAACTTCAAAGGGGGGTAGCCTTTTAGTTACTATTCGTCTCAATGTTAATAAAGAAACCAACACCTGCCCAGGACCTTAGGACACCATCTGTTTTGTTGTTTGTCTACGAAATTAAGATGCCTAAGGAGAAGAAACCAACTGCTGCAAGAGTTTGTAGCAAAAGAACAATGATTGTTACTGGACTTACTTTGTTGTTATTGTTGCTATAATAACATGGTTGTGGAGGAAGTAGCTCTGTCCGAATTCTACTGACTGCTACTACTCCTGTCCCCATTGAACACCATTACTTCACTCTTCCTTATCATGAGCAGAAGCACAGAATGTCCTACCTCAATAAAACTTTCATTCAGATGTTACACCATACACACAATGCCACAAACATTACCGACTTCTGGGTATGTGGAATGATGCCAGCTCATCAGAAAAAGGCAAATTGGTTGGTCAGGTATCTGCTACGTGTTCTTTTTGCTTCCACCTGTGTTTTTGGCACCTGCATCCTACCATAAAGACTATAAACTGTATAATGACATTTCTAAGAGGCGATTCAAGAGGACAATAAATAATGATGAGGACAGAAGAACTACAAATTGCGCGAATTGTGACGATCCAAAATAGAATGGCCCTTGACGTCATCCTGGCTGACCGTGGTGGAGCATGTCGCATCATCTGGAATAGCTGTTGCATTTACATCCCTGACCAGCCCCTTCTGTTTTTGATGCAATTTCCAAGATGCACAAAATAGCCACTGAAATCCACCAGGATTCAGGGACATGGACTTTGGCTGCATGGCTATGGAACATGTTTACTGTATGGGGTTGGAAACTATTGTCAGGCCTATGTATATTTCTTGTTATTCTTTTCACTTGTTGCCTATGTATTCAATGCGGCCCGATGCTTTGTTCCCTTTGTGTTTCTACTTGTACCTCGTGTATACGACTAAACAAAATGTTAAGAATGTAAATGCTCGACTAGCAAGTGATCAAGAAACCAATGAAATTATGCCGATTGACATAAATGATATTTTTCGAATTCCTTCGAAAGTATAAGAACATGTCTTCATCATATTCTAAAAGGGCCTTTGTGGAAAACGAGTAATAATTTCCGTTAGCATAAGCTGAAGTCATCTTGTTTGTGGCATCCATTTTGTTAGCTATGTAATTCTTCCGTCTTCACTGTTGCTTGCCCTTCTATTCTGCTTGAGTCATCAGCTTTAGTTAACTCCTTCTCCACTAGGCCAAAGCAATGTACGTGCTGAGAAAAGGCCTATAGCTACTAGAATGCACCTATTCCAAGATGTAACTGCTGACTATTTATGGCTGCTATAAGCAGTTCTGTTCCATCTCCCACTTTGCTGACTAAGTGATCTCCCATCTGCCCATGTTTGTCGGTAACTATTCCTGTGTAGGCCTGTACCTTCTATTTGTATCTACATGCTTACTCTGCAACAACGTGTGTATATAAGCACCATGGTCTGTGTATTCAACGTACTATCCCCTGGAACACTTGAGGGTGTTTTATGGATGTGGTCCCACTTATGAGTGATTAATAAACTTGTTATTTGAATTCCAGTTTCAGTGCCAATCTCTATTTTGTTGGTCTAAGGACCCGTGGACAGAGAAGGGTGACCACTGCACCGGTGTGCACATTAAAAAGCACATTTCCACATAGGAAGCTCTGCTGGGCTCCCCGACCCTTCTCAAACTCCTCCAACAGCACCCCTTTCAACCTCACCCTCACTGTTGGTCCATGATACAGGAGCCCCACCCAAGCCCAGAATACTGGACCAAAGCTTCTATGCTCAAGAGGAGCGCACAGGCAAGGCCACTCCATGGACTTAAACGCCTTCTCTGCATCTACTGCCAGAAGAAGGGTTGGCTCCTCAATATGAAATTGCCAAGCCAGGCAACCAAACAGCCGCTACAGGTTGTGGTGTGTAGACCTATGCAGCATGAACCCCAACTGATCCGGAACCACCACCTCCTCTACTACCTGTGAAGGGCAATTTGTCAAGACCTTAGCAAGCAGCTTAGTCTCCACATTCAGAAGAGAAATCGGCCGATGTGAGGCACTCTCCTCTGGGGGCTTCCCAGGTATACGGATCACTACAAGCTGCACCTGCTGAAGATCCTGAGGAAGCACCCCCCAGACCGGACCTTGAAAAAACAGAGTGTACTGGGGCTTAAGCACCTTGCTCTTCACATACTTAAAAAATTCTGGCAGAAAACCATTTGGGACTCAGACCTTCCTATTCATGAGCTGGGACATAGCTTCTGCAATTTCCTTCTCCTTGATCTCTGCCTCACATAGCTTCTGCAATTTCCTTCTCCTTGATCTCTGCCTCAAGAGACTCCAGAGCCTCCCTACCCAACCTAGACACTGAGAGATCACACAGGAACCCCTTCTAGTCCTATATTGCTGCAGCAAGAGATTGGAGGTGTAAAGAGTGAGAAGATACAAAGCAAAGGCCTGGGCAATCATGTACAAACTGACAGAATCCACAGTTGGCCCTCCTCTTTCCTAGCCATCCATGCTAACAGCTTCCCCACATTGTTACTTGCATCATAGAGCCTACTTTGCTGTGTCCAGGACAGGGTTTTCACCTCCTGGTGTTCTGGCCGCCTATAGCCTTTCCTCAGCTAGGCTAAACGGCCATCCCGTACTGGGTCCGACTGCTCGACAGCTGTCAGAGGGGGAAGCTCCAATTCCCCTCTGAGAGCTCCCTCTACAGCTCAGTCACCTTACCGTGTCTCTCTCTAATGTCTGCCTACCACATGCACAATTAACTGCCCCCTGACCACTGTCTTATATGCCTCCCAAATTACCACCCCGAGGACACTGACCCTTCATTCTCAATGAAGTATTGACCTGACACTTGCAAAAAATGTTGACATGTAACTCAGTCTGCCAGCTCCCACGGGTCCAACCGCCAGCCCAGACTGGGACTAAACCCACAGCTACTTAACAATTGCGGAATGATAAAAGATGCTCCTAATAAAGTAGGCAGTGTTCCTGTATCTAAACACTGTAAATAATATAGGTGGGTAGCAATAGAGAGGAGTTAGCCACATACGAGATTTGGCACTCCCCCAGGTGCGTCACCCTCCACAGATCCTCCAGCTCAATAGATCCCAGGAAAGAGAAAAGTCTTGGGCCATCTATTGGTGCTCCCCTGTCTGCACCATGCAGTCCTGTTTTCCATGCAAGGTCAAGTTGAGCTCCCCCTTCCAGAAACACAGCCTCCGGGCAATCCACAATCCATTTCCACATGCTCTCCAGGTCAGCCCCTTGAAGTTCGGGAAGAGTATATCAGGAAGCCACATTCAAACAATGGGCAGTGAGAATCCTCTTGGACAATAGAGTGTCAAATTGTGCTTGAATGTCACTTCTTGCTTGACAGGTCTGTTGAGGTTTAACATATAACATTTGGGGTGCACTCCAAAGAAGGGAAACAGAATACAAAAACATGTTCTGTGTATCTACTGTCTGGTTGCTGAAAGTTCAGCTTTGATTTTACCAGTCTTCCGTCTCTGTATGTGATGGGTCACAGAAACTGCATAAAACTGGACTTTAGTGTTAGATGTAGGAGGACACTGGGATTACCATAGTATATTCACTATGCACACCCCTAGACCTCAGAACCCAAGTTTAGTATGGCTGAAGACTTCAGCCATCTTGAAAATGCCCAAAGTGGTAGGGGTTAGCTCTGGGAACCTTACCTCATTGGTTAGGGCATCACCTGGGATCATTCTCACCTGGTATAAGTGTGAATTCTCCAGCAACCCACTTCAGAACAATCCTTGACCTGCTGAAGATCAGAAGATTGTTGAACTTGCTGTCTGAGACCTGAGAAGAGACCTAAAGGACTGAACCTGCTCCCTCTTGTACTAAGACAAAGTGGACTCTAAGGGCCATAAGGCTGAGACCTCCTGTAAAAGCTACAGGTATACCATAAGCTCCAAGAGGCCTTTCCTGCAACTGCGCAGCTGATCATTGGCACCTGGAGTGATGTTTGCCTGCTAACTTGTGCATCTTTAAGTGCCTTCCCTGGTGTCCTACGGGAATTTAGAAGTGTACTCCTGTGGTGGATTGGAACTTGAAAGACTAAAGTCAGAAGATAAAATCTTTGACAGGACAAATCTGGCTGGTGCATCTGACCTGTGATCCATTGCGGTCAGCGTCAAATTGCGCCTGGGTCCCTGGCTACAATGCCCAAGGACTATCATTAGCACTTTGAGCTTCTTGGTGCTATTTGTACTTAAAAATGTAAAAATTAATATCTCTGGTTCACTTTATTGGATGGTTGTCATGTTGATGTATTTTTGTTTAATACATTTTACTCTATTTTTCTAATTCATCTTTATTTTTTTGCATTTCAGTTTTAGTACTGTATAAATACTGTACACATTGCCTCTAAATTAAGCCCATGTGATCTGTGTGATAGCTACGAGGTGGTGGCCTCAGGTTTAATTAGTGACTTAGTGGTTCACCCTGAACAAGACCTGTGATTATTACGTGAGGTGGGTAGTTACCCACCTAAGATAATTTTTGACAAGGGTTTAGGGCTTAGAGGCAGGTAGTGTCAAAGGGATGTAAAGCTTTTTTGTAGTATTCAGGGACAGGAAGTGGTAAAGGGGTTTTTAGTGTTCAGAGGCGAGTAGAGGTTAAGGTAAAGGGAGGTAAGGGGCTTTTAAGGTTCAGGACTTGTAGAGGTAAACTGAGGTAAGAGGGTTTTAGGGGTGGGTAGAGATAAGTGGTCGTAAGGTGGGTTTAGGCTTTAGCAGTGGGTAGAGGTAGAGGAAGCTAAGGTATTTTTAGGGTTCGGTGGGTAGAGGTAAAGGGGAGTAAGGGGTTTTTAGATTTCAAAGGTGGCTAGTACTAAAAGGAGTTAGGGTTTTTTTAGGGTTCAGGGGAGGAAAGAGCTAAAGGGTACCAAGGAGATTTTAGGTTAAGGGGTGGGTAGAGTAAATGAAAGTAGGGATGTTTAGGGTTTTAGGGCACGTACAGGGAAAGGGAGGTAAGGAGTCTCTAGGGTTCAGGGGTGGGTTAAGGTAAAGGAAGGTGAGGGGTTTTAGGGTTCAGCGTTGGGTAGAGGTAAAAGGATTTGAAAGTTCAGTGGCGGATAGAGGAAAAGAGCAGAATGGGTGTTTAAGGTTCAGGGGAGGAAAAAGGTAAAGGGTGCCAAGGGGGTTTTAGGGCTCAGGAATGGGTAGAGGTAAGGAGTGGTAAGGATTTGGGGTCAATTTAGGGCCAGGTTAGTTAAAGGGAGGTAAGGGGATGTTAGGGTTTAGTGGGAGGTAGCTGTAAAGGGAGGTAAGGGCTTTTTAAGGTTAAGGGTGGCCGACCAGCGGGTGCTGCATGAAGATCATGGGGATAGATACACACAAAAGGGGGCTGAGAGGAGGTTTATGGACCTCCGCGGGTGAACTCCCCACTCTTAATACCAATCACAAAAAGAGCCCATGGGTCCGGGACATCAGTCTGAGGGGCATGTGGAATGTGACAACCACGCTTGGGGTGGAGTTCCCTTTTAAGGACGATTCCCCTCACACACCAAAGGTGTTATGCTTCATCATAGGGGTACCTCCTCGCGTTGAGAACCTAGTCTCAACGCAGGCTACAACCCCCTCACTGCGAGGGATGAGCACAGGGATGTTTTATGGAAGAGTGGGTTACTCTAAAACCCTATGTGAGCGTGGTGTGTAGAGGAAGGGGTGCAGTGCTGGAGGGAATTGTGAGTTAAAACTGGCTACAAGCTTTGCTATGGCAAGCTTTATTCAGCTACCTCAGGCCAGGATTAAAACCAGAAAGCTAGTATACATTCTGGGAGTGCCATAATTTTAAACATGTACAAAAACAACAGTTGATGGACAGAATGCAGAACAATGTCATACATTCACCCCAGTACAGAGATCTGGGCCTAAATCCATCGTTTTTTTGCTCACCATGCCATTCCAGTTTGAACCCAGCCATATGCAAATCAGTCTTGACCCTGTGCCCTATGGGAACAGTCCAGCCCGAATTGCCAAGCCAGGTCCTCCCTGGACTGAAAACAAGCATCGTAGGACTGGTTTCGGGCTTTCAGCCCCCATCACCCAGGATAGCTTGATTCCAGTGGCATGGAGAGCACAGGACTCACGTCTGAGGATACCCGTCCCACTCGGGGTGAGAAATGCAAAAACAACAGTTGATGGACAGAATGCAGAACCATTTCATACATTCTCCCGAGTACAGAGATCTGGCCCTAAATCCATCGTTTTTTTGCTCACCATGCCATTCCATTTTGAACCAAGCCTTTTGCAAATGAGTCCTGACCCTGTGCCCTATGGGAACAGTCCAGCCCGAACTGCCAAGCCAGGTCCTCCCTGGACTGGAAACAAGCATCCTAGGACTGGTTGTGGCGTTTCACCCCTCTTCAGCCGGGATAGCTTGATTCCAGTGGCATGAAGAGCACGGGACTCATGTCTGAGCATACCTGTCCCACTCGGGGTGACAAATGCAAAAAGAACTGAAAGAAGAGGTGAAGACAAGCAACACTCTCAAGGAGCTTCCAATCTCGACAGTCTCAATCACTAGACCCATGGCTGAACTGGAAGACAGGAACCATAGGGGAAACCTGCGTATCTTCGGAATTCCAGAGGGCGCGGAGGATAAGGATGGCTCATGCATATCTTTCCTGTAGGCCTGGTTTGCGTAGGCCACCAACCTCTCCTTCGTTAATCCGTTGGAATTTGACCGGGCTCATTGGGTTCCAGGTCGTCTCACACCAGGTCAGAGGGGTCCTAGGCCAATTGTTTGTAAGCCACTCAGGTACCAGCACGTGGAGCAAATCCTGTCTTTCATGCGCAAACATAATCACATACTATGGAAATCCAACAAAATATTCATTTCCCAAGACTACTGCATAGAGACGGTAGAAGTGATGAAAAACTTCCTGGCTCTACGGCCAAGGTTACGTGAGCTTAACTACCAGTATGGCTTTGTGGGCCCGGCGAGATTCAGAGTATTGATACAAGGGGTGCCGCAAATATTTACCGCCCCCAACTCACCTGAAGAAATTCCTTGATGGCCCTGAAGAATCTTCAATGTACACCGCTACTTCGAGTGCCTCTGGAGCTAACACTTAGATCTTGCTGTTAATATAATGGCTCAATAGCAGGACTATTAACAATCCTTCTTGTGCAGTTAAATTCTCCATGGTCATTCTTATGGTGACCGTAAGTCGCAGTTACATTGTGTTCCAGACATGCTCTGTGGTATGGTAAGATTTACTCTTAAACGTGGTACGGCTGAACCAGACGTTGGGACCATTCTTTAGAGCTATACAGGAAACTGCATCTGATTAATGCTGATTATATGATGATTAATGCTCTGATACTGCATCTGTTTAATCCTTATTAACCTTCATGTGATACTCCCATGATGTGCTTCTGGTCTTCGCTACACCAGTAGTTCCGTCTTTAACAGCGAGAAGCAGGATGAACTCTATTGTTGTCATTGATCCACTCTCAGTTCTTTTAGCAATTTGAGTCACAGTCTCACTATGTTCCATAATGTGTTTGCAGTGCGCTAGGACGTACTTTCAAAGTGTCATGGTTGAATCAGATGTGCCTGATACTCTTTAATGTGAAATAGGTGTATTACTTCCAGTTACTGTTCGTTAACCTGTATACGATATTCCCAGGATTTGTTCATGGTACTTATTAGCTTTAGTAGTTCCATATTCTAATACGAATGAGCAGGATAAACCCTGTAGTTGTCACGGGGAAGAGTTGTTGTTGCTTTTTTTCTCCCTAGTCACCATGTTCTTGGATTACTTGTGGGGTGGGGAGGGTGGGAATGGGGAGAGGGGGATCTGGGTAGGGGTTTTGTTTATATGGCTATTTGTCCCTCTTTTGTTCGTATTTTTTCATTTGACTTTGTGCTTAAGTAGCTGCTCTTTACACATAGATGACAGTGCCTGACTTGTGTTCCTTACCACACGTGGTGGAGTATCAGAATTTGCCACGTCATTGCCCCCACTTCTTATCAATATGCGCCCAAACCTGAACTCCTTTGCCCTATACAGCACACACACTTGACAATTAGAACAACGCTTGGTTCCCTCAAAGTGATGCGCCATCAGACACACTCCCCTTCATATCATGGCCCCAAACAATAAGTCCATCAAAATTGTATCACTGAACATCAAAGGCATCAATCATCCTATTAAGAAGAGGAAAATACTTGACTATATATACAAGCAGAAAGGGGATATCATATTACTCCAAGAAACTAAGATTGATTCGCCACAATTTAATTCAATGAAAAACAGAACGAACAGTGAGGCTATTGGCTCTGACGCCCTAGGTAAAAGAAACGGGGTATTGATTTTAATTTAAAAAAAGGCCAATATAGATGTTTTACAGAACACTGCTGACACCAAGGGTAGATGGGTCTCTACAAAACTGCTGAAAGATAACAAGGAGTTTTATGTAACTAATGTATATGCCTCCAATAAGGACGACCCTGGTTTTGGGAAGAGTTGGGCAACCACATCAACACGATTCCGGACAATGCTACGCACATCTTAGGTGGCGACCTTAATCTCCCTTTGACCCTTTGCTAGATAGAGACTCTTGCTGCCCGCTTCGCTCAAATAGCTCGAAGAAAGCACTCATTAATCTCTGCACCCGCTATAATTTGATTGACTCCTGGAGATTGATGAATCCTACATAAAGAGACTATACCTTTTATTCACCTCCTCATCAGTCATATTTGCGTATAGATTACATCCTCACTTCTGGCCACTCCTCGGCCGATATTGAAGAAACTTCCATTTAACCACGCGTAATCTCTGACCACTCTTGCATCACCATGACACTAGCGTGCCATAATGAGATGAAAAGAATACATTTATGGAGATTCAACAACGCGGTCTTGAAGAAAGACGCGAATAAGCTAACCATTGAAACGGCCATAAGAGAGTACCTTGCACATAATAAAAAGGGATAACTAGTGATATTACCAGGTGGGAGGTCCTTAAAAGTACTGTTAGAGGGGTAATACTCAAGATCCGTGCAGCCATGAACAAAGATGCCAATAACAATCTGACACGGTTAGAACAGAAGATTTCAACACTAGAAAAGAGACATATAACCTCTAAAGACCCTCTTACCTTGAACGACATAATGAATAAAAAATACGAATATAACAAAATAGTGAGTGAGAGGGCGGGAATCTGGCTTAAGACTCAAAAGAACTTTGGGCTATGTAACACTAATAAGCCTGGGAAGAGCCTGGTATCTTATTTGAAATTTAAGCTGCAACAAACAGCTATTAAGAGTTTTATAGATAAATCTGGTACGCCGCACTCAGACCCCACTAAAATTGCCGACATCTTTAAGGAATTCTATAGTGATTTATATAGCAAAAACAGGGAGCTTGATAGCTCAAAAATAGGGAAGAACTTGGAAAAATGTACTCTTCCTTCTCTCTCTCTACAAGATCAGGCCGAACTTAATCTTCCCATTTCCACTGAAGACATTGAATGCGCAATTAAAACTCTTACAACCGGGAAAGCAGCGGGCCAATATGGGTTTAGCGCTATGTTCTATAAAAGCTTCTCTTCAACACTGGTCGAACCCCTCAAAGACCTGTACATGGATTTTGCTAATAGTGGTCAAGTCAAGGGTACCCCTGCAGAGGCTATTATAGCAATAATCCCAAAGGATGCGAAGGATCCGACCTCCCCGAAGAATTACAGACCAATCTCGTTGATCAATCTTTTTAATCTCTTTATTTGTGGCTGCATATTACAACTTATAGCTTGTCATCATTTTGGTTACAACATACAGTCCATTTTTAATTTTCATCCCCAACATATTCTAACAGGCTAAATACTAGCAAGTGGACAAGTATCGGTTCCTGAGAGGTGGAAAAACAAAAACCCCCGAAGTGCATCCATACATTATGCGCAATAAAGCCTCAATTTGTTCAGCAGCATTATGCGGCACATCATATTATGCATAAGTCATTCAGGACTGACCATAATTACTCAAGCCCTTAACTCATCCCTCCCCCTTCCAACCTTCCCGCCCCGTCCCCCCCCCCCCACGTCTCTTGGAACATCCAATCTAGAGGATAACATCTCATTACTTAAATTTCAGGAACTTAGCAAAGAACATACAGATTCTCGAGTTCAGAAATTTTTTATTGAAAGAATATGACATAAGCTTACAAAGTAAGACAAAGAAAATAACAAGCAAAATTATGCATCAAGATAATTAAAGGTATTAATATAAGCTACAAAAAGAAACATCAAAAATTGAGAATAAATATAAGCAAAATTGGCAACTGGTATGATATAAGGTAATAAAAGATATACTAAATATACATTGTAATTACAAGAAAAGCGAAAATAATATTAATATGTTTAACAAAATACAGGAATTCATGGAGGTTTAGGAACTTCTTGTTGTAACGGGGACAAAGGCAGAGAACACTGAGCACTTAAATCAAAAAATAGGGTAACTGGACTCCACAATTCTTTTCGCTTGGCAGCTAAAGCCAAGGGGTAGACAAAAGTCGTATCTAACCTGTGATTATAGCAAACAGCATACCACCAAGCCTGATAAGATATTTTGGTTAAATCCTTCCAATTTTTAGTTATTTGCTGGAAAGCTACTGCCAACAATAAGTCAATTATTCTAACCCTGAAAGTGCAATGATCCCAGATGGGGGAAACACTCCCTAAGAAAATGTGAGATAAAGAGAAGGAGTGATTAGAGGAAAAAATCTTGTTAATTTGAGACCAAACTTGCCGCCAAAAATTATGGGGACAACTGAAAAGCATGTGGAAAAGATCTGCACATGGTAAGGAGCAGGACCAACACTTATCAGAAGCATCTGGGTATTGTTTACTAAGAACTAGTGGTGAAAATAATAAACGATTATAAATAAAAAAATAGTGTTTGAGTAGTATTAGCAGCTCTGGAAGATCTACGAATCTTAAGCCATAATTTGTCCCATAGCTCAATAGGCCAAGAGACTTCTAGGTCTTTTTCCCAGGTTTCTTCAGTTGTGGTTTTCGTGCGAGATGAAGACTGAGTTTGAAGAAAAGCGTAGATTTTTGAAGCTTTAGGTTGTTTAAGAAGTAAAGAACTCAGTGTAGACATATCGGAGGATACGTGGTTTGATGGAGGAGGTGCAGCAAGGGAAGCATCGTAGGCAAGTTGTAATGCGTGTGACAATAATGAATATTTAACTTGAAAAGCGGGAGGTAGATTGAAAGAAGTAGCAGCTAATGCAAATGGGATGATCTGATGTTGGTGAAACAATTGATGCACCCAGATAAGGCCACGTGATCTCCAGGATTTCCCAAAAAATCGACTCATTGTTAATTAATATAGATGTATTGTGCCAAATAGGTTGATCAAAAAAGGATGAAACGGGAAAGGAAGGAAGGATTTTGGAAGTATACTTAAGAATAGGAATAGATAAAGATTGAGGTTTACCAGAAAACATAAGATATTCTTTGAAAGAAAAGGGGGATATAAAAGACTTTTCTAAGGCCAACCAGAGAGGAGAGGATGATGCGGAATCCGTAATCCAGTTCGACACTTGATTCAATAAAAAGGATTTATGATATGAGGCAAAATTCGGAAAGTTTACCCCACCCTCTCTTTAAGAACGCATTAATTTGGACAAAGACATACAAGACTTTTTATGTCCCCACATAAAGGAAGATAAAATAGAGTTAATTTTCTTGAAACATTTCAAAGGGATAGAAAACAGTATATTAGATATTGTAAATAGCACAATGGGAGAGAGCATCATCTTGATTGTATCTAATCTCCCCCACCACGATAGATATAGAGGATGCCATTTGCTAGTGAGAGTAGTCCATTTTTGTAAACAGTCATCCATACACTTAGTAACTGTGCCCGAAAGAGAAGAAGTAAAATGGAGACCCAAATATTTAATAGAGTTAGGGCTCCAAGTAAAGCCCGAAGCAGAAAAATCGTCCTTGAGAGTGAGTTTGGTAAGTGGCAAAATTTCACATTTATCCTTATTTAATTTGTAGCCAGATACTTGTGCAAATGAGTTAACTTCATCCAAAAAAGCAGGGAGGGATGCGTCTGGTTGGGAGAGAAATAATAATACATCTTCAGCGTATGCTGCCATCTTAATATCAGAGTCGTGGAAATTAAAACCATGTATATTAGCATTCTGACGTATACTCAAAAGGAAAGGTTCTAAAGCAAGATTAAATAAAAAAGGTGAAAGTGGGCATCCCTGTCTAACCCCTCTATTAAGAGAAAAGTAAGAAGATAAGGTACCGTTTGCCGAAATTGCTGCTCTAGGGCGGGAATAAAGGAACGAAATCAGGGTGGAAATATTTGGACCAAAATCAAACCACTTCAGAGTACTAAACAGATATGGCCATTCAACTCGATCAAAAGCTTTCTCTGCATCTAGGGCTATAGCTGCAAGGGGATGAGAGCTATGCGAGGTCTTAGAGAGAATGTCAAAAAACAATCTAGTATTATCCGTCAGCAGTCTACCTTTAACGAAACCGGATTGCTCTTTCCCTAAAAGCTCGGGTAAAAAAGATTCTAAACGCAATGCTAAAGCCTTTGAAAACATTTTATAGTCGATATTTACTAAAGAAATAGGGCGTTTTTACAATGTTGTGGATCTTTACCTGGTTTCGGGATAATGCAAATAAGGGCATCAGAGAAAGAGACAGAAGCGGAACCAGTTTGAAGGAAAGTGGAAAGAAGAGTAAATAATTTGGGAATAAGTAGTTTTGAGAAACAGGAGAAGAATTCAACAGTGAAACCGTCAGGACCTGGAGCTTTACCATGTTTGAGAGAGTTAAGAGCTCGAAGGAGATCTTTCTGCGTAAGATCTGATTCTAAAGAGGAAAGGTCCGGAAGAGTGTCGAAGGGAGAGGAAATCTTGGACAAAAATTGGGAAATGTCTTGTTCAGAAGAAGATGATTCAGACGAATACAATGTTTCATAAAAATGCAAAAACTCCTGTAGGATATCTTCACTTTTGTGTTTTAGTGCCCCATCACAACTATAGATAGATTCAATATTGACCTTGTTCTGCTTTACCTTTAGATAGTTGGCCAGCAATTTCCCAGCCTTATTCTGTCCATCATAAAACTTGGCGCTAGATTTTAAGAGGAAATTGGAGGCATTGTACGTGGAATCTTTATTAAATTGAATTTTGGTGGCGATACGATCATTTAAACAATCCTTTGATTTGGAAGTGTAATATAAGTGCTCTAATTTTTTAATTTTAGAAAGGAGGTCATTGGTGGCTTGTTGGGCTTTCTTCCGTTTGCGAGAAACATAGTGAATGATGAAATCTCTAGCTGATGCTTTGAAAGCGTCCCAAACTACAGGGAATGGAACTTCATCCGTGTGATTGAACAAAAAATATTCATGAAAAAAGGATGTGAAAGAAGAAACAAACTGTGCACCGAGAAGGAGAGCATTATTGAAACGCCATTTTTTAACAGAAGTAGGTTTTTGTAATACATCTAAAACAATGGAGACTGGGGCATGATCAGAAATTAAGATGGAGCCAATGTCAGAAGAAATAAGGGATTGGGTAAGTTGATGAGAGATAAAAAAATAATCCAAGCGTGATTGAGTTTGATGAGGGGGTGAAAAGAAGGAGTATTCTCGCAAAGTGGGATTGCAGAGTCTCCATGCCTCAGTAAGTTTGTATTGTGTAATGAGTTGTGTAAAAGATTTTTGTGACTTATGAGGAATGTATGCACTAACTGAGTGTCTATCCAAAAATGGGTCAAAAACTTCATTGTAGTCACCAACAAGGATGAAATTATCAACGTAGTATTGAGTGATAAGCGGTGCGAGGGAGGTCCAAAAAGTGGCGTCGCCACTCGTAGGAGCATAAACATTTAAAATAGAAATAGGGACGTTATCTAGAGTGAGATTCACTAGCACCCATCTACCTGAAGTGTCTGCAGAATGCGTTACTACTTTAATTGGAAGAGATTTTCGAAACAAAATCAAGACTCCATTACGCTTACCATCACCTGGGGAAAAATAAACTTCGCCTACCCAACCCCTCTTCAATTTAGCAGATTCATCAGCCGACAAATGTGATTCCTGTATACAAGCTATATCTGTGTTGAGCTTGGCCAGGTGGGATAATACTCTCTGTCTTTTGATTGGTGAATGTAAACCTCTAACATTCCAAGATAATATTTTCAAAGGCATAACATAATTTTAGAAAAGCATATAAAAAAACCAGTTGAGGGGAGGAGGAGCTTGGCGGGCATCCGAGATGGCCGCTTGAGCACAGCGCTCTCCGGACCCTCGCCGCTCCCGGCATTTTATCCTGACTGAATCCTGATTTCCTGCAAGAATTCATGTGGAGGACGTTTGGCTGATGACCCTGGCACTTTTCAGAAATCGATTTGGACATTGGATTCCTGAGATATGGTGATCTGAGCTTTTGGGCTCCGCCCTTGAGGTGCGCCCGGGACGGGGTGCGGTTCTGTGGCCGTCCTGGAATTGAACAACAGCGGCAGGAGAACGAGCCTTGTGGGTCCCCCTCCTAAGTTTCGGTTTCGATTCTGTTTCGACTTGGGCCGACAGTGTGCGTGTCGTGCAGGGACTGATACTTGGAGGCAGATCGGCTGTTGGGCCTTCCTGTGGACTATTTGCTGGTTTGGCGACCTCTACCCGTGTGGTGCCCCTTTTTGAACCTTTGGTCCTCGATTTGGTGTCGGGCCCGTTGACCCTGGTGGCTCGCCTTGTGACGCGTCTTCAAGATGGCGGGCAGAGGGGACAGGGAGACGCGCAAGACGAAAACACCTCTGCGCGGAGCTCCGGTTCAATCAAATGTTATGGACCGCTATACCCATTCTAAGGGGTCCCCCGGAGCTGCCCTGCCTGGTCCTATTACAGCGTCTGATCGAGTTTTGGAGGAGTCGGCGGAGCCCTCCCTGCAGGACATTATGGGCGCCATTTCGGGCGTGAGGGAATCCATCGGCCTACAGTACGAGGCCTTGGCCCATAAACTTGACACTGTGGCTATTGAAGTGAATCTGATTCGTGCTGATCTCGGCAAGACGAATGAAAGGGTACAATCATTGGATATTAAATCGTCCAGCCTTACGAAGGATGTATCGGAGCTCCAGACGGAGGTTGGGAATCTCCGTCGGGTGAACGACTTCATGACCCGACGCCTGGAGGATTTTGAAAATAGGGCACGTCGCTGCAATGTCCGTCTGGTTGGTGTACCGGAGAACCCAGAACCCCACTCGGTGGATCTCCTGGTTGAAGATCTGGTCTTGAACCATCTTGCCCCTTCTGGTCTTACTAAGTTTTTCACAGTGGAACGTGCACATCGTGTTCCGGGGGGCAAAGGTAAGCCGGGAGCCCCGCCGAGACCTATTGTGGCGAAGCTTTTCCACTATAGAGACCGGGACGCTATCCTGCAGGCTTCGCGGGTGAAGGGCCCGGTGGCCTTTGAAAATGCCACGGTGAACTTTTACCCGGACTTTTCCCAACAAGTTCAGAGACAACGGATGGAATTTCGTGGTGCCAAGAAACGTCTTCGGGACCGGGGCCTACGCTATGCTATGCTCTTTCCCACCAGGCTTCGGGTCGAGTATAACAAGCGTACCCTTTTCTTTGATCGACCAGATGTTGTTAATGACTGGCTGGACTCCTTGCCTGACCGTCCTCCTGAGACCGAGCCCGCCGCTCACCCTGGTGGTGCCGAAGGTGGTGCGGAGATCTGACTGTTCGGCTCTCATGTCTTACTTTGAACACGTTTTCAGGAGTGTTGGCCGGCGTTCCTCTACAGCATAATTATTTTGTCTTTAGTTTGTTCCTTTTAGTTCTTGGTGTGGTCGGGGGGCGGGTGGAACGGGGGCCTTTCCTCCTCCGGGGTCTTTGTGTAGAATAGGGGTCCTAGGGCGACAGGCACACTGCAGGTTGGGGTGGCTCTTTAGCTTTTTGCAGGGGTGCAGGGTGGGGGGTGTTCCTTTTCAGTTTGGGGGAGGGGGGTTGGAAGTTCTTTCTTTTCTGTGTGTTGTTTTCAAGGCGGATTGCTCCTGTGTTTGCTGCTGTTTCTGATGTCGTGCTCATGGACGTGGGGTCTTGGATCGGGTGGATGGGATGGGGGATAGAGGGTTAAAATTCATTTCCTGGAACGTTAACGGTCTGGGAGATCGTATTAAGCGCAGTGTGGTTTTGAAATGTATACGACGTTTATCACCGGACATTGTTTTCCTGCAAGAAACTCATTTGATTGGAAATGTTTGTTATGCAATGAATAGGTGGGGCTACCGCCTTGTGGCGCACTCGGGGTTTACCTCTGGTTCCAGGGGTGTGGGTATCCTTGTTCGAACCTCCCTCCCCCTGGCAATTGATGAGGTGATTCAAGATGACCGAGGGAGGTATGCGGTCTTGGTGGGTAGATATGAGGGCCGCACCCTATCTCTCTTCAATGTATATGTCCCCCCGGGTTTGCAGACTTCTACTTTCACTGATTTGGGCCGCATCTTGTTAGATCTCCCTAATAGTACTCTCTTCCTGGCCGGTGATTTTAATTCGGTGCTTTCCGGCCTTCGCGATCGCCATCCCCCTAGGGATACTCCGGCTGCTCAGCAGTGGTTGGGTGGGTTTCTAGATACCTTTGGCCTTGTGGACTGCTGGCGACTGTTGCATCCCACTCAGCTTCAATACACATTCCACTCTGGGGCACATGGCAGTTTGTCTCGGCTGGATTATTTCCTGATGCCCGCGGCCCAGTCGTCGGCGGTCAGTGAGATTTTGCATTTGCCGAGGGGTATCTCTGACCACTCGCCGCTCTGGCTTCGTTTTGAGGTTGGGGTGGAGGCAGCGGGCCGAGTAGCTCCCATTAACCCATGGTACCTTTCCTCCCCTGAGACCCGTAGCCTCTTGCTCAAGTCCATGGATGCGTATTTCCTGGACAACGAGGGGTCGGTCTCTTCGGCTGTGTCCCTGTGGGAAGCTTTTAAAACGGTGATTCGTGGACAGGCCCTTTCCTTGATTGTTGATGCTAAGAAAGCCGGGAAGAGGGAGGTGGTAGACCTTGAGGGGGAGATTTCGGCTTTGGAGGACGAACTGGACTCTGGTGTCACACCTGAGAAACTTCACGCCCTGGGTTTGAAACAATTTGCCTATAAATCCCTGGTCACGGACGCTGCAAAGGTGATGTTTCGAGAACAACAAGGCAGGTTATATGATGTGGGTGATAAAGCGGGTAAACTCCTAGCGTGGTTGGACAAGAAAGAAAGAGTTAATCGTGTGGTGCCCGTGATTCAGTCTGCGAGTGGTGAGAATGTGACTGACCCGATTGCTATTGTTGATCGTTTTGCCAAATACTTCCGTGTTGTGTATGCTCCCGTGTCTGTGAGGGATGTGGCTGATTCTCGCCTTCTGTTGCGTGATATAACTCTGCCCTGTGTCTCCGACTTGGACCGTATTGCTTTGGACTCCCCTTTTACGGCTGATGAGATAGCTACTGCTATCCGTTCGCTCCGCTCGGGCAAAGCATTGGGCCCGAACGGGTTGCCTATTGAGTTGTACAAGTTACGTCCCGATAAGATGGCGCCGTATCTCCGCGATATGTTTTTAGAATCCCGAGAGCGGAACATCCTTCCCTACGATCAGCGTCTGGCGACGATAGTCGTCATCCCCAAAGATGGTAAACCGCGGGACCTTTGTTCCTCATATAGGCCTATATCCCTGTTAAATGTTGAACCCAAGGTTTTGGCGAAACTTTTGGCGTCCCGTCTTCTGTCGGTTCTTGGTGACCTGGTCCATCCGGATCAATCTGGCTTTATCCCGCATCGCAACACTGCTTTGAATCTACGTCGCCTTCACGGCGTGATAGCGAGGGCGGGGCTGTTGACGGAACCGGCCATTTTGGCGTCTTTGGATGCCTCTATGGCCTTCGATACTGTGGAGTGGCCCTATTTATGGGCGACTCTTGAGAAATTCGGATTCGGGTGCGAGTTTATTAGCTGGATTAAATTGTTGTACGCGGAACCTCTGGCGCAAGTTGTGGTGAATGGTAGGGTGTCGGCTCCCTTCTCCTTGGGCAGGGGCACCCGCCAGGGTTGCCCCTTGTCTCCGCTGCTGTTTGCACTCGCTCTTGAACCATTGGCGGCCTGGCTTCGGTGGGAACCGTCCCTTAAAGGGATTCGTTGGGCCCCGGACTTTGAAGACCGTGTCTCGCTTTATGCGGACGATATCCTCTTGTATCTTACCTCCCCTCGTAAGTCTTTATCCGTTTTATTTGACGTTCTCGCGTCCTTTGGTGCTAACTCGGGCCTTGTAATTAACTGGACCAAGTCCTGTGTATATGTTTTATCTGGTGTCTTGCCTCCGTTGCCGAGTAGACTTCCCATTCAGGTGGCCCAGGATGGCTTCAAATACTTGGGGATTTTTGTTACTTTGGACTCGTCCCTTCGCTTTGATCGTAATCTCCTTCCCCCGTTGCTTAGACTACGTTTGGACGTTGCCCGCTGGCGTAAACTTCCCTTATCTCCTCTGGGTCGGGCGGCCCTGTTTAAAATGATGTCATTGCCGCGATTTCTCTACGCTCTCCAGAACTTTTATGATCCTATCCCTAAGACCTATTTTCGGGAGATTGAGAGTCTTCAGAGACAGCTTATTTGGGATGGGCGTCCGCGCATTGCTCTCGCGAAACTTTCCATCCCGTGGTATGACGGGGGCATGGCGCTCCCCGACATTAAGAGATATTATTGGGCCTCCCACCTGTCTGCTATCAATCACGTTATGTTTTCGCCGGGTCGTAATCCGGCGTTCGAGATGGATAAACTTCAGCTCCCGGGAGGTGATTTTAACAGAGTGCTTTACTCTCGCTCCGCTGGGCGCCATCTTGTGGGACCTACATTGACTGCTTTGACTGTGTGGCGCGCTGCGAATGTGAGCTTGGGCTGGGAAGATCGCTTGACGTTGGCGACACCGCTTTATGCTTCGGAACGTCTGGGCGGTCTCTGGTCTACCAAGGGTTTCGACCGTTGGGATGTGATTGGGATTAGTAAGGTGGGTGATGTGTACTCTAAGGGTTCTGTGCGGTCGTTTCAGACCCTCCAGGCTGACTATGGCCTGAATGGTCGGGAGTTCTTTCGTTATCTACAGGTCAGACACGCCCTTGCTTCGGTATTTGCTCCTGGTGAGATTCCGCCTGATTCTTCCCCCCTTGAAGACCGTATCCTTGACGGGCATCTTCCTGATAGCACTATCTCCCTGATCTATAAAAAGTTGATTAATAATCGGGCCGACCTACTGGTCCGACTTCGGGAAGCGTGGGTGGGCGATGGGTTGGAACTTGATGATGAGGACTGGCAATCGGCCCTCTCCTCCCCGAAGGAGGTGGCTATTCCGGCTCGTCTCCGTCTGGTTCAACTTAAGATCCTTCATCGGGTGTACGTTACGGGACCGCGTCTGGTGGTGATGGGATTTTCCTCCGACGGGTTATGCAAGCGTGGCTGTGGTTTGAGTGCAACTTTTTTGCATATTCTTTGGGAGTGCCCGATGGTGGCTGCTTATTGGACGGCTGTGCTTGAAGTGATGGCTGTGGTGACAGGTGTGTCCTTGCGTCCGGAACCTCGTCGCTGTCTTTTGAATGTTTGGGAACCCACCGACTATTCGGTGGCCCAGACCAGATGGGCCACCCTGGGTTATATGGTTGCGAAGCGGGATATCGCGCAACTCTGGGGGGCCTCTAGGCCCCCTGACGTCTCGAAATGGGAGGATAATATGGACTGGTCCATGTTCCGTGAGAGGACTGTCTATGTGGCCAGGGGCAGACCCGGGGCGTGGACGAAGGTTTGGGGTCAATGGAATGACTACCGTGGCGACATTTGTACTCCTCCCCTTGTAGGCACTGCTGAGATTACCCTGTCTCCCTAGGCGAGCGTTCCTGGAACCCTTTATACAGGGGTTGTGCTGGTGTTTCCGGTTCTCCCCTCTGATCTCCTCGCCCCTCTCCACCCCCCCCCCCCGATCTCCTTGGAGCTTGGAGCTCCGTTTATGTTCTCCTGCTGCTATACCCCCTTTACGTCCTTTGGGCTGACTGACAGTACTATACTTTCGCCTTGTTGTGTGCTTGTTCTTTCATATAAAATAAAATCTGTATTGTCCTGTATTTCGTGGGGAGTATTGCATTGTTGGTCGATTGTTGCCTCTGCGGGCAGGTATCTTGTATTTCGACTCCTCTTTAGCGGCCAGCCCGTGTGGTTGTAGGCCCATCCTTGTATTTTCTTGCTTACTCCAATAAAGGTTTTTAAAAAAAAAAAAAAAAAAAAAAAAAAACCAGTTGAGGGACAATTCCAATAAGAATGACATGTGAAATCAATAAAAATACAAGCAGTATCAAACCAACTGCACAAAAAGTAAGAGATCTGAACTAGATATGAGAAACAAGAAAGAAAGGAAGCAAAGCGAGAATGCAACCTCTGTAAGAGAAAGGAAGATTGCAGGGTATAAAAAGGAAATGTGGAAGACCAATGAGAGAAGAGAATATGCAAAAGGAGAAAGAAAAGAAAAAGAAGAAAGAGAGCATGAAGAGAATAGAGAATAATGAAGAAAGAAAACTTACAAACAATCCAAGACATACGAAGGGTGGAGGGATGGAAGGCCACACGGAATAATGACGTGTCCAGGACCCACAAGGGAAGGCGGTGGGAAGGGCATAACGAACATACTCTAACATAGGTATGATAAGACACGCTACCAAAACCTGTGAAGGAAGAAAACATTATTAGATATATTGCAAACAATGACAACGCATAGTAGCTGCTGCAAACGTTTCAAGAAATAGCAAATGGAATAAAAACCAAAAGAGAAAACATGTGAATACTGCAACCAGAAACAGAGTTAAAGCAAACTAGCTGGAACTAAATGATGAAGTGGTCTCCATTGTGTCAATGTGATGAGAGAACAGGAAGCTCTTCAACTTAATTGGATCCTCATATGTGGTAGTTTTATTATTGAATGTCACTTTAAACAAGCAAGGGTGAAAAAGACCATATCTTGCACCCAACGAGCGTAATTGCGGCCGCAATGCTAAAAATTCTTTGCGTCGATCAGCCGTCGATTTGGCGTAATCCTGAGAAAAGAACAGAGAATTTCCTGACCAAATTATACCATTCATAGCCCTAGCTGCTGATAGAGTCTTTAAGAGGTCAGTATATTCCAAAAAGTACAAGATCACTCCTCTCGGTTTGTGTGGCGGCGAAGAAGAAGTTTGACGCATTGGTGGGCCTAATCTGTGAGCTCTCTGTATATTCAACATGGTGCCTTCAGGTAGCTTAAGGAGCATTGGAAGAAAGGATTTAAAGAAGGTTGGCGGATCCGAGCCTTCTGTCCCTTCAGGAAGACCATAAATTCTAAGGTTATTCCGCCTATTTCTGTTTTCCAACTGCTCAACTTGTTTGTGAAGTACGGAGACCTGTGAACAAAGAGAGTCTACTTTGGAAGTAGATGAAGATAAAGAGCCAAAGTTCTGCTCTAACGTGTTGACTCGTTGATCCATTGCTGACCATTTGTCAGAGAGCATCTGAAGTGTGGATTTGGTTTCTTCCATGAACGGATGTAGAGCTCTAATCTCCTCCAGTATTAGATCCATTGTGACAGAAGCAGTCTGTTTAGGTGGAGAGGGAGGATCTTTTTTCAATCTTTTTGTAGAAGCTTTGGAAACAGTAGAAACTGAGGCAATCTGTGAAGACAATGCACCTTTGGACGATGAAGCAACTGAATCCTCCATGGATAAACAATTATAGTGTGAGCTGAGATGAATCAAAAATTTACGAGGAGAAGGTGTAGATATCTGTAAAGTTCTAGATGTCCTGCCCATAGACTTGAGAAAAACAATCCAAAGACATAGAACAGCAATGTGCAGGAGAAGAAATGTCGTATTAAGAGCAAAAATAATGTGAACTCAAGACTAGGTCAAACTGCTCTATCACTGTAAGCATAGCAATATTAAAACAATAATAACAACAAAAAAATACTGTAAAGAATTAGCACAACATTATGAAAATGTAGTAGAGAGTAATAAATGTGACCAATATATTTAATGTGAGTAACTTAATAAGTAAACATACATTAAGCTAAAAGTCTTTACAGCAATGAAGTAAAACAGTATAGGAATTCATACATATATCAGCACATAGAAATAGGGTTGCAGGAATGCCCATTCAAAACCTGTTAATACAAGTACATGAAAGTAAAGTCCAAAATCACTTTCCTATATGACATCTATTACGAAACATCCATAGTCCGTGAATCAGGGACAATGAATAGAACATTACTCCTTTTGAGGAAACTCAGCACACAATGAAAATAATCTCCTATCTGTAATTAAATGAGTAAGTCACTGTCACTTTAGAAAGACACAGCGCACAGTGAAATAATCTCCTCAGTATGCAGGCTAATGTTGTGGGATGAAATAAAAGTCAAAAGTTACTTCATGCCTTAGCTGTCAAATCCGAACTTCACTGCGCTAGTTTCTTGTCACTAATTCTTCATTGCAGACTTCGAAGAAACACAGCCGAGTTGTGAAAATAAATTCTCTAGCACTGACAACTTTAAATTAAATGCTTCTGTTGAGCTTGTTCAAAGTGTAAGGAGGAGCAGAGAGGGGTCACTGTGTGCTAAAACAAAGTCATGACTCACTTCATTATTGTGCTTTCAAGTGGCAGCCTTTTCACGTACTGATGAAAGAATGCATTTATGTGCAGCTCGATGAAATCCCTGTGCACTGAAAAAAGGCTAGGTTTCACTTTCCTTCTTAACATCTAGTGCCAGGCAGCAATAGACATTCATCTGCAAGCAGTAAATAAATCATTGCCTCCTTTGCGCAGCTTTGAAGTGATAGTTGCTCTTCTATTTAGTTAGGAATTTTCAGAGGACCAGAAAGGGGCATTGCAGGTCAAAGAGAGGCAATAAATCCTTGCAGAACATACCTTGTTAACTCCGATATTATTTCCTCATCGAACACTCATGCTGGCAGCAGAGACATACTGTGCAATTAAGGCTCCCTCAGCTCGAGCCACAATGGGTTAACAGCAGTCAATAACTCAGCTGTGAGCGGGAAGCGCTTTTGAAGTGAAAAGCTTGTCAGAAATGAGGCGAGAGACCTTCTATCTGAAAGCGCTCATATTCCGACTTCCTTGCAGTTAAAATGCCATACATTCAGATGCGGTTGGTGCGAGAAAATTCCTCAAAGAGCCCCGACGCCCCAGGCGAGTCACGGGAGTGCCGCCATCTTCCTCGGGCGCTAGCCACTCCCCCCAGAACATACAAATTCTATATGGTTCCACCCTGCGTGGCTCTGGGATCCTATACTTCGTTGGTCAATCTTGATTGTAAGATCTATGCTATGATATTGGCCAAACGGGTCCAGAAAGTCCTACCCAAACTTATCCACCCGTCGCTGGTAGGGTTTCTTAAAAACAGATTTTCTAGCGACAACACACGTACCCTTGCACATATAATAGAAAAAGCAAAGCTGTCTGCCTCACCAACTGTTGCAGTTACCCTAGACGCCGAGAAGGCCTTCGATAAGGTCGATTGGTCTTACTTGGAAGCTGCTCTACACAAATTTAAATTGGACTTTATTCTCATGGTGATGGCTTTGTATACTAACCCTTCAGCAAGAGTGAGAGCAGGTAGATGCCTTTCGTGCTCATTTGAATTGGAACAAGGTGCAAGTCAGGGATGTCCCCTTTCCCCCTCCCTTTTCCTTCTCACCATCGAACCTTTCCTCTTTCATCTTAGGGCTAATGAACAGATCAAAGGTATTGGCTTTGATGGATACACAGTCAAAATAACGGCTTATGCGGACGACGTTCTAGTAGTGTCTGAAGATGCAGAGTTAGCAATTTCGGCCCTGATGACTTCTATAGCGGACTTCTCCGGGGTATCAGGATATAAGCTAAATAGAGATAAAACGGAAGTGAAGCTCCTCAATAATATAGGTGACAAAAGCATTATGGGCAACTCTGGCCTGTTCTGGCAGAACAAAAGCTTTAAATACCTCGGTCTGGAATTTAAAAAGGATCTCATTAGCACTCTCAAAATTTATGAACATGCCCTCTACAAGAAAATAGCATCCCTTTTAAACGGCTGGACCCCGAAATTTCTGTCATGGTGGGGACGGGCAGAAACTCTGAAAATGATGATTACACATCTTATCAATTACCTCATAAGTATGCTGCCTATGCTGCTCTCGGATGAATTCCTAAAAAAGACATACAAACTCTTCAGCACCTTTCAATGGCAGGGCAAGAAACCGAGGATTTCATTGCGGAAACTCCAACTGCCGAAGGATAAGGGAGGCATAGGTCTGCCTACCTTTAGGTGCTACCAGACGGCATACTTATGTTAACAGGGAGCAAACTGGTTCCAACTTCATTCAGACTATATTCCTGTGTGGGTTCACATTGAGAAGGCGATCATAAACAACTTGCCATTAGCCGCAATAATGACAACAGATACCACTGTCTTTCCTCAATCTAGATACATACTGCTAAACACTAAAAGGGCCCTCCTAACTCTAGAAAGACACTGTAAGGTCAAAGTCAAACTAAACAGATCCAACTTAACCTCGCTATGGTTTAACCCGAACATAAAAGAGGAAGGTAAACACCTTTACTGGGAACATTGGTCTAAGAACGGTGTGAACTCAATAAGAGGTCTTTACATGGGTTCTTCGCCTCTCCCCTTCGCCGCCTTACAATCCCAATTTGGCCTTCAACCTCTTGACTTCTACAGGTTGTTACGCCTCAAATCTCTAATAACCGCACAAGCTATATCCCCGATCGACCCCACAATATGCGGCAAGCTATCTCAACTCATGTCATTGGGTCACATGGTATCCAAGATTTACAAACTCCTCTCCCCAACCCCCAAAAAACGCACAGAAAGTGCGAACTCTTATGTGAAAAGGAGTGTAACTCAACTATCTTGACGTTTGACTGGGAAAAGATACACCTGACCCCTTTCTCTAATAAAATGTCTCCGATTCTCTCTCAAACCAAGTTAATGCTAATAAACAGAACGTATTGGTCACCAGAGAAACTCTTTAAACTTCAGCTCCTTGATAGCCCATTATGTTGGAATTGTAAATCTCAGGTGGGAGACTTCGCGCATATGCTCTTTTATTGTCCGTTGCTACAAACCTTTTGGGATAAGATTTATGATTATATTCAAAGAACTTTTCATTATCGCCCCGTAAAGAGAATTCGCCTATGTCATACTGAGGGCCGTAGACCCGAAGTTAATGAACGATCATGATCGACACTTGATGGATCTTATGCTTACACTTGCGTGTAAAGTTGTTTTAAGCAAATGGAAGAGCGCTTCTGAAGTGTCATTTAAAACATGGCAGGAGTGGTTGGCCTCTTTAAGGGGTGCGAATAATGAAACACTTAGGGGCAGATTTATGAAGGCCTTGCGCCGCCGGTGCGTCACTTTTAACATGGGAAAAAGTGACGCACCGGCGGCGCAGGGCCTTCATAAATCTGCCCCTTAATTCTTCCCCGTGGTGCAAGTTGCATAACAAACTCTGAGTTCACTTGATCCACTTGAATTTGGCTATGACCCGCCGTAGGTCTTGAATAATTATTTGTGCTACATACCTTGATTCTGTCAAACCAGAGATGCACAAGTTTACACCACTATTATATATCACTGTCACTGTTAGATTGCCTCGCGTGATTATATGCTAGCTACTACCATCTATTCTGTTGACTCGTTTTCTCTTTTCTTTCCCCCTCTTTTTCTCTTTTCCTTTCTAATGTCTCCTCATATCGCGATCATTAATTCGATTGTATCACTTTGTAACTATGAACCATGCGCATTGCCTTATCTATGGTTAATTTTATGTTGGAATTGTTTTGCTATGCTACTACCATGCTTGTCATTCGGGTCACTTTTTGCTTATGAATGTCCTTACTGTATTTTTTTCTTATTGTATTGTCATCCCCTGCATTATTTAATAAAAAGATTTGAACACACATAATGCCGGTTTTACATTTTGGTTGCTCGTAGAATTTCGCATATCACTGGCATTATAAATTATATTTCACTAAATAACCACGTGGTGGCGCTAAAGACAAAACAAATAGGATATTCTATTGGTTTGTTTATTATTCGTCTTGGCGGCTGGGTTTTCTTTTAAATTCGGAACAGGGCTTTATCAGTTTTATTTCCGAAGTTAAACAAATACTTGTTTAGCTAAGGGACACTGTGTAATATATTTAGACTGCAAAGGTTAAAATGCTACATGCCCTTTTTAATCTGCATTGTGGTCCAAAACCACTAATGTGTCAACGCCTGGCACGTTGCGTCTGCCCCACACACCAAACAAAAAAGCACATAAATCCCGCTAAAAACCTGCGCTCCCTGTCCCGAACAGTGTTCTTCAAACTTTTTAATGCCACTTCATCACCAGTGGGGGGGGGGGGGGGGGGGGGGGGGAATTATCGGGGACCCCCTCATAATTTTTCACAATTATTTTATTAAATTAGCAATGTTTAAATATGTCTATACATAATTAAACATTGCAGTTACGTTCTCTTAACGTTTTAAAAATGCAATCAAATCCATGATTGCCAAACATACTATTGAGGCCAAGCAGGCCTTACTAACATGTACAAGTATCTGCTTTGTGACTATTAGAAGTGGGGGTGAGGGGTTTGAAGAATATTTGGAGTCCCTTCCCTTTTGACACATTCTCCCAGCTAGAATATAAAGGACAAAACATGTTAGCGATGGGCCATTATAGAGCGGCTGTGTGCGCTCATTTTTGTCAGCTTAAAACAAAGCACTGCTATCAGCACAATGATTCTTTTGGGCAGAGCCTGGCGCCGCCCTGGTATCAATTGGGGCCCCCTAGGGGGGCCCGCCCCCGAGTTTGAAGACCACGGCGTTAGCAGGAGAGTTGAAAAAGAGCTCCAATACCTTGGGGCGAGGTTCACGCGCTGTAAAAAAAAAAAATTCTAAATCAAGCACTTAAATAACAACGTTGTTTACATAGTAACCTGATCCACGATCACTGCAGCTGCCACCCTGCGCGCCACTGCTCGCTCCCGAAGGCAAAATGCCATGGGATTGAACATTTCAAAAGAGGTGGGACATGCGCCCACCTTTAGCCATTTGCCTGCTTTCATTCTTGAAAGACAAACGCAAAAGCCAATCCAATGTGTGGGAGGAGTCAGACCCACACAGAGTAGTAGCATGAAGCTTCGCAGAGCAGCGCATGTGCGCTGCTAGGCTCGACCTAAAAAATAGAGAATAATGCACATTGGCAAGAACTTGCTTACCAGAATTAAGTTTCAAGTGACATGCAGAGCCTATAGGCTAAATCTGCAGCTGCCATTCAGTGGCATGACAAGCTCTTTGGCAAAATCCAACCAGGTTTTTGAAGAAACAGATTATAGGAAGGGCAAGAGTAGATTTTATATGGGTGCAAATTGTAGTTACACCCAAGGCGCTGTGGGATCGAAGAATGGCCATGATGGCACAACCTACTTTGTAGCAGGAGCCTTCGGTGAACCAAAAAAGGCTAAAATCATACAGCCCTCATGTGAATGGTGTTCATAGCACCTCCCCAGCTGCTTTCTTAATTTGTTTGTTTCCATATTTTTTGTGACGCTTCTTTTTTGCACCTCTGCTCCCACAGGTGCTCTGCAACAGGGCTTGCATAGCCTGCTATTAATCTCTAATGACGATCCAAAATGAACCAGTCATTTCCTTCAGAAAAGTAATTTGTCATCCTTCAAACATCATTTGTAATCACAGCCACAGAAAGATTAGCTTAATATATTTCGTACCACTTGACTCCCCTTAAGGAGCAATGTATGGATAGTTAACATTTCAAATATCTCAACCTGTGGATTCTCAATCTATCCATGGCCATGAACAAATTATGTTGGAAGAAAGACAAATGTATGTAAGAAGCAATTGCTTGATTCCGGATGATCATTAATGAATGTATATTTTCACAAAATGTAAATCAGTATTTTCCTACTAGGCAGGCATGGTGTGAACTAAGAGAAAAATACTCCCATCAATCTAGGCCGCAACTGTCATAGTCAATCATCTCTTGTTACAGATGGAATGGTTGTCACCTAGATTTGCCTATTGTTTGTAATTCTTTCCCCATTATAGGTTCAGTATCAGGGCTGACTGTAACCACAAATGTAAGTTATCAGAGTGATAAGCCTCAGCTTTATGAATCCAAAGCTGACAAAACACCACTGTCCGTCATAAAAAAACACAGTTGCAAAGGTTCTGCGAAAGGTGATCTCTGTAAAAATAATTAGGAATGGTACAACACGAGCACTAAGTCATCGAACCACATCCACGGGACATCTTGATACCAAATGTATATCCTACGGGAAAAGGCGTTTGCAATAATGGATGTCGGGTCAATTGAGGTTCTGCAAGGAATAGATACCACGTACAGGTAAATTAATGCATTGACTGAATCACGAAAATTCCAGTGGGTGGTGGAAATGGCAAGATGTATGATGTGGCCCCTGTTGAAGGGAAGTCCTCTTCTACCCTTTGCCGCTCAAGAGCCTTACATTTTTATTGGGGCAACGGGTGAAAATTATATTAGAACATTGGAATGTTGGGAGCTCCATTGAAAATAATGGAGTGCTCTGGGCTTATAATGGCTGGTATAAGCCTGGAGCTCCAACATTCCAATGTTTCTTTGTTCATAGCTCTGGCTGTGAACAAAGGCTTCAGGGACGCTGAGGGGGATTCCAATCCCCTCACGCTCCCATAAGGCTTTGTTCTTTTTTGTTAGAACATTCTGCCCTCTAGTGGGCACCATTATGGACCATGACATTTGGACATTTGGTTTATCGGAATCAACCATATTCCGTGACATATATTATTATATTATTTAATCACATGCTGTGTTTAATTTCTATTTAAATTAATATCCCACCGCCGTTTCCCCAGCAGAGAATCGAACCCTTCCACAGCCGTTTGTCCTTGAGCCTTTGCAGCCACCATACTGGTAGTTGCACCATGGACGCCCGTAGCAACGCCCCACGTGACCGGCACGAAACTCCGCCCATTGCGGAAGCTATGCGTGCATATCTTAGTACCCGAGCTCCCGGTCTCGTTGTAGCAGGGCGGCGGACGGAATTAGGTAAACGGCCACTAACCTCGGACTAAAACTGTAAGTAATTGCCTAGTCAGACGAGCGCATAGATCAACAACGGGCAGCGCATACTCACTAGCATGGCTCAGTTTTTTCTGAGACGCTTTTGATCAACTCGCTATTCATGAAACTTTTTACAAATCTTATGTTTCAGAATACATTTTTGTAATGAGGATAACCTTTCCCCGCCCTATGAGGTATCCAAATACCCAATTGAGAGTAAGCTTTATATCAACTACTTGTGTGTCTTATATGTTTTATGTACGTGAGTCCGTCTTGTGTTGAGTGTGTTGAGTATGGTAGTACATGCACTTTTCTTAAAAGATGACCTCGCCCGCACAATATGAATGCGAGACATTATCACGCCACATAAATATGATGGAATGCGCGTGAGTTCAATAGATATTGACGCACGTATAACTGTTAAGCCTGCAAGTTGTGGTAAATAATCAATCGCTTAATTGCGGCCAAGGCACTTCCACATCATCACACAGAGAAGAGGCACAACTAGCAACCCTTTGTGCCAGGACTTTTGCAACGCAAAGCAAAAGGTACTTTTCCTAATGGGACTAACAGCATGCAGACACGAATGTGAGGCACTGCACAACGTAACAGGCTTGTAAAAGTTTAAAATCTGACATTAGTCTTCATTCTTCCTTTACAGGTATTTTGATTTTTTTAGGCTTACCCATTGTGGTTCAAGCCCACACCACAGGCACACTTCTGCCCTTTTGTGGTCCCAGAGAGTAGGACCGGGTGCGTCTTTTAGGGGACGCATACCATCCACTCTCAGGGTTTATTGGTCCTGAAGAAAACCTGGTTAGTTTATACCTTTATGGTTGAAACATGTAGACCAGATACACATAGAGATACATGGGCTCATAATTACCCTCACTCTATCTCGCCATTGATTTTAACATTGTCCAGTTGCTTGCAAATAAAAAATCTTATTTTTCCAAGTTAAACCAGGACAATTTTTAACACACTTACTATTTTTTTCCACGCACCCTCACTCACAACCTGCTCCACTGTAAACAGGTGTTGTAGCACACCCTGATGACGCTAGGTCATTAGGGTGGACCCCGATGATGAAGCATGTCACCACTAGGTGGTGAGTGAGGGGTTTCTTAACAAAAGGATAACTTTCTCTCTTTTTGTTTAACCACACACCCCATTAGGAATCGGCGATTCCATGTTGGTGGTACTCCTTGTTTGTTTTCTAATGATATACCCAGGGGTACAGGAGTATTCCCCGTTCACCCATGTGAACTAAAAACCTTGCTCTCCCTATTGTTTTTCAAGAATGTTCTAATAGCCATATAGCCCTTCGTAGTTGGGTTATACCGGCTATTAAAGTCCCTCTCCCTTGTTAAAGGCCCTCGCCTTCGGCTCGGGGCCTTTAATGCTGGAGAGGGCCTTTAATAGCCGGTATAGCCCTCTACGGCGGGCTATAAGGCTATAGTAAGCTCCTGCAGAGCCCTCTTTACTTTCTGTTCCTCAGACTTCATTTTGGATCCTTAGACCAATGGTAGCAAGGTTGGCACCAAAGTTCACACCATCAGAAGAATGCGCTACCCCAGTCCACTGCCAACCGCCCCATATAAGATCATATGTAGATAACTGTAAATTGAATTAATCGTTGTAAGTAGGCAATATGGCTTCTTTGTTCCATAGATGATGTCTCAATGGGGAGCATGGAGTGCCAAATGAAGAACGGGTTAAAGACCATCAACTACAGCACTGTTTGAGAAGGAATGAACTGAGGACACCACTGAACCAAGCATTGCTGAAGCATTCATGTTGAAGATAAGGGTGATAAATTGCCAGGTGAGACCACAAAACCTGAGGTTGTTTCCCTACCGCAGTGTAACCAACGTTCAATGTCCAAGTAACATAAAAACACTACTGCACCAGGTGAAGAATTAGCCTATGATGATATAAAGCCTTTGAACAATATACAGATGCAATGGTTTCCGAGGGCGGGCCTTAATTGAAAGGTTGGAAGAGGCACAGTGACTTCCAAAAGGTGGGGGGGGGGGCATATTATCAAGGACCGGTGTTAAAATTCCCATAGAAGCCCATGTTAACATCAGAACATGGGCTTCTATGGGAATTAACAAGGGCGTATTATCAAGCCCATTATCGCAGTTTCAAACCGGTCCTTGATAATATGCCCCGACATTCTGCCATTCAGAAGGCACTCAGAGAGTGACTGATGTAGAAGGTTAGCATCAACAGTTGTGGGACAGGTTAAAAACACAAGCACCTTGCATAGGTCTTTAATGGAACTGTGCCAAACCATTACCCAACCAAATAGAAGCTTAAATGAGGTATAACTAAAAACCAATTGAAGCAGATGACGTGGGGTGAGCGACTTCAGCCACCGCCCAAAAAGTTTTTTTTTACCATCTGCAGTCAGTCAGTCCCCAGTGCAGATGCCACACTTAAGCAACCACTTAAGTAAATAAGCTTTTACTTCACAAAAGATTTAATTTGTTTTTGAAAAAATGAGACGTGTTTTGGCCATGATTACATTACGTTTTTCAACAGTTACAAATCAGTTGCACCAGTTGCCAAAATGGCATTTATACACTCAGTGGGATTTTTTTTACAAGTTCATTGATCACATACATAATGGTTTAATACTAAATGTCATTTGTGAAAGTTTTTTTTTTATTCTTGAAGTAACAGTATTTTATTGGTCACGATTACATTTAACCCTATTTCTTTTCGGGATCCCCGCACGTGTGAGACAACTAAGCCAGATATGTCGAGGAAGACACCCAGCCCATGAGATGCAGACGTGCTGAACACTCTAGTGGCAATTTCAAGAAGTAGCAAGGAGTAATTTGTCTTGTCAAGGAATCATCTACATCGCAATTTCCTTACCATTTACAGATATTAATAGGGATGTATGATTACACAACTACCACTCCAACAACGAATGTCTAAACCACGAAGGCTAAACCACGACCAAAGCCAAACCACTACGTATTTAACAACGATTCACTAAACCACGAAAAGTAATTAATTTCCATTTTACCCGTATTTACCACTACGTTCAAATGAACACGAGATTGAAACATGAAAAAAATGTATTTACATTAAACAACACTTCTTATTGAAATTTTTTTTAGTGAGTAAACTTTAAATTTACAATCAAATAATCATTTTCTTAAAATACAGACGAACTTACAGAGACAGTAATGTTCGGCAAAAAAACTATAAAATATAATTACATCTTTTTTCTACAAAAAATAAAATTATATAAAAACGGATTCCAGAACATATTTTTATTTTTAAAAAGAATTGACTTGTATAAAACATAATTAACGTCCAACCACCCCTTTGTGACCATTTCAACTGTGAAAACCAGGGAGGAACAGTCGCATCGAGCACATTTCCAAATCGCATAATTGAAAAACAAACCTACAGTGCCATCTACAGGCTTAACAATTTTAATTTATACAGAGTCTATTATAACCGTAGCGTAATTAAAATAAGGAAATGTATAAATCAATTTAAAAAAGATATATATATATATATATATATATATTTGTAACTTTTGTATTTATTTATTGACACTTACCACGTGGTTCAACTATAGTAGTTTTTACGGAGGTCGTGGTTCAGGCATAGGTCGTTGTTTGGGAGTCGTTGTTAAGCCCACTCGTTGTTAGGGATTCGTTATTAAGGTTGTTTCCCATTAATAGGATGTAGCAACTGCCTTTTTACGAGGTGGTGGTAGATTATGTAGTACAGTTTAATGTAACTAATTAAAAAACATTTGTAATAAGTTGCCATCTCTCATCTGCCCCTTTGTGTGTCTATTCTTAAACCAACGCCAAATTTTAGAGCTGGAATTTGCACTGGAATTATTCTGCACACCTTTTGCATCGCTCACAATGAACCGCCAGATCAACACTGTGTCCTCGGCCTGCTTCAACACCGTTCACATACTCCAAAACACCTTCATATGAATCTCACCAGAATCCAGAAAAATGGTCACGCACACCCTCATCAGTAGCAGACTGGACCATGGCAACGCTCTATACGTCGGAATCAACAAGAAACTACTTTGCAAACTCCAAACTGTCCAAATCGCCACAGCCAGACTGCTCCTGGACATCCCCTGACACAACCACATCCCTCAACACCTCCACGACCTCCACTGGGTCCATATCGAAAGAAGAATAACCTTCAAACTCCTCACTCACGCATACAAGGCCCTCCACAACAGCGGAACAGAATACCTAAACAAGCCCCTCGCCTTCCACGCACCTCCGATCAGCTGGCCTCTCTCTGGCCACAATCCCACACATCTACAAAACCAGAACAAGAGGAAAGTCCTTCTCCTACTTTGAAGCCAAGGCCTAGAACGACCTCCCCCTCCACCTGCGCAAGCCCCCACACTGCTGCAGTTCAGGAACCACCTCAAGACCTGTTTCTTCGGATGACCCCAGCACTCAACAGAGCCACACTCCCCTTCCCCCTCAGCGCCTTGAGACACTCGCAGGTGAGTAGCTGCGCTTTACCAACCCCTGATTGATTGATTGGTATGCTATCTTTTTGTTGTTGTTGCAGTTTTATATAACGCTAACTCAACCCAAAGGTATCATAGCTCTTTACCTGAGCACCAGTTGCATTACAGACAGACACATTCTTTTTTTTGTTGTTTTTTTTAGGCATGGGGAGATTGAGAGATTTAACCAGTCACAGGATGTTTGAACCTCCTGCCAGACTCAAACCTGGTTCCAGTGGCGGCCGCTACTTGGCGGGGGTGGCAGGGCGGGAGGTGGGGAGGGGAGGCGGGGGTAAATGAAAAAATAGCACTTACCTGCACGTTGGCGGACTGTTGCCTCTCGGAACCTCTTTCACTCCAGGAGCAGGAAGAAAGCAGGAACTATGAAGCACCCAGGCTCCCAGTCTCTCCCAGCCCATAACAAATCTGCCTTACAGCAGCCTTATGATTGGCCCGAGGCCCGTAGTTTGGCACTGTAATGCAGCCTATGTGGAGAACATGGAAAGTGTGCATGACTGTTTAGCGGGGCCGAGAAAGCCGGCCAAACATTCACGTGTACTTAAGAGAGTGCCACCACTGTTCCGGTGACATGCAGCCCTGCCCCAAACCAGGTGAGAGACAGATGGAAAAATAAAATAATAATAACTTTTGTTACTATCATTTTATTTTTCCTTTTGTCAACTGCTCACTGAGCAGTGGGGCGATGCTCTTCCGCCTTAGCGGAGGAGCAGCCCCTGCCTGGTTTCCCAGCTTCAAGGTCGGCCACCCTAGCCAGTAAGCCACATCCTCTCCCAACATATCTTGCAGATATATTTATTTTGAAGGTGCATATATACAGAGTTAATATTAGTAAATCTATACATATATATATGTCCAACACCTTCTCCACACGAAAGAAGCGAGACCCACTTGAGGATTAGATAGGGAGACTTTATTTAGCCGCTCTTGCAGAGGTGAACAGGCACAACGTTCTTGAGGCGTATGCATTTCGGCATCCCGCCTCGTCAGCGCCGCTTGCGTGTCTGTGTGAGAGCAGGGCGTCACAGCTCGATTTAAATATCCCGCCCTCTCTCTTAACTAATGAGCTGCTGCCCCCCAGGTGAGTATGTTCCAACACCTGACTTAGTTCTGGCGCGCCTTGCACCAATGGCGCCTCCAAGTTCCAGAATGCACTGTTCTTGTCGTCATCCGGTAATGGGGTCAAAATTGCATGCTCCGAGTTCTTCCTCCAGCCAGCGGCCACGTCATATATATATATATATATATATATATATATATATATGGACCAAAAAAATCTAACAAATGCCTATGTTGCACAAATCACATAGTATTATGTGGTTTTTAGAAATAGCGCTCTGTGTTTTATAAAATATGTATTATTTCTGCGTATTTTTTACACAATATGAATTGCGAGATTTGCACATGTAACTAGGCATTTAAGCTGCTATGTTCCAACAAGTAAAACACAAAAATTGTTTTATTGTCAAGAATTGCAATATACAAGGGGTGAGAAAACCAATATTTAAGTAAACGAGGGTCCTTGAAATTACGTATTTGCACAGTAGTAGTTTTTCACTGTTTATGGTCACGTGGCATTGAAACTTTAAAAAAACATGTATAAATAACCAATATGTACTGCAGGCTCATTATGTGAACAAGGGTACTCATTACCCGAAACGCGTCATGCTGAAATGTGAAAACGAGGGATAATAAACCTACCTGCTGACTCCATACTGCCTGGTGGTCCGTTGATTTCTGTATTGCCGTTGGGAAGAGACAGAAAACAGTTGCATATATATATATATATATATATATATATATATATATATATATATATATATATATTACCTACTGGCGGTCGCCAGTAGGTATATATAGTTAGGATTTTTTCTCTATGGGATTTTTGAAAATTCTATGTCTAATAACTTTGGCGTTTGTGGACGGAATTGGCTGAAATTTTCAGGAAAATGGCACATTTTGTTTCTGAGCAGCCCCTGAAAATTGGGGGGGGGGGTTCGTCCAGGGGGGGTCGAGAAAAAAGGGGGGTCCCAAACCGTGTTTTTAACATTGAGTTTTCCATAGGGCGGTTGGCCTCACTTTTAGCCCGAACGGCTGAATGGATTTGCACGAAACTTGGCAAAATTGTAGGGACTGGTAGCCCGATGTGCCTTTTGTAGGTCTCAATATATGTGCTACAGTGGATTTTGAGAAATTAACGTTTAAAAAAAGATATATATCTGTAACAGCGGACCGGGCAGCGCTCCAGTACGCGTACTTTTCGCGCAACGGAGCTTTGTGAAGCGAAGCTGATTGGTTCTCCGGCGTCTGTAAACATTCCAAACAGTCCGTAGCGGCCGCCATCTTGTCTCTCGGTAGGATCGAGAGACAAGAGGAGGCCAAAGCGAAGGGGCAAATGACCATAAGGGGGCATAGTAGATCCTCGCTGACCCCCTAGGTTTGATGTGGAGGTTTTAAAAGGGCCCCGCAGGGCAAAAAAAAATTATAATAATAATAATCGAACGGCTGAATGGATTTGCACGAAACTTGGTAAAATATTAGGGACTGGTAGCCCGATGTGCCTTTGCTAGGTCTCAATATATGTGCTCCAGTGGATTTTGAGAAATTAACGTTCAAAAAAAGATATATATCTGTAACAGCGCTCCGCTTCGCGTAACGGAGGTTTGCGAAGCTGATTGGTCATTCTGTCACTGGGCTATAGTTGGGCTACATCTGGCTGATATTTGGGCTACATTTGTTTTTTTTGTCTCTGACGGCCATCTTTGGGCTACATTGGGCTACATTGGGCTTCATTGGGCTTCATTGGGCTACATTGGGCTACATTTGGGCTCCAACATATATATAGGCCAATGTAGCCCAATATATATTTTTCAAAGTTAATTTTCGTAAAAACCACTGGAGCATATATCTTGAGACATAGCAAAGGCACATCGGGCTACCAGTCCCTACAATTTTGCCAAGTTTCGTGGAAATCCATTCAGCCGTTCGAGCTAAAAGTGAGTCCAACCGCCCTATGGAAATGAAGGAAATGAATGGGTAATTTGTAATTAGCAAATAGCTCATCGCAAACTAGGAATGGTAAAGAATCGCTATTTATTCCTTAAAGTTCGCTATTTAGGAAATGCAAAAAACTTTGATGATACATATGGCGGTTCATCTCTAACAAGATAAGAAGCATAGGGATAGATTTATGATGACTGGCGCATCACCAGGGATGTGTTAGTCATTCTGTGCCGCTGTTCCGTCACCTATGGTGTGCTGCATTTACAATGCGGCGCATCATGGGGCAAAAACAGCACAGATGCGTGATGTATCTGTGCCGTAAAGGTGGCGCATTGCTGGAGTTGTATCGCAAGTGTGATGAAGCTCCAGCAAGGGTCGGGGGTGCCCCTGTCGCAGGGTTTCTGTTCTCACACAGAACTGTGGACAGAGGATTGGAACCTCGGCGAATTAGGGTGCCCCAAAACTCACCTTAGTAATCAAAAACCCCTTAGCAAGCTAGGTACAGTGTCACATTGGATATAACAAACTCTCAATGTTTAGACAATCCAGAATATGAACTTATAGTACCTCAGGATACGTGGAACTCATGAACAGTCGGTCGTTATATATTTCTTAGAAACCAGAACATGGAGTTAAGAAGAACACATGTGTATTTGAAATGTTTATTTACTAATGCCGTCTTCTCAGGCGTAGTATCTTAGATAATACAAGTACACATATTATCAGTAGCAAAATTACCAGCATAGTTACTAGTACATAAAAAGCGAATGGTGACAGTATGTTAACATGCTGTAAATGAATAAGAGTTAGCAACACTTATAAGCAGCCACGGGCCGTGGAGGGAGTTACGGTGGGGCAGGGAGGCGGGGAGGGGGAGGGGCAGGGTGGAGAGGGCTCCACCCTGCCCCTCCCCCTCCCCGCCCCACCGTAACTCCCTCCACGGCCCGCGGCTGCTTATATCTCACCCTCCCTAATACACATATTATATTATTTGCTAAGAAGGTCTGTTTGTGTTGGTTTAGGGCGTGCCCATACTTTAGTGTCTTAGATTTGAAGGAATCACATCAGCATACACCAGCTCTCTCTTCATGTGAACCGCATCAACTGTTGTGTATGTGTGTTCGGCAAAGCAATATAAAACCCGCCTCATGCCCAGAATTGGCAGAAGCTGCACTTATGTTATGAGTATGAAGTCGTGGAGATCAGACCTCATAACAATTCTGTATCGTGTTGTTCTTGAAACTTCAGCACTCGCTGTACAGATATAGTTTAACAAGCAAAGCAGATAGTAGAGCAATAACATATTATTCTCATGTAAACCACGATGAACTACTAGGTTGAAAGCTAAAGCAACAACTAAGTGTCGTGTGCAGAAGTTGCAAAAAAGGAAAAATGGCGTTTAAACCGGTAATGAGCCCATGCTAACTTAACACGGTGTAAAGATATCCAGGACCTAGATGACATCTCCCCATGATCCGGAAACGAACTGAATAAGATAATAGAAGTGCCATCTCATGGGAGCAGATTGCAACTTTATATGTGGACGGTCCGCAAGGTAAAACATTAAAAACTAGGAAAATGTAATGCTAAACAAAAATAAAACAGCCAAGTACTTTATCGAGTCTTAAGCCAATAGGCAAGCTAAATAATAAAAACTTGACAAATAAGTCAATGAATTGTCAATGAAATGCTAGTACTCAGCATATCAAACATGAAAAAGGTCTATGACATAACTGTGTATGCAAAATAAGCTGCAACAGCCTCCAATAGGAAGTCACCGTCTTCATCCGAAAAGAGTTCAGCCATCCAATTTAAAAGCGGAAAAGAACATACGCGCTCTCCCAGCACCGGATCCTCTATCACCATCAGAGGACAGCTCGGTGGGTTTTCAAGAAAGCTCTGTTCCAAGAAAGACTGTGTTGCCGCCAGTAAATTCCAGGGACCAATTAGTCCATGCATCAATGCCACAGCCATAATCCTTTCGCCAGGACAAACCAACTCGTGAGTAATGATAGGAGTCATCAGCTGATTAAAGTCGACGTCAGGAGAAACCGGTCCGCAGAGACACAAATCAATGGCCCAATCGAAATCACAGGTCAGGCAGTGAAATACAGGCTGGACACAGGTGAAGTAGGAGAATCGAAAAGATAATCCATATGCCGTGCTTAATATCGCCAACGGCATTGTGCCATAATATTCTAGCATGCGATTGCGGAACAGTGTCAGCAGCTGCAGGGCGGGAGCTTGCACAGGAGGGACATCCATATTTAAAAATGTAAAAAAGCACAAGAGCGTCTGCTGGTAATGCAAGTAAAAATGGGAATCCACGAAGCAGAGTGGAAAAAATAGAATGAAAGAAAGCAGGGATGACTCCAAAGATTTTCTCAAATGAAGTCACGAGACCACTGGTAACAACTTTAAAAAAGTGCGCCAGGGCCTTTGTGGAGGACGCGTTAAAGATAGTCCGAACCATGTCGCTGAAATGCAAAGGCGAATCAGTATTTAAAAGGGTCTGCACCTCTGTACAGGTGTTCGCTATGTGAAGCACGAAAGTTTCACGGGCCGAACTCAAGGCCACCTCTCTCTGAGACAAAAGAGCTCTTATTCTTGCCATGCCGTTGAAATGTGCTCCCAAGGTTGGTATTTGTGGCCAGATTGAAAACTCCCTATGTTCATGTGTGGGAGGAAATAGAACATTTCTGCAGCAAATAACCCGTTCACTTACTGTTACGATAAAAGGAATACTTTTAATTAACCCAGAACAATCTTCATTATTGAGCATCAAATAACTACCATTTTCCAACAACTTGAACGTGGGGATGATAGCAGGAACTGGCGTGCCTTGCAACACGCAAGCCATATTTGGTCGGTGTTTGTTGCATGAACCGTGTAACTGTATGTGCCTACACATTAGTGAATGATCTGGCGTCTCAGTGCATTCCTCTCCATTCAGATAAACTTCTTGATCATCTTTGAAACATCTGTATGTGTATGGAAGCGACCAGACCTCATGAAGAAAAGCACTACCTAAAGGTTCATAACGACCTATTGGTATATATTTCATACAATTTGAAAACTTATATAAAGCAAAAGGCAGCGTTATTAAACCGTGGATAAGGCACGTTGCCAAAAAACCCGCAATCCTCTGCTGATGATGTCACTGAGCATGTCATGAATGATGTAATATGTGACATCATCAGCAGTGGATTACGGGTAATTGTATCTCTAGTTTACTCCCCTATAGCTGTCTTTCTTTTAACATAAGTGTCTGTTTCCTTCCCTTATACTTACTGTTCTTTTTTTTTAAAACATTTTTTGGTTCACTTCCGGTTCGCGTACCGGCGAGCGAACTGGGAAGCGAACTACGAGAAATAGAGGTTGGCACAGTTCCAAATATTGTACCAATTTTTTAATAACGGGGAGGTAGTTCTGAAAAGAACTTTTTTTTTTATTGTTTTTGTTGTTTTATATTTTTTTTATTATTTTTCTGAACATTTATTTAATTTTTTTGAATTTTTCTGAACAGTTTTATATTTTTTGGGGTTTTTCTTGCAGGGGCAATGAAAACGATTCATTGTAAAGGGCTCAACAGGAGCAACAAAACAAAAAAAAAGTATTTATTATTTGGGGCGTTTCGTACAAACTTGCATATGATAGTCAATAGCTCTGTTGATCAGAGTGATGCTTCTTTCTCCGTAGCAAATGAATCCATTGCAATGTACGCAGACGTGTTTTACTTCATGAAATCTCGTTTGAATATTTGGCACCATCTCCCTGCCCTCTGGTCCCGTTACTTCCGGTACAACAGATCTTCTGGCCATAATAGGGAGATTATCTAGGTCGTTACGAAACTGTGCAGCACTGTAGTTGTTAGGATGCCACCTAGTCATATGGCGATGCATTGTGTAGTTTCCGAAACTGTATTTTTTTGTCGGTCCCTCTGGACAGTCTATCTTGACATATAAGGCAAGTTACGTATCTTGCATTTACTTTTTTCTGACCTTTGGGAATTTTAAAAAATTGCCAAATGAAGTTTTCTTTCCGGTGAGACGTCCTGGGCTCCTCAGGCAAAAAGTGCCTCTCTTCGTGCTCGTCGTCCTGTTCCTCTTCTTCCTCTTCTTGCTGAATTATAACTTGAGCAGGTGGTCCACTCTTCCTTGGATGTGGTGGAGGTGGTGGGGAAGCACCAGCTGAAGCTACTAAAGAAGCCATTGCTCACTGGTAACAAAGGGTCTTTCTCTCACAATGATGAAAGTCAGAGTGAGGAAAGAAGGAGGGATTTTCATCATTTGGGAAAAACAATAGTTCTCAACCAATGAAGTGTTCATTTTAGATTATATGACCTAGTCTTACATCATTAGGAAACCAAAAGTGAAATGAACCAATGAAAAGTGTTATTACCAAGTCACATGACCTGCTGTGTTTACGTTAAGCGCTTTGCAGGGCCTCCCGGTTTGCTTCCAGAAACCTGTGCTTTGCGACTCGGTAAGCGTACCAGTTCGCTAACGTAGCACGTCATATGACGTATCACGCGACAACGCGAAACGTCATGCGGACGGGAGGCGTCACGATGTTGTTTTCTAACGCGGCAGTTGCGGTAAAGAAACGTTTACCGGCTCGCGGTCTATTTCGCGGCATCAAGGTCAGCTAACGGGAAGCTTCCCGATTCGCGAAGCGGGAACGAAGAAAAAAAAATATTTAAAAAAAAAAATTATTAATAAACATATAAAATATATTTTTGGATTTAAAGAAGAATACATTTTACAGCTACAGATATTAGCTGTTAAAAAACCAATGAAATTCACTGAAAAAACCATAGGTTATAGACCATATATAGTTAGGAATTAGCATTTACAAAACCTTGAAAATTCACTGAAAAAACCATAGGTTATAGACCATATATAGTTAGGAATTAGCATTTAGAAAACCTTATTTTACTCACACAAAACCATTGAAATTCCATATATAGTTAGTTGCACTAACTATATATCGCGCACCCGCAATCCACTGCTGATGATGTCACATATTACATCATTCATGACATGGTCAGTGACATCACTGATGACATCTCAAATGACATCACTGATGACATCACTGATGACATCTCAAATGACATCACTGATGACATCACTGATGACATCTCAAATGACATCACTGATGACATCATGACACACCAATACCAGTTACTACATACGCACTCACTGATTCCTACGTCTACACACACATTCACTCATTCACCCATACAATCACTCATACATACAGTCACTCATTATTACAACACTATCATATGCACTCATACACCTATGCAGACAGTCACACACTGCCACTCATCCATGGAGTTACTCACACACCAAGTCAGTCCTGTAAAGAATCAATCACACTTCCATTTCTTCATCTATACAGTTAAACACAGAACACCATACTTCAGTGACATCACTGATGACATCACTAATGACATCTGAAATGACATCACTGATGACATCTCAAATGACATCACTGATGACATCATGACACACCAATACCAGTTACTACATACGCACTCACTGATTCGTACGTCTACACACACATTCACTCATTCACCCATACAATTACTCATACATACAGTCAGTTATTATTAGAACACTATCATATGCACTCATACACCTAGTCAGTCCTGTGAAGAATCAATCACACTTCGATTTCCTCATCTATAGTTAAACACAGAACACCATACTTTTCACACATATACTAACACATACTTACTCTCTTATACAATCACTGATACAAGTACACATTGATATGCACAGCGTCACACACCTCCCAGCCAGCCACACACACACTCAGTCTTCCATCCATCCAGTCATTCTTCAATATGTAAAACGTATTTAAACTTTACAAAAACACACAGACACTAGATGATGTCATCAGTGATGTCATCAGTGATGTCACTGACCATGTCATGAATGATGTAATATGTGACATCATCAGCAGTGGATTGCGGGTGCGCGATATATAGTTAGTGCAACTAACTATATATGGAATTTCAATGGTTTTGTGTGAGTAAAATAAGGTTTTCTAAATGCTAATTCCTAACTATATATGGTCTATAACCTATGGTTTTTTCAGTGAATATATATATATATATATATATCTACATATCTATCTATCTATATATATATATATTTTAATTTTAATTTTGAAATCTCACATGCCTTTGAAAAAGGAGAAATGTTCTCTGAAATGCGTCAGGCAAGAGACTGGAAAAAGCCTCGGACTAAAATGCTTGCTTTACTCTGAAATAAATGTTGGTGTTCCAACTTGCCTGTGTGAAGTGCGGGCTCATTTGCAGGGCAAACTTTTGATGATTTATACACGGCAGGTCCAGCCGTGGAGTCGACGCACCACCCTGAGAAAAAGAGAAAGGGATCGTGTCTTGGAATTATGCCAGGAAATAAACGATAAGCAGGTATTTCAAAAGCAATAGTGAAAGCAGGACTTTCAGTCTGTGTTTCCATGTTTAAAACTTATGCTTAATACAGAAACCCATTGGAGGGTAATAACTATGGAAGCACTACAAATACCGCAATGCTTTGGGAAAATAGCACACCGGAGGCTGGGACACAGCAGAAGCTCATTAATTGAACAGAGCAGGAAGCGGTGACTGTGGTGCTTTTAATTTTGAAATCTCACATGCATTTGAAAAAGGAGAAATGTTCTCTGAAACGCGTCAGGCAAGAGACTGGAAAAAGCCTCGGACTAAAATGCTTGCTTTACTCTGAAATAAATGTTGGTGTTCCAACTTGCCTGTGTGGAGTGCGGGCTCATTTGCAGGGCAAACTTTTGATGATATATATATATATATATATATATTACCTACTGGCGGTCGCCAGTAGGTAGTTATAGTTAGGATCGTTTTCCATAGGAAATCCGCAACATTCTATTGGGATTAACTTTGGCGCCGAATGAGGGATCTGCCTGTAATTTTCCTTAACTTTGCCTCGCTGTGCTCCGCTCCTTCCCTGAAAGTTTCGGGGGGATCCGTCAAGCGGGAGCCGATATAAAAGGGGGGGTCCCAAAACGTGTTTTCCCCATGTTAATTTCCATAGGGCGGTTGGACTCACTTTTAGCCCGAACGGCTGAATGGATTTCCACCAAACTTGGCAAAATTGTAGGGACTGGTACCCCGATGTGCCTTTGCTATGTCTCAAGATATATGCTCCAGTGGTTTTTACGAAAATTAACTTTGAAAAAAATATATATTGGGCTACATTGGGCTATATATATGTTAGAGCCCAAATGTAGCCCAATGTAGCCCAATGTAGCCCAAAGATGACCACCAGAGACAAAAAAAACAAATGTAGCCCAAATATCAGCCAGCTGTAGCCCAACTATAGCCCAATGACAGAATGTCCCAGAGTGTTCTAAAGAACAACTAGAGCGCTAACAGTCTTACTTATGACAAAAGTATGGCACACCTGAAGTCATCTTGATTGGAATAAAGTGTTAACACTTAAAACATTTAATTTGCAAAGGAACAAAATGAGGGGGTTCATTTTGCCATAGAAATTGTGATTAGTGCTGAAGAAAGAAAAATTAGGGCACATTTTGAGTGACTTCTCAAATCCTCTTATATTTCATTACAAAAATTCTGATATGCAGTCTCCCAAGATGGCCACCAGAGACAAAAGAGCCCAAATGTAGCCCAAATATCAGCCCGATGTAGCCCAACTATAGCCCAATGACGGAATGTCCCAGAGTGTTCTAAAGAACAACTAGAACGCTAACAGTCTTACTTATGACAAAAGTATGGCACACCTGAAGTCATCTTGATTGGAATAAAGTGGTAACACTTAATACATTTAATTTGAAAAGGAACAAAATGAGGGGTTTCATTTTGCCATAGAAATTTTATATATATATATATATATATATATATATATATATATATATATATTCACTGAAAAAAACCATAGGTTTCACACCAGTTATAGTTAGGAATTAGCATTTAAAAAACCTATTAAATTCACTGAAAAAACCATAGGTTTCACACCAGTTATAGTTAGGTGGAAATTTTACTCGCATAAAACCATTGAAATTCCCATGTTATAGTTAGTTGGACTCACTATAACTTGCGCGTGCAATGCACTGCTGATGACGTCACATATTACATCACTCATGACATGGTCAGTGACATCACTCATGACATCACTGATGACATCTCAAATGACATCACTGATGACATCATCCAGTGAATGTGTATCTTTCTGAAAAATAAATATTTTTTATATATGTATATCTAAAGGTTGATAGAAGAATAAATGGGTAAATAAATGTCTAAATGGATGTTTTTTTTGTGTAAAATTGATTGGTTAACTGACTTATTAAATGTATCTTAGTGAATACATATATTAGCGAGTAATGTTTAAATATTTAAATATCAGTATCTGTGTCTCACTTTGTGTATAAGTGGCTGCATGGGTTGGTGAGTAGCTACATGAGTGTGTATATGGGTTATTAGTTGTTTTTTTGAGTATCAGTATCAGTGTCTGTATGGTTCGGTGGGGGATATTACTTAGAGCACAGATGCATGAATGAGTGACTCACTATTAGTATGTATTTTGAAGACAGCATGTGTGCAAGACTGTATGGGTGGATGATTGTGTGTATGGGTGGGTTAGTGAGTATGGGTTTTTATAATTGATTGTTTAAGAGAGTAAATATGTTTCCGTTTCTGTAGAAGTATGTGTAGTGGTGTGTATATAGCAGTATAATCAAGTAAATGGTTTTTTGATAGTTTATTTGCATGTGTGAATTTGTGTGTGAGTAACTATATGGATGAGTATTAGTGTGTAACAGGATGTATAGGTGTATGAGTACATATGATGAGTAAGTACATGCATGAGTGACTATATAGAACTGTTGGTGAATAAGTGGATGTGTATGTAGATGTTGGAATTACCTAATAAGTTGTTGTAATTGGTATTGGTTTCTCCTTTTTTAAGAAAATGTTAGTTTCTATTTTTGAATGTGTGTGTCAAAGGTTATTTTATGCTGATAGGAGGTCTGCACTTTGTCACAAGGATGTTGTTATCAGTGATGTCATTTGAGATGTCATCAGTGATGTCATGAGTGATGTCACTGACCATGTCATGAGTGATGTAATATGTGACGTCATCAGCAGTGCATTGCACGCGCAAGTTATAGTGAGTCCAACTAACTATAACGTGGGAATTTCAATGGTTTTATGCAAGTAAAATTTCCACCTAACTATAACTGGTGTAAAACCTATGGTTTTTTCAGTGAATATATATATATATATATATATATATATATATATTACCTACTGGCGGTCGCCAGTAGGTATATATAGTTAGGATTTTTTCTCTATGGGATTTTTGAAAATTCTATGTCTAATAACTTTGGCGTTTGTGGACGGAATTGGCTGAAATTTTCAGGAAAATGGAACATTTTGTTTCTGAGCAGCCCCTGAAAATTTGGGGGGGGTTCGTCAAGGGGGGGCCGAGAAAAAAGGGGGTCCCAAAACGTGTTTTTAACATTGAGTTTTCCATAGGGCGGTTGGCCTCACTTTTAGCCCGAACGGCTGAATGGATTTGCACGAAACTTGGCAAAATTGTAGGGACTGGTAGCCCGATGTGCCTTTGCTAGGTCTCAATATATGTGCTCCAGTGGATTTTGAGAAATTAACGTTCAAAAAAAGATATATATCTGTAACAGCGGACCAGGCAGCGCTCCGGTTCGCGGACTTTACGCGTTACGGAGCTTTGTGAAGCGAAGCTGATTGGTTCTCCGGCGTCTGTAAACATTCCAAACAGTCCGTAGCGGCCGCCATCTTGTCTCTCAGTAGGATCGAGAGACAAGAGGAGGCCAAAGCGAAGGGGCAAATGACCATAAGGGGGCATAGTAGATCCTCCCTGACCCCCTAGGTTTGTTGTGGAGGTTTTAAAAGGGCCCTGCGGGGCAAAAAAAAAAATAATAATAATAATCGAACGGCTGAATGGATTTGCACGAAACTTGGCAAAATTGTAGGGACTGGTAGCTCGATGTGCCTTTGCTAGGTCTCAATATATGTGCTTCAGTGGATTTTGAGAAATTAACGTTCAAAAAAAGATATATATCTGTAACAGCGCTCCGCTTCGCGGAGATAAAATTATCTCTGTATTACCTAGCTGTTGCTAACACCAGTTAGCGACCGCTAGTAGGAGATAGCGACCATCTTGGGCCCCACTTTGCATGTCAGTGATATTTATCACTAATGACATGCAAAGTGGGCATGCCAAGATGTTAGCGACTTGAAACAGTCGCTAACATCGCTATCTCCTATTACCAACTTTTGGAGATATTCGCGCTAAGCGCGAATATCTCCAAAAGCTACCACCTGCCCTGAGCAGTTCTTAGCCATGTTATCCAATGGGAGGTGGATAACATGGCTAAGAGCATTAGCTCGGTAATGCATGAATATCGCTGAGTTTTCAGCGATATTAATGCATTGCGGTCGTTTTTTATGGCATTTGCGATAAACCTTGATAATAGCAAGGTTTATCTGCGATAATTTCTGACGATGCTTAGCGGTAAAAAATTCGTTGCTAAGCATCGTTAGGGATAAATATTGCTTAACTTTGGTAATATGCCCCAACGTCTGTTAACTTTCGATTCGAAGGAAATCAGGAAGTGTTGAAAAACATTGTCTGCGCCATCTTGCCTTTTTTCAAATGCCACACTTTTGTCGTGCACGGCAGTCATTTTAGATGCCTTGACCAGACCCACTCTCTGCACGCTGTCGATCCTTAGCATGGCTCCCCACCCTCGCAAGCATCTCCCCCAGGCACTGGTCACCCCCGCTCTCTGTCTTATGCATGGGTAATAAACCTCCCCCCATCTGCGCTGCTCTTCCCTGAGAATCACACCCTGTGCCCGCCCGACACCTCCCTTTCGCCCTATTCACTACCGCACCCTCTGACACTCCTTTTCCTCTGTGTCCGATTGTCCAGGCCGGTCCTAGGCTATCAGCTAGGCCTGCAGATGTAGTTTATGGCCCCAGCTGTAAAGAATCACCCCTCTTCAAAGGAGTTATAGTAGATCAAGGCCCACACTCGATGAGATCCGTCACAGCACACGCGTTCCTACTATCTGAAAACCATCCTGTATTGTGATTGGGGAGGGGACCGAGCCTGAAGCGGAAGATTCCAGGGATGACTCTTTGTACATCAAAGTTTTTACAATTATGTGTCACATTAAAAATATATAGCACTCCAACAAAGTAGTAAGATTATAAAACTTTAATAACTTATAAATATATACAACAAAACAAAAACAGTAAAAACATATAAACATTTTTAGGGAAAAACAACGAAGTAGCGGTCGGCTGTGCGAATAGTCCCAACGCAGCACAACGTCCAGATTTCTGGACGGCACCCAGGTGATGTTGCCTGGGTGCCGCACTGATTTCGGCATCCGGCGTGGGGCGTCGCGGGGGGTGGGTCATCAGTAGCAAACTGTTGTGCGAATAGTTCCAAGGCAGCAGAACGATGGCACCAAGGTGATGTCCAGTAAGTTGCCGCACTGGTTTTGGTATCCTACAATGCTGCTCCGAAAAACGGTGTGGGGCGCCCCGGGGGGGGGGGGGAGGCGGCGTGAACGGGCCTCTCCAGGTGGAGTCTCGTCTGTTGTAGTGGGGCGCCCCTTTACCGTTTCAGTTGCCATTCCGTCCGCTTTTGGTCCACTGTGTCAAAAGCCGCAATTCAGCTGAGTTGCGCCCACTCTTGCGGTGCAGCGATAGGCGGCTGCCACAGGACTCTCAAAATGGCGACAGGCTCTTTTCTTTTTGGGCCTGGTCCACTGAAATGGCCCTGGGACACCTTGGAAATCGGACGACTGTCTGCTAGGTCTTGGACCCCATTCTCGAAAGCGTCCCCTCCGCCTTGAGGATTCAACAAAAGTTTTGGGGGCCCCCGACTCCTGCAGGCTTCTGGTGGGGAGCGGCTGCCATGATTGCTCGCGGAATGACCACGACGGAGCCACGAGATGGTGGTGCTTTCATGCTGACGCCAGCTTCAGTCTGAAACATCCAGAAACAAGGTGGGGCTTTCATCGTTTGGGAAAAAAAAAAGTTTTCATCCAATGAAAAGTGTTATTTTTAGGTCATATGATCAAGCCTTCCATCATTAGGAAACCAAAAGTAAAATGAACCAATGAAAAGTTTTATAAACAAGTCACATGACCTGTTATGCGGCATAGGGTATGAAATGCGGAGAAAATACATTGGCACGCGAGGCGTCGTCAGTAGCGGACCGATGTGCGAATAGGCCGAAGGCAACACAACGCGCCAAGATCCGGATGGCACCGAGGTGGTGTCCAGCAAGTTGCAGCACTGGTGTGGCCATCCTACAATGCTGAAAGTCGGCGTGGGGCGCCCCGTTGGCCTGTGAGTTCGCATCAGTAGCGGACCGATGTGCGAATAGGCCGAAGGCAGCACAACGCGCCAAGATCCGGATGGCACCGAGGTGGTGTCTAGTAAGTTGCCGCACTGGTGTGGCCATCCTACAATGTTGAAAGTCGGCGTGGGGCGCCCCGTTGGCCTGTGAGATGGCGTCAGTAGCGGACCGATGTGCGAATGGGGCCAAAGGCAGCGCAATGCGCCAAGATCCGGATGGCACCGAGGTGGTGTCATAGTTGAGAGTTCTGAGCAGCGGTTGTAACACTGTCTGAAGCTTATTTGCAGCTGCTGCAGCTTCACTACGCGCCAAGATCCGGATGGCACCAAGGTGGTGTCTAGTAAGGTGCACTGGTGTGGCCATCCTACAATGCTGAAAGTCGGCGTGGGGCGCCCCGTTGGCCTGTGAGATGGCGTCAGTAGCGGACCGATGTGCGAATGGGGCCAAAGGCAGCGCAACAATATTTTCGGAATAGAAGACACCACAAGGCGCTGAGATGCCAACATCCGGATGGCACCGAGGTGGTGTCTAGCAATTTGTGGCACTGGTGTGGCCATCCTACAATGGTAAAAGTCGGCGTGGGGCGCCCTGTTGGCCTGTGAGATGGTGTCAGTAGCGGACCGATGTGCGAATGGGGCCAAAGGCAGCGCAACAATATTTTCTGAATAGAAGACACCACAAGGCGCTGAGATGCCAAGATCCGGATGGCACCGAGGTGGTGTCTAGCAAGTTGTGGCACTGGTGTGGCCATCCTACAATGGTAAAAGTCGGCGTGGGGCGCCCTGTTGGCCTGTGAGATGGTGTCAGTAGCGGACCGATGTGCGAATGGGGCCAAAGGCAGCGCAACAATATTTTCTGAATAGAAGACACCACAAGGCGCTGAGATGCCAAGATCCGGATGGCACCGAGGTGGTGTCTAGTAAGGTGCACTGGTGTGGCCATCCTACAATGCTGAAAGTCGGCGTGGGGCGCCCCGTTGGCCTGTGAGATGGCGGCAGTAGCGGACCGATGTGCAAATGGGGCCAAAGGCAGCGCAACAATATTTTTGGAATAGAAGACACCACAAGGCGCTGAGATTCGGTTAGCACCAAGGTGGTGTCTAGCAAGCTATGCAGCTGAGTTGCGTGCGCACTTGCGGCGAATAGGTCGAAGGCAGCACAACAATGTTTTCTGAATAGAAGACACCACAAGGCGCTGAGATTCGGTTACCACCGAGGTGGTGTCTAGCAAGTTGCTGCACTGGTGTGGCCATCCTACAATACTGCTCCGAATAACGGCGTGGGGTGCCCGAAGGGGGGGGGCGGCGGCGTGAACGGGCCTTCCTAGGTGGAGGCTCGTCTGCTGTAGTGGGGCGCCCCTTTACCGTTTCAGTTGCCATTCAGCTGAGTTTTGGCCGCTCTTGATGCTACAGCGACAGGCGGCTGCAACAGGACTCTCAAAATGGCGGCCTGTTCTTTGGATTTGGGCCTGGTCCACTAAAATGGCCCTGGGACACCTTAGAACTCGGACGCTCGATTTTTTTTTTCCTTTCCTCTACATGCAAAAAAAGGTAAATGCCCGGTACGTTATACGCTTCATCTGCCACGATGTACTCTCCAGAGGAACCGAAAAAAAATATAGTTATGGTAACTATACCATGCATCGTCATATGGAGAGGTGGCACCAATTAATTATAGTGCTGCATAAAAGAGAGATTTGGAGGAGAACCCCCGACCTGCCAGTACATTCATCAAAGAAGTGGCACTGAGAGCATCAGAGGCAAGGGAAACGGTCCCAAATATTTAGAAGAACTTTGGAAAGATTAAAATGACATGTTTAGATTGTGGCAAATTAATTTCATGTGGACAGATGAGTGTTACTGTATAAATACAGCATATGAACATCATCATAGTCGATGGTTGGTAGAGACATTTTGACTATATCCTGGACCTGCCCGTCCTCGCCCAAAATGGCGCCGGAATAAATGGGACTCGTAACTCCTTGTTGTGTACTGGTTGCAGAACCTTGAAATCACGAGATACGTATGCAGTTTTGAAGCACATGGCGGGCGGGGACGAGAATTGATTGAGTATTTCGACATCCCTATTGATATTAAGTTCTGATGTGTTATTGATTACTGTACTATTGAAAGTTCGAATTAACGTCACGCATGGTACTTGCTCGCAAATGTATATCTAGATAATTTTATTATAACTGGCCCTGTCGTATTTTAATTATAAAATGTACGTTCACCGATTCCGCAACTGTTAGACACCTTAGTTCTTGCAACCTAATGGCCCGCCCGTTACGTTCCTCTACAGTGTAAATGTCTATTCATCATATACGATTACAGTTTGCTCCGTGGCCAGCCCACGTGGTTATAGGCTCGTATTTGTATAATGAAATTTTCACAATAAAGGTTTTTAAAAGAAAACATGGTAGTAGTATATACATTGGTAAAGTTTTTAATAATAGTCACTGTTTTAGAATCATTAAAAGGCAAGTGAAATAAAGCAGACCAATTACATGAAGGGTAAAAGGTATAATACGCAGGAACGCAGTAAAGATAAATGGTCAAGGGCTGTTGTGTTTTCTACTCCTGCAACATAAAGTGATCGATAAGAATCTCATATTCAGGCGTATCGGCGACTAAGACAGCAGGTCGACCCTCTTTTGCTCAACGGCTCCGTCATGGGACGAAGAAACTCCCTTTTTCTCGAAAAAAGAATATATTTTACTTGCAGGACAGTTGTAAATTTTCCGGGAAAGTACATTAGCCTGGAACATTATAACATATATTTAAGAAAAAATAATGTTCGGAAGTAGTAAAAAGCGTAATTTTTAGGTCATATGACCAAGCCTTTCATCATTAGAATAAGAAAAGTAAAATGAACCAATGAAAAGTTTTATTAACAAGTCACATGACCTGTTATGCTTACGTTACGCGCTGCGCGTCGCGCCCCGGATGACTTCCGGATGCGCTAACGCGGCGCGTCATATGACGCATTACGCGACAACGCAGGTCCAGAATATAGTCAAAATGTCTCCACCAACCAGCGGTCGGAACACAACCCCTTTCAGCAGGCTAAACAGTTCTGTTAAATGACAACAGAAGGGACAGGCAACAAGAACCATCAGTCAAAGAGGGGAGGGCTAGTTCTTCTCTACCGGGTTACATTGGGGCGCTACCGGAACTGATCGAATTGGTAGTCTACAGTGTTTCTGGATGTTTCAGACTGAAGCTGGCGTTAGCATGAGAGCACCACCATTTCGTAGCTCCGTCGTGGCCATTCCGCGAGCAATCATGGCAGCCGCTCTTTATCGTTATTTTGGGCGGGGTGGGTGGCGGAGCCGAGCTGTATTGCAGCCATCATGGTGTGGAGTTCAGTTCATCTCACTAGTTTCGTATTTGTCATGAGGGGTTGTTCTTAATGTTTCTATTTTAGCGAGGTCAAAAAGAGATCCCATTAGTGGCCTACTGATTTTGCTCGATTCCTTTTGTTTTTTTGATATCATTCATGTGACAATACAATGCATCTCCTCACATTTTAATATAACCTCTGTTTCACCCAGTGTTAAATACAGAGTATAATTTTTGAAACCATTGACACACCAATACTAGTTACTACATACGCACTCACTGATTCCTACGTCTACACACACCTTCACTCATTCACCCATACAATCATTCATACATACAATCAGTCATCTTTACAACACTATCATATGCACTCATACACCTATACAGACACTCACAGTCTGCCACTCATCCATGGAGTTACTCACACACCTAGTCAGTCCTGTAAAGAATCAATGACACTTCCATTTTCTTGTCTATACAGTTAAACATAGAGCACCTTACATTTTCAAACATATACTAACACATACTTACCTTCTTATACAATCATTGATACAAGTACACATTGATCTGCACAGAGTCATACACCTCCCAGCCAGCCACACACACACTCAGTCTCTCATACAAATACTTGGGCAATCAATCAATAACCCATATAGTTACTCATATAGCTACTGATCAACACATGCAGCAGTTTATAGAACAACAGACATAATGATGCACAAATTAAGACAGTTTAGTCACTAACCCATGCACTCAGTGAGACACATTTAATCACTCAGTCATACAGTCAGTCATGCATCTACTAAATCCTTCGTCCAGACACTTATACTTCCACTCATTCTTCAATATGTAAGACATATTTTAACTTTACAGAAACATACCGTCACTGGATGTTGTCATCAGTGATGTCATCAGTGATGTCATTTGAGATGTCATCAGTGATGTCATCAGGGATGTCACTGACCATGTCATGAATGATGTAATATGTGACATCATCAGCAGTGGATTGCGGGTGCGCGATATATAGTTAGTGCAACTAACTATATATGGAATTTCAATGGTTTTGTGTGGGTAAAATAAGGTTTTTTAAATGCTAATTCCTAACGATATATGGTCTATAACCTATGGTTTTTTCAGTGAATATATATATATATATATATATATATAAAAATCCAAAAATGTGCCTGCAGTAAGAAGAGCCTCGAACAGGTAGGTTTTGCATTCGCCACATTTATTAGAAGAAACACATGTCCCAACAGCAAGCAGTGCCTCGCAGATTCTCAAGTCTTGCCCTACGCGTTTCGTGTTGTACACTTCCTCAGGGGCTGCAGACAAACCTAAGACAAAGTCACGACATTTTTCGATTGCACCCGTTTTGAACAATAAAGTCCCGCCTCTGTGGGCGTGGCCCCCTGCGTGGCCTGCTGGATGATGTAGTGCAATCATTGTTTCTACAGTGAGGCGTCATGGACTTGCTTTCAAATATTAATTAATTTCAATATCCCAATTGGGTGGCGACGACCATACCGATGTTGAGCATGTCATTTGCATTCCTCCAACAGCGTACCTGTCTCCACGCTGCAACGTCGGTTGGCGCTGCTGCTAGAACTGTACAGGAGTACAGCAGGGCTCTACTCGCGGCTCAGGCTGGGCCGCTAAACACAAATCCAAAAATTTGCCTGCTGTAAGAAGAGCCTCGAACAGGTAGGTTTTGCATTCGCCACATTTATTGGAAGAAAAACATGTCCCAACAGCAAGCAGTGCCTCGCAGATTCTCATGTCTTGCCCTACGCGTTTCGTGTTGTACACTTCCTCAGGGGCTGCAGACAAAACAAAGACAAAGTCACGACATTTTTCGATTGCACCCGTTTTGAACAATAAAGTCCCGCCTCTGTGGGCGTGGCCACCCGCGTGGCCTGCTGGATGATGTAGTGCAATCATTGTTTCTACAGTGAGGCGTCATGGACTTGCTTTCAAATATTAATTAATTTCAATATCCCAAGTGGGTGGCGACGACCATACCGATGTTGAGCATGTCATTTGCATTCCTCCAACAGCGTACCTGTCTCCACGCTGCAACGTCGGTTGGTGCTGCTGCTAGAACTGTACAGGAGTACAGCAGGGCTCTACTCGCGGCTCAGGCTGGGCCGCTAAACACAAATCCAAAAATTTGCCTTTATGATATTTTGAAATCTATATTCTTGCTGATATATTTTGATTTTTAACAACACTACTGGGTTCTGGCTCCCAAGCAGTAAGGCCAAGCCTTTGAAATCAATATAACCACAACAATTGCCAATACTGCGACCTGTTATTTCTAATCCCAATTGCCTACCACTGATTGAGAAAAAACAAAAAGGGAGGTACAAGGACTATTATTTGGTCCGATTAAATCAGGAGTTTATTTATTCAAGTTATTTCATTTTAAAGAAAATTATTTTTCAATTTTTGTTTTTTTTGAAAGCGGCGATCAAACAATTAAATTTTTTTGTGCAAAAATACAAATCCAAACAAAAAGTGACATTTAGAGCATTCACATGTGTGTTCTTCCTAGCATTCATACCCACTCTACACATTCATCCTACACTACAACACAATATTTACAGTGATTGAAACTTTTTACATATACACATCACTTCTTATATGCCATAAAGATAAACGTTTCAGATAAGTTCTCTTTTTTATAAAATAAAGTTTAAGCAATACTGTTTTTTGCAGAGCTTTTATGGCAAGAAAACAGGGGGGGTCTACGCGTTTCGAACTCAGACAATTAGAGAGTACTCATCAGGACCACAAAAAAGGAACGAGCTGTGGGAAAAAGATAGAAAATAACCTAATTAGTCTCTTTCTTTTTTGGTTTGCCTTTTCCCCTCTTGCAACAACTAACGCCTCTCTTACCTCCAACTTGTTTGGGACACCAGGCTCATTCGGTCGTCAAATGCTGAAAAAATCAATAGAAGCACCACTTGTTACCCTTTTCCAGGACCTCGCTATACTCCAATTCTAACCATGTTATAGACAGAACAAAATGTATCACCATCATCTAATAAACTCTTAACTGTAGTGTCAGCCGACATTCATATATTCAAACACTTACATTTTTTACACTGGGGTTCGGACTTATCAGGGTCTTTCTGCAGGCTTGCGGTGGGGGTTTCACGCTGAATTTGCACTACAGAATTTGAATTAAAGAGACGGTTTTACCAAGGGGCTATTTTGGTCCACGAAGGAAGATTGGGGGGATTAGGAGTCCACTTACTTTAAATAATCCTTGAATGTCAATTGTCGTGGCTCGTTTGGTCCCTCGCCTTGGTGCGCGCTGAAAAAAGGGGGGAGGGGGGGAAAGGGGAGAGACAGGTTGGCAGTCTTAACGTTTTTTTCTTTTTACGCATTCGCGTCATGCATTCAGGCAGAGCTTCAACTGTGTCTTACCTGTCAGCGCGACCGGGACCGATGACTTTGACCCGTCTGCCTCGGAAGACTTCTGTTTACAGCGCCTTCGGTAAACACGTCTTGTGCTCTTCCTGGTTCTTAGGTTTCATGTTCTCGCAGGGAGTCTGGGAGTTGTAGTCTAAACCCCGAGTTGGTGGGGGATGTAGTTTTTTAGAATGACTCCTTACGTCCTGAGTTTTCTGTTTACATAGGATTTTCTAGTCCAAGCCCCGATGTTTCTGGGGGATGTGGTTAAAAAAGGCAGAATCCTCACGTTCTGAATTTTAAAGGGCGTGTGTATTTCTTTTTATTTTAAGCATTTACAGCAGAGGACCGGTGGTATATAATGAGCCAGCCTGTTGGGTCCAGGAGTTCTAAAAAACCCCAGTAGTTTGTGAGTGTGGGTTATGTTGAAAACATTCTCACTTCCTGAGTTATTTTGAATTTGACAGAAGAGGACTAATAGACCGGTGCCATGCATTCTGGTGATAGACCAGCCTGTTGGGTCCCGGATTTCCAATTGGTGTTTGTGTCACTAGCTTAGATTATAGATTTCAGACAGTTCGTTGAGGCCATCTGTTGCGGTGTTAAATTTTACAATGAGCATTGCCTCCCTTCTTGACAATTTGTGATCCAGATCACCTCCCCTTTGATCTTTTTCCACTTTGGATATGACTGTCCACGATAAATCAGATTCTTTGTGGTTTTTTAAACGCCAGTGGTTCACCAGTGGTGCTGTGTGAACATTATTTCTGATTCTTGACTTGTGCTGAGTAATGCGTGCCTTCACTTCCTGGTTGGTTTTACCTATGTACAACATTTTGCACGGGCATAAAATCCCGTAGATGACATATCTTAATTTACAATTTGTAAATGTGTTGTGTTTCCAGTAGATATTTTTATGTTCGAAGATGTTTCCTTCCTTTGTTGACGGGCAGCATATACAGGTCCCACATTTCCGATGACCTTGGATTGGCGGGAGTCCAGCAAATGATCTCACTGTTAGTGTGCTAGTCTGTGGCAGTGCGGCTCTAACCAAATGGTTGGCTACACTTGATTCTTTTTTAAAAGCAAAGAGGGGGGGTTCTTTCAATGAGTTGTCCAAATTTTTGACCAGATGCCAGTTCTGCATGATCACCTTTTTCAGCATATTCGAATTTGGGCTGAATGTGGAAACACAAACAATCCTATCTGATTCTTTTTTAGGTTTTTGTTCCAGGAGGCATTCCCTTGGAGTCCACCAAGCCCTTTTCATGGCCCTTTTCAAAAGTTTTTTTGGGTAGCCCCGTTGTTGCAGATTTTTTGTCAGTTGTTCCGCGTGGAGAAAATATTCGTCTTTAAAGTGACAATTCCGTCTAATCCTCAGGTATTTTCCTATTGGAAGGTTTTCTTAGAGGCTTCTGGGGTGGTTGCTTGTGAAGTGCAACGCTTTGTTTGGTCTGTTTTCTTTTTAAATAAGGTTGTCACCAGGCCCCCGTCTGCCGGGTAAACCTCCACATCCAAAAATGGCATTCGTTTTTTTGAATAGTTTAATGTGAACTTTATTTGTTCCGGGCTGCCCTTTTGCCCCAGAATTGGCCATTTTATTCATGGCCAAATATGAGGAGAAATTTATCCATCAGAATAACCCCTATGGTCAATTTGTAAAAAATTGGAGCCGCTTCATCGACGGCGTTTTCCTAATATGGACAGGCTCAGAACAGGATCTGATTTTGTTTCACCAATGGCTAAACAACCGCACGGAACAAATAAAGTTCACATTGAACTATTCAAAAAAACGAATGCCATTTTTGGATGTGGAGGTTTACCCGGCAGACGGGGGCCTGGTGACAACCTTATTTAAAAAGAAAACAGACCGGAACAAAGCGTTGCACTTCACAAGCAACCACCCCAGAAGCCTCAAAGAAAACCTTCCAATAGGACAATACCTGAGGATTAGACGGAATTGTCACTTTAAAGACGAATATTTTCTCCACGCGGAACAACTGACAAAAAATCTGCAACAACGGGGCTACCCCAAAAAACTTTTGAAAAGGGCCATGAAAAGGGCTTGGTGGACTCCAAGGGAATGCCTCCTGGAACAAAAACCTAAAAAAGAATCAGATAGGATTGTTTGTGTTTCCACATTCAGCCCAAATTCGAATATGCTGAAAAAGGTGATCATGCAGAACTGGCATCTGGTCAAAAATTTGGACAACTCATTGAAAGAACCCCCCCTCTTTCCTTTTAAAAAAGAATCAAGTGTAGCCAACCATTTGGTTAGAGCCGCACTGCCACAGACTAGCACACTAACAGTGAGATCATTTGCTGGACTCCCGCCAATCCAAGGTCATCGGAAATGTGGGACCTGTATATGCTGCCCGTCAACAAAGGAAGGAAACATCTTCGAACATAAAAATATCTACTGGAAACACAACACATTTACAAATTGTAAATCAAGATATGTCATCTACGGGATTTTATGCCAGTGCAAAATGTTGTACATAGGTAAAACCAACCAGGAAGTGAAGGCACGCATTACTCAGCACAAGTCAAGAATCAGAAATAATGTTCACACAGCACCACTGGTGAACCACTGGCGTTTAAAAAACCACAAAGAATCTGATTTATCGTGGACAGTCATATCCAAAGTGGAAAAAGATCAAAGGGGAGGTGATCTGGATCACAAATTGTCAAGAAGGGAGGCAATGCTCATTGTAAAATTTAACACCGCAACAGATGGCCTCAACGAACTGTCTGAAATCTATAATCTAAGCTAGTGACACAAATACCAATTGGAAATCCGGGACCCAACAGGCTGGTCTATCACCAGAATGCATGGCACCGGTCTATTAGTCCTCTTCTGTCAAATTCAAAATAACTCAGGAAGTGAGAATGTTTTCAGCATAATCCACACTCATAAACTACTGGGGGTTTTTAGAACTCCTGGACCCAACAGGCTGGCTCATTATATACCACCGGTCCTCTGCTGTAAATGCTTAAAATAAAAAGAAATACACACGCCCATTAAAATTCAGAACGTGAAGATTCTGCCTTTTTTAACCACATCCCCCAGAAATATCGGGGCTTGGACTAGAAAATCCTATGTAAACAGAAAACTCAGGACGTAAGGAGTCATTCTCAAAAACTACATCCCCCACCAACTCGGGGTTTAGACTACAACTCCCAGACTCCCTGCGAGAACATGAAACCTAAGAACCAGGAAGAGCACAAGACGTGTTTACCGAAGGCGCTGTAAACAGAAGTCTTCCGAGGCAGACGGGTCAAAGTCATCGGTCCCGGTCGCGCTGACAGGTAAGACACAGTTGAAGCTCTGCCTGAATGCATGACGCGAATGCGTAAAAAGAAAAAAACGCTAAGACTGCCAACCTGTCTCTCCCCTTTCCCCCCCCCCCCCTTTTTTCAGCGCGCACCAAGGCGAGGGACCAAACGAACCACGACAATTGACATTCAAGGATTATTTAAAGTAAGTGGACTCCTAATCCCCCCAATCTTCCTTCGTGGACCAAAATAGCCCCTTGGTAAAACCGTCTCTTTAATTCAAATTCTGTAGTGCAAATTCAGCGTGAAACCCCCACCGCAAGCCTGCAGAAAGACCCTGATAAGTCCGAACCCCAGTGTCAAAAATGTAAGTGTTTGAATATATGAATGTCGGCTGACACTACAGTTAAGAGTTTATTAGATGATGGTGATACATTTTGTTCTGTCTATAACATGGTTAGAATTGGAGTATAGCGAGGTCCTGGAAAAGGGTAACAAGTGGTGCTTCTATTGATTTTTTCAGCATTTGACGACCGAATGAGCCTGGTGTCCCAAACAAGTTGGAGGTAAGAGAGGCGTTAGTTGTTGCAAGAGGGGAAAAGGCAAACCAAAAAAGAAAGAGACTAATTAGGTTATTTTCTATCTTTTTCCCACAGCTCGTTCCTTTTTTGTGGTCCTGATGAGAACTCTCTAATTGTCTGAGTTCGAAACGCGTAGACCCCCCCTGTTTTCTTGCCATAAAAGCTCTGCAAAAAACAGTATTGCTTAAACTTTATTTTATAAAAAAAGAGAACTTATCTGAAACGTTTATCTTTATGGCATATAAGAAGTGAGGTGTATATGTAAAAAGTTTCAATCACTGTAAATATTGTGTTGTAGTGTAGGATGAATATGTAGAGTGGGTATTGTGGTAAATAAAATATTACCCTGGCAGAATTTCTAGCCATTAACAAAGTATCATGCATCAAATGAGAGACAGGATCCGTGGTGTCCAAGTTAAAATGGGCTTTATTCCAATAACTCGAGTCAAAGGGAGAATCAGTTCCATCACCACAGAGGTTCAGGAAGGGTCTTCTAACAATTATTTACTGAACATAGTATATATACATTTCTTGTACATAGGCTAAGCGGAGCAAGAAAGAAAATGAGATAAGAACATGTGGGTGTACATGTGGGTGTGTACTTTGATGAGTCATAGGTAGGTGATAGGTAGGTGTCATAGGTGGGTGGGTACTTAGGAGGAGTTTGCATGACCAGCTGGAACTCTGCCCTACTTGTGTGCAACTTGGACATGACGTGCAATTGACGTGTAACTGGGAGGAGAGCTGACTTTCAGCCTAGCAAGAGATCTCTTGTGTCAAGGCGACTTGAGCACGGCTTGTACAATCTGATATGATAGGGGATGTATTATCTGGAGCAAAAGTTGTTCGTCACTAAAAGACAGAGAGAGCATATTTTTTCGTTGCATGAGCTTTCTATGGGTGCAAGCACTGTAATTCACTTAAATGGAGACAGAATGGCTAGGCCCTATCTCCCTCGGACGGGTTCTGTTTACTTTTCCTCACCGGGCAGGGATGCCACTCTGTACAGCAAACAGATAACTGTTATTCATAATACTGTCTTGGCAGGCTTCTTGCTGACGTGACTGCAATTTCTCAGTGTGCCAGGAATCATGAAAACAATATTTCAGAAAGTGGTTTCAGGCTCAACCACAAAAAATAAAGGGTTCAGTACGATATTTATTTAAAAGTGCACATTGCAAAATGTAAATTGCAAATACATGGGCCTTCATTTTCGCTTAACGTTTGGGAGACTTGATGACAGGCACCTTAATGCAGGACGTGATTGCAGAGGCCTTGTGATTCAGGCCACTTAAGAGAAATATGCATGGGTGACATAGGGTATACGTAGGGGGCATCTTGGTCAGGCAAAATTTCATTTTCCTCATTCCCTCCTTGTCCCCTACGTAACCCTTTAGGATACATCTATATTCATGAGACCGTATAGTTCATCATACAGCATCATTTGTTCGTCCTTAACCCTTTGTATACTTGGATGGGGAACACAGGCAGTTGCACACAGGCTGCAAATGGCCGGGCCACACTGCAAACAGAGACAGCAACCAAATATCATAAGTAGAATTATTCCTAGGAAAGACATAACTTTCCATCCCCAAGCAGATATTATACCCCAGAGCCAACTGGACCAGGTCCATGTGCCTGGGTCTTGATGTATGGCATGAGCAAAATTGTGGAGTCTTGTTATTGCTTCGTACACAGATGGTGCATTATCTGGGATGGAAATGCAACAACTAGATCGGATCACGCTACAAGCTCCGCCCCTATCCGCCAAGATGGCGTCTAGAACGAGGCGATTTTGAAGAACGTCAAGTCTAATAGCAGACTGCTCCTGGGTCAAGTTTGCCAGGGCAGATGCAGTTATATTTACAACTGTTTCAAGAGTCCTTGTTAACTTGCGTATCAGTTTACTGTTTTGGACGGGACCTATGAAGAAAAAGAATCCTTTGTTGAAATCTGTATATTGCTCCCAAGCTGTTTCAGTCTGATCAATCCCTGCGGAATCTGTCTCCCTCTTTTGTCTAACATGTTCTAGTCGTGAATCTCTATGATAATTGGATGGGGCTAGAAAAACAGGTGGCAATAAAAATGCTATATAACAAGTCCCACCCCAGTCTAAGGGCAGATGTACATAGGCTGTCTGGCCGCAAATGAAATAGGTATGGCGTGATGGTTTGAAAGAAGAAAGTCCTTTATCACTAAACTCTACTACAGTGTTACACTCGCTGTGTCCCATAAGTACTGAGCCTTTCTTTTTAACACATAAATCACCTTTTGCTGGCAGGACTGAAATAAACGGTGGACCTGTATTTTGCTTGGGCTGAACGTTTAACATTATAAAATTAACGGATGCATTTCCCTGCTCGTACTCTTCATTTTCTAGATTGGTTCCCTTTCTTTGGGGGAATCCGTCTTTGTCTGGAAAACATGCTTCATTCATCACTTTATTCAGGTTTCCATATATCCAGACACCTGGATAAGCTATGTACGTTCTATCTATTGAGGTAATTAGAGCAAACCATGCTCCACATGAACCATTGTGTGAGAACGGTAAAGGGTAGAAGGGCAGAACTCCCTTCGTTTCTTGATAAGGAGGCAGTTGGCCACATACCCAGCAATCAGTCGCATTGCTGGTCTGGTGAGAATGGTGTAACATTCGAATAAATGTATTGTTACGTAGTGCAAGTCGATATGACAATTCATGAGGTGGCAGGTCACTGAATGTGTGCTCTGCGGTGCTGTTACTGGAAGAGTGTATATGTGAGGAAATGGGAAAGAAAACATGTAGCAATAAACTAACACCAATTATAACAATGCACAGAATGAAAAGGATGATCAAGGTAACTATACATCTACTGCGTAATATCTTGCAGTACTTGTCTTTCATTTCTATCTTTTTGCTTTTCTCATATGTGATCTTATACATGTCAGAAATCTTAGTCTAACCGATTCACCACCGGGTGGGCTTAAACAATTAAACTACGTCTGACTTACTAGATCTTAGCTTGGACCTATACTCCTTCTGTGGAGTCTTTTCTAGCAAAGGCGGCACAAAGTCTGTATCGTCTTTTAGTGTCAATGTTTCTCTATAAAAGTTCCAAAGTTCCACAAAAAGTTCCAGTGATGGGCGTGGATCCACCCCTTACGTCCTTCCACCTTCTTCGGCGTCTTCCAACGAGGCTCGAGGGGGCTTGAACGATCAAAATTCTCCACACGTGGACAAACTGGTGCTATGGCATGTTCCTTGACCTGGGTGTTGTCAGGGAAGGCGGCAGCAACCTGTGAATGAAAAGAGAGTAGTGCAGACATCAAGAAAGCCAGGTAATCTGTCAGCATATTACTGTCAACATCAGTTAGTTTCTTTTTTTTAGGCATAGGCGTACCCCACATATATACTTCATAAGGAGATAGGCCTGTTCTGGAATGAGCTACCATACGCATGTAAAAGAGGGCAACCTGCAAGGCTACCATCCAATACACACACTAATTGTCTGGCTGTTGTAACAGCAGTATAATCTGGAACTGGATATGCTTCTGTCCATCTGGACAGGGCACATACAACTACTAAGACATACTTGTAACCTCTACATCTGTCCATTTGGATATAATCCATCTGGAGAACCTCAAAAGGGTGGTCAGGAGGATGAAATCCGCCTTGTTCCACCGGAATGCCTTTAGCTGGATTGAACTGGCAACAGATCATACATGTTCACAGATCATACATGTTCGCAGATCATACATGTTCGCACTTTCTGTTTCGCTGCTGCACGTAGGTGCTTGTTAAACCAAATATTCTGTAAGCTGTCTATCATTGCCTTCTCTCCTAAGTGTGTGGGACTATGTGTTGTGTTTATGATTATTTGTACCATAGAATCTGAAAGAAACCATGTGCTTTGTCCCTTAGTCATCCAACCTTGGTCAGTCTGGACCCCTCCTTGTTCAGTCCAATTCTTTATCCCATCTGTTGTGGCATGTGTCTGTATGTCAAGTACATCTTGTGTGGGATCCCTGACTGTCATACATGTTGTCAGTAATGGTACCTCTGTCCTTGTCGTGTCTGTTGATGTCTGGGCAGTAAGTTTAGCTGTTCGGTCTGCCAGGTCATTACCCTGGGAAATGGTGTCTGTAACTTTGGTGTGAGCTTTACATTTCAGGATAGAAATGGCTGTAGGTAAATGTATGGCCTCTAACAGGGCCTGAATAAGCTGGCCGTGCTGAATCTTGGTCCCATGGGAGGGATATCTGTCAGGTCCTGTCTTGGTTTTGTCACTATATTCACACCTTCCACACAGTCATGTGGCGGTGCATTTACTGTACTTGAGGGAAAAAATCTCGCAGGATTCAGAATATTACAACGTCTGATCTCTATGTGTGGTTGAAATAATGTCAATTCATATCTTGTCAGTCTTGCTACAGTCAAGTGTTGAGTCTGTGTCCTGTTTAAGAGAATAAAAAAAATAAAATAAGATAAAATAATTAAATAAAACTTTTACTGTAACATGGAGTCGCTAAAATTGGCGCTTGACATAAAGCTAAGGTATGTTCTTATGTCCAGGGAGGACAGTTGGAGTAGTTGCCTCCTGTGTAGTTAACTGTATGAGTGGTTTGGCTAGATATGCATACTGGGGAATCCATTGCCTACAGTAAGAAGTAAGGCCAATAAATGGTTATGTTAGCTGTATACCTGGTGTACCCTCCTTGGAAAGCAAGTGTTGTACACCACTTGCTTTTCACAGAAAGTGTAAGACTGTCAGAGATGCAATGTCACAGTCTCGTTCTGATCTTGCTGTAATTAGAATGTCGTTTATGTACTGTATCAGTGCAGTGTTGGTAGGCATGTAAACACTGACTAGCTGTTGCTTCAATGCTTGACTGCAAATGCTAGGACCCTATGTCATCAATCCAGCAAAAATGAATGACATAAAAATAAATAAATAAATAAAAATGAATTTTCAATCCAAAACCACAATTTTTATTTTGGGGGAACGCCCATGAACCTCTGTTAACCTCTAAGTTAAGTGGAGCCTCGTTCCAAAAGCTCTGCAGTTTATACTGAATTCCTACTCTAAATCTTGGGAATAGTATGACCATACCAACTACAATATGTTCTCTAAATGTATTTGAATAAAACCAAAGTATTCTTGTCATAGACAGAAGGCCTAGAGCCTCGCCACTCCTCACTCCTTTGAGAAGCAGCCCCTCCCTCTAGAATTATGTTCGCGCTCGGAGTTTTGAATCAATTCCAAGCCGGGCTACACTGTGATCTAAAATTGAATGACTGCTAGATGCTGAACCCATCGCAAGAGCAAGACTCCTGCCAATTATTCTGTTTACACCACTTTAAACTATACATTTGCAAGCGTGACTTATCTGTAAGGAAGAGCAACTATTTGTACACAAGTCAGAGGGGCTGGGGAGGCAACTTCGCTACGAACACACTCCTTGCTCACCTACCCCTCCTCTCAGAGCCAGGAGCTGGCTCAGTGTCAAACATAACAAATAGGAGACAAGCCTCTCACTCGTCTCTGCTTCACTAAAATTGGGTCGCTGCCAACGCTGAGCTCATTGAAAGAGTCAAGCGTCTGCCAAGTTTCTTAAAGAGTGAGCTGCAAGCCTCCGCCCTCTACATGCGAAGGAAGCTAGTGTCAGTCGGATGAGTAGCCCTCCCTTTACATAAACAAAGGGATCGCGGAAAGAATTGGAGTATGGCCAATATCAACAAGACAGGCACTGCTCGCTCCAAGAGGGAAAAGCCCTCCCTTTACATAAACATTTACTGGGAGCCAGGCCATCTCGGTCTCGGACGGACAGTCTCAAGGTCGAAAAACACATTCCTTGTACGTCATAACATATCTCTTCCCAGGCCAGAACCATTATCCTCTAACTAACTGAAGCAAATTTAAAACGTGTCAAAAAGTAAATTAATAAAGACATGTATTTTTCTGTAACTGAGTGACATGCTAGCATTTTAAAATAATTCTGTTACAATGTACTGCTACTTAGAAGCTCCACTTTCTAAAGAACACTTTTGTCTAACTAATTCAGCTAGAAGGCAATACATTTGAAACATGGGCATTTGTTTAGCATGCAAATTAATACACAAAAAGGGACAGTTTGCTTCTGCACACAAGGCTATGCATTTTGCATTTGAGGAAAAAAAACGAATTATCATGGACTGTTGGGTTGGGACTGTTCTCTGCACATATTAATTGAAGCTTCTCCACTAAATGTTTATCTGAAACCATCTGTGTAAGCTTATCAGCCTAACTGACCTCTGAATCAGACATAATAAATCCTATTTACAAAGGCTGGTGGACATATAACAGGCAACATGTTAAATGAACACTGCTTTTACCGTGCAAGATATTACCTTTCTATCAGCAGCCTGTCAAAGTACATAGGTGAGCTTTGAAACTAAATGCAAATTGAACTAATGCAGGGGACACATAGCAATGCATTAAGATGGTAGTGTATTACAGCTATCAAAAGGGCCACGTTCATCAATTTACAAATAGCCACTTTTACTAATTAAGTGGGTTAACATTCACACGCTATTCTAAAGGGCAGCTTGCATTGGGAAAAATATTTCTGTAGAAACGTTCCTATTTAAAAAACACACTGTTCTATTACACTAATTAAAAACGCATTCTATGAAGGGTCTGATTTATATAATTTCTTCTCAACCGTGAAAACATTGAAGCACTCTCCGTGCAAATCCTTATCTCAGTATGACAGGTTTATTTACGACTACCGACCTCTGAGTCAAACACATTAAATCAAGTGTTCCAAGGCAAACCCTTACAAATACACTTCTTTACTCTCCATGCAAGACGTTACCATTCAGTCTGCAAGCTGTCAAAGCACATAGGCAGACCAATGAAAAAGTTAAAGAAACCTACATTTCATCTAAACACTCACTGACTTTTAGTGTCAGCTCACATAACCATGCATGTGAGCTATACAGCCATGAAATCGTGCCAAAACGCACTTCCAAACTACTTTGCCGCAAAACTAGACACTCCCAAGTTTCAGCCAATCCCGCAGACTCAGTTAAGAACTATTTAGCACACCACGAAATCTTGGCCTAAAAGCACGCGCAAATCAAAACAGCTCCATTTTCCAAAAATACACATTAGCCAAACACACCCTTCCGCCCAAGCCAAAAATCCCCAAAATTCAGCACACCTGGCCATCCACCTCCTCTACCGCTAATCCAACCCCCGGGCCCCTATCGCACCTGGAACACCCCCAAAATAATTTCTCAATTTTCAGAAATACGCCCATTGGATAACATGGCAAATCGCACCTCCGCACAAAACATGCTTTTTCCACCACTTCCACAGCTCGGATCCTTTTCAAATTTGGCATCACAGTAGTCCAAGCGATTCCCTAAATCCTCACCAAAAAGCAATCAAATCCCTCCACTGGAACGGGTACGAATTTGCGCTCAAAAACACGCCCCCCGCAAACACCAAAAAACGCCAAAATCCCTCTCAACACCTTGTTAAACAGCATGTTAAAACAAATACTGCCTTCTCAATACAAGATATTAACTCTTTGGCAGCTGAAGCACAATCATTCCCCAATGACTGCAGTACATGGGAAAGTCATGAACTCATCTCTCCGCGTTATCACTTAACACGTACGCACATCTTCAAAACGTTTTCTCCAAGTACTTGAAAGAGATCCAGCTCTCTCCTGCCTAACGTAATGATAACATGCTCTGCACAAGCCATAACTACATGGCGCTATTCACAAGCCATATTTACAAGAAACTCAACAAGTCACAGAAATGACACGCTATTCACAAGGCATATTTTGCAAGGCGCTATTTACAAGGAACTCCACAGTAAACTTTTAGCTCTAACTCTAACTCTAGCTAGTTCTTCTGAGAGGACGTGATTCTTTTTCTTTGGCTTTTTCCTCTGCTAGTTTATTTCTCTCTACTTTGTTGAATTCTTTCTCTGTTCTCCTATGTGACTCTTTGCGCCATAACTCAATGGCATCTTTCTGAGAGGGTCTTGACTTTCTTTTTCAAATGGCGTCTAGCCCATGCTTATTATACATAAAATGACCACGTGTGTCTCTAGGCCGGATATTAACTGTCTATTCTAGTATACCTTTTCTGGTCCCTATCTGACGCAACTTTGAAAACAGTGGCATGTTGAAATCAACACTATGGAAACACAATACACAAAAAATAGACTGTAACAATCAACAATCATTCACACTAAACAATTTAAACACTGAAACAGATACAGATACAACCTAAACTGATACAGAGAGTTAAACATGTACTTGAAAAACAGTTTGTGCACTGAAAATACAGTACAACCATACCGGTCTCAGAAATGAGACACGTCTTTACCGGGCCCACGTTTAACCGTGGACCCGTCTTGACCGTTTTCACTTTTTACAGTGGACCCGTCTTGACCGTTTCCACTTTTTACAGTGGACCCGTCTTGAACTTGATGCATTCCCCATAGTGGTACTCACCGGGAAGCAGAACTTGAAACTTGAAGGCCTCGGACTTCTACTACTGCTACTACGCATGCGCCTCGGGACAGGTGGACCTCTGGAGACCTCGGACCTTGCTCTCTCACGGGTTGGGCTCTGGTTGGGATGATCCGCAATCCTCACCGCCTCGTGTGGACGCCTGGTCACAGTCCGTCTCCTCCGTGGGCCTGAGGGAGTAAGCAGGAAGTCCTGCTGGCGCGCTTTGAAGTCCGTCACGGCTGTAGAAGGGGGCAAGAGCTGTACCTACGTCACCGGCGCGTGGGGAAAGGGATGTCCCTATTCGGGCGCCAAATTATGTGGTAAATAAAATATTACCCTGGCAGAATTTCTAGGCATTAACAAAGTATCATGCATCAAATGAGAGACAGGATCCGTGGTGTCCAAGTTAAAATGGGCTTTATTCCAATAACTCGAGTCAAAGGGAGAATCAGTTCCATCACCACAGAGGTTCAGGAAGGGTCTTCTAACAATTATTTACTGAACATAGTATATATACATTTCTTGTACATAGGCTAAGCAGAGCAAGAAAGAAAATGAGATAAGAACATGTGGGTGTACATGAGGGTGTGTACTTTGATGAGTCATAGGTAGGTGATAGGTAGGTGTCATAGGTGGGTGGGTACTTAGGAGGAGTTTGCATGACCAGCTGGAACTCTGCCCTACTTGTGTGCAACTTGGACATGACGTGCAATTGACGTGTAACTGGGAGGAGAGCTGACTTTCAGCCTAGCAAGAGATCTCTTGTGTCAAGGCGACTTGAGCACGTCTTGTACAATCTGATATGATAGGGGATGTATTTTCTGGAGCAAAAGTTGTTCGTCACTAAAAGACAGAGAGGGCATATTTATTCGTTGCATGAGCTTTCTATGGGTGCAAGCACTGTAATTCACTTAAATGGAGACAGAATGGCTAGGCCCTATCTCCCTCGGACGGGTTCTGTTTACTTTTCCTCACCGGGCAGGGATGCCACTCTGTACAGCAAACAGATAACTGTTATTCATAATACTGTCTTGGCTGGCTTCTTGCTGACGTGACTGCAATTTCTCAGTGTGCCAGGAATCATGAAAACAATATTTCAGAAAGTGGTTTCAGGCTCAACCACAAAAAATAAAGGGTTCAGTACGATATTTATTTAAAAGTGCACAATGCAAAATGTAAATTGCAAATACATGGGCCTTCATTTTAGCTTAACGTTTGGGAGACTTGATGACAGGCACCTTAATGCAGGACGTGATTGCAGAGGCCTTGTGATTCAGGCCACTTAAGAGAAATATGCATGGGTGACATAGGGTATACGTAGGGGGCATCTTGGTCAGGCAAAATTTCATTTTCCTCAGTATGAATGCTAGGAAGAACACACATGTGAATGCTCTAAATGTCACTTTTTGTTTGGATTTGTATTTTTGCACAAACATTTTTAATTGTTTGATCGCCGCTTTTAAAAAAACAAAAATTGAAAAATAATTTTCTTTAAAATGAAATAACTTGAATAAATAAACTCCTGATTTAATCGGACCAAATAATAGTCCTTGTACCTCCCTTTTTGTTTTTTCTCAATCAGTGGTAGGCAATTGGGATTAGAAATAACAGGTCGCAGTATTGGCAATTGTTGTGGTTATATTGATATATTTTGATAGCATGAAATTTATGCACTCGATAATCTGAAAGAAACAGTTAGTTATAGATTCCTTACCTTAGAACTACCCCCACTCGTCAGACTGGATCCGGAAAGTTTTTTGTCAGTAGTACCCCTGCGCATCGGAAGGTAGCGTTGGTCGGCTCCCCGTTCGACATCAGTGTTGTGGTCACCGGGATGACGTTGCAGTAGCTACATAGACGCCGCCCTCGTGCGCTGACGTCAGTTATTTCTTTTTCTAGACCAACAAGCGCAGATCCGGGGAGAGCGGAACCTCCATTGACTTTTTGACTGACTTTTTTTCGACTTTTGTCGACTTTGTATCGACTCTTGGTGCACGAGGGACGTCGGGCTTCAAGGCATGCAGTTCCTGTAATTGACTGATATCGGTGACGGATCTGCACGGCGTGTGCCTCTACTGTCTGGAGCGCGACCATGACCCCAAGTCGTGCTCCGACTGCCAAACCATGGCCTCGAAGTCTTTCCGGGAGTGGTCCTGAATGCTCCTCGAGGCCGGGCAGTTGGCTCCGTGTTGCTCAAGGTCCCGGTCACGTGGTAGGTCGAGGTACTGATCGCGGAGTCATCATCACTCCTCTTCCAAGTCTTTGCACTCTGGATCAGGTAAGTCGAAGCATAAAAAGAAGTCGAAGAAGCATTGTCGCTCTTTGACTTCCCCTTGTCTGTCGGCCGACGCGAGGAAGGGTGCGAGTGGTACCCCTCCCGCAGCTCCGCGTGCCGGACTTAGTGGGTCAACTCCGGCCTTCCCTCCCTTCCTGGGACCGGGAGCAACCCCTGCCCAGCTTCGTCAATTTTACGAGTCGATGCATGCCATCTTTGGGTAGCCCGCCTCTGCCGGCGCGCCTTTGGGCCCCGCAGACTCAGCTGGGGGCCTTAGGCCTTTGACGCTGGCAGCTTCGGCCTCGGCACCGCAGGGCCCCCTTGGATCCAGGCCCGGATCGGCACCGGTCGACCTCGTTACACCTCCACCGGCACCCCATCCGCAACCGACGCCAGCTGTACCCCCAGCTGCCGATGACCCCGGATGCCGCCCCGATGTGGACAAGGAGCCGGACTGGCATCGACCGATACCCGATGCGGCACCGATGGGTACTTTTGTGCCCGTGTTCTACCCTGGCCCTTTTCAGCCAGATTGGCAGCCAGAGAAGGGTGAGGAAGACTGAGAGGGGTCTGGTGACCCTTTAACAGACCAGTTGGAGTATGATCCGGACTGGAGAGAGGAACTCGGGGATGCCAGTGGTCTGGATACCTCCCTAGACCTAGGCATGTTGTCTCCTCCTACCGTGGCTACGTAGGAGGGATCATCATACACAGTGGTTTTGCGTAGGGCAGCCGAGGCTCTCCACCTCAAACTACCTACGGTGGAAGTCAGGGCTAACCTCGTGACAGAGGTGCTTCGGCCGGCAGCGAGCTCTTCGGAACCCCTGCTGCCGTTCAATGAAGCCCTAACAGACATCTCATTGGGCACCTGGTCCAGGCCCAACACAGGGATTCCTGTGGATAGGATGTTTGCCCAACGCCACCGCCATGCCCCGGGCAACCCCACTTTCCTCTCCCAACACCCCACCCCTGAGGGCTCGGTTGTCCAAGCCTCTACATCCAAAGGCACCTTCCCTATCGCTCCACATGATAGGGAATCCAAAAAGGTGGACCAACTTGGGAAGAAGATGTTTTCTTCCTCCAGCTTGGGACTGCGGTCAGTAAACACTGCATATCTATTGGGTCAATATTCCCACTCTGTGTGGGATACGGTGGGGCAAATGCTACCCCAGTGCCTGGAGAAGGCCCGGGCCGTGCTCTCCCGTGCAGTTGCTGGGGGGAGAGACTCAGCAAAGTTTACCATCCGCTGCGGGTTGGATACCGCTGACGCACTTGGCAGGACCATTTCCATGTCAGTAGTAACCCTGGGTGAAGTACTACGCCATGCTCGTGTAGTTTGCAAAGTTTGCGCTACTTCACTCTATGCGAATTGCACGTAGCACAGTGCAAACACACGTAGCGGTCATTTTCTGCTTGCTCGCGGTCCTCAATGTCAAGTTGGCGACCGCGAGCGAGCAAAATGACATCCCAGTGAGACTTTTTCCTCATTCGCGATCATCAACATCAAGTTGCCGATCGCGAGCGTAGAAAATAAATCTCCGAGCGAGATTCTCAACGCGGGGAGGTCAGGGTTCTCATTGCGAGTGGTGGCATATGCGCGTGACCGCTTGCGATGAGAAACTACCAGTCTGCGTTGAGAAAGCTACCGCTCAAGTAGAAATCTACTTGAGCGGCCGAAAACAACCGCTTGCACTGTGCAAGATGCGGATTGCACTGATTGCATTTTGCACAGTGCAATAGGCAGTTTGCGTAGCTACATGTAGCTCGCGTAGTGCGTAGCGCTACTACGCTAACTACGCCCAGGGTTAGTCAGTAGCCCTTATGCCTGGTTGTGTTTGACTGTTTTTTCGGGGGATGTCCAATCCACTATTATGGACATGCCTTCTGATGGCCGTCGCCTTTTTGGCGACAAGGCAGACAGCGCGCTAGAGCGCTTTAAGGACTCTCGGGCTACGACTGGGTCCTTGGGCCTCTCCACCACCTGACCTGTGCAGTCTGCCTATCGCCCCTTTCATGGATATGGAAGGGGTGACCCGCTATGTCCCGCCCAGGGTCACAGGCCGTCGCAAGCTGTTCAGCCCCACACAGCCGGGGACGTGGGAACCACCGCTGTGTTTCTGGGGGCCAGCAGGCGGGCCAGTCCACCACAGCCCCCTCTGCAGCAGCCTCCAAACCCTCCTAGTCGGACCTTTTAGGGCCACCAAATGCCAGTGGGCGGCAGGATCCGCCATCACCTCCCCCACTGGCGCACCATCACGTCAGACAGGTGGGTTTTGCAAATAGTCCGAAAGGGCTACTCCCTCCCTTCCGAGACTACCCCTCCATCCATGCCGCCTCAGTACCATTGCATGTCGGACGATCATCTGGCCCTTCTCCAACAGGAAGTTTCAGCAATGTTGGCCAAGGGTGCCATTGAGCGCATTCCTGCCCCAGAAGTAGGTTGTGGTTGTCATTTCCACTACTTTCTGGTGGCCAAGAAGGACAGAGGCCTGCGTCCTAACTTGGATCTCAGGGACGTAAACTGCTTCCGCCGGAAGGAGAAGTTCAAGATGTTGAAGCGCGCTCAGGTCTTGTCTGCCGTCGACCCTGGAGACTGGATGGTAGCGTTGGACTTGCAGGATGCTTATTTTCACATTCCCGTTGTGGTTCTTAAAATTCAGAATTCATATAAATCGTTCTGAAACTCGAGAATTAAAACTTCATCGAAGTTTCACGAATTTGGTATCAAAAGACCGAGAATGACGAGCACAACATGTACATGTATTTTCAGCACATTTGGGTGACGGTTTCACCTCGAAATCGTCATTTGCGTTCTGAACCCTTGGCTTCATTTATATGTTGCCCTTTACATAGGCCTTAATCCAGTTGATTTCAATTCCACAAAGACACATACTCCTTAATCGACTTTTCCATGACCTCAGTACAAGTTGGAACCATTGCCCCAGGCCGAACTCGTTAGGTCAGTTCCCTCCCAGTGGCCAAGCAAGATAGCATCTAGGCTCAACAAACCATAAAACCATTTCAGCGCGCACACCTGCCATATCTCGCTCTCATCTATCTCCACTCCTTTGCTTCACTTACTTTATGGCGGGGAGGTGCCCGTTTTTTTGGGGGGTCCAGCGATATCTGATGAAATGTTGGGCCTTGCCAAATGATTTGTTGTAGGCAACACGAAGTGAAATATGGACATGTCATCATGACTCTGCTTTTTCTTTGTATTAGAAATATGTCAACGATTTACTTTACAACCAAGAATGTTTTGCCCGAGGCCTAAAACAGTGTATAAGAAGAGAAGCCCGACTTTGTAAAAGTGTGCAGTCTCCTGAGAATATACCCGTGTTGTACTTCTAGGACACTTGTTACCTTGGTTGCAGCCAATAAACTAATCTTTGACTTCACCTAGAAGACTCCGAGTTTCTGTAGGTCTGGATCAGGAAGAACCCGAGGTCTCTGGGTGTTGATTCCCTGGCACCGCTGGGTTACCGGTTCTGTGCCGGTTCTTAAAAACCCAGTACCTCAGTTGGCGCCCTACGTGGGGCGATTCCAGTGGTACCAGTCAGCCAGAAGATCGTGAGGAGCTTCGTGTGGAAATTCCGGAGGACGGCCAACCACCTCATCGACCCCTGCATGTCGACGTGGTCCGAAGGTCTGTGCTGCGAGGTTCCCCGCTTCCCGACGGCTACAAGGACTGCTGCCCTGGCTATCGCCCTGATTTGGACCCTTGAAGTTTTTGGTAGAGCGAAACACTGAGACGAGTCTTCTGGTGACGTCATCGATATTTCAGTTAAGTATAAGTGGAGCGTCTCCCAGTCCTTAGTTGGACTTAGTTTTGGGTATCTTTGGGATACAAAGGTTTGTGTTGGTACTTGCAAGCACCAAAACCGAAGGACTCGTGTATTCACGAGAAATATCGTAATCGATAATCCTTTGAAGTTTGGAACTAGACTAGAGAGCGAAGATGCCTAGTCTTAGACTTGGGAATTTGTTTTGTCTTGGTAGTAATATTAGGGACTCCCGATTGGAGGACTCATGTCCGGTTCCTCCAGTTGGAACTCCAACTTACGAACTATATGTGAAACATGGGGTAGGCCCCATCACTTACAACGAAGTATGGATTAAATACACCAGGAAAGATGGTGTTCTAAAATGGCCCCAATATGGTAGCTTTGACTCCGAAATTTTAGACAACCTTGAAGTAAAGCTCTTTAAAAAGAAAGCCCGGCCGGCGATGTTTGACTCTTTCCGCTTATGGCGTAAAGAAGCCAAACAAAAAGAAATTAAATTAGCGAAGAAAAATAAAAGAGAAGGGGGACTTTCAGTAATTATGCTGCTGTGCAGTTTAAAGACAATGAAAAAGAGCAGATGAATGAGCAGTTGCACAGGCAACGTAAAATGGCAATAGATAAGTGTTATCCAGTTTTACCGTCTCTTCAGCAAGAGGCAGCAAAAGAGCGTGAAAAAGACCCATTAATGTCGCATTTACTAAATTCACCACCCCCCTATGCGCGGAATGCCACAGCACCCCCGCAACCTTTAGTTGCGCAAAATACGCCTCCTGCTCCTCCACAGCACCCACCAGCTGTTCTTCAGCTGCCTCCTACTTCTTCGGTGCAGCCTCCTCCAGGCCCACCGACCACCTCTGTTTCACCTGTGTTTTCTACGATTTTGCCTACTGTACTTTTTACGTCTCCTAATGCTCCCTCTACGATTTTGCCTAGTGCCCCCTCTATTTCCCCTGATACCTCTTCTGCTATTTCAGCCCCTGTCTCGTCTCTCCCCGTTTTTCCATCTGTTTGTCCTTCAGTTTCACCTTCCATTCGGCAGAAAATGGCCAGCACTGTTACTAACCTTCTTTTACCTCTTTTCGGGTCACCTACTACGACCCCTAACATGGGAAGAAGACAGTTGCGAAGTCAACTACCTGATTATCAAGAGAGAGATTCACTGAATAGTTTAGCACGGAAATGGGTCATGGATACCGTAAAATATGATGTACAGTCTGTCATGGAAGTCTTCCATCAATGGGAAGCAGCGACACAGAGATATGTTTTCGAACAGATGTGTGTTTTCCTTTGCGAGGATTTAGAAGACAATGATCAGGAATGCATCCCACGAGAGATGTGTCATGTACGGTTTAAGTTCGGAGAGGGTATGATTGTAGGTCCAGATGTGGAGAAAGCAGTTGAAATGTTGTTATCATATCGGAGTAAGGGGAGCAGTTCTGAGTCACCACCTGAACCTAGTGTATCTAGTAGGAAAAAGGCACGACAATACCCTATGAGAGAAGTTCCCCCACAATGGAGAGAGGGTGACACGACTGCTGTCCCACCTATTCTGCCACATTTCCAGCGTGTTTGGGTACATGTCCCATGGAAGCGAGATGAAGTTTTAGCACTTAAACAAACATTACCTGACCCGCGTAAAAATCCTGCAGGGTATTATAAGGAGTTGTCACAAACTGCTGGTTCATGTATAATGAATCTAGCCGATATCGATATGTTATTTGGAAATGTTGTTCCACAGCCTTTATGGAGTAAAATTCGCCATACAGATCACGATCAAGAATTAGGTGACTCATGGGCTAATATTGCTACCGCAGATGCCCGACAAGTTGGTGGTGCCCAGCCTGAGCCTTTGATAGCAGAACTCCCTGGTAAAATAGTAGATTACATGAAAACGATAATGTCCGCAGTACGTGTAAATTGGGATAAGTTGTCTGCATGCAAGCAGAAGAAAGAAGAAACAGTCTCAGATTTCTTCACTAGATTTGAAGAAACATTCGTTGACCACAGCGGTCAAGATAAGACCACAGAAGGTGGTCAGAGATTGTTTGTTGATAAATTCGTGCACAATCTGCATCCAGAATTGTGTAAAAAATTAAAAGATTCAGAAAGTTCCTGGGCAGTCTCATCTTCAGCGCAGATATTGGCTACTGCACAATATTACGAGAATAGGGACAAAGAAGAGAAAGATAGAGTAGAAAAGAAAACTAGAGAACTAAAAACGAAGGTCTTGCTACAACAAGCCTATCCGCCACGTGGTGGTGGTAATCCACATAATAATGGTCAGAATCACCACCAAAATACTTTTCAGCAGCCTCAACAGTATCAGAGAAACTCGCAAAGATTCGAGTATACTCAACCCCGTGTAGGCCCCAACCAGTGTTTATATTGCAAACAAGAGGGTCATTTCAAGTATAATTGTCCTTTTCTATTACAACGTGCGAATGGAGTTCCTGGTGTTAGAGGTCGTGGCAGTCAGCAAGCACCTAGAGGTAGAGGATGTGGAAACGCCCCTCAGGACGCGCGTCCCCTTCCGCCACAAACCTCTATGAACAGGTTTGATCAGCAGAATAACGTATCTGACAGGACAGCTCAATACTACGTTGATGAGTATTACACAGAAAATGAGCAGTGGGAGAATAATGACTGCTAGGACAGCCATAGACAAAGAGAGGGAGTTGTTTCAGTTCCAGTAGATCAGAGTGGACCTTACGTTGAGGTGATTACATCAGGTGTGTCAGAACCTTTTCTGTTGGATACTGGTGCTACAAAGAGTTCTATTATGCACTCCAAACTCCCTGGCGCACCTTTGTCTGGCGAAATGAACGTTTCAGTAGGTTTTTCTGGCGCCCCAGTTAGGAATCCAATTTCTGACCCTTTATCTCTTTCTGTTGGTCCTTGTGAATTCGAAGCACCCCTTATTCTGACAACAGGTTGTGGTGAAAATTTGCTAGGATTGGATTTGTTAAAAAGACTGTATGCGACTTTGTACTGTTCTCCTTCGGGAGTACAACTTACTTTAGGTAAGAAAGTGGTTTCTTCCATGTATTTGTCGAGAGATGCACTTCCAGCAGAATTGTCACTTCTCCCAGATAATCTTTGGGCTACTGGCCCTAATGATGTAGGTCTTTTAGAAATTCCACCCTATGTTGTAACATTGAAGTCGAATGTCAAAATGCCACGAATTCCCCAATACAGAATATCTAATGAGGGCGAAAAAGCTTTACTAGCGATTGTTTACGAATTGATTGAAAAGGATGTGATTGAAGAAACACGAGGCAATGTTTGCAGTAGTCCTGTTCTGCCTGTTTTAAAACGAACTGACCCTTCTCAGCCACCTGTATACAGATTCGTGATTGATCTTCGAGAAGTAAATAAGATAGTTGTGCCACAATTCCCAGTTGTCCCCGACATTACCACATTATTAACCATGATTCCAGCTTCTGCTTCGTGGTTTTCGGTAATCGACCTAAAGAATGCTTTCTTCAGCATTCCAATTGCTGAGGAGAGCAGGGACATTTTTTCATTCAGTTTAGGAGGTCGAAGCTTCCGCTTTAAACGCGCTCCTCAAGGCTACTGTGAAAGCCCCTCAATATACAGTCAAGCTCTGAAAACACAGCTTGACACGATTGTTTTGCCAAAAGGTGCCACTCTTGTACAGTATGTGGACGATTTGCTCATTGCTGCAGATACTGAGAAAATTTGTAAAGAGGCCACATTGACATTATTGCGTCATCTGTGTGATCTGCATCACAAGGTGTCACTTTCCAAGCTTCAATATTGCCGACAAGAAGTGACCTACTTAGGTCACCTCTTATCGAAGGAGGGAAGGAAACTGACCCCAGAAAGAATTCAGGCAATAGCGAAATTGAGTGTGCCAAGAACACAGAGAGAAGTGCGTGCTTTCTTGGGCATTACATCGTACTGTAGACAGTGGATTCCAAATTTTTCATTGTTGGCCAAACCCTTGGTGGCATTAACGTGTAAAAATACACCCAATTCCATTCCTTGGTCTGAAGAGTGTCAGAAAAGTTTTCTCGAATTACGCACAGCATTATGTTCAGCTCCGGTGTTAGGTAACCCCAACTACAGTAAACCTTTCACATTGTATGTCCACGAGAAGGAGGGCTGTGCATTGTCTGTGCTGACTCAATTATTTGGAGGTAGACAGCGGCCATGCGCCTATTTTTCGTCGACTTTGGATCCGGTAGCTAAGGCATTGCCAAGTTGTTTGAGGGCCACAGCAGCAGCAGCTGTTTCTATTCGACAGTCTGCTGGTCTAGTAATGAATAATACACTAATCGTGATGGTTCCGCATGCAGTAGACACATTGTTAAATAGGACCAAGACACAGCACTTAACTAGTGCTCGACTGTCAAGCTACGAATTGACACTGCTAGCGAGCCATGTGCACATAAAAAGGTGCAGTACCTTAAATCTAGCCACATTGTTACCAATTGCAGAGGAATCAGACGCTTTAGAACAGCACGATTGTTTTCTCACAGCAGAGGAAGAAACAAAAGGGAGAATAGATTTACTTGACACTCCTCTTACTGAATGTGATGGTACATTATGGGTGGATGGTTCATGCTTCAAGCTCCCAAATGGCAACGTGACCGCAGCATCTGCTGTCACGACTTTGCACACAGTTGTTGAAACTGCACGAATACCACATGGTTCAGCTCAAGCTGCAGAACTGATTGCGCTCACGAGAGCATGTGTATTGTCCAAAGGAATGAAAGTGAATGTCTACACCGACAGCCAGTATGCTTTTGGCGTAGCTCATAGTTTTGGACGATTGTGGAGAGAACGTGGATTCCTGACTTCGCATGGAGCTAAGATTCAGCATGGTCAGTTGGTGAATGAGCTTCTTGAATCACTGACCCTGCCCCTGCAAATGGCGATTGTGAAATGTAGTGCTCACAAGAAGGTGACTGATGATGTAGGTCGTGGAAATGCATTTGCTGATGAAATCGCGAAAGAGACAGCAAAGAATGTGATGAGTCGAATGTATGTTGCAGGCCCTGAAAGATGGACTGGTGATGTTGGAATATGTGAGGACACGATAGAAAGTGTGAAGTCCATCCAAGCTGAAGCCACAGAGAAAGAGTTGAGCACGTGGAGAGAGAGTACAGGTAGAATGGATGCAAATGGTTGTTGGATTGAATTGGCAGAGCATCAGAGATGGTTGTTACCCGATGCATATGTGCTTGCAGTGGTTACAATGGCTCATGGAATGGCTCATATCAGCGTGAAAGGGATTTGCGAGTTGTTGGCCCCAGTGTGGAAGAATTCAGGGATTCCCAAGTGTGCAGAGAATGTTGTCAAGAATTGCATGGTATGTCTGAAACACAATCCTGGTAGGGGAACCCCAACTCCAGCTGGTCATTTTGCACCTCCTACGTATCCGTTCGAGGTTTTGCAGCTAGATTTCATACACATGGAGAGGTGCAACAACTTAAAATACGTGCTCGTGGTTGTTTGTGCTTTCTCAAGATGGGTAGAAGCCTATCCCCTAAAAGACAATACTGCCTTGTCCACAGCAAAAGCCCTTGTGAAAGAGTACTTCCCCAGGTTCGGAATGCCTAGAATGGTCTGGTCTGACAACGGAAGTGAATTTGTGGGTCGTGTGATGAAAGGAGTGTGTGAAGGGCTAGGCATTAGGCAGAAGTTCCACGCTGCAAATCACCCCCAATCAGCTGGATTAGTAGAATGTTACAATGGCACACTTAAACTTAAATTGGCCAAAATCCAAGCGAGCACAGGTCTTAAATGGCCTGACGCTCTACCCTTAGCACTCCTATCCACCAGAATGACTGTGCATTCGTGAGTGAAACTCAGCCCTTATGAAATTGTCTTTGGCCGGCCAGCCAACATATGGGGAGTGCCTAGGCCCACAAAGTTCAGCGAGCTGCAACACCCTATTTTGTTTGATTACCTGTATGAATTGACGGCTAAATTGCGTGTTTTGCATCAACAGGTCCACAAAACCCTGCCTCCGGTCTCTGAGACTCCGGGTCACGCCATTGACCCCGGTTCCTGGGTTCTCGTCCGCAACTTTCAAAGAACAAAGAACGACCAGCCCAGGTGGACCGGGCCTCACCTCGTCCTTCTGTCTACAAGGTCAGCCGTTCGGGTGGAGGGGAAGGCCAACTGGGTCCACGGGATCCATTGTAAAAAAATACCTTTCCCTCTGCCCTATGACCAGTGGGTCCAGAAGGGTGTTACTGACTCAGAGCTTACAACTGTGCCACGTATCATACCTGTCAGCGATGACCGTGTAAAAGGAACTAACCCTGGATGTGAAAGAGAGAACATTTTGCAAGAGACTGTGCCACCATCAGAACAATTGAACTCTTTTGAACCTGAACTGCTGTTTCAGGACCAGACAATACCAGGAAAAAGACGCTACAATCTGAGACCGAAAAAAAACCCCCAGACTAATAGAGTGATTCCTTTTTACAATTTAAGACTAAAATCCATGGACAAATATAACACTTCTTTTTCCCCACGTCCTATTTTTGAAAGTGCAGATCTCCCATCTAGGTAACTTGCTTATTTTTGTTTTTCGAACCGCCATCCGGGTTCCGCTGCTAGGGCCGCAGTTGATTAAAGTCTTTTGGGTGCAGCTGACGACGTTAGGTCGGTAGTTCTGGTCAGTCCAAGGGAGTTGCCCTAGACTGACGGAAGCATCCTTTAGCAGAGGCAACCTCCCACCGCGGGCAGCACTTTAGAGAGGATGGAGTTTCCTGATGTGGAGAGACCTGCCAAACCAATGAACTTTAAGCAGAGACTGTGTAACACGATGACAAAGAAAAGTTTTATCATATTGTGTATTTTCATGCTATTCAGCATAATGATCTTTTTGATAAGTTATGTTTTATTCTCTTTCCATGTAACACATGTGCCAACTGCATCACCCATCTCTCCTCCTACTGTTTCCTCTCATTCTTTCCACCCTCTGCCTGACCACGAATCAAATAGGAGATTAGAATTCATTAATAACTCCTTTGTTCAATTATTACACCAACACCAGCTTGTAATGAACACAACGAACTGTTGGGTGTGCGGTCTCATGCCTCACACAACGGATAAAGGTATCCCCTATTTGGTCCTGCCATTTAGCCACAATGGTTCAGTATGGGCATATAGGACAATGTTAATATATGCACGAGAAATCCAACCCCTACGTTCTGTAAAAGACAACCTCAAGACTAGCGCCCTAGTAAAAGGTATAGTCGACATGATCAATTAAGTAATTTCTTATGAAGATACTTCGGATGATGAGTTACGGGCATATGTAGGTTGGAACGTGACCGGATATGGAGCTACCTTAAGTGAGAAACAGCAAGCAAAGAGGTCTTCCCCGATCTGGATTGTACCCCAGCAGTGTAACCTGTGTCTGCAAGGTATTGGCAAGAATCCCGGAGCACAGTTAGGGAAAAGTGTCTGTACAAAAACGTATGTTTTTGGGTCTCAGACTTCCCCTGCATTTTTAGAAGCTAAGGGTACCTATTTCATCTGCCATGATAGAGCCTATACATGGTTGCCCCCTGACTTCTCGGGCTCATGTTTTGTTTCATTCCTGTTGCCTCCCACCTACACAGCAGCGGCAGACTACCACCGGACAAGGATAGTTAGAGGTGTTTTGAGTGAAGAAGACACTGCAGGTCAAGAATTTGGGGACTTTGCAAAGGGTTTTCTGCCGTTCTGGGGATCCATGGCTAACAGTAGGAACCTAAGGCAGTTGACAAGGGTAGTTGAGTCCACCGTGACCGAAACTGCTGGTGCCCTTAGTAACTTGACTGCTGAGCTCCAGTCGGATCGACTTATGACCCTTCAGAACCGGGTCGCTTTGGATGTAATACTTGCAGACCGAGGTGGGGTATGCAGATTGATCCAATCTAGCTGTTGCATTTTCATCCCAGATAACGCTCCAACGGTGTACCAGGCCATCTCCAAACTACATCAGATTTCCGAATCTATTCATGTGGATAAAGGAGATTGGTCGTTAATGGGATGGTTCTGGGAACTGATATCTGCCTGGGGATGGAAAATTCTAATGGTCATTGGGATGGTCTTAGCCATTCTTTTCCTGTTCTGTCTGTGCATACAGTGTGCTCCTGCAATATGTGGCCTCTGTGCTACATCATGTGTAAGGAAGCCTGTGTCAAGAGATGAACTAAGTACTAGAATGATGCTACAGCAACATCTCAATGACTTTAGGAATATAGATCTGGACTCAGACTAACATGAGGATAGATTAATTGCCTATGTAAGGGCAAAAGGAGGGTTTGTGGTTCTTAAAATTCAGAATTCATATAAATCGTTCTGAAACTCGAGAATTAAAACTTCATCGAAGTTTCACGAATTTGGTATCAAAAGACCGAGAATGACGAGCACAACATGTACATGTATTTTCAGCACATTTGGGTGACGGTTTCACCTCGAAATCGTCATTTGCGTTCTGAACCCTTGGCTTCATTTATATGTTGCCCTTTACATAGGCCTTAATCCAGATGATTTCAATTCCACAAGGACACATACTCCTTAATCGACTTTTCCATGACCTCAGTACAAGTTGGAACCATTGCCCCAGGCCGAAATCGTTAGGTCAGTTCCCTCCCAGTGGCCAAGCAAGATAGCATCTAGGCTCAACAAACCATAAAACCATTTCAGCGCGCACACCTGCCATATCTCGCTCACATCTATCTCCACTCCTTTGCTTCACTTACTTTATGGCGGGGAGGTGCCCGTTTTTATTGGGGGTCCAGCGATATCTGATGAAATGTTGGGCCTTGCCAAATGATTTGTTGTAGGCAACACGAAGTGAAATATGGACATGTCATCATGACTCTGCTTTTTCTTTGTATTAGAAATATGTCAACGATTTACTTTACAACCAAGAATGTTTTGCCAGAGGCCTAAAACAGTGTATAAGAAGAGAAGCCCGACTTTGTAAAAGTGTGCAGTCTCCTGAGAATATACCCGTGTTGTACTTCTAGGACACTTGTTACCTTGGTTGCAGCCAATAAACTAATCTTTGACTTCACCTAGAAGACTCCGAGTTTCTGTAGGTCTGGATCAGGAAGAACCCGAGGTCTCTGGGTGTTGATTCCCTGGCACCGCTGGGTTACCAGTTCTGTGCCGGTTCTTAAAAACCCAGTACCTCACCGTCCTGCCGGCCCACCGGCATCACCTGCGGTTCACGGTAGGCCACAAGCACTTTCAGTTTACAGTGCTCCCCTTTGGCCTTACCAGAGTCCCCTGGGTGTTTTAATGAACGTGATGGCAGTGGTCGCAGCTCATCTGCGCAAATCAGGGGTTCCAGTCTTCTCCTATCTTGACAACTGGCTGTTGAAGGTGGGCTTGCCCCAGGCTGTCGTCTCCCACCTCCAAACTACGGCCGACCTCCTGCATTCGCTGGGGTTCTCCATCAACGTGCCGAAGTCACACCAGACCCACTCTCAGAAGCTCCTCTTCATCAGAGCTGTTCTGGACACTACACAGTTTCGGGTTAATCCTCCTGAACTGCGAGTCCGGGATATTCGGGCTATGATTCTGATCTTTCAGCCTCTATCCCGGGTTTCGGACAGGATGACCCTCAGGCTACTCGGTCTGATGGCCTCCTGCATCCTCCTGGTGGGTCATGCCAGATGGCATATGCGTGCTCTGCATTGGGACCTGAAGTTCCAGTGGGCGCAACATCAGGGGAATCTGTCTGGTTGTGTCCAGATCTCAGAGGGCACTGTACACCAATTGCAGTGGTGGCTTACGAATCAGGATTGGGTTGAAGGCAGACCCTTCTCTCTTCCTCAACCAGAGTTCACAGTGGTGACTAATGCATCACTTCTGGGATAAGGCGGCCACATGGGGGAGGCCGAGATCAGAGGCCTCTGGTCTCTGGCAGAGTCCGGGCTCCACATCAACCTTCTGGAGCTTCGAGTGATTCGTCTTGCACTCAAGGTATTCCTTCCCTCTGTCCGGAGAAGAGTAGTGCAGGTGTTCACGGACAACACTACCGCCATGTGGTACTGCAACAAACAAGGCGGGGTGGGGTCGTGGACCCTATGTCAGCAGGCCCTCCGCCTCTGGACATGGCTGGCACATCAGGGCATATCCCTGTTGGTTCAACACCTGGCAGGTTCGCTGAATGCCAGGCCGGACGAACTCAGCCGCAGGTGCATGATGGGTCACGAATGGCGTCTTCATTCGGAGGTGGTGCAAGGTCTCTTTCAGCAGTGGGAGAGCCTTGGTTAGATCTATTCACCACTGCAGAGTATGTGCAATGTCAGCAGTTCTGTGCATTGGTATTTCCAAGGCGGCACTTGCTAGGTGACACTTTTCATCGTGAGTGGAGTTGCAGTCTTCTATACGCCTTTCCGCCTATACCACTTCTACCCAGAGTGCTTAAGAAGATCAAGCACGAGCGGGCCCAAGTCATTCTTGTGGCTCTGGATTGGGCGAGATGAGTCTGGTATCCCGAGCTGTTCAACATGGCCATCGATCCTCTGATCCAACTGCCTCTTCGGGAGGATCTTCTGTCGCAGCAGCATGGTTCGGTCCTCCACCCAAACCTATCCAGCCTCCACCTCCTTGCGTGGAGATTGAGCGGTGGCAGTTGACGTCTTTTGACCTGCCTTCCGAAGTCTGATGTTATCTTGGCAGCCAGGCGTCCCTCCACTAAGATGGTATACGCCTGCCGATGGAATACATTTGTTGGCATGGTGCACAGCAAAGGCTGTCAATCCCCTTTCTGAGGTTCTCTTATTGCTCCTTTCTTTGGCCCAGCAGGGCTATGCTCCAGCCGCGGCCCGTGGAGGGAGTTACGGTGGGGCAGGGAGGCAGCGAGGGGGAGGGGCAGGGTGGAGGGTGCTAAAAACCGGCATATGGATAATTGCAGGTAAGTACACAATTTAATTAATAAAACGAAATTCGTAGCGCGCACAGCATCGCATTTTGCCATGCAGTGCACGCTACGAATTTCGTTTTATTAATTAAATTGTGTACTTACCTGCAATTATCCATACGCCGGTGTTTAGCATCCTCCACCCTGCCCCTCCCCCTCCCCGCCTCCCTGCCCCACCGTAACTCCCTTCACGGGCCGCGGCTGCTATGCTCTGGGCACTCTAAAGGGCTACCTTTCAGCCATTTCAACCTTCTTTCAGCTCCCTGATCAGCTTTCTCTTTACAAGTCCCCTGTTGTAAATAGATTCCTTAAGGGCATTACTCATCTTTTTCCTCCTGTTTCCTTCGTAATGCCCCAGTGGGACTTGAACTTGGTTCTTACATATCTTATGTGCGCTCCCTTTGAGCCACTACATAACTGCTTCTCACTTTGAAAACTGCCTTTCTGGTGGCCATCACCTCTGCACGCACGGTGAGTGAGCTACAAGGTCTTTCTTCCAAGCCTCCCTTTCTGGCTGCCATCTGGACAAAGTCATCCTACGAACTAGACCTTCCTTTCTTCCAAAGGCGGTTACTTCTTTTCACATTGGCCAAACCATCACTTTTCCCACCTTCTTTCCGACTCCGCATTCTTCAAAAAAGGAAGAGAGGATCCACTGTCTGTATCCAAAGCGTGCACTTTCCTTCTACTTGGATTGCACCAAACAATTCTGGGTGGATGACCAGCTCTATGTTGGTTACGTGGGCGCTAAAAAAGGTCAAGCCGTGCACAAACAGACCATCACCAGGAGGGTGCATCAAAGCCTGCTATTCTTTGGCAAAGAAGGAGCCTCCAGTGGAACTGCATGCCCATTCCACCAGGACGACGGCACCTACCACTGCTTTGGAACAATGAGTCCCCCTAAATGACATCTGTCAGGCAACTACATGGGCATCGTTGCACACGTTCACTAAACACTAATGCCTGGACAGCCAAGTCCGGAGAGACTGCTTCTTTGGCTGTTCTGTTCTCCAGGACTTTCTGGTGTGAACTTAGTTTGCAGACCCTCCACCGGGGTTGGTATTGCTGGGGTATCTATTCTAAGGTAAGGAATCTATAGCTAACTGTTTCTTTCAGATGAACAAGTACTTACCTTCGGTAACAATATATCTGTAAGAAACAAAGGTTGGTTATAGATTCCTTACCGCCCCATCCATCCTCCCCATTCCGCAAACTGACTTCTAGGGTTGAGGACATCCTTTCAGGGCCCAAGTTTGTGCACCAGTGGTCAGTGTCTTGCATGGCTCTGTACTTCTGGCGTGGAAAGTCGTGTACAGAACTGACGTCCGCACACAAACGCGGAGTCAACCGACGCCACCTTCGAAGCTCAGGGGTACTGCTTATGAAAAACTTTCCGGATCCAGTCTGATGCCTAGGGGTAATTCTAAGGAAAGGAATCTATAACTAACCTATGGGTCTTACAGATATATCATTACCAAAGGTAAGTAACTTGTTCTTCTGACATAAAACCATGAGGTTCCTGTAGATTTACTCAATGGAATGACTGAAATCTACTCAATAGTCCAAATATGCTTTCTATGTTATTACATGTCCTGGTGTAATTCAGTAATTCTCATCACTCACATGTGGGTGTAGCTTTGGAATTCGTAGATAAGGTTTCAAAGTGTATGCAGTGTTACCTGCCACATTTAATTAATGTGCTAAACCATCATACTTCATTTCATCAGTACAACACATAAGGAAACATGGCAACTTGCCCAACAATCATGTGCTCTCTTTCTGCAGCCTACTCATCAGTTCCGAAATGTTGCTGTTGCACATTATGTATGTGTTGTGCACAGATCGATGGGCATTTGCGTAGACGGCCTGGTCAAAATTGCAAATCAATAGCGCATTAAAGGAGTAGGTCATTTTTCCACTGGTTGGAATGATCCACATGTGCATACATTCAATACATTCGGGAGCAGTAGGAAACCAGGTCTAAGATTTACGAAGCCCTTGCATTACAATTACATCACACAAGGCAACGCAGTGGCTTCAGTGAAATTTGCTTAGTAACTCAAAGCCATCTTTGGGTTTGGAGTAACGCAAGGCAGCACAAGTTGCTGCCTAGCATTACTCTATATTGGGAAGGCGTGCCAGGTGTGGAGTGTGGGTGTTCCCATGCATCCATCCACGGATTTTGATGCATTCCCAGATTTACTGGAAATAGTGAACCTTGGAATGCGTCAAAATGATACACCTTCCTTACAGAGGTGTAACAAGGAGAAATATCTTTATTCCTCCTTGTTATATCCTTTTACACATTTGCTGCATTCACAGCGAACGCAGAAAGAAGGAAAACTTTCCTTTGCTGTTTGTTTTTGTGCAGGAAGGCTCCCCTTCAATTTTGCCTGGAAAGCAAGCACCCTTGCACCATGGCACAAGGTTGCCTTCGTTGGCGCTAGGCTACACTGTGTGCTCCAGCATAGGGAGAGAGCAGTAATGCGCCATATTTTAGTAGATATGGGCCAGCTCACTCCAATTGACGCAGTGTAGCAAATTGTCTTGCTGCGTTTCCCTACATCAAATGTTAGTAAATCTGGACCCAATAGCCCCTAGGTTCCAGTTTCCAGTGCAATGAGATTCGCATTTGACTTTTGAAATGTAATGTTACTGTAAGGCATTTCACACAATAGAGCTTCAATGACTTCATATAAAATCCCAGAAAATATAGGTAGAGAGATTCCTACCACCATTGCTAGTGTTTCATGGAAGAAACCTGTTAGATAAAACTGCAGAATTAACCAAATTTGTTTGATAAGTCAGGTACATCTGCATGGATTTTGTGACACAACTCCAGTTGTTGATTGCGCTATAATATGTCCAGAATGTCATGTTCATCAAGATGATAAGCTGCCTATACCTTTTCCAGAGTCATATTAAGGAGATTTGTCCATGATATGTAGAGCTGCTACTATTTTCTTTTGAGGTCTGCCTACGGACAGCTGTAGTTACCTCACCAGCATCTTGTTTTCCAAAATAAATATTACAAATATACACATATATGTGCATAAAGGGGCTTTCGATCTCCCCTTTATCTATTGGCCTGCTTAAGTGTTATTCATGTATTGTTGTTCTGCCCACCACGGTACACAGCATTTTATAAATAGCTTTGTGGTATACAATCATTATTTGCCACTCTAAACTCGTACTCACTTTATTTATCTTGGAAAGATGAAAGATTGAGTTGACCATAATGTAAATTAACCTGTGACCTGTAGACCACAGAACATTGTGGTGCATCCACTGATCATTATTGAAACATTCATGCAATGTTTTCATTCTAAGATCTCACAAATTAGAAATATGATGAAAAATTGATGATTCAACATATTCCTCCCTGTCTCTGTGTCTAGAATGAATGGTATCTGATTGAAAGCACAGAATATTTTCCCAAAGTGTCACTTTTTAAAAAATATCTTTTTTTATTGATAACTTTAAAACATCCACTTCAGTAACAGGGTCAAATTATGTTTGCCTTCCATTATTCATACATACATACATGACATAGTGGGTGGGTTGTAGATAACCTTTGCACAACATTTTCTTATGCTTCATCCAAGCACAATGAGCTTTCATGAGTTTGCTGACTCATGACCTGTCATACTGGATTTTTGACCTTGTCAACAAATTGCACTGATGGATTCAATCAATCAATCAATCAAAAAATGTGTAAAGTGCACTACTTACCCGTGAGAGTCTCAAGGCGCTGAGGGGAGGGGGTGCCGCTACTGCTCGAAGATCCAGGTCTTGAGGAGTCTTCTGAAGGTGAGCAGGTCTTGGGTCTGCCGCAGGTGGGTGGGGAGGGTGTTCCAGGTCTTGGCGGCGAGGAAAGAGAAGGATCTGCCGCCGGAGGTCGTTCGTTGTATGCGTGGGATGGTGGCGAGGGCGAGGCTGGCGGAGCGGAGCTGGCGGATGGGGGTGTGGAAGCTGAGTCTGCTGTTCAGGTAGGCTGGACCGGTGTTGTGGAGAGCTTTGTGTGTGTGGGTGAGGTGCTTGAAGGTGATCCTCTTGTTGACGGGGAGCCAGTGTAGGTCTCTGAGGTGGGGGGTGATGTGGCTGCGACGGGGGACGTTGAGGATCAGTTGGGCGGAGGTGTTTAGGATGCGTTGTAGTCGTGCAGGTGTTTGGCCGTAATTCCTGCATAGAGTGTGTTGCCATAGTCCAGCCTGCTGCTGACGAGGGCCTGTGTCACCGTTCTTCTTGTTTCGGTCGGGATCCACTTATAGATCCTTGGGAGCAAGCGGAGGGTGTTGTAGCAGGAGGAGGAGATGTCGTTGACCTGTTTCGACATGGAGAGGGAGGAGTCGAGGATGAATCTAAGTTGCTTGCGTGGTTGGTGGGTGTCGGTGCTGTTCCCAGTGCGGTTGGCCACCAGGAGTCGTCCCAGGCAGAGGGGGTGGGGCAGAGGATGACGAACTCCGTCTTGTCCGAGTTAAATTTCAGCGGGCTGCTCCTCATCCAATCGGCAAAGGCCTTCATTCCCTCGTGGAGGTGAGCGGGTCCTTGGCGAGGGAGAGGATGAGCTGGGTGTCGTCGGTGTAGGAGATGATGTTTAGGTCGTGCTGGCGGGCCACTTGTGCGAGGGGGGCCATGTAGACGTTGAACAGTGTCGGGCTGAGAGATGAGCCCTGGGGTACGCCCCAAATGATGTTGGTGGATTCGGACCGCAACGGAGAAAGGCGGACGCTCTGGGTTCTGCCGGAGTGGAAGGATGTGGTCCAGTCCAGGGCCTTCTCTTGGATTCCGGCTTCTTGGAGGCGTGTCTTTATGTGCGGTGGCAGACCGCGTCGAAGGCGGCTGACAGGTCCAGGAGGATGAGGGCTGATGTTTCGCCGTTGTCTAGTTGGCGCCTGATGTCGTCCGTGGCGGCGATGAGGGCTGTCTCGGTGCTGTGGTTTTGTCTGAATCCGGACTGGGACGGGTCTAAGATGTTGTTGTCCTCGAGGTGGTGGGCCAGTTGCATGTTGACGATTTTATCGATGACTTTCGCCGGGAAAGGGAGCAGGGAGATGGGCCTGAAGTTCTTGGGGTCCTTGGAGTCCGCCTTGGGTTTCTTGAGGAGGGTGCTGATTTCGGCGTGCTTTCAGCTTTCTGGGAATGTCGCTGTCTCGAAGGAGATGTTGATGACCTTCCGTAATTGGGGTGCGATGGCTGCATCTGCTTTGTTGAAAACGTGGTGTGGGCAGGGGTCTGAAGGTAATCCTGAGTGGATGGAGTTCATGACCTTACGTGTCTCGTCGTCACTGACGTTGGACCAGGAGGTCAGGCGGTTGGGTCGGGTGGTGTTCGCAGGGGGGTGGAGTCTGATGTAGTCAGAGCGGCCGCAGTGTTGAAGCTGTCGTGGATGTCAGCGATCTTGCGGTGGAAGAAGGTGGCCAGGAAATCGCATAGATTTGCATAGACTTGTGAGTCAAACTGACATATCAATACATTTTTATTTGTTTCTTGCACTTTTTGTTAACCATCGGTTGTGTTTCTTTCAAACGAAAATATGTTGTTTTCTTAACTTTCATGTATTTGTATTAAAGTAATAAAAACGCATTTCAGTGTCAGCAGATTTAGTCGCCATCATGCAATGACTGCTGGTAGAAATCCTAACTAACAAAACTGGTAAAAAAATTAAGCTTAGCAATTGCAAACTAAAGGAATTGCGCTGATGAGCGAATCAAGATGGCTGCCTCCCACTGATTAGCCCGTTTTTATCGACGATTATTTAAACGATTTGGACTTTTTAAAATAAATGCCTTTTCTGATGCAAACTGCTCACTTTCACCCGCGCTTCATTTTGACAGGCTTTGGAGTATCTTTTGAGAAGATTTGAGGTGATTTCCTTGGTTCCTGCTCTCACCAGCTGCTCTGCTCCCACGTAGCTGAAATGTCTGTCAGGAGGGCAAAGCTCGGTTTCCAGAAAGGGCAAGGCTGGAAGCCTGGAACCTGGAACAGTTTTAGCTGCTGCACTCTTCTTTACTTGGTGAATACCTTTTATTTCTATATCTTAATTTTAACTCTGGGGGGAAATTATTTGTTTGTTTTAATTTAATAATATGGAAGGAAAAACCAACTTTGCGGGGACGCAAACAAAATATTTCCCCACCACCTGTAAAATCGAAGATTGTGGACTCAAATGAACCTTCTCTGTCCACGTTGTAAGAAGAATTACAAGCTGTACGTCTAAATACTGATTCTATTGCGTCTGAAGTTAAAGATATTCATAAAGACATGACTGGTCTCTCAAAGAAAATTTCAGATAATTCAATTAAAATCCAAGATAATAAAGCTATAATTGATAGCTTCACACCTATGGCAGCAAACATTTCGCCAATGAGTCAGTTATTGTTGGATTTAGAAAATCGTAACCGTCAATACAACCTACTTTTTTTCAATCTGCCAGAGGATGTGGAAGGAAATGATTATAGGCAATATTTAGAAAAATTGTTGCCAAGTCTATTGAAGCTGCAATTCTCAGAAAAATTAAAATTAGACAAGCTCACAGAATTCCTTCTCACAGAAACCCTCGTCATAGCAAACCACTGCAAGGAATATTCAAAGTTTTTTGCCATATCCATTTAGTGATGATTAGGAGACCTGCTAGAGAAATTCCATCTTTAATGGTAAATGGCAATAAAATCTACATACACTGCCAAAGAAACTGTTCAACTACGTAAAGAATTTACTGAAATGAGACCACGGCTACGCTCCTTAGGTTTCAGATATGGTCTCTTTGATCCTTCTACTATGAGAGTCTGGAAAGATGGCATGTCGAAATCCTTTCAATGACCAGAAGAACTACGTCCTTTTTTTGGATCAACATTCATCAATGTCCATTGAAACAAATGCTACGAATACTTGACGTTATTTATTTATTCATTTTCTAGAACATTTTACTAGTGTTGATTCTCAATATAACTTGCCTTTTTTGGGTTTTTTCTAGATTAACTATATGGGCGCTTCTTTTTTCCTTTTGGCAGGCTATTCTTGGTCATGTCTGTACGTGAGTCTATAATTCTATTTTTTCATGTTTTCTTTTGTATGTTTGTCCTTGTCTTCCCTTTTCTCCCTATTTATCTTATTTAGAGATGTTTTTGATTTGCTATCTTTATTTGTTATATCCTTTTCTGTTGGTTTTTCTATTGACATGGCTAATTTCAATCATATTAAAATTGTTTCTTCAGATGTTATGGGTTTAAGACATCCCGTTAAACATGTTAAAATGTTAGATTATTTAGCAAGCCACAAAACTGCTATTTGTTTTTTACAGGAGATGCATATTGATGATAAGGTTTTATCATATATGCAGATAAAATGGATTGGTACGATAGTTTCTTCACCTGCATTTAATAAGAAAAATGGAGTGGCTATTCTTTTTTTTTAAAATTACATTTTCAAATATTGAGTACATTTTTAGAAACAGAAGGTCGGTAAATTATTGTTAAAATTAAGTTGGATACCACTCCTATTTACTTAATTAATGTTAATGGGCCAACAAGTGATGACCCCAAATTTTGGTCCTTATTTACTACAGAAGTACTCAAACTATATAATGCTTTATTAGATAGATCTTCACAATCTAAATATTGCCCATCTAAAGCTTTTTTACTTTAAAATCTGTTTTAAAACAACTAAATTAGTTGATATATGGCGATTACACCATTCAACCAAATTCTTAAAAACTTTTTTCACAAATCCTCACAATTCTTTTACACGACTGGATTACTTATTAGTTTTCCGACGAGTTAATTCAGTCAATTTCTACTCCATTAATACATAATATAGATATTTCTGACCATGCTCCTATTTTACCTGTTTTTAAATTTACCCCCTTTCTTTGTACTCAATGTAGATGGCGCATGAATACTCATACTGTTCTCAATAATAAGAACATACCAAAACTTGTGTCTGCACTTCAGGATTATTTTACATTTAATCCTGAAGATTCTTTGTCCTTAATAACACGATGGGACACCTTTGAAGCATGTTAGAAACGTGTAGCGTGGTGCAGAGCTGGTGGGCCAAACTCCGGAGGAAATGCGTAAAGCATCCACGCAGCACACACAGGCGACACACCAGGCACACTACAAAAAGAGACTCCACACCAGATTGCATGAAAAATAACTTGTGTAATTATAAAAACACATTAGACTGCAAAACACAGGTGTGAACACGGCGCCAACTGGCATCAGGAAGCCATATACAGGGGATTATTTACAGGGCAGGGCCAATCGGGCCGCTGCCAACATCATAACCAAGTACACAGATAAAATGAAAGTCCATAAGCATTAAACGTATAACAGCCAGTAGTTACTGGCCAGACCATGCCCTTAGTAGAAATCCTTGGCATAAACATCAACAATGTGCACCTTAGGAAAAAGCATTAGGCCTATCAGCACAACCATAGGTATGAATACATGTGTATGAATCACTTTAGCATGAGGCATAACCTGGAACATCAAAACCTAACATTATGCAACTTCATATGCATTAGGCATCAGTAGGCATGGAAATCACCACAGCATGAAGTGGGCATAAAACCGCATTAGCATAGGAATAAATCATGAACATGGGGCACACTATGCATAACCATAGGCACAAAACATATGAGCATGGAGGGATAAACATATTTGCATAAATCACTCCAGGCATATACTAAGTAGGCCTTGGGCAAAGAACCTCATGCAGGGCATCAGTAAGCAGGAAAACATTAGCATGGGTGCACTTTACACAAACCCCACTTAGGCCCAGGATCAGCAGCGCCAACCTTTGGGAAAAAGATATTAGGCAGGATCACAGCACCTCCTATGGCGCGAAAACTCAACGTGCAGACCTTCAGCCTCTTATTGGCATCAACCTCATTGGCAATGGGCAAATAATTAAAACATCATAATATGACATTAGGCCTAGAAACCCCTTAAGCATGACACTAGGCATGAAAACAGTAGGCATGAAAACCTTGTTAGGCATAAAAGCATTAGGCAGAAATTACATTTGTAGGAGGCATCATCAGTAGCATACAGGCCACAGTAGGCCTGCCAATTATACTCTGCACCAATCCTAGGGTATAAACATATTATCATGTGGCACCTCTTTCGCAGGAACACAATAGGCCTAAAATCAGCACTGCAAACCGGAGGGAAAAGCATTAGGTATCATCCTAGGTACAAATGTCTTATGCAACAATATTATGCAATAAATCATATGGGGCAATAGGCCACACCAGCATAAACACAGTACGCCCCAATCAAGGGCACAACACTCTGAAACTGGCCCCAGGCCAACTGGCCTCTCTCAGGGGCTCAAATGCCCCATGTCCCGCAAAGTCAGGGCTGGCTGCAAAAACAGCAAAAGCAAAGTGCGCAAAGCGCTGGGGCAGGGCAGGTGTGTCTCTCACTCTTCTCTCTCTTCGCCTGAGGAGTACAGTGCCCCCCAATATGTTGCAGCTGCCTGCGCAATCGCAGGGCAGCTGGGAGTTAGGCCCAAAAACAAGCACTGGCACCACTGCGCAGTTGGGAGCCCAACTCCGGGACCCCTGAAATTCACAGTGCTCCCCAAGGTTACAGCTGCCCGCTGTCAGACCGGGCCTGCTGCAAGGTCAGCACGGGCACCACGGTGCCCTCAGAGTGGCACCAGGGGGAGGTGAGCATCGACAATGTGCCCCGACACCACCCCCACCAAGCTGGGACTGAGCTCTACTCACCGGGCTCTCTTGAGTCCTTGCACAATCTTTGGGCACCGGCACTGTGCCCCGATAGGCCCCTTCCTGCTGGCAGGCGATGGGGGCAGCCAGAATGGAGCACGCTCTGCTCCCACTTTTTCGGTGGCTGCAGGGCTCTCTCTGGCAATAACGTGCGGAGTCCCACAGGCCTTCTCCTTGGGGGGGGGGGGGTTGAAATACAGCACACAGGAAAGTAGCGCCCACGCTCCTCACCTCCTTCTGGTGCACAGCTGTAGAGCTCACGAGGCGCTAGAGTCCTCCCAAGTCCAGGGTCCCCCAGAATGAAGTAGCGCTCTGGCAGCACAGCGCTGCAGGTGTCAGCTCCTCACCTCCTTGAAGTACAGGTAACCAAATATAGAGCTTTGACAGCAGAGAGCCGTATTTACAATAACCAGCTCTCCCTGGCAGCACGCGCAGCAGGCCCCACGCACCTTCTTCTCCTGGGCAGGTGCTGGAGGCAGCGCTCACCAGGCGCTAGAGAGGCCCAACAGCTTCAGGAACAACAGACAGTGCTCCTCTTCTCAGGCAATGTAGAGAATAGTGCCCAAGAGGCGCTAAGAAGCAGGAAAGTCCTTGGGGGCTGGGATAGCGCTGCTGCCCTCACAAGGCACTAGACAGCAGGAGGAGCCCAGTCACTTGAAATGTAGCGCTCACGAAGCGCTAGGGGCCAGGAGACAGTTAATGCAGGGCAAATTCAGCAAGCAGCAGGGCAGCTCACCCAAAAATGAAGCAGCAGTTCCTGGGAACAGCCATCCTCCATTACGATGGCAATCCTGCTAGCACAGCAGTCTCCACTCCAGCAGAGTCTCTCAGTAGCCCTGTGGACAGCAGAGGGGTACAGATGGGCACAGGGGCCAGCACATAGGCCCTTGCAGCGGTACCTCCTGGCAGATTGTCCCCTCTCAGTCAAGTTCATCCTCAGTCTGAGCACATGGCATCTCTACTGCTCTACATAAACACCCCTCCTCCCACCTACCAGAAAGGGCTGGAAGCTTCTATAAGGTCCCTGGCAGTTCCAGCCTCAACTATCACTGTGGGGGCAGGGTAGAGCACCTTGTCACTTCAAACACTAGACCGCCAACCCACCTTAGGCAGGCGGCACACGCAGACAGACATAGCGTCCATCTTAAAAGTGACATTTTAAAAGGTGCATTTCTACAATGATGGAAATAAAGGTGCGTACACCATTGCACAACATTTATTATTTTCAGTTCAGACACACCATGTCAGTAAAAAGGCTAGGGGGAAAAGGAAAACATTTTAGAACAAAAAGGGCCAAGTCCAACAAAGCATATATTAGAGTTGTCACCATTTGCATTGTGGCTAATGAAAACTAATGTTTTCATGCTAAAATTAAAGAATTGGACAAACAAATTGCAAAATTGGAACGACTATTTATTTCATCTAATGATATGAAATACAAACTACAATCAAAAAAAATCCGCCCAGAATTCAATTCCATTTTATGCAGACGTGCGGGTATACAACTTTCCAATAATAATGCCAGATTTTCTTTTTTAATGCTAATAGACCAGGTAAATGTTTAGCAAATTATTTGCGTAGAAAAAGATAAGACTCATATCACTGCGATTCATGATGTGAACGGTAAGGTGGCTTTATCCGATAAGGGTATTGATAATGAAATTTTAACGCAACCCTATTATTAGTCAATTGGTACTGTAATATTTTTGACCCTCAAAGCTCTGGGATTATAAACTCACTTAAAGAAGAAATTGACAAAATAGCATTAAAATTCTCCCTGTTATGTATCATCTGGGTCGGAGACTTTAATTGTACCTTCTGCCACCATAGTGGTAATAAAGTATGTGGACTCTTAAACTTTTATGAACAACCCCTAGCCCACTTTAAACACACTCCCCAGGGTGACGCATTAAATTCAAATATTATAGTAAAAGATTTATGTCTGGTTAACAACTTGGTTGACAGCGTGGAGGCGTCTATTCCGACATGCCAGGGGGGGCAGAACTAGTACAATTGACTTCATGTTGATCCCTAGTAGGTACTCGTAACTTATAGATAGCTGTATGGTCGTACCTAACTCGGCTAGTGACCACAATCCTCTAACTGCCTCTTTAAAAGTTACGGCTCAGAAGGGGAGGGCTGTGGAATGCCCAATAAAATATAATCGCAATCAAGGGGTAAGGTTAAAGTGGAGTATGATTGACCATGCCAATTTTGAGGAGAACATCATCAGGACAAACCTAACTCAAGTGATGACCTGTCTTAACTGATCTAGCCTCCCCAGACTCCCTTATTTAGAGTTTTGAAACCATCTGCAAAGACGTGGCCAACAACCTGGTAGATCTGTGAAAAAACATAACTGCCCCGAACTCAAATGGTTTAACACTGAGTGCTCAGTGACGAATAAAGCCCTAAAGAAAACACTAGGGGGCCGATTAGGAACGCGCGGTGCCTGCCGCTTTGTGCATGCAAATGCTAAGCATGCATATTTAACCTTGCGGCGGGTGCTGCTTCAAGCAGCACCCGCTGCGATGTTAAATATTGAGGATGTGACCGCCAGGCTGGCGGTCACATCCTAATTGCACTGGAGGGACTGCCGCTGCCCCTGCGGACGGTCCCTCCTCCTCTAGGGTGGCGGACTGACGCAGGTCCGTCCGCCATCCTAATGAGCCCCTAAGTGTAGTTCCCCGTGACAGGGCTTAGATAAAAGAAGCCAGACAGTCCTATAGGAAGATAATAGAACGTAGAAAGGACGAACTGAGACGCCAGGCCTGGGATGATTTAGAAAAAGCAAATGCCCTAAGGGATTCCAGGAGCTTCTGGGAGGTGATAAACCGTCCACTTTTTACAAACGAGACTAGGAGTGTGGAAACTAATATAACGGGTACAGCCTGGGAGTCTAATTTTTCCAAGATTTTTTATTCAAAGGATATTATTACCCAAGATTATCAGACATATATATGTTTTAATCCTGAATCTGCTAAGCAGCTAAGTGCATCCCTGTCTTTAGGTGAAGTGGAGGAGGCCCTGCGAAAGGGTATTGATTCCAAAGCTTCAGGGCCAGATGGTGCACCCTTGGACTTCTTTAAAAGAAATCCAGTGATATGGGGCCCCTTCATACTAAATGTATTTAGAGTAGTCATAGTGGGCCAAATCCTACTATCTTGGAAAAAAGCAGTGGTGGTGCCCATTTTTAAAAAGGGAAACGAAATGACCCAACATGCTACTCTGCCGATCTTTCTAATAGACGCCACGTGCGAGGTGATGGGAAAGGTAATCCTTGCACGTTTAGAGTCATGGGCAAATACTTTTGGCCTAATATCATATACCCAATACGGGTTTAGGAAGGGAATGGGAACAACTGAGCAGTGCCTCAATCTGTCCATGATCATGAGTAAGCACATGAAGGCCAGGGGGGCATCGATCCACTTACCCTTCATGGACTTATCCAGCACCTTCGACACAGTGTGCCGAGGTAAGCTGTGGTCACTAATGGAAGATCTGGGCTTTGTGGAACCACTCATTACCCTCCTACGTAGACTTCATGCCTCCACCTCTGTAGTTATCCGTTACAGGCCAGGGGGAGAAAAGACCAAGCCCATTGCCTCAACAGCGGGAGTACAGCAAGGCTGCATATTGGCTCCTTTTCTGTTTTTGGTATACACCAATGGCCTTGAACATTTTCTGCTAAATCAGCATCTGGATTTTCCAAAAATAGAAGGCAAACAGGTACCTCTGCTGTCTTATGCTGACGACAAAGTTCTGATGGCTTTGACAGCCAATGGCCTTCAGGGGTGCCTAGACGCTTTTACTGAGTATATGCTGTCATTAGCTCTAAAGGTGAATTTTAAGAAATCTTTTATTATGGTTTGTGGGCCAAAATTACAGAAAACACGAAAATATGCAGTCAAAGGAAAAGTTATTGACAAAGTGAAAAATATCTCCTATTTGGGGCATGTTTTTTACTTCAATTTAAATTGGGACCAACGTATAGTATCCAGGGTACGACAAATGAGTAGAGCCACTGAGGAGCTGTTTCGTTTTGCTGCTAAACTTGGACATAAGCCTGTAACTTTGTATATATCCAAATGTCTGTTGGGTGCCACTTATGGGGCTGGAGTATGGGGATACCATAAGAGCTTACAAATTCAAACATCAGAGAAAACATTTTTAAAGAGACTTTTACTTATCCCTAATAGCTCCCCTACATCATTTTACCACTCTGAGGTGGGCATGGACTATATAGTAGACAGCATACACATGGTTCCCCTGTTTCTATGGGGGAAAATTTGGATTACATCCTTCTCACTATGCAATTTAAGAGACTGTATAAATCTAGATAATGCAATGGCAGTCCTGTGGTTATGCTACGTCAAAAAACTTTTTACAAGATAGGTCTAGAAAACTTTTATGACAAGCCAGAGACCATACGATCGAACATGAAAATGGTTATAAAAGATGCATATCGATCTGAAGTGAGACTATCAGGAAGATTGGACTGTTTCCCCCCAAATCTGCAACAATTTTACTTGTCATTTAGCCGGCTACCCTACTCACGTTTTTTAATGACTAGATTTCGTTCAGGCACCCTGCGCTTTCTTGTAGCTTTTCCGAAACAGGTGGGGTGGTGTGAGAGACTACCCCCCTGTCTGTGTAATAACTCAGTACAATGCACATTATGCTATTTTGCACATTATATAAAGACCCTAGGGTGCGTTTCCTTAAACCGATTTTAAATACAATTCGTCCTTGCTCCTACAAGGAGGGTTTTAATTATTTATGGTCATTATCAACTGTTTCCATCTGCAGCTCCTTGCTTAGTTTTTATCCAAATTGTTTTTATAATAAGGAAACGTTATGCAATGTAAAAGTAATCTACAGGGGCCATGTGATTAGGCCGCAAGCTGCCTTTGTCCTGTATATTTAAACATTTTGGTGTAGAAACTTTTAATCTTGAATGTATACTTTTTCTTCTGTGAACTTTTATGATTCATTCGAATCGAATAAAGTTATTTGACTGACTGACTAACTTATTACCAATTTTTTTATATTAAACCTCCTTCTGTAGACTCTTTTTTGATTGACAATTTTTTGCACAATTGTGGTTTACAGAAAATATCACAGTCAGTCACAGAAAAACTAGACTACCCAATTACTTTAGAAGAAACTGAATTGGCTATTAAATTCCTTAAAATTAATAAATCACCTGGATCAGATGAAATTCCAGCTCAATTTTATAAGGCATTTGCTCCTCACCTCCTACCATACCTGCTCCAGCTAATCACTTCTTTTAGCACATTAGGAACAACTTCTGGTTCATTTACAGAAGCACTATTGTGGTTCTTCCAAAACCCAATAAAGATCCCACTATTGTTTCAAATTATCAGCCAATTTCCTTAATAAATCAGGATTGTAAAATCTATGCCAAAATACTTGCAACTAGATTGACCTCTGTGCTTGACTCTATTGTACATTCTGATCCATCTGGTTTTATGAAACTTAGATACTCTGCAAATAATATCAGAGTGTTACTTCACTCTATTGAGCATGGATCTAATTTCTCAGTCCACTCTGGAGTGCTGGCATTAGCTGCAGAAAAAGCTTTTGATAAAGTTCATTTACAATTTGTATTCAAGTCACTACCTATGTTTAATTTTTGTGAGTCATTTATTTGCATGATATTTACTGTATTTACCAGGCCCTCTGCTAGACTTTTTATAAATGGGCATATTTCTAATCAGGTTTTCCTTTTTAGAGGTACAAGACAAGGCTGTCCTTTGTCTCCTTTACTTTTTCTCATAGTTATAGAATCTTTGCTTACTGCTATTAGAAAATGTACAGACATTAATGGTGTGATTATTAATGATGTTACTATTAAAACATTAGCTTACACAGATGATGTTCTTTTGTTCATTGGTAATCCTGAAACATCCCTTCCTCCCTTTTTTAACATAATATCATAATACTCTCAAATTTCTAGATATAAGTTAAATTAAAATAAAACTGTATTTTTCCTTTAAATGTATACTGAACGCCTGATTGGCTGAAATGATACCAATTCAAGATATCATTTGGTGAAGGGAGACATTTACGTATTTAAGTGCTCTTTTTTCCCCATAATATTAAAAAATCACATTAAATTGTGACGATATTATAACTTATATCAAAGAAAAATTGCCCAAATGGTTTTCTTTACATCTTTCTTGGTGGGGGGAAATGGATTCAATTAAAATTATAATTGCTCCCAAAATATTTTATCTTCTTGCTATGTTGCCGACTCAATTCCTTAGGTCATTTTATAAAACTATTGATAAAAAAATTCTAAATTCATTTGGAATAATAAAACTCCACGCATCAGTTATAATAAGTTGAAAATTGTAAAATGTAATGGGGGTTTTGAATTACCTGATTTTTTAATATGATCACAAAGCTTTTATATTAAAACAGAGTTCTGTTTGGTTTACTCATTCACAATTTACTACCCCCCCCCCCCACATGGGGGGGTGAAGGTTAATAGCTCCATTTCCTCTGGGTACTTTAATAACAATGTCTAATACATCAAAGTGACTTAAGAAATCTTTTATTTTAAAATCCACTAAACTGATCTTCCAGGATTTAGATTTGTTATTTGAATCTCCTGTCTACCGCACCTCGAAAATATCATGATGGTATAATCTACAATTAAAACTTTCTAGAACTATACCATTTTGGAATCCATGGATAGAGAATAGTATTTTCTTTCTTAAATGCTTATATCATGATAATGCCTTTCTCTCATTTAAAGAATTGGAACAAAAGTTTGGTTTACATTCTTCTAATTTTTCCCAATATGAGCTTTTATGTAATTCTATTTTAGATTAATTTTCTGGTAATATTCCTTCGAATACTATTTCTGATTTAGAAATATATATTCAAACAGTAACTACCTCACCTCATGCTGCATCCTTAATCTATAAGAAGATGTATACCTTTCAGGGGAGTAATATTGGTATAATTTCTAACTTTTGTAATAAATAATTATCACTATAATTATCACAAGACATTTGGCAAAAAATCTGGTTAAATGGAGTTTCAAGATGGCTTCCTGTGTCCTTATATCAAACCAATTCTTATATTCTCTTTAACTGTTAATGGACTCCTTTAAATTTATTTCAAGCTAAGCCTTTACCTTTTTCTATTTGCTGGCATTGTAAATTACATACAGGTTAGTTAAAACATATGCTTTATGACTGTAATATAATATTTAAATTTTGGATGGAGGTTTAGGATGTTATCAAACGTATATTCAAATTTTCTGAACAGTTTCATATCCCATTTTGATTTGTAAATCTGCTGTTCTTCCTATGAATATGTCAGTTCCGGAATCTAAACTTTTAGATTTTCTAATTTGAGGAGCTTTTAAATCTATTACGGCTAATTGGAAAGATTCTTCATCACTATCAGTACAAACATGGTGGTCATGGATAGAGTTTATTAGAAGAGGTGCTAGTCCTTCTCTATCTGGTGTTACTCATAATAATTCTGTGCACCATAGATTTTGGAAACCAATTAATCATTATATATCTACCCCTTTTTAATTCATTCCTTTGTTTCGGATTTGTTTATTTCTATATTTATAGGATCTATTATTGTTATTAATAGTATCTCTAGTCTTAATCTTTGAATGGATGATAATCTATATTTTTGTGTTATAATTCCTATTCACTACATGTTACAGATGTTTTCAATCCTTGTATATGTACTCTTGATCCATTGTTAATATTATCAATGATCTTGTATATGTACTGTGACCGGGCAGACCTGCACCCCGGGTCACGTAAGGACAGCACGGACTGGTGGACTGTTTTACCCCCGTCACCTTCTCTCTTTAAATCCCAACAGGAGGACTGGTCTTGGGAAGTAGATCGGCGGTCAGCCGAGGAAAAAGAACCATGTGCCTTTAATTGGGCTTTCTACTGTGACGAGGTCCCGCCCCCTGGGAATGTCACAGAAAGAACAATGGATAAAAATCAGGAAGTATACAACGAGGTGTGCAACATCACCGACGTGGAGGAGGAGAGCAGAGGAGCCACGGTGATAGCGAAGTACAGCGGGAATCCATCCGAAGACAGTGAGGAGCAGCAGTCGGAAGAAAAATCATTGGCTGTGAAGGCAGTGCCAGGAGGCCAACGATTCCACTCATCCCGAGCCACGCTCACAGAGGAACGTGGCTTGTACAGGTACGGTACCGTATCTCGGGCTGGGTTGGGAGGCGGGGACGCCGCTAACCTCCATACGGTACCCATAGCTCACTGTGTAGTATTCCGTGTATTCCCCCCTCCCGTATTCCTCACTCCTACCCCTGTTTTCCGGCACTACACTCACTCACTGTCTCGCCACCGAAATCGTGCACTAAAGAACACGAGTGAAATAGGTGTCTCTTCACCCCCGGCCCTGTTACTATTGGTAATCAGATAGCAGCCTCACTGACGGCCTCTTCTCTGGCTCATTCTTTTGGGCTGCCGCTCCTTTCCCGGGACTGACGAGGAAGCCTGATAGAAGAAGAACCGGCCACTGGGAGACCTGGGACTTTTCTGCCATCATGGATCCCGCCAAGTTTGCCACAGAAAGACTGACTAGTCGAAATAAGCGTGTCTTAAAGAAAATAAAACCTTACCTACCTCGACCCAGTTTACACCCTGTTCATTCCACGCAGCCACATGTACCTAGTTCAGTACTCTTTTTTGTGTTGTTGATCTCATATTATAAAATGCAATCAAATATTGTGAACCTAGCAATTGCAAACTAAAACAGATTAATACAAAATTCTGCATGGGAACTCCAAAGGGCTGAAAAAAGGGTGGGCAGAGGATGTTAAGAACATAGAAAAATAAAATCGCCGCACTACTAACAAAATCGTAATTGTGGGGCAATCGAAGGACTCTCGAATCCTGCGGACAGTAGGACGTAATAGCAACGTTATTAATTAAAGCAGATTCAATAGCATGGAGAAAGAGATAGTAAAGAAGTGAAATACAAGCTCAATGACATTGTTATTTCAAAACATGCCTGCTCTCCAATTAGGCAGTTATTGCCTCACCTTACGTGGAGGTTTTCCCATCAGACTACAACATGCAGGACTGGGTCCACAATGATAGGAAGTTTCTGCCTGAGAACTTAGCTCTTCTTGTAACTGTGGAATGATGAAATGAGTTCCTTTTTCTTTGCAAAGGGCCTCAACCCACAGAATAAAATTACGTTGTGATCCCTCTTGTAAAGACAGTACACAATCTTGACTGTACCCCTTCTATGTTAAGCTCTTGTGGACCAACGCACTGCCTTCTTGACAACTGTGGCCTGCCAGTATTTTCTCTTTGAAGAAAGGAGCAAAGCAGCAAAGTTTGACTTTGCATTTCAAGGTCAGTGCTGACTTATTTTTTAGTGTATTTGGATGCGTTATGAAGTCACGTTGGCTGAATTCACCGCAATTGCGTCTGGAGAGCCTAGAATTTTGGCCAAAGTGTTGCGGACAGACATTAACTTTATTATAATTGTACCTTTACTGTTTCCTTACTGTTACCAATGTCGCGTGGAACCAGCATTGTTTAAACAGTCAACAGAAGTGCTTGTGGACACTGGTCACTGTGAAGAGCAAGAGAGCTTGTCTGCATGAGGAATGCCTAGTATCTCGCCTAACGTATCATGCTGTGATGCGCATGCCATCTGCCTCGTTTGCATTGGAACAACAACAGCTGAAACCAACTAAAGTTTGCTTGAAGTTGAGACCGGCATTTCGTTTTCGTGACTCGTGAAGTGCCTGGAATTGTGTCAACCATTAAACATCATTTTGGATCCATAGATAACTTTCAAGTACAATTTGTTGTATAAGTGAAGCAAAGACTAGCTGTTTCATTGTTGTTGGTTACAGTTGTAGTCTCCTCATCATCCAGTTCTTTCTTCATGCACAAACTGAGTCAAGCGTTTATGATAGAACTACAAAGTCGAGTGCTGTTATAAACTTCTTATCATCCAGCTAGTTTTTGCTCAAGCGAGAACTGACCCTAATTTATATGGAGGTCACACAATTTTACCAATGTTTATAAGTAATAATCTAAACTCTGAATATCTTATTATTAACTCATTATTAAAATATTTTATGTTAGAGTATTACTTAAGATTATTTTGTTGAATTGTTATGTTAAATTTTGTTAGTTTGTTAATTTAATGTTGCCTTTCAGCATGTCGGCGGCCAGTGGTATGAGCCAACCACCACAATTCTTATCTGAACATGGTGAACCAGTTCTTCCTTGGAAAAAATTGAAACCTTTGACTCATATTTATAGCCATATGGGGTGAACAATTTTCTGCTGCAAGGAAATAAAAATAAACTGTTTTACTGCACAACCTTGGAATTGAAGGTAGAAACATTTATGACAGTCTTGATCCTATACCTATTGGGAGAGGTGATGGTGAACCTGGTGACATTTTTTAAATTAGTGTCCTGCTTCTACAAACCCATTTTGGACCACGTCTTAATGTAGTTATGGAGAAACATAAGTTTTTCATGCGAGCACAAGCCAAAGGCGAAAACGTTGGAAATTATGTGGCAGCCCTCAAGCCCTTAGCTCAAACGTCATGTGATTTCGAACAACTGACAGACTCACCTACTCGTGATCAACTAGTACGTTGCACGAATGACATTAGAATTCAAAAGAAGTTATTGTCTAAACACCCTAATTTATAAGAGGCTATCAGCATTGTTGAAAGTATTTAACATACCATTGATTGGGTTGAGGAAATGTGCACCACTGCTTTACCGCATGACAACATTGCAAATGTAAAGGGTTGTGTTTCTATTAGTATTGATTTGGATGATTCATTTTCCACTGTTTGCAAAGTTGCTGGGAAACAAGAAAAGGTTGTAATAAAGAATGACAAACAAAAACGGAATTTTAACAACTTTAGAATGGATACTAAATTGAAGTGCCCCAGATGTGGTAGTCAAAACCATGGACTTAATTTTCCAAATTGTTTTGCAAGAAGTATGTTCTGTACAAATTGTGGTAAAAAGGGTCACTACGCACGTATGTGCAGAAATGCTAAAGTAAACTTTCTTGATGATGAAACATTGTATCCTCAACAAGCCATTCACCACATTACTGATATTGGAAGCCGAGCTGTACATGATGTGCAAAATATTGACAATGATAACATATCATTGCCTAAATGCGATGTCTACATTGACAACATAGCTGTTCCTGTTTTAGTTGACTTAGGTTTACCTTATACACTTATAAGTGACATTTTTTGGGACAACACTTTTGGTAAGGATAACATTAACCAATCACCACCTGATATTAATCATGATGCTTATGGTGGGAAAAGTATTGATTTGGTGGGGTACTCCATTCAAAGCATTATGTTTAAGGGGCGAGAAACTGTTGGAAAAATATATGTTGCCAGAAGAGGTGACAATTTGTTAGGATGGTGTCACCAAAGAAATTTGGGAATTATTATAAATCCCAATGCGCATGAACAAGTAATGTTGGTTGCACGTTTGGGGGATAATCAAGATATCATTGGAAAATATCCTGATGTTTTTAGTGATAAATTTGTACTTCTTAGTGGTTTTAAGCACACATTAATCTTCAAGGCGAAAGCACAACCTGTAGTTCACAAGGTTAGGAAGGTGCCTAATTTAATGTTGGCACCCCTCCAAGAGCAGCTTAATAAACTGTTGGGAATGGGGATCATCGAAGAAATCGAATCCTCAGAACGTTTGGCTCCAATTGTTTTGGTACCGAAAGACAAAGGCAGCAAAATTAGGTGTGTTGACTTAAGAAGTCTGAACAATTACATCTGGGTCAACAGGCAACCTTTACCCAACATAAATGAAGCTCTGGCAAAACTGAGTGGTGCACGTATTTTCAGTATAATGGACTTATCGTCTGCCTACCACCGAGCCATGTTACATAAAGAATCTAGAGCCCTAACCTCTTTTGCCACACGCCTGGGAGCTTACAGATTCATTAGAATGCCTTTTGGGCGGGCTTCTACCGTTGCATGCTTCCAGAGGTTGATGATGAAGGTTTTGTCTGGTATAAATTCAGTGTTATTTTTCCAAGACGATATACTTGTCCATGGTAAAGACAGAGCCACCCATGATGACATACTATTTAAAGGATTAATCAGGTTACAAGAACGTGGGCCCACTTTAAAGAGCGGAAAGTGTAAATTCAGAGTTGAATCTGTGTCCTATGTAAGTCATTCTATCTCCAGTGAGGGGATCAGCCCAAGATTGATTTGGTTGAAGAGATAGCCCAAGCACCGGCTCCAACAAACAGAGACCAAGTCAGATCTTTTCTTGGGTTGTTAGAGTACTACTCTAAATTCATCAACAATTTTGCTTGTGTGGTACAATCTCTGAGAATTTTGCTCAAAAAGGGGGCAGAATTTGCATAGTCAGAGGACTGAGCTCATGCGTTCAACAAGGTCAAAAGTGATATTGCCTGCATGCCTACTTTGGGTCATTTTTATGTTACAAAGAAAACCGTTCTAACTACAGATGCAAGTTTACATGGGTTGGGTGCGGTTCTATCCCAGATTGTTGATGGTACTGAGTAACGTATTGGTTTTGCCTTGCGTCCTCTCAAGGGGGCAGAGGAATGCTACTCTGTGATAGAACAGGAGGCATTAGCTTGCACTTGGGCCATCAATCATTTCAGGTTTTATCTCTGAGGTTTACCTTTCCTAGTTAGGTCTAACCATAAACCATTAGTCCACATGTTTTCTTGTAGAAATGCTGAGAGCACCACTCCCAGAATTAAAAGATGGATGAAAGGACTTTGGGAGTATAATTTCGTGGTGGAATACTTGCCTGGCTTGAAAAATGTTCCTGCTGATTGTCTCTCCAGGATGCCACTTGACAAATTGGTCACTGCAAGTGAAGAGGGGGTTGTAGCGTGGGTCAAAGAATCTGCACTTAGCAAGACCGAATGGGAAGTCAGTTTGGTTACTGACAGTTCCAGAAGAATTGTCATTCATTATGTTGTCAATGGTTGGCCTGTTCTCAATGATGTTCCTCATTGTGCCAGAGGATTTTGGAATGTACGTGATGAGTTGAGCATTGTTGATGGTGAGCTTTGTCATGCTGAGAGGTTAGTTCCCCCTTCAAGCATGCGTGATAAGATAATCAATTTGGCACACAAAGGTCATCTTGGACGCAGCCTTACCAAATCCAGGGTCAGAGAAACATACTGGTGGCTGAAGTTGATCGTCAGGTAGTAGTAGTAGTAGTCAAGGAATGTACTTCTTGTAGCAGCAACGAGAAGTCTAGGAAAGTTAGTTCAGCACCACTTTTTCCTGTTGTACTATCTGAACGACCCTGGTTGAAACTGGCTGTGGACATTGTGGGGCCTTTTAAAGTTCTGTCACCCAGTGATAACTTTTTTGTGGTCTTGGTTGACTATACTTCTAAGTGGGTTTCGGCTTACTGTATGGGTTCTGTAGTAACTAAAAATCATTATTAAGTTTCTTAAGGATGCGTTTGCATGTGAGGGCATTCTTGAAGTTCTGGTAAGTGATAATGGAGTACAATTCACCTCTCAGGAGATGGAAATGTTTTTAAATGAGCTTTCTATTACTCATCACCGCACTGCTCTTTATGCACCTGAAGCTAATGGTTTAGCTGAGAGCATGAATAGGCTTGTAAGGGGTTGTGCTAAAAACTACTGTTGAGGCTGGGTCAACTCTTAAGAATGTCTTACGTGAAAGATTATGGGCTCACAGAATTGTGTCACTGGTTGCATACCATTTTTGAGACTAAAGGGCAGGGTGGCTGGTTCCAAACTTAACCCATTGTGGTTGAGTGTTAGGGATTGGGATGTGATGATCAGTGATCCTAAAGTGCTTGAGTATCAAGATAAATACAAGCAGAGATATGATGCCAAGAAGAGTGTTTGTGATTGAACATGGAGAGTTGGAGATTTGGTATATGTTAAGAAAGCTGTATGGTCTTCTAAAGGTGAAACAAAGTTTTTATGGACCTAAACACATTATCAAAGTCATGAAAAATGTGGTAATTTTGGATGTTGGAAATGTTTGGAGTATGTATCGTCTTTCTTTTTGTAACAGGAAGGAAGAGGACACCAAAGTAGATGCTCAGTCGAGACATTTTCTCCACAGTCAATCTGCGTGCCAGTCAGAGTTTTCTGGTTGTGACAAAAGAATGAGATGTTCTGCTTCATATCACAATGATTACGGGTTGCGATAAAGTTAGTTTTAGTTTTTAACTGTTAAGCCTTTTTGTTCCTTCTATTTTATCTATTTTCATATTTCTGCATTTTTCTCTTCCATTTTTGTTTTCTCTTCTATTTTTTCCTTTCCTTTCATCAATGTGTTAAAGGGGGAGGTGTGTTGTAATTTCTCCTTTAATTGGCGATGCACATTTAGAATGTAAGTGCACCACCAGAATTCTGGGTTGAGGATTCTGTTTGATGTTATGTGGAGAGGCTCTGGTTGTTGGGCGTCTCCTCTGGTGGGTGCAAATAAACCGATGTTGAACAATTTCCTAGTATCATTGTATACTTTCAACAGATTACATTCAAGTGCAGGGTTGGTGCAATTCTATGTAGTAGTTTTTGCTGTAGGGCTTAACAACATGTTTACAGAAATCTAAATAAGAAACATAATTTTCAGGTAGGCCCCACCTGGATTAGCTCCACTTAGCCAATAGGAATGAAACTTTCCACGATCAAGCTTACGTCACCATATACTTTTTTGTAAAGTTACTATAGCCTTATAGCCTGCTGCCGAGGGCTAAGCCGATTGCTAAAGACCATAAACTGAGTTGACTATAACAACCAATACAGCCCAAGGCACAAGGTCTATAAAGCTATTAGAACATTCCAACTACTGAGAGTAGAGTTTTCTAAATTAAAAAAGAGAAAAACATAAAGACAAGCATAGGAATGTTAGATCAGAAGGCTTATACCAGACAATATTAGCCCTGAGCCACTTCATTATCTTCAGTGGAACTCCCAGCATTTCATTGTTCAATGATAGATTAGATCATTGGAAATTTGAGAGCTCCATTGACGACAATGGAGTTGCTCCTGGCATATAATGGCTGGTATAAGCCCTGAGCTCTAACATTCTAATGTTTGCCTTCATATTTCTCCCTTTTACATTTAGAATATTTTACCCTTAGTGGGTGGAATGTGCATATAGCCTTGTAGCCCTGTGCCTCGGGCTATACCGGGTTTTAAAGGCTCTCTACCTTGTTATAGGCCCTCGCCTGAGACTTGGGTCTATAACTCAGGTTCAGGGCCCTTAAAACCAGTATAGCCTGAGGCACAGGGCTATAAGGCTATATGAATACTTTTCCTATGCCATGTTCATCACAGCTTTAACCACAGAGACCCTGGCTAATGCTGCCTATTATGAGTGGTCTACTACGGAAAATTTTGCTCACCGGACCTGCTTGGAGGCACCTTCATTCTTGCTGCCTGTCGTCGTTGGACCATCGGGAGACCACCTGTGGCCGCTCTCCCTGCCGGCCACGCCCCCTGACAGTGGACAAAGCTGCACTCTTTCCGCTACCCAGCGGGAAATTTTGCTCACCGGACCTGCTTGGAGGCACCTTCATTCTTGCTGCCTGTCGTCGTTGGACCATCGGGAGAACTCTACAACTTGCCGGACCCGCTGCGCGGGTCCCGCTGTGCCTACAGTCTCCGTGGGGCGTTGGGAGGCGAACAGAATACCCTTGAACCCCTAGCGCACCGGCAGGGCTGCGAGCAGTCTAGCAGGGACTCCATTGCCCAGGAGTCCCTGCGTGCTACACCTGTGGCCGCTCTCCCTGCCGGCCACGCCCCTTGCCCTGTCCTGTCCTATCCCTATTTAAGAGGGTGGAGCAACCGCTGCGCGGTAGCGCGCGGGAGCGCCCGGGGCGAAGACCGGGCAAAGAGCGGGCCGTTTGAGGCCGTTCGAGGTCTAAGAGGTCTGGGCTGGGCCATTCTCCTTGATTTGTTGATTATTGTTGATATATTCTATTTGTGCCACATCGCCCACTTTAACACCCACCATGTGTTCACGGGGTAGTCGCAGCAAGACAGCCAAGGGACTTAATAAGACCAATGGAACCCTAGATGATTTCCTCACAAAGACCAATTTGGCCATTGATGTGGAAATCAGCAAAATGCAACATAGGGTTTCCTTAGAATTAGATGCTGCGTGCAAGCTTTCCCTGAACCTAACCTCTTCCAAAAAATCATCTTTGGGGAATCTTGCCTTAGCTCTGACTCCTGAGCGTATATCAGCCCCCCGCCCATTGTTAACGCTGGCAGATATTCACCATGTTCCAACCACATCCCCACTTGATCCACCTTTGAATCCAACACTATCACCTCTAAAGCCCTTGGAGGAGTCCATACCCTATACCCCTGTGGCCGGCATAGGCTTTCCCACTAAAGCCGATTTGTCCAAACCAGCAGTAAACACTAAAAAAGTTTCTATACTAAAGAGGAGATGCCTTGCTCGATCTATCTATGCTCGTAAAAAGGCAAAAATTGCAAGATCTCAGTTCTTTAATAGTAGACGACCATTGGTCACATATGGGGCGGGTGAAGAAGCTCCTAAAACTAACATCACCACCCTGGGTAAGGAAAACGACACAGGTTCACGTAGTGTCATGTTAGACCTTACTACGGGAATCACCCAAGATAAGATTGAGGTAGGGCCCCCAGAGGGCAGGGTGAGTGAGTTGGAGAAGGATAGGAGGGGAGATGAAGAATTCCTCAAAACTGTTTGGGACACATTAAAACAGCTACTTACTCCCCTTGAACTTAGACTCTCCCGAATTGAAAACAACCTACTAGAAATGGATAAGACTATAGTCACATTGGCTAGTTTAGGTCTTCAACAAATGGAAGCTAGGTTTCCCCAGGGTGAGGGTTGTACCCTTCAGGTTCAGGAGTCAGAATTCCCGGCTTTGCCCCCCCCCAATATCTAAACCTATACCCAAACCCCGCACCAAAGTTTGTAGCTTCACTGCTACTAATCCAAGTCCTACAGTCCCGAGCGCCCGTCCCCCCCAGAGTGTAGCCCCATTAATGCCAAGACCCCAAACTGTTTCACACCAGTCTAACCAGCCAGCAACCAAGAAATTATTCCCTCAGCAACCTAGTCGACCAAATTTTCGTGGCGGGTATATTGATTTACCACCTGAGGCTGGGCCTTAAGTTATAGTATTAGCTGGTGTGCCCGCCCTTGGTCCACAAATCCAAGAGAACCATTGGTCCCTAAAAAACAAGATCATTCACTGGCTTAATACAAATAGACAGCTCCCTAACCACCTAAGAAGCCGGGTATTAATGGTGCGTAGAGTACCATGGGTGGGTCCCACACGCAAGTCCATTGCTGGCGATTGTATAGTAGTGTCCCTCGCAGATCCCCGCACAGCTCAGCATCTCAGTTCATGGGCCTCATGTGATGATGACTCTTCTATTGTTGTTAGACCCCTCACTTTTTTCTATCCCCCTCGATAGCAGATTGTGATGGAGGGGTCCTGGTCAACAGTCCAAAACTCTAGACAGAAAGGACGAAGAGATGGCTGGCAAAGCCAAAACAACTGGTGGCAAGGGGCTCCTACTTCTAACATGTTTGGCTGTTTGGATGAGGTCGATTGACTTGGGGGGATTGATGCATCAATACACCTCATGGAACCAACTCCCCCTCAAGCAATTGTCCCCCACATTCCGCCAGTAACCTGTTTGGATTGTGTAACCTCACGAAACGGCCCTAGCATAACCCTGGATCATGTTAACATTTCCACTTTAACCAGGCCAGGGGCTCTGGGTCTATCTAAGGTTATTCCACTTAGTAGCTCGTTAAATGCATTTAAGGTGGCCTCATGGAATATTGCCGGATTGAGGGGTCGCCTGGACAGCGACGATTGGGTAGATTTCATTTCTACGCATGATATCGTCGCTTTTCAGGAAACTTGGTCAATCGTTCCCCTATTTAGGGTAGGCTACCTGAACTATCACAAACCAGCCACACAAGGCCCCAGGGGTAGGGCTTCGGGAGGTCTCACTGTATGGATTAGAAACTCTCTGGGTCTCCGTGTTAAAGAAATTCTGGTGGAGAATGCTGACATCCTCTGTATTATCCTGAGTAAGGACAACTGCAAGGACATCACCCTAATTAATATCTATGCTCGAGGTTGTCAGGGTGGGAGGAAGCAACCAATCCTTAATGATCTTGAACATCTCCTGAATAAGTACAAAGGTGATCATCTTGTCGTAGTGGCAGGTGATCTGAATTGCTCATTTGAACCCATCCTCAGTCTGGCTGAAGATGTGGGAATTGATGAAGATACTGCCTGGAATATTCCCCCACTAACTATAAGTAAGGGTGTCAGGGGCACGGAGGCTGCCCTCCACTGGTTGGGTCTCTGCCTGGAGTGGGGGCTTCGGGCAGTGAATGGCCGCACCCCGTCGGACAAGCTAGGGAAATCTACCTTTGATAATGGGACTAGTGCTAGTCGTATTGACTATATATTGGTCAATATTGAATCCTGGTCACATGTGATGGATATGGTAGTAGAGACCAGGCCAGAGAGTAATCATAATCCCCTCTCCCTGGGGCTCAGGGTTCCCGGACTGGGTGGTCTCTTAATTGAAACAGCCTGTGTAACGCCTGATTTAGTCCTGTGCGATAACAAAAGACGGGTCAAATGGACTAGGGTCATTACTGACCCAGAGCTCATTTGTAAAATTGAGGAGTTGGTTCTAGACACAAGGAGTAGGATGACTGTACTATCCCCGCTTGGCGGAGCCGATTCCCCCACCATCGATCTTCATGAGAAGTGTTTTGCGGCACTTAAAAATCTTCTTACTAGGCCACATAAAAAAAACAAGAAAGATAAACCACACAAAAGATGGTATAATAAGAACTGTAGAGAAGCTCATAGCAAATTGATAGCAGCTGTTAAAACCAGGATAACTTTTGATATCAGGGAAGCTAGGCAGCTTTACAAACACACCCTTTGGGCAGCTAAGAGGGACTGGGAGGACTCCTACTGGTTAGATCTCCTCAAAGCCTGCGAGTCATCTAACCAAGTAAAATTTTAAGAAATAGTTAGATGGGGCAGGGACTCGGACTCCCAAATACCAGTAAACCATGTTTCCGCTCTGGATTGGGTGGATTTTTTTTCTGCCCAATTTAAAGATATAAACGCCGAACAGGAACTGGCATCCGAGCCTGCAGTGGGGATATTGCCAATATTTTCTGGGGATAGGCTTACTTTTTCCGCGTCAGATACGACATTTGCCCTAGGTTCTGTCCAGTCTGGCAAAGCCCCAGGTTTAGATGCCATACCTGCGGACCTTTTTTAATCAAATCTTGATTTATGGGTTCCATACATTACAACACTAGCAAATTCTATCACAGCAGGGGCCAGGATATCCCAATCCTGGAAAGGTGCTGAGATACTTCCAGTATATAAGAAAGGGGATCGATCATTACCTAATAACTATCGTCCCATAAGCCTGATCGACTCTATTCAAAAAATTGTATCAAGAATGACCTTAGCAAGGGGTGGCTGGGGTGGATTGAGCAGAACAACATACTCTCCCCCATGCAGGCAGGGTTTAGATCAGGCACCAGCACCTTAGATCAGGTGTTCCGACTCACCATGCTCTATTGGAAGGTGGTCTTCTTGGGCGGTGGGGTTATCTATGTGTCGATCTTAGGTCGGCTTTCGACTTAGTTCCTAGGGCAAAACTATGGGATGCCCTCAGACTTATGGGCCTCCCCTTAGAACTCCTAGAACTAGTCAGGCGCTTACATGAGGATCATTTTGCCCAGGTAAGGTGGGGGAGACAGGGCCAGGTGACCAGTGGTTTTCCTGTCCAACGAGGGGTGCGCCAGGGCTGCGTGCTGGCCCCCACCCTGTTTCTCCTTTTCATCAACCAGGTAGTTGCATTTTTTACTAACACGCAAACAGATGCTCCTACCCTGGGCGGATTTAAATATCCGATGTTAATATTCGCCGACGACACCCTGCTCCTCTCCAAAACCCGGAGTGGTTTACAGACAGCCCTGAATAGATTTGCTGAGTTTTGTAAGATTAATGATCTGCAGATCAATGTTGATAAAACCAAATTTATGGTTTTCAACAAAAATAAACCAATTAAAAGTTCGGTTACCTTGAATAATGCCCCAATTGAACAAGTTAAGGTCATGACATATCTGGGGGTGACCCTTGATCATCAACTTAATTGGAACCCACAGTTGGAGGCTTTAAAACTTAAATTTACTCGCCTTACGGGATGCTTACTGCAGGAACAAAAAAAATCCCTGACCAAACGCATCACACCAGCGTTAAAAATTTATGAGGCCAAGGCTAATGCTGCTACCCTGTATGGAGCTGACATCTGGGGTTACAAGGACTTGTCAGCACTGACCATAGCACAGAATAGGTTTCTACGGAACCTGGTTGGGCTTCCACAATCCTCACCAATAAAACCACTGCTCCTAGACCTAGGTTGTAGACCTTTGGACGAGATGGCGCAGTTTCGTCTCGTGGCACTCTGGCGTCGCCTTTGGACGACTCCAGAGCTTAGCCTCTTTGCCCATGAGTTTGATGAGATCAAATCATTCTGGGGTGCTCATAGAATTCCATGGCTCCGAGAGGTGAAACAAATATTGCATTCAATGGGCCTCTCTGAACTGTGGACATATCCTGAATGCTCTAGGTTTCCATCGAAACAAGAGTTTAAGGATCTTTTCTGGGCTACAAAAAAATCTACACTGGTCACTCACTCATCGAACAACAGTCTAACGGGACTTTTTTTAACACATAAGGTAACACCGTCCCTTGAGCCCTATTGGGATTTGATTTGCAAAACCCTAGACCGTAAACTGTATCATCAGTTTCGGGTGGGTACATTGCCTATCAACTCCTTTACTACGAAATGGGCGAAGAATGGAAGTAATAAATGTCCTTTTTGTCCCGACCAGGTAGAAAGCATTGGCCATCTGTTTTTTGCATGCCCGGTATATCGATCTCCTCGATTGAAATGGCTGAAACCTATATGTATAACCTTGAATTGTTGGGGACATCGTGATGCCCTGCTGAAACTACGTGATATACGAACTGAAATGTCTGTGATTTGCGTAGCCAAATTTTTGGGGTGGGCGTGGCTGATCCGTTCAAGGAAAATGAAAACCCTTTTAAATTAATTGTCAGGAAATGATTGTATGTCGATTATTGCTATACTTTTTTTTATATATAAATCGTGGGCATGTTTGCAGTAGTTTTTAAAACATTTTTATGTAATGTATGTCGTCTTTTATGAATTTTATTCGAAATAAAGACTAATGAAATGAAATGAAATGAGTGGTCTACTAGTTTTATCTGAAGCCCTTGTGTGCTACTTCTAAAAAAAGATTTCTAGAGCTCCACTAAGTCTTATATATCAGGTATTACATGCAACTGGATTAGCGCAATTTAGGCTCCCCCCTAAATGCCACAATTATACAAATATATGCACATAACTTCACTGTGTGCCTCAACTTCATTAACATGTGTGAAGCATTTAAATGCTTGAATGAAACTTAATCATTGTAGAGATTAAAGATTTCTATACATGTGCACTAATGTTTAATTGAAATGTAAAAACATAGTTTTTTTCACGTTTTACCTTAATTTTTCAAGTTATATGTGTGTATGTATAATCATGTATCTGAAGTGCATATTAACTGCTAACTTAACTTAGCCTGACTACATGCCTTTATTGAAATGCATTTTGCTTTGCCAGCATGTTCTTTCTTTCTTTGCAGGTGTATTATCATGATTCTTGTTAGGGAAAGGCTTATTGTTTGCATTAGACTGATAGTGAGGCCTGGAGGAAAGAACTTTGTAGTGAACGTGGAGAATTATTGTTTGAAAGACGCCTTCTGTTCTTCATGTACCAGGACGGAGAGATGTTCAAGGTAGAGAATTACAGTTAAGTATCAATGCAATGGGAAACTGAAGGGATGTTGTAGATACACTGAAGTAATGATTGATTGGTTCCTGGTGGTGTGAAATGAGAAATAAGGACATTTCTGCAGTTCCTGTTAGTTTTAAAATTGGTGTTCTAACAGTTATGAGCAGAGCAGATTTCCTTTAGACTCTGAGAGGTACAGGCCTCTCTGTTTGCCTTATTCTTCCAAGTGTGAAGCGTTATGTTCCGTTTCCCAAGACTTCTACTGAAGTTTGATCATGCTGACACCCTCTATGCTCCTGAACCCTAGATAGATATCTCTGAGACTAATTCATGTTCATGCTTTAATCTGTTTCTTTATTGTTGCGGCTATCACAATTCTGTGTCTCATTTTATTGTGACTCAACTTACTGAGATATTTCGCCTTATCTGCTGTATTGCTGTACCTATTGAACTAATTATTGGCTAGCATATATACTGGATTGATTGGTAATCCAAAATAAAGTCCTTTAACCACATTTGGCAATTCTTGGTCCTTATTGTGCAGACACATTGGCTTCAGAAATTAAAAAGTATTGTTGATGTCTTCTCCCTTGCATTACTTGATGTCAACCAAAGAAGGTCCAAACGACCAATGTGGAAAAATCTTTGACGACCTTACTCAGAGAATATGTTGTAAATCCCAGCGCTCTTTCACAACCATTAAAGCTGTTTCATTGCATATCAAAAGGGAGAAAGATCTAACTGGAGAAAGTTGCTCATGTTCAAGACAAAATAATTTGGTGTAGAAGCAGAAAATATGCAACCTAACTTGTTCAAAATTGTTCAAAGTATAATTTAGAAAAGTCAGCACTTTTGCAGAACACATTCAAGAAGTATGCAATATTGAAAACAGGTGAGATGTTTGTGGTTTAATATGTGTGTGTACATTCTTTGGCACGCCAGTTATGATGCACAGGCCTATGGGATGGGCTAACCCGCCTGTGAGAATACTACTAGATTCAGCCTACAGGTTGGGAGGAACTCAATAAGGGGATTTAAAATATGTACAAATTCAGACATAAATGCACCCTGTGGCAAGCTCTGCACAACCATTTCTTTAATGGTTTCCTAGCTCATTTTCAGAACGAAAATGTAAGTAGTGCACATTGTAGTCAAGTCCATTTTCCACGTTTTCTACAAAACATTGCAATAAAGAACCTCAATCCATAGGCTCCAGTCAAGTGTAACCAAAACAACAGCACCTTTAAAGCAATGGGCTATTAAATGCATGCACAGCACTGAAACATACTGGGCCGTATCACACAAAATCAGCACTGAAAGTGCTAGTTTAAGACAATGTAGGCCACGGCCACCAATGACATTAGGTGAATTTTGAATGAAGATGACCGCCCTTGTCCTCCTGACCTCTTTGCTTTGTTTGACACAGTCTTCCATAATATCCTGTTCATCAGAATGAGTGAGGGTGGTTTAGGGTGCACAATGTTCAAGTGGTTCTTCTCTTTTCCAGCTGACTGATAGCCACCTTCCTCTCTTCTTTCAACTCATTGTTTGCGGAATTCCATTGCGGTCTCCATTAGCCCAACCCTACTCAATCTCTATGGTGCTCCCCTGGCTGTCCTCCTTACATCCTTTGGCTTGTCATAGTTTGCTTATACTGACAACACACACATTATTTTCAGAGTCAAAGCCCCCTTTCAAGTTTCGCAGACACAATGTCAAAACTGTTTTCATTCTTCAGCCAACTGGATGAAATCCAACTCACTGTCTAAATACTGACAAAACTGAGGTCCTAATTTTCGGTAAATCGGAAATCTGGCCTTCATTCTGGTTGCCCACTTCTTTTGGCTCACATCCTGCTCCTGCCACATCTACAAGCAGTTTGAGAGTGGTAACCTATGTTTATTTGCTTAAGATTCTAAAAAAAAAAAACTTATCTTTTTCATTTATTTGCCAGGAAGATCTTAGTTCAGCCTCATATTTTGAGTGAGTTACGCTACTGTAATTTGTTATATGTTGGTCTTCCTCAAACCTCCATACCAAGGTTGCAAAACAATCAGACATGGAAGCTCGTATGACTACTGGTGCACCTACATTTTCTAGGGCATCTATACTGCTTCAGTCACTTCAGTAACTACCCATTTCATGACGTGCAATCTTAAAAAAAGTTGAGGGGCTGATTACGAAGTCAGTGGGACCGATATCGACATGCTATCGGTGTCGGTCCCACCAACATCTATACCCGAGCTTGGACCACCACATTACGATGCGTTCAGTCTTACTGCATTGCCTCAGGAATTGACTGGTCGGATCGCATTCTTCACAATGGAGGCGGTGCCTTCCCAGGTACCTATATAAACAACAAGAGAGAAAGGGCAAAGTGGAATACTCTCACACCCCTTGGGATAATCATTCAAGAACAACTAAAGAGTATCCTTAACTATAATATTCATAAAGCACAAAAAGAGGAGAGGTGAGACAGCCAGTCCACCACCACCCATAAGTGCCCAACGCAAAGAATATTAGCTGTGTCAAAAAAATAAAAGGTTGTGAATTCTCAGTGAGGAAAAGGAACCGTCAGACACCCACACATGGTAGGTAGCCGTTTGTCTTCATCGGGTTCCTGTTGTTAGTACGTGTAGAAGTACAACAAACCAAAAAGGTGCAAATAAAATGAGTGTAGACCACTCCCTCAACCAAAACTTTTAATAGAGGGGTGATTCGAACTCAAGTAAAAACGGTGTAAATGAACGGACAAAAAAGGGTTAAGTAAATTTGAACCCTCTGTCCAAAAAAGTCGGTCGACATGTTTCAGCTTTTGAGTCCTAATCAACTCAGCATTCTTCAGGACCAGTAATATATTCTCTCCCAAAGCGGCAGAGCCCACCCTAAAGTGCCTACTCACATTGGGAGGAAAGTTATCAACTATAGATACACGTTTACCAACTTCAAATCGCTGCACTGGTAAATCTCAGGTGCAAAACCCTCTGTTCTACGAGGGATATGGAATCTGAAATGAGACCAAGAAAACAAAATGGATAATAAACAATTACGTATTTTCCTCACTTTCAAGTTTTTTTACATCATTTTATCTTTAAACTACCCATCATACACCCAGTGACACAGACAAATCAATGTGTACAGACACATTATATACCCCTATCCATTATGTAAAGGGCACGTTCAAATTTGAGCCACTAACTTGATAGTAGTGATCTTCGTCTTGCTCAACGTATGTTTACACGCATTATCCTAAAGCATTTGTTATGCATAATGCATTTAGATCCTGGCTTGACCTTCTTGCCCACAATCTTTATATAGTTATAAAGTTAAAAACAACAGTTTTCCTTTGAGAAGTTGAATAGGGGCCACCAGGACTGCGCATCCCTATCAATGAGTACATATTTACATCACGCCTTAATAACTGGACAAACTCTGGTGCATGTATTACGACATTCGTCAGTCTCTACACTTACTCAGTTTGTTTTCCAACTGCTTCCTAAACACAGGGAAGGAGAAACCTTCGCCTCAGGATCTGTTTGGAAAAACAAACTTCGAATCATTTTCTTTTTCAATATCGCCAATTAGTATAAATTCGATTTTAAATTCGCTTATAAAGCCTGTGTTGTCAACCTAAATAGTTGTACATTATCAGGGTGACTTACTCAGTCAATCCTAAAAAACATCTTCCTGAGTCCGTGGTGGGGGAATTCTTCACGTCAGCATCTATCAAAAATAACGTGAAAGAAGGGTCAATTCCCTTTTATGTGGATGCATCTATCTATGGTTATCAGCGTATTTTCTTTATAATTTCCTTATTGCATCTCTACTCCAGATAGAAGGTATCCCTCACGATTTTTACATTACTGTGATGACATTACTTGTTGCCCACTTAACGGTTAACCCTCGTTTGTTATTCAATATGCGGAGGCAAAGTCCCTCTCACGAAGCAAACGGTCCCACTGTTAGTCTACGTACCGTTTGTATCGGGCGTCTAAATGCTTGTAATTAAATAGAGTTAGACAGGCTACCACGTGCAAATGGAGATTCAAACTACATAAAAAATCATGTTTAAACTCACTCGCTGGCTGACGGCTCCCCGCCTATCCACCTAGTCTGGGCTCTTCCACGGCTCGTAAACAACCCGGCCCGTGGTAAACGCCCTCTTTTAACCTTACACGACCCAATGCGACCTGCGTGCTTAGGAACCACGTGGTCTTGTCCGATCGCGTTTTTTGCAAATTTAAAGCCGAAGTAACTTTGTTCACTGGTGATTTAGCACTATAAATATCATTGCGTATTTACTGCAATGACATATTTTCTTCAGAGGGCACCTTTCATCATAAGGCGCTTTCTATTTAAAATGAAGACCCACTGCGTGTAAATGTATATGCACCCACAGTGGGACGCCACATTCACAGAAAGCTCCATTCTAAATTCCTGTATGAAATAAATAATCCGTAACAGATTTATTCTGACTGAGCAGCATGTATTCAAAATCAAATCACTGTATGTCTATGCCTCGTCAATAGACGGAGATGTCACACTAAAATGAGTACTTTTAGCAGAAGAATAATTATATTTCTCATTCACTATTAGTTGTATGTCATTATATGTTCTCATATCCAAAAACAGAAACTACATGTATGTTACAGGGCTATGATGGATCGTCTGACTATGTTCTTGCATGGTAAAAAATGAAACATATGGTCACTCATATTCAACGTATCACCGTATTTTTACCATGTAATAGCCCCGCCTCCATTAGTGATCAAACATTCCATTTACAACACTCTGAACAGGAATGGGTCAGCGCATCATCACGGACCTCCAGGGAATATCATCGTTGAGTCCGTGACGGTGAGTTGCCAAACGGTGTACCCATCTTTGTTCTTTTTCAAAAATGGAACTTTCATTGCTCTGCTCAAGATGTTCTATTATGGTCCATTTTAAATCATTCGGACCATGCCCCCGTTCTAGAAGGTGTGCTGTCAATTTGGTTGTGTTCCTCTGGCACCTTACATTGCTTCGATGTTCTCCTATACGTAGTTTTATTTTTCGTGTGGTCATGTCCACGTATTTCAAATTGCATGGGCAGACTATCAAGTAAGCCACGTTACTCGTATTGCAGTTAGTATGGCTCCTAAGGTGCCAGATTTTACCTTCTTCCAAGTCAAGGGTTTTGGTTGCCGCAGTCAAATGACACACACTACATCCACTGCATGGGTAATGACCCACTACTGGTGGCAAACCCCAGGTGGTGAGCACATTTGGATTCTGTATTGCGTTTCTGTTTCTGGGGCGGGTGTGGACTAGAGCGTCCTTCAAACTTCTGTCACGTCTGTAGGCAAACAGTGGTTTTTGCCACTCGAGGCCATTGCTGGTCAAAATCCTCCATTGCTTCTTTATACTGCGATTTACTACATTTGAAATGTTGCTATATGTAGTTACGCAAGTCAGCGGTGTTTCAGGTTCTTCTTCTCTTGTATTATCTTCTAGAAGGGCTTCCCTGTTTTGATTTCTGGCCCTCTTCAACTTTTCTTTAGGATTTTTGCTGGATACCCCCTGTGTGTTAATTTATCAGTCAGATCCTTAGCCTGCTTCTTATAGTCATTAACACTGCTACAATTTCTACGTATACGTAAGTACTGACCATAAGGCAAGTTTTCGCTCAAAGGGCGCGGATGAAAACTCGTAAAGTGGAGCAGGTTATTCTTGCAGGTGGGTTTAAAATACGTCTTAGTTGTTAAATGGTCACCAGTCCTGGTGATCGTGCCATCCAAAAACTCGATGGTATCTCGACTATGCTGGTGGGTGAACCTCAGATGAGGATCACAGGTGTTCACCCAATCGAAAAAAGCCAAAAGGCTCTCCTCGATTCCCTTCCATATCAACAGTACATCATCAATGGATTACATTGAGAGTGTATGGATTGGTATTGCCCAAAATATGGGTTTTCTCAAAATTGTAGACGTATAGTCCAGCAATACTAGGGACAAAAGTACTGCCCATAGAAGTCCCTGTCTTTTGCAAGAAGATCTGATCTCGATACTGGAAATAGTTTCGTTTTAAGGCCAGGGTTGCACACTCAATGACAAACATTCTAGAGGTTTTATATTCCCACGTAGTTTGTTCCAAAGCATCCGCCAAAACCTTCAATGTAGCATCCTGTGGAATGCAGGTATACAAGCTTTCAATGTCTAGAGAGACAAGAAAGCACGTCTCCTCAGGCAGTTTTACTGTCAAAAGCATTGCCAGTAAGCTCTTAGTATCCTTAATATAGGTGCTCGTCGATTGTATCAAAGGTTTGAAGAAAAAGTCGCAATATTTAGAAAGGGGTTCTAAAAGAGACCCGATACCCGAAACAATGGGTCTTCCAGGGGGTGGAAGACGGTTCTTGTGGGTATTGGGTAGACAATAAAAATACGGAAGTTTTCCTTCAGAACTTGTGAGGAAGTCTGCTTCGTGTTTGCTGATATAATCATCTCGTTCAGCAGTCATCACTAATTCAACAATCTCGTCCCTAAGTGATGATGATGGATCCTCTTCCAAAATTGAATAACTCCTTGTGTTACTAAGGAGGCGTCTACATTCAAAAAACTCACTGAGTTCACAAAACAGTTTGAAGCGATCAAGGCGTGATGTTGGTATGAAGCCTAACCCTTTCTCCAAAACCGATTGTTCATCAGGATTCAAGATCCTGCTAGACAAGTTTGTGACTAAACTTACATGTTGCTGGGACCCGCTCTCTGCTCCTGCGTTTTGCTGCGTGTGTTGTCTCCCACTGCCTCTGGTGTCTGCCAACGTACTTGGTTCCCTCCCAGTCTCTTGCCCCGGCCTCTCTGGCCAAACCCTAAAAAATGTGGGGGATACATATTTGGTTGAAACTGGGGAGGTGGGACAAAATGTGGATTCCAGCCCATCTGCGGTGGAAAAGGTGGGTGACTATAAGGATTTAGGTGAAAAACTCAATTCCCTTGCTATTGGTACGGGAACCAATTGGGGCTATTTTGTGGTCTTCTACCTCGGCCTCTCCCTCGCTGTTTATTGCCAAAGCTCCCTACACTTGACCCACTGGAATTTGAATCATCTGAAACGTCAGAATTGTAATTGGTACGGTCAGGTGGTGTATATTCAGCACTTGCATAGGGATATACTTTAGCATGCAACCATTTTTTTAAATCCTTTTGGAACTGTTGGATTTTAGACTGCGCCAGATTGTCTTTATATTCATTCAGTTCTTTATTGAACTCATCTAGTTTTTTCTTTAAACCCGTTACTGTGGTCTTAATGTGGGTTTCTGTTGCCTGGATCTCTATAAGAAGGGCCTCCGAGAGCCGAAGTGCAGTTTTTATAATCAGGAGAGCCCAAGCATGAGTACAATGCCAGGCTATCTGGGCCCATTGTGTTATAAACACGCTATCACGCTATCCTCTAAAAAGATACAGGGTGCATTGTTCACTAGAAAACCTTTTGGAGCAATCTTATTAGTCAGGTACTCCTTCATCATGGTGCCATGTAAAATAGCTCTAATCCGATTCTTTTTTTGTTCGCCCAATTTATCCCAGTCAGAGGTCTAGGGTATCGTGTGGGTCACCAAAGGATCTGCAAACAAAGTAGGGTCATTGAGAATGGCATCTGCCTCTTCTCTTGAAAAAGAAAGACCTGAGTCTTCCATCATGTCAGCGTGGTATATGTAATTCTCAAAGGAAATCTGTAGAGTTTGAAAAAAACCATATATATATATATCCTTTCTTCAAACATTCTTAGTTCTCTTGCAGCTGCACGCTGCCGAACCTATATAAACAACAAGAGAGAAAGGGCAAAGTGGAATACTCTCACACCCCTTGGGATAATCATTCAAGAACAACTAAAGAGTATCCTTAACTATAATATTCATAAAGCACAAAAGGAGGAAAGGTGAGACAGCCAGTCCACCACCACCCATAAGTGCCCAACGCAAAGAATATTAGCTGTGTCAAAAAAATAATAAAAGGTTGTGAATTCTCAGTGAGGAAAAGGAACCCTCAGGCACCCACACATGGTAGGTAGACGTTTGTCTTCATCGGGTTCCTGTTGTTAGTACGTGTAGAAGTACAACAAACCAAAAAGGTGCAATTAAAATGAGTGTACACCACTCCCTCAACCAAAACTTTTAATAGAGGGGTGATTCGAACTCAAGTAAAAACAGTGTAAATGAACGGACAAAAAAGGGTTAAGTAAATTTGAACCCCCTGTCCTAAAAATCGGTCGACATGTTCAGCTTTTAAGTCCTAATCGACTCAGCATTCCTCAGGACCAGTCCACCCAAAACCCACAAGAACCATCTTCCACCCCCTGGAAGACCCATTGTTTCGGGTATCGGGTCTCTTTTAGAACCCCTTTCTAAATATTGCGACTTTTTCTTCAAACCTTTGATACAATCGACGAGCACCTATATTAAGGATACTAAGAGCTTACTGGCAATGCTTTTGACAGTAAAACTGCCTGAGGAGACGGGCTTTCTTGTCTCTCTAGACATTGAAAGCTTATATACCTGCATTCCGCAGGATGCTACATTGAAGGTTTTGGCGGATGCTTTGGAACAAACTACGTGGGAATATAAAACCTCTGGAACGTTTGTCATTGAGTGTGCAACCCTGGCCTTAAAACTTAACTATTTCCAGTATCGAGATCGGATCTTCTTGCAAAAGACAGGGACTTCTATGGGCAGTACTTTTGCCCCTAGTATTGCTGGACTATACGTCTAAGATTTTGAGAAAACCCATATTTTGGGCAATACCAATCCAAACACTCTCAATGTAATCCTGTGGCAGAGGTACATTGATGATGTACTGTTGATATGGAAGGGAACCGAGGAGATCCTTTTGGCTTTTTTCGATTGGGTGAACACCTGTGATCCTCATCTGAGGTTCACCCACCAGCATAGTCGAGATACCATTGAGTTTTTAGATGTCACGATCACCAGGACTGGTGACCATTTAACAACTAAGACGTATTATAAACCCACCTGCAAGAATAACCTGCTCCACTTTACGAGTTTTCATCCGCGCCCTTTGCGCGAAAACTTGCCTTATGGTCAGTACTTACGTATCCGTAGAAATTGTAGCAGTGTTACTGACTATAAGAAGCAGGCTAAGGATCTGACTGATAAATTAACACACAGGGGGTATCCAGCAAAAATCCTAAAGAAAAGTTGCAAGAGGGCCAGAAATCAAAACAGGGAAGCCCTTCTAGAAGATAATACAAGAGAAGAAGAACCTGAAACACCGTTGACTTGCGTAACTACATATAGCAACATTTCAAATGTAGTAAATCGCAGTATAAATAAGCAATAGAGGATTTTGACCAGCAATGGCCTCGAGTGGCAAAAGCCACTGTTTGCCTACAGACGTGAGAGAAGTTTGAAGGACGCTCTAGTCCACACCCACCCCAAAAACAGAAACGCAATACAGAATCCAAATGTGCTCACCACCTGGGGTTTGCCACCAGTAGTGGGTCATTACCCATGCGGTGGATGTAGTGTGAGTCCTTTGACTGCGGCAACCAAAACCCTTGACTTTGAAGAAGGTCAAATCTGGCACCTTAGGAGCCATACTAACTGCAATACGAGTAACGTGGTTTACTTGATAGTCTGCCCATGCAATTTGAAATAAGTGGGCATGACCACACGAAAAATAAAACTACGTATAGGAGAACATCGAAGCAATGTAAGGTGCCAGAGGAACACAACCAAATTGACAGCACACTTTCTAGAACGGGGGCATGGTCCGAATGATTTAAAATGGACCATAATAGAACATCTTGAGCAGAGCAATGAAAGTTCAATTTTTTGAAAAAGAACAAAGATGGGTACATCGTTTGGCAACTCACCGTCACGGACCCAACGATGATATTCCATCGGGGTCTGTGATGAGGCGCTGACCCATTCATGTTCTGAGTGTTGTAAATGGAATGTTTGATCACTAATGGAGGTGGGGCTATTACATGGTAAAAATACAGTGATACGTTGAATATGAGTGACCATATGTTTCATTTTTTACCATGCAAGAACATAGTCAGACGATCCATCATAGCCCTGTAACATACATGTAGTTTCTATTTTTGGATATGAGAACATATAATGACATACAACTAATAGTTAATGAGAAATATAATTATTCTTCAGCTAAAAGTACTCATTTTAGTGTGACATCTCCGTCTATTGACGAGGCATAGACATACAGTGATTTGATTTTGAATACATGCTGCTCAGTCAGAATAAATCTGTTACAGATTATTTATTTCATACAGGAATTTAGAATGGAGCTTTCTGTGAATGTGGCGTCCCACTGTGGGTGCATATACATTTACACGCAGTGGGTCTTCATTTTAAATAGAAAGCTCCTTATGATGAAAGGTGCCCTCTGAAGAAAATATGTCATTGCAGTAAATACGCAATGATATTTATAGTGCTAAATTACCAGTGAACAAAGTTACTTTGGCTTTAAATTTGCAAAAAATGCGATCGGACAAGACCACGTGGTTCCTAAGCACGCAGGTCGCGTTGGGTCGCGTAAGGTTAAAAGAGGGCGTTTACCGCGGGCCGGGTTGTTAACGAGCCGTGGAAGAGCCCAGACTAGGTGGATAGGCGGGGAGCCATCAGCCAGCGAGTGAGTTTAAACATGATTTTTTATGTAGTTTGAATCTCCATTTGCACGTGGTAGCCTGTCTAACTCTATTTAATTACAAGCATTTAGACGCCCGATACAAACGGTACGTAGACTAACGGTGGGACCGTTTGCTTCGTGAGAGGGACTTTGCCTCCGCATATTGAATAACAAACGAGGGTTAACCGTTAAGTGGGCAACAAGTAATGTCATCACAGTAATGTAAAAATCGTGAGGGATACCTTCTATCTGGAGTAGAGATGCATAAGGGAAATTATAAAGAAAATACGCTGATAACCATAGATAGATGCATCCACATAAAAGGGAATTGACCCTTCTTTCACGTTATTTTTGATAGATGCTGACGTGAAGAATTCCCCCACCACGGACTCAGGAAGATGTTTTTTAGGATTGACTGAGTAAGTCACCCTGATAGTGTACAACTATTTAGGTTGACAACACAGGCTTTATAAGCGAATTTAAAATCGAATTTATAGTAATTGACGGTATTGAAAGAGAAAATGATTCGAAGTTTGTTTTTCCAAACAGATCCTGAGGCAAAGGTTTCTCCTTACCTGTGTTTAGGAAGCAGTTGGAAAACAAACTGAGTAAGTGTAGAGACTGACGAATGTCCTAATACATGCACCAGAGTTTGTCCAGTTATTAAGGCGTGATGTAAATTTGTACTCATTGATAGGGATGCGCAGTCCTGGTGGCCCCTATTCAACTTCTCGAAGGAAAACTGTTGTTTTTAACTTTATAACTATATGAAGATCGTGGGCAAGAAGGTCAAGCCAGGATCTAAATGCATTATGCATAACAAATGCTTTAGAATAATGCGTGTAAACATACGTTGAGCAAGACGAAGATCACTACTATCAAGTTAGTGGCTCAAATTTGAAGGTGCCCTTTACATAATGGATAGGGGTATATAATGTGTCTGTACACATTGATTTGTCTGTGTCACTGGGTGTGTGATGGGTAGTTTAAAGGTAAAATGATGTAAAAAAAACTTGAAAGTGAGGAAAATACGTAATTGTTTATTATCCATTTTGTTTTGTTGGTCTCATTTCAGATTCCATATCCCTCGTAGAACAGAGGGTTTTGCACCTGAGTTTTACCAGTGCAGCGATTCCAAGTTGGTAAACGCGTATCTATAGTTGATAACTTTCCTCCCAATGTGAGTAGGCACTTTAGGGTGTGCTCTGCCGCTTTGGGAGAGAATATATTACTGGTCCTGAGGAATGCTGAGTCGATTAGGACTCAAAAGCTGAAACATGTCGACCGATTTTTAGGACAGGGGGTTCCAATTTACGTAACCCTTTTTTGTCCGTTCATTTACACTGTTTTTACTTGAGTTCGAATCACCCCTCTATTAAAAGTTTTGGTTGAGGTTGAGGGAGTGGTCTACACTCCTTTTAATTGCACCTTTTTGGTTTGTTGTACTTCTACACGTACTAACAACAGGAACCCGATGAAGACAAACGGCTACCTACCATGTGTGGGTGCCTGAGGGTTCCTTTTCCTCACTGAGAATTCACAACCTTTTATTATTTTTTTGACACAGCTAATATTCTTTGTGTTGGGCACTTATGGGTGGTGGTGGACTGGCTGTCTCACCTTTCCTCCTTTTGTGCTTTATGAATATTATAGTTAAGGATACTCTTTAGTTGTTCTTGAATGATTATCCCAAGGGGTGTGAGAGTATTCCACTTTGCCCTTTCTCTCTTGTTGTTTATATAGGTTCATCAGCGTGCAGCTGCGAGAGAACTAAGAGTGTTTGAAGGAAGGATATATATAGATGGTTTTTTTCAAACTCTACAGATTTCCTTTGAGAATTACATATACCACGCTGACATGATGGAAGACTCAGGTCTTTCTTTTTCAAGAGAAGAGGCAGATGCCATTCTCAATGACCCTACTTTGTTTGCAGATCCTTTGGTGGCCCATACGATATCCCAGACCTCTGACTGGGATAAATTGGGCGAACAAAAAAAGAATCGGATTAGAGCTATTTTACATCGCACCATGATGAAGGAGTACCTGACTAATAAGATTGCTCCAAAAGGTTTGCTAGTAAACAATGCACCCCGTATATTTTTAGAGGATAGCGTGTTTAGAACAGAATGGGCCCAGATAGCCTGGCATTGTACTCATGATTGGGCTCTCCTGATTATAAAAACTGCACTTCGGCTCTCGGAGGCCCTTCTTATAGAGATCCAGGCAACAGAAACCCACATTAAGACCACAGTAACGGGTTTTAAGAAAAAACTAGATGAGTTCAATAAAGAACTGAATGAATATAAAGACAATCTGGCGCAGTCTAAAATCCAACAGTTCCAAAAGGATTTTAAAAAATGGTCGCATGCTAAAGTATATCCCTATACAAGTGCTGAATACACACCACCTGACCGTACCAATTACAATTCTGACGTTTCAGATGATTCAAATTCCAGTGGGTCAAGTGTAGGGAGCTTTGGCAATTAACAGCGAGGGAGAGGCCGAGGTAGAAGACCACAAAATAACCCCAATCGGTTCCCGTACCAACAGCAAGGGAATGAAGTTTTTCACCCAAATCCTTATAGTCATCCACCTTTTCCACCGCAGATGGGATGGAATCCACATTTGTCCCACCTCCCCAGTTTCAACCAAATATGTATCCCCCACATTTTTTAGGGTTTGGCCAGAGAGGCCGGGGCAAGAGACGGGGAGGGAACCAAGTCTGTGGGCAGACACCAGAGGCAGTGGGAGACAACACACGCAGCAAAACGCAGGAGCAGAGAGCGGGTCCCAGCAACATGTAAGTTTAGTCACAAACTTGTCTAGCAGGATCTTGAATCCTGATGAACAATCGGTTTTGGAGAAAGGGTTAGGCTTCATACCAACATCACGCCTTGATCGCTTCAAACTGTTTTGTGAACTCAGTGAGTTTTTTGAATGTAGACGCCTCCTTAGTGACACAAGGAGTTATTCATCTTTGGAAGAGGATCCATCATCATCACTTAGGGACGAGATTGTTGAATTAGTGATGACTGCTGAACGAGATGATTATATCAGCAAACACGAATCAGACTTCCTCACAAGTTCTGAAGGAAAAGTTCCGTATTTTTATTGTCTACCCAAAACCCACAAGAACCGTGTTCCACCCCCTGGAAGACCCATTGTTTCGGGTATCGGGTCTCTTTTAGAACCCCTTTCTAAATATTGCGACTTTTTCTTCAAACCTTTGATACAATCGACGAGCACCTATATTAAGAATACTAAGAGCTTACTGGCAATGCTTTTGACAGTAAAACTGCCTGAGGAGACGTGCTTTCTTGTCTCTATAGACATTGAAAGCTTATATACCTGCATTCCGCAGGATGCTACATTGAAGGTTTTGGCGGATGCTTTGGAACAAACTACGTGGGAATATAAAACCTCTAGAACGTTTGTCATTGAGTTTGCAACCCTGGCCTTAAAACGTAACTATTTCCAGTATCGAGATCAGATCTTCTTGCAAAAGACAGGGACTTCTATGGGCAGTACTTTTGCCCCTAGTATTGCTGGACTATAAGTCTACAATTTTGAGAAAACCCATATTTTGGGCAATACCAATCCATACACTCTCAATGTAATCCTGTGGCAGAGGTACATTGATGATGTACTGTTGATATGGAAGGGAACCGAGGAGAGCCTTTTGGCTTTTTTCGATTGGGTGAACACCTGTGATCCTCATCTGAGGTTCACCCACCAGCATAGTCGAGATACCATCGAGTTTTTGGATGTCACGATCACCAGGACTGGTGACCATTTAACAACTAAGACGTATTATAAACCCACCTGCAAGAATAACCTGCTCCACTTTACGAGTTTTCATCCGCGCCCTTTGCGCGAAAACTTGCCTTATGGTCAGTACTTACGTATACGTTGAAATTGTAGCAGTGTTACTGACTATAAGAAGCAGGCTAAGGATCTGACTGATAAATTAACACACAGAGGGTATCCAGCAAAAATCCTAAAGAAAAGTTGCAAGAGGGCCAGAAATCAAAACAGGGAAGCCCGAAAGGAGGAGCTACGACAGCAAGCAAGATGGCCGCATAGTCTCCCGGCTCCGCTGACCTCCGCCTTGCGCTCCAAGATCCTGTCACTTATCCTGATTTCCTGCCCCGGATCTGTGTGTGTGAACTAATCCGCACTCCGATGGTGTGATCCCGGGGTTTTTCTGACATTGTGGAGCTGAGTAACGTCGAGGACCGATTTGTGGCCTAACCCAGTCTGGAAGCCTGGGTCTCGAGTGCTGGCTTAGCCGGGTCTGAGTTGAACAACAGCGGACTGTTGAGGGCGGCAGGGTCCGGTCTCTGGTACTTTCGGAAATTTTTGGATTGCTTTGCTATCATCTGCAGCCTGGTGTTGTGTTGGAGGTGAGGAGACGAGTGACGCACGGTGCGGTGTCGCGGGGGTCCCTGACCAGGAGGCCCGGCACTTGCATCGCCGGCGCACCTTGGGTTGGAGTCTCATCGCGTACTAATGCATACTGACGTTTGGTTCCTCACCGCACAGTCCTGCTCCTGCTGATCTCACCCCGGAGAAGGCGCCTCTCCATGGGGACCATTATGCCTGAGGAAATGTGGAACCAGGCGGAGCAGGCCCAAAGGGGCCCGTCATTGCGGGAGGTGCTGGCGGCCCTAGAGGCACTTCAGGCGACTGTGGCAGCTCAGACCTGGGCCTGTTGTCGGCGGCAGATGGACTTAAAGGACTGAGACCGGATCCTGACTTGATGCCCGAGACCCGGCAGCCAGCTTGCCTCTTGATCAACGCCCCAGTGGTGCAATTAGACCCAGTGCTGGAAGCTGTGCCTGCCCCTACAGAAGTGGATCTCCTTGAATGGGCTGTGATCGGTGACTTAACTAATTTTTGGGAATCCCCGGTTTTGCAGCTGTCGGAACATTCAACTGCTGTCCCTATCCTGGAACCTTTTAATTGGTACTGTGCACTGTTTTGGATTGTGTCGAACCCCCTCCCCTGTCGGTATATCAAGATGGCGGATGTGATAAGGCCTGGCTTCGTAGACGGGGAGGGACATCGTCGATACCAGCTGCTTACTTTGGGATCTACTGTTCTTCTTCCATCTACTGAACTATGTTCCGACCACTTCTATGTATCTTTTGACATTTTGATGATGGGGCTTTATTCGTCTGAGGGACTCGGCAAATTCGATCGACGGGGCCAAGGCTGAGACTGTTGTTTGGGTTGTTCACTGTGGTCTTATCGGTAACCGGACTGCTTCATTAGCTTAACGGAGTCCGGGGAAGGGCTGGTGGTTCCCCCCGGGATGTTTTCTCAGTTTGGACTATTCAGATGTGACAGTTTTGGGGGGACCCCTTTGTTAGGGCGGGGGGGAGAGACCGGGAGCACGTAGAAGATAGCCCTCCTCCATTTCCCCTCTTTGGGTGGGGTTTAATTTCTCTCTGTCTTTCTCTGGGTCTTTCTATATTTCGGGTCTCAGTTCTTGGGCGACAGGCACGCTGCTGGGGGGTAGGCCGTAGTCATCTGCAGGGGTGCAGGGTGGGGGGTTGGGGGATGGGTGTTTTGTTTTCGTTTTATTTCTATGGCCTTTTTTCTTCTTTTCTTTCTTTGCCCTTTTCTTTTCTTCCTTTCCGGGTCAGTGTAATGGGTTCAATTTTATGGCCATCTCTGCTGTTTCATATGTGCCTCAATTCTCGCGATGTTTCAGTGCTACTGGGCGGGCATTCAGCTGGCGTGAACTGTATTTGTACACTCGCTTACCATTAATAATATGTTTTAACGCCGCTGACTTACACGAAGATGATTTAACTGTGGACATATGCTATTTCCCCCCCCTTTTTTTTCGCAACTTGAGATATTGTATGGCACCTGATCCTTCTATCTTATATTATAAAATGGAACCTTTTTATCCTGTTACCAACTTGATATGTTTACAACCAGTACGTATATTGGACGTGGCGAATCTGCTCCCCGGGATGCTGAGTCTGGGTTTTGATTGTTTTATTGTGTTGCAACTGCTTAGCGGCCGGCCCTGGGGGTTGTAGGCCCGTGTTTGTACCTGGTTGAAATGTCAAATAAAGGTTTTCCCCCAAAAAAACAGGGAAGCCCTTCTAGAAGACAATACAAGAGAAGAAGAACCTGAAACACTGTTGACTTGCGTAACTACATATAGCAACATTTCAAATGTAGTAAATCGCAGTATAAATAAGCAATGGAGGATTTTGACCAGCAATGGCCTCGAGTGGCAAAAGCCACTGTTTGCCTACAGACGTGAGAGAAGTTTGAAGGACGCTCTAGTCCACACCCGCCCCAGAAACAGAAACGCAATACAGAATCCAAATGTGCTCACCACCTGGGGTTTGCCACCAGTAGTGGGTCATTACCCATGCAGTGGATGTAGTGTGTGTCATTTGACTGCGCCAACCAAAACCCTTGACTTGGAAGAAGGTAAAATCTGGCACCTTAGGAGCCATACTAACTGCAATACGAGTAACGTGGTTTACTTGATAGTCTGCCCATGCAATTTGAAATGCGTGGGCATGACCACACGAAAAATAAAACTACGTATAGGAGAACATCGAAGCAATGTAAGGTGCCAGAGGAACACAACCAAATTGACAGCACACTTTCTAGAACGGGGGCATGGTCCGAATGATTTAAAATGGACCATAATAGAACATCTTGAGCAGAGCAATGAAAGTTCAATTTTTTGAAAAAGAACAAAGATGGGTACATCGTTTGGCAACTCACCGTCACGGACCCAACGATGATATTCCATCGGGGTCTGTGATGAGGCGCTGACCCATTCATGTTCTGAGTGTTGTAAATGGAATGTTTGATCACTAATGGAGGTGGGGCTATTACATGGTAAAAATACAGTGATACGTTGAATATGAGTGACCATATGTTTCATTTTTTACCATGCAAGAACATAGTCAGACGATCCATCATAGCCCTGTAACATACATGTAGTTTCTATTTTTGGATATGAGAACATATAATGACATACAACTAATAGTTAATGAGAAATATAATTATTCTTCTGCTAAAAGTACTCATTTTAGTGTGACATCTCCGTCTATTGATGAGGCATAGACATACAGTGATTTGATTTTGAATACATGCTGCTCAGTCAGAATAAATCTGTTACAGATTATTTATTTCATACAGGAATTTAGAATGGAGCTTTCTGTGAATGTGGCGTCCCACTGTGGGTGCATATACATTTACACGCAGTGGGTCTTCATTTTAAATAGAAAGCTCCTTATGATGAAAGGTGCCCTCTGAAGAAAATATGTCATTGCAGTAAATACGCAATGATATTTATAGTGCTAAATCACCAGTGAACAAAGTTACTTCGGCTTTAAATTTGCAAAAAACGCGATCGGACAAGACCACGTGGTTCCTAAGCATGCAGGTCGCGTTGGGTCGCGTAAGGTTAAAAGAGGGCGTTTACCACGGGCCGGGTTGTTTACGAGCCGTGGAAGAGCCCAGACTAGGTGGATAGGCGGGGAGCCGCCAGCCAGCGAGTGAGTTTAAACATGATTTTTTATGTAGTTTTTTTTTTCAAAACTGTATTTATTAGAAGTTCAAGCAATCAAGTGTACAGCTCTCCAAGAGCAGGAGAGCACGTCAATATGCAAATTACAGCAGAATATACGTATGGCTCAAACCTATGACTAACCCCTACCCGCCCCATTATCCCCCCCACAACTGCAACAGTCCCAACTACCCACCCCTTATCCCACCCCAACCCGATGCACGTGATCACAATCAGCCGCAGTATACAAGAGGAAACATACTAAGTGTCTTGGAACTTTCCAGGCCCCGAGGTCTCAATCATCGGACAGATCATCATTCGTTTCAGCGGGAGGATCCAATGTCAGGTCTCTGTAGTCCGCCCACCGCTTCCAGATCCTGTAATGTTTCCGAGGGCAGCCCCTGGCTTCAAACACTGGCTTTTCCAGCCCCATGAGGAAGTCTAAGCCCGCCTTCCAAGCGTTAAGCGGGGGGCGCGGTCACTCTTCCAGGCCCTCGCCAGATCCCTCTTGGCCACAACAAGGCCTAACAGAAGGAGATGGCGCTTATAGATGTTACCACCCACTTGATCCAGGATATGAAGAAGACCCAACCTAGGTGTACGAGGTAGCTCCCATCCCAGCACCTCCGACAGGCAGTCCCACACTCCACCCCAGAACCGGACCAGGCCCACACACGACCACACAGTGTGCACCAATGTGCCTCTCTCAGCCCCACAGCGCAAGCAATCAGGGGAAGCAATCAGGCCCGCCCTCCACAGTCTCTCTCTAGTGTAATAGGCCCGATGTAAATATTTATATTGTATGAATCGCAGCTGCACTGCTATAGCTGTGCCCCGGGGGGATTCCAACGCTTCTCTCCAGTCATCCTCATCCAGCGGACCAACATCCACCTCCCAAGAGGCCTTCAGCGACACCAGGGAAGAGGAGCAGTGAGTGACCAGTGTTTGGTAGATTTTCGAGACTTTTTTATCCCCTAGGTCTCCCATGAAAAGCTTAGCCTCCACGGGGCTAAAGTCTGGAAGCTGGTCCAGCTCCACCAGACTCGGCGCCAGAGCATGACGAAGCTGTAGGTACTTAAAAAACTGGGTCTTAGGCATCGCAAATTCGGCGCTGAGCGCTTCAAAGGATTTAAGGGTAGTCCCGGTAAGTATATTACCAAGTGACGAGATCCCTATGGAATCCCAGCCACCAAACCCCTGCAGGGAAGCCAGTGCAGGGAGCTGCCCGTTGTTCCACAGCGGAGTTTCGGCCGTCAGCCGTCCCCACCAGCCCATTCGACGCAGTGCCTGCCTCCATATCAGGAAGACCACTTGAGTCGCATGCGGCAGCGACTTCCGCCGCCTGGCCGAATACAAGAGGGTATGGAGCGTGGCACCTCCCATCAGAAAATGTTCTAGGGCATACGCCGGATCACGGCCACCGTACCACCACTCATTTAAGACCAGCAAATGAGAGGCTTGATAGTAGGACAATATGTCTGACATCGCGAGACCTCCACAGTATGTGGACAAAAAGCAGGTCCGCAGTGCCACCCTAGAAGCACCCCCAGCCCATAGAAACCGGCCCAACAAGGAGTTTACACGCCGGAACCACTGCGGGTCCACTCTGTACGGATGGTTTTGTAGCTGGTATAGCAGTCTAGGGAGGGCCACCATCTTAAAAATAGCAGATCTGCCATAGATATTCAGAGGCATGCGCGACCACGTTTTGACGTCGGATTGAACCCTGTCCCACACCGGTTGTATATTACGCTCCCACGCAATATCAGCAGACTCCGACAGGAAGACTCCGAGATATTTCAGGCCACCGATCGCCACCTGTAGATCCACTGCCCAAGGAGACACATCGCGCCGGCCCCCTAGTATCCAGAGAGTCGATTTACGCGGGTTAAGGTAGAGTCCCGAGACGTCCCCGAAAATGCGCATTATCTCCAATATACGCGGGCCTGAACGATCAAGGTCTGTCAAAAAGAAAAGAACATCATCCGCATACAGTGCGATTCTGTCCGTGAGGCTCGCACTCCATACAAAGCCACGAAGCTGCGCGTCAATGCGCACCCAGGCTGCCAGCGGCTCCATGACTAGCGCAAAGAGATACGGGGACAGGGGGCACCCCTGCCGGGTCCCCCTAGCAATCGGGAATTTCTCCGAAATGGCGCCCGAGACACGTACCGAGGCCGTGACGTCGGTGTACAACAGTTTGACATAAGAGACAAAAACCGGACCTAAGTTGAGGCGTGGTAACAGAGCAAATAGGTACGTCCAGCTGACAGAATCAAACGCTCTGTCGATGTCTGCCAGTAGGAGCGCCGCCCGCTCCCCAGTCGCCCCCATCGCACCCACCGCTACCTGTGCCCGTCTGATATTGTGCCTTGTCGCTCTGCCCGGCATAAATCCCGCCTGATCCGGGTGGACCAGCTCTGCAACATACGGGAGAAGACGATTTGCCAACGCCTTAGCCAACAATTTGGCCTCAAAATTAATAAGGGAAATCGGGCGATACGACTCGTGTCTGTCAGGGGGCCTGCCCGGTTTCAGGAACACCACTATTTCAGCGTGACGCCAGTCATCCGGCAAGCAACCACCTTCCCGCGCCGCCTCCAAAGCCAGCCGATAGTGCGGTCCCAGCTGCAAATGAAATTTCTTGTAGAATTCACTGGGAAAGCCACTCGGTCCAGGCGCCTTGCCCGTGTTAAGTTGTCCTAGCGCGTCGCCCAGTTCCTCCGCCGACAGGGGAAGGTCTAGAGCTGTCTTGGCCTCATCCGATATCACCCGGGGGGGAAGGTCAGCTATGAATTTGTCAATTGCCTCCGGTGGGAGACAATCACGCGAAGCGTATTGTACCCTATAATAGTCGGCAAAACTCGTCGCAAGCGCAGCAGGGTCCGTCATGGCAATCCCCTCCCCGTCGGTAAGGCCCGGCAGAGAGATCGGCTGTAGAGTTTGCTGACATAGTCGGTGGAGCATAGTGCATGATTTGTCGCCCCACTGGTACACCCTACTCCACGTGGCCAGCCAGGCTTGCCGAGCCTCGTCCAGTAGGATCGAAGCATAGGATCGCTGTGCCTGGAGAAGTAGCCTGAGCGCCACATCTCCTGCATCTCCACTACACTGCCCCTCCAAAGCTCTCACCGCAGCCGCAGCCGCTACAGTGGCCTCCTGACGCTTCCGACGGGCGGCAGCACACCAGGCGATGTCCACGCCCCGCAGCGTGGGTTTCATGGCCTCCCAGACCGTCACGCTGTCCATGTCTTCGGTCAAATTCTCCCGCCAATATCGGGCTATCGCACCGCGCATGTGGGTCGTATATTCCGTCCGTTGGAGATGCCACGAAGACATCCGCCAACGGAACGGCTGATGGGATTTACACAGTGCAATCCGCACTGCGACTGGGGAATGGTCCGACAATCCTCGAGGTTGGATCACGGCCTGCTTCACCCTATCGAGGAAGGCCCCGGGTACAAACACACAGTCCAACCGGGAAAAGGAGCCATGCACCGCCGATACATACGTGTATTCACGTGTCCTGGCATGTAGATGTCGCCATGCATCCACCCAACCTAGCCCATCGCTCATCGCTCTCAGACGCGTAGGGGTAGGCGCCCCCGCGGCCACCTGCATTCTCTGCCTGTCCAGACTCACATCCATCACATCATTCCAGTCACCCCCTATTACAGCCAGGCAGTCCGGGATATCGGCCCACAATTCAAACAGGCGCTCCGCCAGAGACCACTGCAGGGGAGGGGGAGCATACACACTGCCGAACACCACAGGTTCCACACCAATCATGCCCCTGACAAACACAAACCGACCCTGGGGATCAAGCCAACTGCGCTCGTGAGTATAAGACAAGCGTCGATGAATGAGGACAGCCACCCCTCTCGACCCCCTGGTAAAGCCTGCATGGAACACCTGGGTATAACCAAAACGTTGTAGACTCAGTACCTTCGTCCCTAACATATGTGTTTCCTGCAACAACATGACATCCGCCGAGTCCCTCTTACCCCAGCGCAGTACTGCTCCCCTTTTAATTTTGTCCAGCATTCCCCTGACATTCCAACTAAGAATCCTCATGGAGCCACTAACAGGCGCCGTCTCCGGGGAATCACCCATAGTCCCGGTGGGAGAGCATCTGGAAACCCTCGGACCTAGCCCAAGCACCTTGCAGCACAAAAATCACAGCAGCAAAAATCACGTGCATCCCCACCCAACTACCCTGCACCCCCCCCACCCCGTTCCCCAGCACAACATCCCCAACTACCAAACCCCCGCCTATCCCCCCTCCCCCACCCCTATACCTCATGAAACAGTGAAGTACCTGTCGCGGCATAAAGAGCCCCGGGCCCAAAACAGAGCGCCCAAAGCCCCCAGGCCAATGGATCCCCTCACACACCCCAACTAACAGTACCTCCCCTTAGGGCCCCCCTCGAACACGGGAGGAATAGGCCGCCCATGGGTCAGCACCCCGAACCCCATTACTCACATGTGGCCCACCGCTTAAGCGCAGCGGGACAGAACTACTACAAACATCGCGCCCCCCCCCTGTGTGTCTAGCCACGGCCCAGACCACTCCACACTATGCGCCAGCCCATCAAGCAGTAGTGTCACCCCTATGGCCACCAGCCAAGGCGAGACTCGAATGACGCTCAGGAGACAAGAGGGGGCCCTACGATCCTCAGGTCCCAGTCCCAGACTGAGCAGTGTCCGACTGTGCACCATCCAGCAGGTCACCCCCGGATTGGGAGCGGCGCCGCGACCTAGACTTCCCGCGTCTCCTGCTCCTGCTGGAGGATTCGCCCCTCTCCGGCGATGACCCACGCGATGCTCCAGAGTTCAGGCCCGGCTGGGCATTCGGTCGGATCCTGACTGTCTCATCCGTCCAGTTAAACACCGCCTCCGGGGTGTCAAAGAAGTGGGTCTTGGAATGAAATACAACACGCAGACGAGCAGGGTACAAAAGCGAATACTGAATTTTCAGTCCACGTAACTTGGCTTTCGCATCTTGGAAGGATCGGCGCTGCTGCTGCACCAGCCTGGTATAGTCCGGGAAAATCATAATCCTGTGACCCTCGAACGACAAGTCCTCCTTCGCTCTTGCTTCCCTAAGAATAACGTCCCGGTCATGAAAGTTGAGGATCTTGGCGATGACTGGACGTGGTCGCTCTCCCGCCGGCGGTTTCTGCGCCAGGGCCCTATGGGCGCGTTCCACTACAAAGCAGCGTGATAGAACGTCCGGGGGAAGCCAACTCTCCAACCAGTGCGTCAAGAACACATCCATGGACCCCTTCTCACAATCCTCTGGAAATCCAACAAAGCGCAGATTGTTCCTTCGCGCCCTCCCTTCCGCATCTTCGACCCGGAGTGCCAGCCCCTTTTGAATCCTGGCCATGTCCTCCACCTTTTTCTTTAGGGCCACCACATCATCTTCCACCCCGGTAATCCGAGTCTCGGTTTCGGTGATGCGGGCCACAGCATTGCGGAGATCTTGACGCAGCAGCATGACATCGGCTCCAACCGCGCCTATTTTGGCATCAAGCATGTCCCTGGATTGCGTAATGGCGGCCATTAGGGCCGCATTATCAGGACCTGTGCCCTGGCCACCCCCGGAGGCTCCGGATCCCCCACCGGGTCCCGTGAATGTATCAATCGGCCCATGCTTGGCAGGACCAGTGCCGCCCCCACCTCTCGTCATGGTTAGTGGTAGGGAAGAGGGCCTCTCAGCCACTGCGGTGGGTCCCTCGTCGACAATAATTCAACAGCAGTGTCCACTCTGTGGGCCAAGGAAACACCGTCAGGGCCTGAACTCCGTCCCCAATAAGCACCCCCAGATCACGGGTACCGCAGCCACACTCCGGGCGGCCAGCCTCGGCGGGAACGCAAATAGGACAGCCCCGTCACCTGCTCAGGGCCTCCAAGGTCTCTGTTCGGACCGCACCCAGGATCTGCGAGCCAGTATAGTTTCAAGTACAGTTTCAAGACACTGGGGCGTCCTGGCCACCCCACCCCTCACTCGTGACCACAGCAGTAAACGATGCAGGGTAGGTACTCTGGTCTTCAAGCTGGATAGCCCTGAGCACCCCTCAGGCCACACGTCTTGTCGCGGCGCCTTAACGCAGGTCCACCAGGGAGGAGGAGGAGAGGGGGGGGGCACTCACAGTTTGTCGCGGACCGTCTGTGGAAGACTTCCAGGCACCACTCGGACAGCAGGCTCGTCCCTCCAGGCGTGTTCGTGAGCCCCACTGAACAGCACTATGCAGCGTCGTCGATGCACCATCCGTCCACCTCACCAGCCAGCACCGTGAAATCTGTCCCAGCACACCAAATTGGACGCGGCGCTCGACCCTCCAGTGCCCCGGTTGCACTTCCGTCTAGAAGCCAGTGAGGATACAGCCCGGCCGGGGGTCGCCAAAGTCCAGGCCACAGTGTCCCCAGGGCCAGGCCAGCCACAGTCGCACTCGGATGCCCCAGGTGCCCAAAGCAGGATCCAGCCGGAACTTGCTCCGACGTGCCGCAGATTGCAAGTGGCCTCGGGCCAGGCCAGGGGATGTGTGCCGCAGGGCTTACTGCGTGAGCAAAGTCGAGTCCTCCAGGCAGCCGGGCCCCTGCCACAATCCACCCCCTCCGTGCTCCTCCTGAGGTGTGTGCCCAGTGGTCGTCGGGCGCGGCAACCGCCCCAGCAACATCAGGGGTGGGCTTCAGCAACCCACCGTCATCCGGGTCTGGGCCGGCCCGGGGCCGCGAAAATCGAGGTCCCCGGCTGCCCTGGGTCTGTACAGGCCGCCGCGCCTCTCCGCCGTCACAGGGTCACCCCAAAATATGGGACAGCTCCACTGGGCCCCACAGCAGTGTCCACAAGCTCCGGCGGTGCCGCCTCTGCGCGGGGGATCACCCGACCGGCCCGACCACCGGCCGTCGGCGTCCGACCCTGAAACTCGAGGTCCCGGCTCCACTCGTGTACACCAGGCCGCACCACGCCGCTGGCAATCCCGGGTCACCGGGACGGCAAGGAGAACGGGTCGGCACACCGGAGGGATCCGGACACCGCCAGGAACACTCTCCACACAGGGAAGGCAATGAGCGGGCTCGGGGGCCAGGATAAAAGAGCAGATTATGATCGGGCCGGCGGGAGCTCCTCTAAGCTGCGACCGCCATCGACGCCCTCCAACGATTTTTTATGTAGTTTGAATCGTTATTTGCACGTGGTAGCCTGTCTAACTCTATTTAATTACAAGCATTTAGACGCCCGATACAAATGGTACGTAGACTAACGGTGGGACAGTTTGCTTCGTGAGAGGGATTGTGCCTCCGCATATTGAATAACAAACGAGGGTTAACCCTTAAGTGGGCAACAAGTAATGTCATCACAGTAATGTAAAAATCGTGAGGGATACCTTCTATCTAGAGTAGAGATGCAATAAGGAAATTATAAAGGGGGGCGTGGCTTGCAGCCGGCGAGAATGGTCGCAGCCTAACGGGGCTCCTGACCCCCGCCCGATAATCCGGCCTTTTAATCCTGCACAATACCTGGGAACCCCGTGAAAACCGGGCGATCCCAGATTAGACCCCGGTGCCTGCTCCGGTCGGGGCAACGTACCCGTGAATGCACGGTAGAAGCTGAGGATCGGCGACGAAGGGGGCGAGAGAGCGAAGAGCAAAATGGCGTCTTCCCCGAGGCGCTGATCGGGAGTGAGCCGACAGCGACGACCCATCGCCTTGCTGAGGAGCCCTGACCACAGTCCGGGATATCGGGACAGAGAATGCCCAGCTGGAGAGTCCTGTGACCCCCTGCACCGGTGAAACCGGGATCGCGATCGGCGCCTCGGTTGCGCGGCTCCTCCCCTGCCGGGGGGGGGGCGGCCACTGGACACCCCGGTCTTTGAGGCCTCCTCTATCGAGGGTGTTGGGGGGCGCGGAGGGATCGGCCTGCAGAGACTTGAGCCCGGGACCTGCTTGGGGACTCCTCCGGTGGCGGACCCTGTGGGGAAGGACGCAGCTGGTACAGCGCTGAAGCTGCCTCATGGTGTGGCGCCGGCCCGGGGAGCGGCCTTTTTGACTTCTGGGAGCTGCGCAAGGAGAGGCCCCGGCTTTGAGGCCTAGAGGAGTGGGACGGCCAAATCGCCCTTTGAGCTGCGCCAGAGGACCCGCTGCTTCCCGCGCTCCCAGGAGGTGCGTGGCGAACTCTGGCCGGACCCTGCCTGATGGGGGGGGGGGACTCCGGGTGGCCGACGCCGGCCCCACCGATGCCCGGTGAGCTGGTCGGGGGATCCGGAGGGATTGCTGGACTGCGGCGTGGAGCCCGACTCTGGAGACGGCCTCTGGCCAGAGGTGAGGAGAGCTGGAGCGGGCGCTGGCCTTGGACTGCCACCCTCCTGGTACTACGACCATCTATGCTTTTGGGGGCCACACAAGTGGAGGCCCCGGCGTTGGGGCCTAGTGGAGTGAGACGCCCAGGCCGCCCATTGCGCTGCGCCAGGGGACCCGCTGCATCCCGCGCTCCCTGGGGTGCGTGGCGAGTACTGGCCAGACCCTGCCCGATGAGGGGGAACCTCCTGATGACCGACGCCGACCCCGCCGGTGCCCGATGAGCTGATCGGGAGATCCGGAGTAAGTGCTGGACTGCGGTGCGGAGCCCGACTCTGGGGGAGGCCTCTGGCTGGAGGTGAGGAGAGCTGGAGCGGGCACTGACCTTGAACTGCCGCCCTCCTTGTACAACGATCATTTGCACTTCTCAGGGCCACGCAAGGAGAAGGCCCGGCTTTGGGGCCTGGAGGGGCGAGACGACCGCTTAGTCTTCTGTCCTTCGCCGGAGAGGGCCCATTACTGGCAGTGCCTCCGGGACGGGCGGAGCGCACCGACCCTACTAATACCTAGCCGGCCGACTGGGAGGGCCCGGGGGGGGGTGGCTAGACGATGACCCCTCCTCCTCTCCGGGACCTATTGTGCGGGGCCCGACCCGAGAGATCACCCACGGTCCGACGAAGGAGGCGCTGGAGCGGGGGCTTAATCTGGGCTGCCCCTCGTTTGGAAGCGGTTATAACGGATCCCGGGCGTGGAAACCCGGGAGGGCCCTCACGTTCTGGCGAACGTGAGACAAGGGTAGCCGACCCGCCTAGCCTACCCGGCCGAACACCGGCAGAGCGCTGGTACTCCCGACGCAGCGCACATCGGTCATTGCAGGAACCCTGCAGCACCTGGGACAACAGCAGCAGGCACGATGGGGAAACCCAGGAGCGTGAAGGGAGATGGGGGCTCCACCCAGGAGATGCCTGATGACGCGACGCAGGCCCCGACGGACCTGCAGCAGATGCAGGATCGTATCCTGGAGACTATTGCTGCCACAAAAGACGCCTTGCACCAGGACATAGTACAAGTGGCGACGGGGCTGGGTCTACTGCGTGCGGACCATGGGAAACTCTCGGACAGGGTCAAGACTGCGGAGGACACACTGAAGGACCTGGTGCCCGCACACAAATGTGTGGAGAATCGGCTGACAGAAGCACTGGACCGCATACAGTCCCTGGAGAGAAGGTCGGAGGACGCCGAAAACCGCAGTAGGCGCAACAATGTACGCCTAGTGGGCCTGCCGGAGAAAAAAGAGGGCTCGGACATGGTGGAATACTTGACCAACTGGCTGAGGATGGAAGTGGCACCTGAGGGTCTGTCGCCCTTCTTTACACTCGAAAGAGCGCATCGTGTGCCGGCCAGACCACCTAACCCAGGCCTGCCGCCTCGTCCAGTGGTGATCAAGCTACTACACTATAAAGACAGGGACTGGCTGCTGCAGCGAGCGAGGGATGCAGGACCCTTCCATGTGGATAACAGCAAAGTAACGCTCTTCCCGGACTATACCTTCGAGACCCAGAGGCTACGTGCCTCCTTCCTGTCCATTAAGAAGGAACTACGCACAGAGGGCATACAATATTCGCTCCTCTTTCCGGCCAGGCTACGAGTGGTGGTGGATGAGAAATCGCTGTTTTTTCCTACTTCAGCGGAGGCATGGGCCTGGTGGGACACCTACAAAGCGGGCACGGACGGTGCCCGGTTCAGAGCGGAGGAAGCGCGACATCAACAACCAGTGAGGAAATCACAGAGGCTCCGAAGGCGCAGACAAATGGCCAGGAAACCAACGACCTCCCAGACGGAAGAGGAGAGAAGGGCCGCACTGCAGGCAGTGAAAACCTTATCGGGGCCACTCTTGACCCGCTCGGAGAAGGCCTCGGGCTCGGAGGACCGAGCAACGGGCTCAGAAACAGAACTGTCGGAGTTTGGTGGCATGAAAGGGCCGGAGGTCACGCCGCAGACTTCGGGGGAGATAATCGAGGGCTGAGATTCGAACAAAGCCCCCCTCATGAGGCCTCACCTATTGGGACTGGATGTGGCGATGACCGGAGCAGGCAGCTACTAGAATGAACAATCGTGAGTTATTATGAGAATTGTGGGGCGGGGGAATGGGACTGTAGTTCAGATCCCTGTAGCCGGGTCACGCTCCTTGGGGCCCATAAGGCCACCACGGTGCAGACTGCGGATTAGACGGGTTAAGGAGCGCCGTTGCTCAAACTCAGTTTGGATGGGAGCAGCTTTCATGAAGTTGGGTCCTGTTCTGGGGGGGGCTAGAGAAGTTGGGGAGGCTCAAGGCAAAGTGAAGGGTGGGGGGAAAGGGCGAGTTCCTGAAGGAAACGGGACGAGTGTCACCACGGGCACCTGGGAACGACCCAGGACAATGATGGACCGAACATTATGGGACAATGGCTAATGCAGGGATGATAAAATGTGTGACCTGGAATGTCAGGGGGCTCCACACTATGACGAGGAGGCATAAGATCCATGCTTATCTGGTTCGCAGGGGGTGCACATTGCGCTACTTCAGGAAACACACTTAACGAAGGCAGAGGGCACAGCGCTGCAGCGTAGATGGAGGGGTCACCTTTTTAATACCACGTACTCCGCCTTTGCTAGGGGGGCATTGATCTGGGTGCGAGCAGGCACCCCCTTTCAAGTGATTAGGCAGGTAGTGGACCCCGAGGGGAGATTTGTGGCTGTGGAGGGGAAACTCAGGGGACGGAACATAGTGCTCTGCAGTGTCTATGCACCTAATATAGACCAGTCAGCATATTTTGCAAAGCTTTCTGGGGAACTGGCGAGCTACCTGGCAGGTCCCATCTTGATGGGGGGGACTTCAACTCAGTGGCAGATGTCGAGCTGGATAGGTCACACCCACCACTACACACGTCCCCGATGCATAGGCTAGCGAAGTGCAGATCTGACTGGCAAGAGAAATGGGGTTTGGCCGATGCTTGGCGCACACAGCACCCCACGGAACGGGACTACTCGTTCCACTCCAGATTACATGACCTACATGTCCGCCTGGACGCATTTCTATGCTCACCGGTGGTGCTCCCTTCCGTAGCCCGTACCGAGTACCTGGGACGCACACTATCTGATCATAATCCCCTACTCTTGACTCTTGACTGGATGAACGAAATATCTCAGGTCCCTACATGGCAGTTGAGACCGGACACATTAGATGACCCACCATTCCGCGAGGCTCTAAGAGAGAGGATTGACCACTATTTTGCAGAAAACGAACGATCCACCACCTCCAGAGCAATGGAGTGGGACGCATTTAAGGTGGTGGTGAGGGGCCATTGCATAGGCAAATATGCGGGAGTGCGCAGAACACTGATAGACGACTTGGATAGCGCTGAGCGCAAGTTGAGAGAGGCTGAATTGGAGCGCACCAATAGACCTGAGCTTCGGGAGAAGGTCTGCGCAGCGTGGGAGGCGGTGGCAGTGGAGGTTGAGCGCCTCCGTAGCTTTGATTATAAAACGTATTTAACGAAAACACATGCAGAGGGGGATAAGGCCGGAACGCTGTTGGCTTGGCTGGCCAATCCCGCCAGACGCAGCCACCCGATCCTGACCATAAAGGAGGAGGGGGATCACCCGAGGGATACACAATCAGGAATCCTAGATAGCTTTAGATCCTACTATGACAAGCTATACAGGAGTGCGTTAGGCGACCGGGGCGAGGAAATAGAGGCATTCTTAGAAGAAGTGCAGTTACCACACTTAGAGCAGGAGCAGGCAGACGCCTTGGGTGGGCAAATAGAGCTGGTGGAGATCAGGGGAGCGGTGAAACACATGGCTCGCAATAAAACTTCGGGTATGGACGGACTGCCTATAGAGTTCTACGGGGGATTCTTGGACCAGTTGGCCCCACGGCTCCAAACAGTCTACAATGAAGCTAAGGACAGGGGACGGCTCCCGCACTCTATGCGCGAGGCCTTAATGATCCCCCTACTGAAACCGCGGAGAGAGAGCATCAGCTTGGCGTCCTACCGACCGTTGTCAATGCTGACAACGGACTACAAGATCTTGAGCACAGTGTTAGCGACCAGGTTGCTGGGACATATGCAAGACCTGGTCCACAAGGACCAATCTAGGTTCATACCCACGCGCAGCACAACCCACAACATCCGAAGATTAATTAGGCTAGTGCATGACCCGCCGCAGGGAGCGAGAGTGCCCCTGGTGCTGTCAGTTGACATAGAGAAGGCCTTTGACAGCCTAGAGTGGGAGTACTTGTATAAGGTGATGCGGCGATTCGGGATCGGCGAAGGCTACATACAATGGACGAGAGTGTTGTACACGGAGGCAAGAGCCCGGGTGAGAGTGGGCACCCTAGTGTCACGCCAGTACGAGATCCACCGCGGAACCAGACAGGGATGTGCATTGTCCCCACTGCTGTTTGCACTGGCAGTGGAGCCTCTCGCGGCGCTGGCTAGGAGGGGTGACTATTACAAGGGCCTGGACTACCGTGGCACCTGCCACTTTATTTCGCTATATGCGGACGACCTCCTCTTTCTGGAGGATACCGAGGAAGATGTGGACGGGGCGGAAAGGCTCCTCGCGCGCTTTGGCAAGTTGTCCGTCTTGAGAGTTAACTGGGCCAAAACCTGCCTGTTCCCCCTGCGGTGCGGCGAGGGGCAACCGATCACCCGCCCGCTGCTGAGATGGGAGCCTAGCTGTTTAGAGTACTTGGGAGTGCATATACATCATGATCCCGCGGACATGCTAGAGGGCAACAGAGGTCGCTGCCTCCGTGCCCTAAGGGGCAATATGTCCTTTTGGGCTACCCTTCCACTGTTGCTGGCGGGGCGCATATCGCTCCTAAAGATGGTAGCTTTACCCCGACTGCTGTACTATTTCCGAACGCTGCCCATATGGATTCCTGGAGCGATATTCCGACAGTTGAAGACGGCAATCACGTCTTTCTTGTGGGGCACGGGTCGACGCAGGATAGCGCTGGCCACGTTGATCCGCCCGAAGGACGAGGGAGGTCTGGCGGTCCCAGATTTTTCGCTCTACTACTTGGCAGCTCAACTGCAGGCCTTTACGCAAGAGATTGCAAAAGTGTACCGCGGCCCGGAACAGGAGAGGGACAGCGGCACCCCCAGACATGTGCTGGCCTACATCGCCCTACAGCAGAAACTGGCACTTAGGGATCTGTCCACAGAGGAGAGAACTTTCCGGCTTTGCTGGAATCGGTCGCTAAGGCGAACGGGGGTCGCACGTTCATATGCGCCCGAGATCCCATTGGGCATGGTAACAGCGCTCCCACATGGGGGAGATTGGTCGCGCCTGCGGCATTGGGAGGAGGCGGGACTACTGATGCTGGGGGACTTATATGACGATGGAGTGTTGACCCCGTATCAAACGCTCCAGGAGCGACATGATCTCCCGCGGGGGGACTACCTGCTGCATGCGGCGGTGGTGCGAGCCATTCAGGCACATTGGGAGGAAGGTCTGGCGGAGCCGACAACGACGTTGGCATGTCAATACACAATGATGTCGGCAGGCACCTATAAAGCGGTGACTTGCCTCTATTCGAGAATGTTGAACGAAACTCTGCAGCCTTTGACCGTGCTGAAGGCCAAATGGGAGCTGGATTTACAAACCGAAATCCCTGATACCACGTGGGCACAATTGGTACCGAGGGCCAGGAAAAGTACAAGGAATGCACGCTTCCAGCTGATCCACTTTTATATCCTCCATAGGGCCTACCTAACTCCAAGTAAGATAGGGCTATATTTCGGGGCGACGGAGGCGGCTTGTCCGAGATGTAATAGAATAGGAGCGGACCTGACCCACATGCTAAGAGTCTGTCCACACCTACAGGATTACTGGAGGGGGATTGGTGACACGCTAAATGAACTGACAGGGACTTGCAATATGATTTAGCTGTCAGCATACTACATTGGTTTCCTCACACGCCTAAGAACAAGATGTCAAGCAAATTTATAGACATGGGTCTGATTATAGCTAAAAGGGAAGTGAACAAGGGATGGAAATCGAAGACAGGTCCCACACACCGAAGATGGCTGAACGAGTTCTTGAAATGGGCGGCGAGTGAGAGCACAGTTAGATACCAGATGGCTCGCCGACGGGCGGACAAGAGGGCACAAGAAGCAGCAATGGAGTGGGAGATGTTGGTGCAGGCTCTGCGGGATAGCTCGGTTGAGGATGAGGAGGGGGAGGGACCGGATGACGCAGATAAGGCTAACACAACAACGGCGCCCACACCGGTCACACATACTCCATAGACGTTGGGAAGCATTTGCCAGTATCCATATAGGTAGTTATCGGCTAGGCGCAGGTGGGGACACTCAGGGGGGTGGGACTGGGGAGGGAGGTAGGACTACTGGAGCACGGAACGGGAGTAGGAGGGTGCAGATGGGGGGAAGTTGGAGGGGGGGGGCGAAAACCTAAAAGCAGACGACGGTTTCCTCATGTGACACCCACAGAGGCTGGAAAAGTGAACCTGTACTGTGTATCCGAGCGTCGTCGCCCAGCCTCCGGGATGTGGGCTGAATGGCTGTGTAACAAGTACAGAGGTATGACTAACTGGGGGAGGAGCCCGTGCTAACGAACAATAATCTTGTAAAACTGCGATATATCTTTGGTTCTGCAATAAAAACGGTTTAACAAAAAAAAAAAAAAAATAAGGAAATTATAAAGAAAATACGCTGATAACCATAGATAGATGCATCCACATAAACGGTAATTGACCCTTCTTTCACGTTATTTTTGATAGATGCTGACGGGAAGAATTCCCCCACCACGGACTCAGGAAGATGTTTTTTAGGATTGACTGATTAAGTCACCCTGATAATGTACAACTATTTAGGTTGACAACACAGGCTTTATAAGCGAATTTAAAATCGAATTTATACTAATTGACGATATTGAAAAAGAAAATGATTCTAAGTTTGTTTTTCCAAACAGATCCTGAGGCGAAGGTTTCTCCTTCCCTGTGTTTAGGAAGCAGTTGGAAAACAAACTGAGTAAGTGTAGAGACTGACGAATGTCGTAATACATGCACCAGAGTTTGTCCAGTTATAAAGGCGTGATGTAAATATGTACTCATTGATAGAGATGCGCAGTCCTGGTGGCCCCTATTCAACTTCTCAAAGGAAAACTATTGTTTTTAACTTTATAACTATATAAAGATCGTGGGCAAGAAGGTCAAGCCAGGATCTAAATGCATAATGCATAACAAATGCTTTAGGATAATGCGTGTAAACATACATTGAGCAAGACGAAGATCACTACTATCAAGTTAGTGGCTCAAATTTGAACGTGCCCTTTACATAATAGTTAGGGGTATATAATGTGTCTGTACACATTGATTTGTCTGTTTTACTGGGTGTGTGGTGGGTAGTTGAAAGGTAAAATTATGTAAAAAAACTTGAAAGTGAGGAAAATACGTAATTGTTTATTATCCATTTTGTTTTGTTGGTCTCATTTCAGATTCCATATCCCTTGTAGAACAGAGGGTTTTGCACCTGAGTTTTACCAGTGCAGCGATTCCAAGTTGGTAAACGCGTATCTATAGTTGATAACTTTCCTCCCAATGTGAGTAGGCACTTTAGGGTGTGCTCTGCCGCTTTGGGAGAGAATATATTACTGGTCCTGAGGAATGCTGAGTCGATTAGGACTCAAAAGCTGAAACATATCGACTGATTTTTAGGACAGGGGGTTAAAATTTACTTAACCCTTTTTTGTCCGTTCATTTACACTGTTTTACTTGAGTTCGAATCACCCCTCTATTAAAAGTTTTGGTTGAGGGAGTGGTCTACACTCATTTTAATTGCACCTTTTTGGTTTGTTGTACTTCTACACGTACTAACAACAGGAACCCGATGAAGACAAACGGCTACCTACCATGTGTGGGTGCCTGAGGGTTCCTTTTCCTCACTGAGAATTGACAACCTTTTATTTTTTTGACACAGCTAATATTCTTTGCGTTGGGCACTTATGGGTGGTGGTGGACTGGCTGTTTCACCTTTCCTCCTTTTGTGCTTTATGAATATTATAGTTAAGGATACTCTTTAGTTGTTCTTGAATGACCTTCCCAGGTACCACCACGGGGATTACAATCCATCTTATTGACAGCCATTCACGTTGGTTCTTCGCGGTGTGAAAAGGCTGGCTGAAAGGCTTTTTTGGGGTCCGTAGCAGGACTCCTGTTCCTCGTGGACCTCTGCTCTGGGCCCTGGGCCCTGGGCGGCACTTGTGGTGCTCCCTAAACATCACTGCATCATGTAGAAGGCATGGTGCCTGCCACAGGGTGCAGTGATGTTTACAAACATGCCTTTTGGCATTGGGGTTTGTGCTGAGGCCCTCTTCTGGGCCGCAGAACAAACCTCAATGCTAAGAGGCATGTTTCTGACCGCCTCCACCGCGGTTGGATTGTAATTTGGTAGGCCGTACCGTGAACTACCTGTCAGGCAGTCCCGTTCGTGGCAATGGTGGTGTTCAGACGTTCATCCAACCGCCATTATAATCAGCCCTATGTCTCTGTCATCAGGCACTGTTTTCTGTCCACTTCAACAACTATATTCCTGCTCTTTTTCAACACTAAGAACCGGGTCCAATGCTCAAATCTCCAACGCTAGTCAACAAAGACAATAGAGCACATCCACACTCGAAATCACTCTGGGGGAAAGTGATCCAGTAACCATACCCTCATGTCACACACAAGAGACACCAAAATGGCTGAAAGGGAAATGCGGACCCAACTAAAGAAGAGCAAGAACTGATTATTCTGTCCAGCAGCAGTTGTGCTGTCTATCCTGCTGTTGGTAAGTTCTTGCAATAAATGAAGTGACCCATCTTGGTAAGGCTATCCACTACTACAAAAATGGCAAACCGGTGATGAAGTCGAGACTGATATTTTGCCATGGCTGTTGAGTGGTTGAGCCTCCCTTTCTTTTTTGTGTTTTCCCCTTTTCCTCCAGCACATTATGCACATTGCGCTACCCATACGTGGACGTCTCTTGACAACGTTTTCCACCAAAAATGTTGTTGCACTAGATCTATAATTTTGCGAACACCTGGATGTCCTGCCAAGGGAGATACATGGCACCATTCGTATGCCTTTTTCTGTAATACTTTAGTAGAAAGATACAACTTATTGGTCCGAAAAGGCAATCTTTGTTTGATGCTATGGGTGACATCCTCCTTCGTACAACTCTCTCACCAGTCCAATGATTTGTTCCTGGTCACCTCCGTTAGAAACTTGTCCGCTCTCAGAACACAGACGACTTTCGCAGGATCTATGATTGCCTCTGGGGTGCTGGTTTGAGGCTCCACTATAAACTCCTGTTGGGATAAAGAATCAGATTTGCCATTACCTGGCCTGCAAGTAATAACCAAATCAAATTCAGCAAAAAAAAGTGTCATCTCATCTGCCTCTGTGTGAGATGACGTGCCGTCTTCATGTATTGTAAGTTACAATGATCCGAATACACCGTGAAATAAATAATGCTGCCATTCTTGGAAAGCCTTTTTTATGGACAACAGTTCCTTCTCCGTAATGGTATAGTTATTTTCGGCTGCATTAAGTTTCTTGGATAGATATGCCACTGGGTGTAGTTGTCCGGTGTCTTTATCTCTCTGTGACAGAATGGCTTCAATGGCTTCATCGGAAGCGTCTGCTTCAACTATAAAAGGAACTAAACAGGGTCTTGGCTCCTCAGCAGTAAGGCTAAACCAAACTTAACTATAAAGCAATACAACTGCCAGTACTGGAAAAAGATCTTATTAGAGCACCACCAGTTTTTGCCTCCGCTACCTTGAGCTTAACAGCAAAAACCCAAAATGAGTCAGATAAACTTATAAGACTACGAAAGAAACAAATAAGGACAGACCTACATGGTCATTTTTTAGTTCAACATTTACAAGCTGGGACAATTCCCTCAGGCCTGCAGATTAAAAACACTCCTGTGGTCTTTACAGACGACCCGGAATACAAAAAAGGATTCAGTGGAATAGAGACAAAGTGCAGTAGGGACCTCATGGTCCTTACAGTTGAAACAGCACACAGGATTTCACTTAAACAACTCCAAGAGATTTCGGACCTTGAAACTGAATTACAAAATAATCAATTGATTACGGACGCAAAGGGACTCCTAGAAAAAATAGAAAAAGAAATTCTGGAATTCAAGGACTACACAGTCACTCAGAAAAGTAATAAATTCGAACTGGACAAAAAAAACTTTACTTTGGAAACTGTTTACCCGTATTTGCAACCAGACTTCTACACGAGACCAACTCAAAGAAGGTTCTTCAAAGATAACCAAGGAAGATCTAGGAATAAATTCCTAACGTTCTCAGATACTTCTTCATCGTCATCTGGAGGAGAAACTGACACGAGCGATTCGAGGAGTAATCCAATCTCTAGGGGTAACCAACAGAATCCACAACAGAATCCTCAATCTTTTTTAGGCAGAGGCCAGCAGCGAGGAAGAGGCAGATCACGTGTCGGGAATCAACCATGGGAAATGAGGACCAGACGCCAGTACTACAGGAACTAGCAGCAACATCTTCCCTCTTTAATCTTACAGATCGAGAACTGACATCGTCCGAAGTTACTGTTCTGGAAAAGGGTCTTTCATTTGTTCCGGTCAGACCAACTGACTTTGTTAAAATGAAGCTAGAAACTATAGAGTTCTGTAGGAAACTACGTTTGAAAACATTCTTTAAGGACACACCTGAGGTAAATAATATGGAAACTACGGGCTTTCGACCAAAATCTTCGTTTTGCCCACCAGCTCATAAAACTCCAAAAGAAGTATTGACCTTTGAAAGGGCTATCCTATCAGGTATCACAGCTTTGGAAAAAAGGAAACATTATGTCAATTTTAATTTGAGTAAGGCAGAACAGGACGCCATTCTCACATTGAAAAATGACAAAACCCTGGTAATTAAACAAGCAGATAAGGGGGGCGCAGTAGTCCTCTGGGATATTAACAAATATAAGGAGGAGGTCAGACGCCAACTAGAAGACCCCACCTGTTATAAAAGGATTTCCTATAACCCTGTAAAGGAACTACAAAATGAGCTCTTCAAAATCCTTCAAGATGGGCATGAGCTAGGGATTATTGGGCCAAAAGAATTATCGTTCCTACAAAACAAGAACCCAAGAACACCGGTGTTCTATATCTTACCGAAGATACATAAAGATCCCCAAAAGCCCCCAGGCCGCCCAATAATCTCAGGATGTGATTCACTTACCGAACCTATTTCCAAATACATTGACTATTTTTTGAAGCCCCTGGTCTGTAATGTGCAGGCACAACTTAAAGACACAACTGCCTTTATAAATCAAATAACTTCTGTGGATTTTGATGAGAATAAACAACTAATGGTGACTATGGATGTTGTGTCCTTATACACACAGATACCGCAAGAACAGGCATTGGAAACCTTGGAATTGTTTCTAAATCAAAGAGATCAACCCAGTAGAGTCCCTACGGATTTCATCATGAGACTAGCTAAATTTGCCTTGCAGAAAAATTATTTCGAATTTGATACAGAATTTTTCTTTCAAATCAAAGGGGTAGCCATGGGCTGCCCCTTTGCACCGGAGCTAGCCGTTCTATTCATGGGTCTCTATGAAAATAATTTCATCTACAATAACAATCCGTATGCAGAGCACATAACAAAATATATGCGCCATATTGATGATGTTTTCTTTTTATGGTCTGAATCATATGAGAAATTAAATGAATTCATAGCATGGTTGAATATGCGCACTGAAGACATCAAATTCAGCCACATTGCAAGCAATAAATCAATCAATTTCCTAGATGTCCAAGTTTACGCTATGAAGGCACATTAGGGACAACTTTATTCCGAAAACCAACGGACAGGAATAAAGCCCTGCACTACACAAGCCACCACCCAAGAAGCCTTAAGCAGAATCTGCCATTTGGACAGTTTTTAAGAATAAGGAGAAATTGTTCAAACAGAGATGAGTATTTTTTACATGCTAATGCATTACGAGACCGGTTGCTGCTTAGAGGATACCCTAAAAAACTGCTTAAGCATTCACTAAAAAGAGCTTGGTGGGTCCCAAGGGAAACATTGTTAAAAAAGAAAACACGTGAGGAACAAAAACGGATTGTTTGTGTCACCACTTTCAACCCTAATACACACAATCTACGAAAGATGGTAATGCAGAACTGGCATCTAATTAAAGATTTACATTGTGATCTGCAAGAACCACCCTTATTTGCTTATAAAAAAGAAAAAAGTGTGGCAAATCATATTGTGAGAGCAGCCCTACCCCGAGAACCAAAAACAACACTAAGAGGCATGCTGGGACTACCTCCTATAGTGGGACATCATAAGTGCGGCAATTGCGCCTGCTGCACCTCAACAGAGGAAGGGTCTGTCTTTACTTTCGAGAGAATATTTTGGAAACACTTAACCTTTACGAATTGTCTGACTAAGAACATAGTGTATGGGATTTGGTGCCCATGTCCAAAATTATACATTGGTAAGACCTCTCGGGAAGCAAGACAGCGAATAACTGAACACAAATCAAGGATAAGATGTCAGGTCCCTAACGCACCGCTAGTTCAACACTGGGCTGCCCATGGACACAAGGAAGACGAACTTCGATGGACAATCATTTCAAAAATCGAAAGAGATCCACGCGGTGGGAATTTAGAATTAAAATTGGCACAGCGTGAGGCTTTGTTGATAATGAAATTTAATACTGCCACCACAGGGTTGAATGAGATCTCAGAAATATTCAGAGGGAATCAATAAGTGACCACTGTGTGAGCACAGTTTTCCTTAGCGTTCATGAACTGGGATATGAATTCTGAACCTGGTTATCTTACATGAGAAGGACTATCCTGCCAGTTAATTATGAAAGCCATCGCAACAGGGTATGCACTGACTACCCGTCCATTTAAACATGCCTTCATGACTGCTTCTTGCCACAATCAAACTACATGGACCATGAAGCATTTTTCCGTTCATAATATGAAATGGGGCGTTTACTCATTGTCCCACAAGTATCATGTGTTTTTAACCGAACATACAATTTGAGGCTTCATCACCCCTCCGGCTCAAAGAAAGATTACCGCAATTACGAAGGACATTATTCATTGAATTCGTGTTTATCATAAAAATGAGCATTTCCCCTTTAAAAAGCACGAGGTCACATGACCAGGAAGGAAGCCGAGCGAAGAAGCTTTGCTTTGGAGACGCCGCACCGCGGAGAGACTTCCAAGTGAGTGTCACAACCAGCAAATATTAACTTACACTAGCCGACTAGTAAGACGTTTAAACCTGAGACCGCGGGAGATTCATTTCTCTATCCCTCCGCATGCAGGTTTCAGTGCATTGACTGCAGCGGTTAAATAACCAAATCCCTATTGAAACACAGCCGGTCCCTGGGTGAACGCGTGTCAGCGCCTACACCGGGTAAGTGATAGAAGCCCTGCATACATAGGAGCTTTTTCCTTTACAAAGCCTGCTCAAAAGACTGATTTCCTTTTCCATCATTTTTGCAGATATTCTAAATGATTCCCTCATTTTACGAGGTGAGTGAGCGAATGGACACATGTTGACTTTATTTTGGTTGTTTGGAGTAAACCTCAGAATGGCATGTTATATGTGGGTGTACCATTTTTTTACAGAGTCTATGTTTATCGTGAATCACACCAGTCTCGTGAGACGTTTTCTGAGAGGGTCCTCAAGGTATGTGGATTTAAGCCGACTGGTGGCTGCTCTAGTTAGTTGTTTTCTGACTTTTCTGAAGAATGTACCTAATTGGTCATTTTTCTCTATGTTGTAGAAATCGTACTGATCCTGAGGAGAACCCCATAAGTTAGGGAGTTCGAAACGCGTCGATCATTCACGGCCAATGGTCAACCGAAGTAATAGATGGTAAAAAATTGGATTAAGACATAACTTAAAATATTCCAAATATTTGAACTTGTGTGAATCTGGAATTTATTTCTTGTTTCCAAAAATCATTTCAAATGTAAATATTTTGTGTTGACATTGACCTACACCTCATCTGTATTATTATGTTTATTGTTTTTTTTGTTGAATTTTTTTTCGTGTGTTTGTGAGTACGAAGTGAGTGACTGAAGGGCGAAAGTTTTGTGTGGCTGTGTTTCTTAATTCAAAAATGTGTCTTGTATTGTTCTGTTTGTAATTTTGTATAAAGTTGTATATTTTGTATATTCAAATGTGTAGATGCACAGAAATGTCTTTCTAAAAAAATGATAAATCTTTCTGAGTTCAAAAAAATGATGATAATAAATAAGGATTTAAAAATAAGAACAGACTGCTATGTTTAATTCATAGCGTTTGCCTAGGTAAACAAGAAAAAATCTTTTTCCAGTACTGGCAGTTGTATTGCTTTATAGTCAACTATAAAAGGAGCCCCCATTTGAGGATGTCTGAGCACAGGAGCTGTGGTAAAGACCTTTTTCAAGGCCTTGTGTGTCCATACAAACGGAACCCCCTTACGAAGCAGCCTGGTGATAGGGACTGCCACCTGGGAGAAATTCAGAATGAACCTGTGATAATAATTCGCAAAACCCAAGAAGCATTGAACGTCCTCGTGCACTTTGGAATGGGCCATTCCTGCATGGCTTGTACCTTGCGCTCTGCCATACTCAACCCTTCTGGACACAATAGCACCCCTAGAAACTTCACTTCTTGCACTCCAAATTCGCATTTGCTCAATTTACAAAACAGATGAGATTCTCTTAGCCTCTCCAACACCAAAACTACATGGTTGTTATGCACCTCATCTGACACTGAGTATATGAGAATGTCATCGATATATATGACCACAAAGTGTTCCACGTGGTCATTCAGGATGTCATTCAGAAAATATTGAAGCCGTCAGGGCATTACACAGCCCAAATGGCATCACAGTATATTCGAATAACCCATATTGTGTCTTAAAGTCTTCCACTCATCCCATTCTCTGATGCGGACCAAATGGTATGTCCCTCTTAGGTCTAATCTAGTGTAGATGGTGGCTTCCCGCACTTGATCCAACAAAATTATAATCAGTGGCAAAAGGTATCTGTTACAAACGTTTTTTTTATTCAACATTCTATAATCACAACACGCACGTAACTCTCCACTAGCTTTCGCTATATAGAAGAGAGGTGAGGCTGCGGGAGAACGAGAGGGTCTAATGAAACCAATTTCCAAGAAATGATCAAGGTATTCTCTGAGGTGACAAGTTTCAGGATCCGATAGAGCGTACACCCTGCAAGCTGGAATGGTTGCTCCCTCAATCAGATCAATCTGGCAATCGTAAATCCTATGGGGCAGGAGCTGTTCTCTCTGTGTTTTGCTAAAAACATCCGAAAACTGAGAATACACTTCTGGCAATACTACCTCTTCTCTGCTGCTGTAGCTACACAAAAAGGGTACGTGAAAACTGCTGCTTGAGACCTATGTTCCTACAGTGTTCCTCGCAGTCTTTTGACAGAAACCTTACTGTCTTGTTTTTCCAGTCTATGGTAGGGTTATGGTGCCAGAATCATGGCATTCCCAGGATCACCTTGTATTGAGAAGCATCTATGATGTTTAAGGTTATTTCTTCCAGGTGTTTCTTCCCATCTTCTACGGAAAGCTGTAGGAATTCAGTTTGTTCAGTAATGAGACCTGATTTTAATGACTTCTCATCCACTGCCAAAACCTCCTCAGGGGTATCACGGGGTACACTACCTACTGCCAACTGCTTCACCAACCCACTGTCAATGAAATTCCTTGTAGCTCCTGAATCTAACATGGCTAATACTTGGTGTACATGTTGTATGTATTCTATACCCACAGCCAACACTATGTGTGATTCTGTGTCCTTTAACCTGTTGATTGGAAGGGATGGGATCTTCCATTCCCTTCCTCCTGACCCAGTAGAGGGAGTTGTTGCTGATGCCCCAGACTTAGGGCCTAAAACAGAAACAACAGCCTTCTTAGTCCTGTACGGAAAACCTTGTGCCTTAGGTTTGGATGCGCATTCACGTACGAAGTGCCCTCTTTTACCACAGTACATACATAAACCTTGTGTGCGACGGCTCTCCCTTTCCGTACGCGAGAGAGGTGCCCTGATAGCCCCTATCTCCATGGGTTCACCTACGTTTTCACTGTTGGACAACTCTTTCCTAGGGTTCTTGTCCGATCTGTAAAAGGACCTCTCACTTTTAGGTATGTCACCGCTTCTTTCAGACATCCTTGCATCTAGTTGTAACGTCAAACTGATTAAGTCAGCACAGTTGACAGGCTGTGGATCGATTTGTGCTATCATGTCCTTCAATTCATCGCGTAACCCTTGATCGAAAAGAGACATTCTCTTTTCTTCTGGTCATGCCGCCTCAACCACCAAGCGATTGAAAGACGTGAGGTATGTTACCAGATCATGTTTCCCCTGCCTTAGTTCCAAAAGCTCTCTATCTGCGCTAAACGTAGTGGTTTGCCTGTCGAACACTCATTCAAATGTGGCTCTGTACGCTTCCCAATCGGATAGTACCTGGTTGTTGTTTCTGACCAACGGAACTGCCCAATTGGCGGCGTCTCCTATTAAATATGAGATCGCAATAGCCACCCTGGAATGATTATTAGGAAATGATAAAGGCTTGCATGTGAAATGAAGCATTATTTTTTTTTTAACATAACTTTTATTGTTTTACAGCAAACTCGCAAATTCAGCACAGTTAAGAGCCAATACAATCTTTTACAGAAACATAACCCAGTTTTCTTAGTAAGCATTCAGGATTGCCTATGCAATTCGGTCCTTTCCGTTGCCTGCGGCCTTCTCGATCTTCCAGTCCTGGCGCAGTTCATATGTGGATGTCGCTCTACTGTCCGTACCCAACTAACCCTAACCCCAACTCGACTACCCCCAACCACCCCTCTCTCTCACCACCCCCCAGGAGTGTCACGTTTGGAGCATTCACTACTGCTCTTGGAGGCTAATGCCATGAGTGTTCTGTGCTACGGGACCAACGAAAGTGCTATGGGGTCAAGAATCCCTCGTAAGGGCCAAATGCAGCTCTGGGCAGATAAGGTAGAGTTTGTACAAACCGCCTGCTTGTTAAGCTGTGGTTGCCTCGGGGCCATCCGCTAGGGCATCGTCAGCTGCATCTTCAGGGGCCATAAGTTCCAAGACTAGCCTCTCCCAGGCTCTCGCCCTCTCCAACGCCTTCTCGCTGCCCGTTCTACTTGCAATTTGTATTCGGATAATTCCCTCACACTCAGCCCACTTTTGGAACTCTGCCTGCCACTTATCTATACTAGGAACCTTTTTCGCTTTCCAATGGGTGGTTATATTTCTTTTGGCCAATAGGAACCCCAAATCAATAAATTTGCTAGTGATTTTGTTCTTTGAGGTGTCGGGAAACCAATGTAGGATACAATGTGCCATGGAGGGTTGTAAGTCCCTATCAGTGATATCTATCAGCAAGGATGTCACCTCCTCCCAAAAGAGGTCAAGAGATGGGCAGTCCCACAACATATGTTTAAAATCCGCTTCAGCTACTGCGCACCGTGGGAAGGACGCTGGCTGGGTCGGGAAATATTTGTGCAAACGGGCTGGTGTTAGATGTGCTCTGTGGAGGTTGTGAAAGTTCACTAATTGGAATCTTGCATTTCTTGTAATTTTCCAGGCCCTCTCTACAATCCCGCTCCATGCTTCATCTGGGATGTTCCTCCCTATGTCTGTTTCCCATTTAAGCTTCAGGGCTGTCATGGAGGATAGGGATTCTAGTGTCATGCGCCTACAGAGACATGTCACCGCTTTTATGGTTCCCGGTGCCTTCACTACATATTGGCACCCATGGAAGTGGGTGGCTCTGTAAGGCCCATATTCCAGTGTTTTCTGATGGCTGCCGTGAGTGCAGTGTATTGCAGAAAATCACCGCCTGGCAGGTCATATCGGGCCCGTAGGTCATCAAATGGTATCAAGGCTCCCTCCTCGTAAAGGTCCCCCATTGTCATTAATACCTGTTGTTTCCGGGTTTCCAATCTCTGCCAATTGCCGCCATGTGGTAGGGCCCTGCACATCCTCAGTGGAATATTCAGATGCATAGGGGGTCCCTATAGCCATTCTTCGCAGGTACCTGTTCCAGCATTTCCGGGCTGTGGCAAACTCCAGGGTGAGGGGAGTGGTCCAGAGCGAGAGCTGTAGCACTATGCGGGATAGTACCATCAGGGGGCCCCACATCTCTCCGGGTCCTCCCTCATCTCTGGTGGCCCTCGCCACCCACTGTGTGAGCCACTGAAGCTGGGCTGCAAGGTAACACATTTCATGATCTGGGACCGCCAGCCCTCCCTCCGCTCGGGGTCTCATGAGTGTGTCTAGGGCTACTCTGCGCCTGCTCTTACCCCACAAAAAAGAGGTGATCATCGCTCTGAGCTGTTTAAAATAGGCTGATCGGCAAGGCCCTGAAGAAGTATAGCAGACATGGTAGGGTCACCATTTTAAGAAGCGCAACCCGGCCCACCACTGATAACGGCAAGGTTCCCCAGAATTCGAAGTTAGCCCTGGCCCCCCTGAGTGCCTTCCCAATGTTCCCCTCAAGAATATCTTCCTGCTTGTGATAGATAAGCGTACCTAAGTAGGGCAAACATCTATCCTCCCATTTCACCCCTTCTGTGGTGTGGGGACCTAGTCTTCCCTTGCGCACCAGGAAAAGACATGATTATGCCCAGGTTACTTTTAAGCCAGCCACTCTGCTTAGGGCATGCAGCAGTGACTTTGCTCCCAGTAAGGCTTAGCCTGAGTACGCTAGGAACAGTAAAAGATCATCTGCGTAGAGTGCGATATGGTGAAGCTGCCCATAGACATCGAGGCCCTGGTACGCCCGCCCCGAACTAGCATGTGCCGCCAGGGGCTCCATTGCTATAGAAAATAATAATGGGGAGAGGGGAAACCCGTGTCGCGTGCCCCTTCCCACCTTGCATGCCTCCGAGATCACCCCTCCCGTCTTCACCCTGGCAGTCGAGTCTGCATATAAGAGGGCCGTCCAACTCGCAAAGTCAGGGCCAAGGCCCATTTGTTACATCACCTGGAACAGGTACTCCCACTCTAAGCTGTCGAAGGCTTTCTCTATGTCAATTGAAAAATCGCCGCGGAGTCCACATTATAGGAATCCGCCTCCAATATATGTAAAAGCCTTCGTATATTAAGCGCTGTGTTTCAAGCGGGGATGAACCCGGATTGGTCGGCATGTATGAGGGTAGGCATGTGGGGGAGCAGCCGAGTGGCCAGTATCCTGCTCAGGATTTTGTAATCAAGGTTGAGCATGAATATAGAGGCCCAAGATTGTTTGCCTGGTTTCAATAAGGGAATAATGATCGCCTCCCTAGGGGAGTCAGGCAACCTGCCTAGTCTTTTAGCCTCATTATATAGGCGCGTGAGATGGGGGCAAGCAGGTCAGTGTAAGTGAGGTAAAATTCTACTGGTAAGGCATCCGTGCCTGGGGTTTTGTTACGGGCCATACTTTTAATGGTTACTCGTACCTCTCTTACTTCAGTCTCTCGCCCCAATAATTTTGCCTCCTCCTCGCCTAGCACCGGCAGGTCAGCTTCCTGCGTGAACTCTTGTAGCTCTTCCTCAGAGGGGAATACTCGGCTGCGATAAAGCTCTGTGTAATAATCAAAGAATAGCTTGCTGATCCCTTGCTGATCAAATCGGGCTGCCCCCAGCTGATCTCCCAGCTCCAGTATGACTGAACCGCGACGGGCCGGATTTGCCAACCAAGCGAGGAGGGCGCCTGACTTATTCCTGTCAGAATGCGCTCGTGTTATGTATGTTTTATAGTCAAAGCAACACAGGCGTTCCACATTGGCAGCTACTGCTTCCCTAGCTTCTATTAGTTCTCCATGTTTGGCTGGATTTTCAGGCCGTTCCTTCTCCAGGGTAGGCAAGTGCTCGTCGTCTCTTTGGATGTCCTGAAGGAGGACCTTTCTAACCCCAGCCATAGCAGATATGCATCTCCCCCTAATCACTGTTTTACAGGCGTCCCATTCCACGTTCACTGACGTGGCTGTTCCCTCATTAATCTGGAAGTATTCCGTGATAGCTGTTGCAATAGTGGTGTGAAAAAAACTTGATCATCCAGTGCTTCTGGCCACAATCTCCAGGTGGGAATCTTGGGGCATACTCGCGACCAGTTCAACTGAGCTAGGACTGGATTATGGTCAGAAATCGTCCTGGTGAGGTATTCACTGCTGCTGATCTCCCCATGGACGTCCGGTGAACATAAAAAGGCATCGAGGCGGACATGTAACTCATGGAGGACAGGGAAAAAGGAGTAATCTCGGGCCAATGGGTGTTGGACCCGCCAAGTGTAAATTAATCCCCATTTCTGTTGCCAATTATGACGCGCTTCTGCCAGCTTGCGCGCTGGCGCGTTAGGGAGGGGTGGTGGAAGCGATCCAAGGTGACAGCCGCCATACAATTAAAATCACCCCCCAGTAATAGTGACCCTGTGAGGGCAGTCACTAGTTTGCATGATAATAGGGAGAAGAAGGCTGGCTGATCTGCATTAGGCGCATACACACATCCCAGTGTAAGGTCCTTACCATCTAACTTCCCCTGTACGACCACATATCTGCCCTCAGGGTCAATCATTTGTGTTATGCATTGGAATGGGACACCAGCTCTTATCCATATCAGGACCCCCCTCGCGTATGCAGAGTATGCAGAGTATGCGGTGTAGAAAACCTGACCCCTCCAGCGACGCTGTAGTGCTTTCCCCTCCTTTGCCAGGAGGTAGGTTTCCTGAAGGAGTGCAATTTGAATGCTTCTACAGATCAGATAGGAATGTATCTTGTGACGCCTAACCATAGAATGCATGCCCCGTACATTCCACATGGGACATGTGTAGCCTAATGGGGGTCCCATTGCATGTAGTGACGTTGAAGATGTTTAGAAATACCCTCCCTAGCGACACGAACAAGTACTTCTTCCCTAACTCCCCCTCCCAGGACAGGCACCCAACAAGGCAACCCCATCCAATCTATGGTAGTTTCAACCAGGGTCAAGTGACCAAGTAGGGGGCCGACACCCGCTAACTACCTTGTGGAGGCCTCCCAGTATTCCGCCTCCCCAACAATTGGTCCAGATCAAAAAGACCCCCCCTCCCGTTTCGGTTGTCTGTTACCTAAATGTCCATGTGGGCTTCCGCCAGTCCAGGAAGGACAGTCCCTTGAAGCAGGAACGTCAGGGCCCGAACTGGTCCACACAGCAGGTCACTCATATCAGCCCAGGTCATCGGCCGATCGGGCGTGATCCTCAGCATGTCCGCCCCCAGGCTCTCGCCATCACTGCGGTCCAGGGAGGTCTCCGACCCGCTGCCATGATGTGCGCTCCCACCCGGCGAGGAGCCCGGGCTGGTCCGGCTGTGTGGCACCACGGCCTGCAATGCCTTGCGCCGCTCGAGGCTAAGCTCCCTGGGTGAAGGAGCTTTGGTGCTTGCCCCCGCGGGATCTGTTGTGGGGATCTTGAAGCTGGGGCTGATCTATTTAGTGGGCCACGGGTTTCCAGCCAGTCCCATACCTCTTGCGGTGAGTTGAAGAATTGTGTACCCGCTGGATCCGCTACCCTGAGTCGAGCAGGAAACAGCATTACGTATGCTAGGTTCAGTTGACGTAGTTTAGCCTTAACAACAGTGTATGAGGTCCTATTTTGTTGGACCTCTCACGTAAAGTCAGGGAAGATCATGACATTACTGTTCTCAATTTGGAGAGTACGTTTTTGACGGGCACAATATAGGATGTGATCTCTGTCCCGAAAGTGCAACAGTCTAGCTACCACTGGCCGGGGGGGGGGATCTCCTGGTTTCGGCGGTCTCGAAGGCACTCTATGAGCGTGCTCCAGTGCATAGAAGCGAGACAGACCCTCCGGGGCCACCTCGTCTCAGAGCCAATTTTCCAGGTAGCTGACCATGTCTGCCCCTTCCAACTTTTCTGGTAATCCTACAACGCGGATGTTGTTCCGTCGCGATCTCCCTTTGCTATCTTCTGCACGCATTTCCAGGGTTTTCACCTTAGATTCCAAGGTGGTTACGGATCAACGCATCTCTTGCACTTTCGTTGGAAATACACATAACTCTTTTTCAGCAGATGTCACCCTGTCTTTGAGCTTTCAATGATCATCCTTCAGTAAGCTCAGGTCAGTGCTAAGGGCGTCAAACTTTCCCTCCAGTGCCTCTCTGGAAGCCTTTATGGCTTGCATTATGTCAGTTACTGTAGGTTTCCTGGTAGTCGTCTCCCCCTGCACATCAGGGGCTTCCTTATCGTCATCTGTGTGCGGGTCAGGAGCATCCACGCTGAGAGCCGCAAATCCCCGCTTCTTCTGTGTCCTCCCCATCTTGGGTCTCCCCCGCACAAGCCGGGCGTCCAGCCGGGAACCTCAGCCCCTGGGTGAAGTGCTTTCCAGGACCCCCAACTGCAGTGGGTGACCTCCCTAGGGCCTTGCTCCTACAGCCCCCAGAGTCATTGCCGTCCTCCCGGCAGGCACCTACTTCCTCCTTTCATAGTGCAAACTGCTGGGGCCCATCGAATCTTCACCTCACTCAGCTGCCCAGTTCTCCCCCTAGCAGATTCCTATATAGTACACAGTTCCTCCTCTGTGTGGTGCCTGGTATCTGACCAACCAGTTAGCGTAGGTATGCCCCTCTCCGCTGCGCATCCTCCGGGGCCAGCGAGTTGTCACCCCGGGCCCAGCTCTGCCCTCACTTGTGCTGCAGAATCTTCAATTCAGGGCTCTCGCTCAGGTCTCTCCCAACACTGGACCCTGCTAGTTCTCATGGAAAAGTCCAAAGCCGGAAGCACAGCAGGTTCCCAGTCCTCACTGGCTCTCACAGTCCATCAGCGCTGGCAAAATAAATGTTAGTTACGGAGGCGCGAGGTCCTCCCACTCAGGCTTCAATCCACGTCTATCTTGCGGGTCTCAATGTAGTGCAGGGCAGCCCAGGCCCCCTTTACCCCAGGCCGCCGTTAACTCTGCTACCAAAATCGCACCGTGGGGAACACAGGGCTTTAAGGGAGATTCAGCACCACTCCACATCCTGCTCTCCAGGGTTGGCGCTCCCAGTCGTTCTCCAGTGGGCAAGCCGTTCACCTCTTCTGCGCCTCGCCCCCGTGAGGCTCGAGATAACGCTCAGCTGTGGGCCAGCAGTGGGTTCAGAGCGATCATGGGCATTTCAGCGCACTCATTGCCCGGCCGCCATCTTGTCCCAGGCACTGCAGCAACTTGGGAAAACACTTGTGTGGCGCCTGAGAACAACCAAGCCCAGCCGCACCTCAGCTATATGCCAGGCAGTCCAGGTGATCACCTCTGGCCTGTCTCCTTGTTCGTCAATCTCATCTCGTTAGCTGCCGTGAGAGGGGAGATGCTGCCCAGCCGCCATTTTGCGACTCAGTGCAAGTCCGGGAAGAGGGCTGCCCGCTCCGCACACCAAACGAGTCCTTCAGCAGTGTCACTTTGTCCCTACAGACCCCCAGTAGCATGACACCCCTCGGCGAGCAGCGCAACGTAGTTACCTCTGTTTTGGCCGCTCAGGCGCTGTGTTGCGAATACGCCACGACCGCTGTCATCATATCGGCACCATTTTGAGGTCAGACCTGCCGAGGAATCCGTCGACCATGCAGTCCCGGGGGTGCTGTCAATTCCATTATCTCGGGCTCCCACCGCTAGCCCCCGCGTCTCGAAGGCATGCAACTTCGATCTCGGCCCCCAACGGTGTCTCAGGGGATCAGGATGCCTTAGGTTGGGGAGAAGGCGAACGGAGCTCCGCAGCTCGTGTCCGTCTCCATCGGCTGTTGGCCAAGCCCCCATGAGAAATTAAAACCCTAAGGGGATAGGTCCTTAAGAAAGTGATTCAGGCTAGACCTTTATTAATATGCAACACAAAATTGCCTAAACCACACTTATTTTAAACAAAACATTTCTTTGGGGGTTAGAAAAATATTTATTAAATCTTGCCCCGGCAACCTTATTCAATGCCAATAATTTTATATTTTTAGATAATTGTTCACATAAATTAGCAGAAAAAAGAACACAATCTGTACATTCGATTATTTACACTATTGTACATAGTTCTAACACACATAAAGTCAAAGAAACAATGTTCAAAATAATACATCTAACATCATACAAAGAAATCAATACATTACGAAAAAGCAATAACATATACCTAAAAAAACATTCAATGTAAGCAATCGAGAAAAATGGGGAATATAGTCAAGTGAATGACTCAACAAGTGGTTTTCCCTGGACTAGACAGTCCTAGATTCTTATAGATACTGCTGTATTCCACCAAAACAAACTGCCGACGCGTTTCGAGGCCAGGACTAATGTCCCTGGCCTCTCATCAGGGCTTTTATTCTTTGTGTCTGAAAGATGCAAAGAAATCGTTTTACTATCAGACGCATGAGAAGCCTCAAACTACAGTTGTGGTTAACACAGGGATTATCACTACATACCAGGCTCTTTTAGAAGGGAGGAGAGGGGGGGGGGAATTCTTGCTTTGTAAATCCGGGGGCACCAAATAAAGTCAATCGGAATTTGTGGCCAAGCAGTGAAGTCTGAAAAAATCAGGGATTGAATTAATTAAGGAGGCAGGGTATTTACAAGCCTTTGTAGTGAGAGAAACGCCATTATTGAAAACGACATACCTCACTTGCCTTTCGTGTGCCGTGTGCCGGCGCAATTAATCGTGAGGTGTAGCCATCAAGGATATTCCTGTAAGGGGCATGAGAGGCTGGTTAAGCTGAGAGTCCTAGCGCTCGTTCTAGGTTGAGAACACCATCACAAAAAAATATTGCATACCTTGCCGGTGACTTCGTGTTTCTTAAATTAAAGTTTCTCCGACTTTGGCAACCCTATCGGAAAAAAAACACTTCTGTAAAGTCTAGTAGATCTAAAAGTCAGAAAGGCAGTGCGCTTCTTGACTGGAAAGTTACCTTCTCTCCACGCGCTCCCACAGGAACTGAATTTGTCACGCTAAATCAAGATGGCCGTCTTGCATTCAAACTTCTTATATTAGGTCAGCACGCGGTGCATTCTGGACCTTGTAGTTGAAAACTAGTTACCAGTCACTCATTTATTGAAGCTTGTTTGGGGCATGTATGATGGCGCATCTTGTGCTTTATGAATAAAACAAATATGGAAAATCTCACTAGATTTTTACAATTGCCGGAGTTTTTCGAAAAGAATTTTATGGAAAGACAGGAGGAACGGGGTCCACCGTCCCAACCTGGCCCGTCTATCCTGACAACCAAGTCACCTCCAGAAACTGATCGCGCTATCACAGGAGCGCTATTTCGGAAAGGTTATTGAGACCATTTTGGGTGCTGTTAAATTTCAAGATTAAATATGCTTCCTTTTGAAGCAAAGTCCGCTCGACATCGTGGCATCTATTTATGGAATTAATTGTCCACAAGACAGACCACTTGAAGTCATGCTTGTCATGTCCCTTTTCGCAAAAATGCTCCACCATGGGAGCTGTCATCACTCTCTTTTTGATGCGAGAACGGTGCTGGCTGATTCTATGGTTAATCTGCTGTCTGGTTTTGCCGATGTAGATCTTCTTACACGGGCACAATATCGCGTAGACCACATTTTTGGTCCTGCAGTTGGAAAACTCTGTATGTGACCATTTGACTCCTTGATGGATACATTCATTGCCTTCAATGGTATTTGGGCAGGCGACACAATTGCCACACTTATGATGGCCCTCAATGGGTTTCAGTTTCCATTGTGACAGCAAGTCACTTTTTGGCTTGGGTGTTGCGATATCGTCCCGGATTCTTTGCTGGCCAATGCTCTGGTTCTTTTTATAAGGGAAGATGGGTTTGGGGAAGGGGCAATCCAAGACTTCCAATAGATGCCAATTTTTCAACGCAGTCTCTCGTAATTTGTGAGTGTCAGGGCAAAAAGTCGTGACACAAACGAGCTTGTCAAGTGGTGGACATTTCTTAACTTGCAGTAAGCATTCGCGAGGCGTGTATCTAGCTCATTTAAATGAATGTTTAAGAAGCTTTTTGGGGTAGCCTCTTTGTAACATGTCGGTGCAAAAATTGTGGCCATGTTTCTCGTAATCAAGCACATCGGAACAGTTCCTTCTGATCCTAAGCAGTTGCCCATAGGGCAAATTGGCTTTCAGATTTCTTGGGTGTGCACTTTGGTGGTGTAAAATAGTGTTCCGATCTGTTGGTTTTTTGTACAAGTATGTTTTTAATTGTCCTTGATCGCATATAAGCTCGACATCTAAAAATGTCATGCGGCTAGTGCTGTGTTCAATATGAGAAATTAAGCATTATCTGGGTTAAGAATATCTGTACCTTCTGAGGATCCCCTCAATATCTTTCGGGACTCGCTAAAAGTATAGGTGGAGGAACCCTGACTAATATTTGGGGGTTACTAGTGACAGATACATCAAAAGGTTTTCTGGTTAATTTATCTACCCTTTCTCATAAAGCAGCTGTCTCAAGCCTAGAGGCCGCAAGTTCCTGTTCAACTGAGGCCAATGCCTGAACCATATCGTCCATAGACGCCGTATATTTACACACCCTGACCGGGAGGAGTAACCTTTCTTGGGTGCGTAATTCTGACAGGTTTTTGTACTCCTCAGGGTCCGGATGATGCAATATTGGGTCCACCCTTTGACATTCCCGAACTCCAACAAAAATGTTATAGAGTATCAGGACGATCAAGTGAGGGAAAGGAAAGGGTGGGAACAGCAGGGATGAGAACCTAGAACAACATAGATCAACAATACATACTTATATATCGCTACTCTCATGTGGTCTCACTAATAGGATATAAATACTTTATCCAAAAACGGACCAGCAAACTCCTGTAGTTGGTGGAGAAATAACAATCAATGTCTTTCCTCTGGATAATCCTATGAAAACATTAATGCATATGTTTGAGAACACACTCATGCCATCTCCAGACATCACCTCCACCCCTAATGAACCTTGTGTATAACACGCCCGCAACAAAGTATTGCAATGCTCATCGGTTCTCAAGTGGGTTTCAATCCAAAGGTAAATCTCCAAGTCTCAAAAAAGAAAAGAAAAATATGGCTCAATGTTCATCAATAACTGAGGACTGAATTTGAGTGTACTTGGGAACTCCTATCACTTGCCCTAATCCACTAAAGTTAGGAAACGCCTGTTCCTAAAAACCATACCAAAATGTTAAGTCCCAACTGCTCCAGATAATGAGTATCAACAATGGTTACTCCACCGCTGCTTTTATGTTTTTTGAAAATTGTCCCTGAGCCATGATACCGGCGTCCGCGGTTCCGTACCGCTGCCCAGATCAGTTCCATACTCAATCTCCTAGTTCACAGTCACACAGCGTTTGCGGTTTCACATCAACGCCGAGAGCGCAGTGGAAACGAAAATGCCAAAGTCAAAGGGCGTCCGCGGTTCCGTACCGCCGCCCAGTCTAATTCCTGAATCACTCACCTTCTTCCTTCAATCCAAAACGTGCTCTTCGAGAGCACCAAGAATACTGCGGGTTATCTCCAGCCGCCAAGATAAAATCCTTGTTACAATACAGAATTACGCATGCTTGATGAGCGTACAACGGGTCTTCTTGTAGACGCTGGCTCTTCTCCCTTAGCCTTCTGGGAGTTGTAGTCCAACGTCTAGGCAGGGGCTCTATGCTGCGTGATTCCTGACAGTTTCTGCGCTAACAAAAACAATAACAACAAGCATTTACAATGCAATAGGTCTCGCAGTTGTTAGAGTTTGAGCTATTGGCATTGTAAATGGCAATGTCTTTTATTTATGTGTTGGTTTTTAAAACATAAATAAAAGGCATTGTCATTTACAATGCCAATAGGTTAAACTCTCGCAAATGCGAGACCTATTGCATTGCAAATGCTTTTTTTTATGTAGTTGTCTGTGAAGTTCCACTTGCAAGTCATGGAGCACGCCCAGGTCATGCAGAATCTGTGGTGTTTCTAGACAACTGAAACAGCCAATTGTTTTATGGCCATTTCTTGCAGGGGCTTCACAAAAAACAACCACGAGGACTGACAGGGGAGACCCCTCAGCAATCCTGCATATTAATGTTTTAGGAGAAAAGATAGTTGCAAAAAAATACTAGGCGTGACCGTCTGGACAAGATTGGACAAAACCAAAGAAAAACAGCAGTCTTTTCCACGTTTGGGGTGTCTTTAAAGCCCTAGCCTAGCAACATTTTAACTGCACTCTGCATCTGCACTCTAAATCTGCACTCTGCACTCTGAATCTTGAATCTGCACGCTGCACTCACACTCTGCACTCTGAATCTGCACGCTGCACTCACACTCTGCATTCTGAATCTGCACTCTGAATCTGAATCTGCACTCTGAATCTGCACTCTGAATCTGCACTCTGAACCTGCACTCACAATCTGCACTCACAATCTGCACTCACAATCTGCACTCACAATCTGCACTCACAATCTGCACTCTGAATCTGCACTCTGAATCTGCACTCTGAATCTGCACTCTGCACTCACAATCTGCACTCACAATCTGCACTCACAATCTGCACTCTGAATCTGCACTCTGAATCTGCACTCACAATCTGCACTCACAATCTGCACTCTGAATCTGCTGAATCTGCACTCTGAATCTGCACTCTGCACTCACAATCTGCACTCACAATCTGCACTCTGAATCTGCACTCTGAATCTGCACTCTGAATCTGCCCTCACAATCTGCCCTCACAATCTGCACTCACAATCTGCACTCACAATCTGCACTCTGCACTCACAATCTGCACTCACAATCTGCACTCTGAATCTGCACTCTGAATCTGCACTCTGAATCTGCACTCTGAATCTGCACTCTGCACTCACAATCTGCACTCACAATCTGCACTCACAATCTGCACTCTGAATCTGCACTCTCAATCTGCACTCTCAATCTGCACGCTCAATCTGCACTCACAATCTGCACTCACAATCTGCACTCACAATCTGCACTCACAATCTGCACTCTGCACTCTCAATCTGCACTCACAATCTGCACTCTCAATCTGCACTCTGCACTCTCAATCTGCACTCTCAATCTGCACTCTCAATCTGCACTCTGAAACTGCACTCTGAAACTGCACTCTGTAAGTGTGCTTACCCCTCTTCTAGTGCACTTCCTCAGAGGTAAGAAGCACTATATACATTCAGCTACAATACAATACACGCCTTTCGCGAAATTATTTTCTTCTTTTGGTTGTCTGCCCTGGACTATATATATATATATATAGATATATATATATACTACGTGTAGAAAACAAAAAAAAGCTTAACACAAAAAAGAGACAGGACGCCTTATTACAGTTTTATAAACATCAACTTTATCGACTGTTAACACCTCTCTTGGATCCGAAAAACCCAAACAGGAAATCACGATGATCATCACAAAATATGTAATTGCGCAGACAAAGCTTGAGAATACTTTCATCGTTAATAGCCCATAGCCAACAGCAAGATCTCAAATACTCTGTACCCAACAATACCTAGGGTACACTGCTAGATTGATTTAGTATGGCACTGGAAGGGGAGGTGTGTGTACGAGGCCTATCATACCGTCTTCATAAATGTAAAAAGCCTACCTGTTGAGCTGTTCGGTAACTTTGCCCGGCTCCGAGAATATTTGCTGAAAGAACAAGCGGGAGGCGGCTCGGGCGCAGCACGTCTTCCGAAGACGTGCGCGTCCACAGAGCTGAGTCGGCTCGTTCACAGGCCAGTAGCGGCTCGTGCACAGCTCTAGACTCCCTTGCCAGTGAACACGGCGACTATAGAACTCGCTGGCGGGAGCGCTTCGCGCTCCAACGCCAGCTCGACCTAAAAATTAGAAGGGTCTGTTCATAGCCATGTACAGTGGGCGTTACCCCCCTGCAGTCGGTTGTGGTCATGGCCAACCTATCTCTGAGCACAGCTGAAGCTTGTGTGCAGAGTGAGGTTGGATATCTGTGGTCTTAGGGCACCTGCAAGGAGTTGGACACATGGTAGGGCCTCCAACCAGGCCCTTTGGCCAAATCCTCTCACTGCACATGGCTGAGTGCCTGCCACAGCCGGGTATTGGGCCCCCATGAGGGGTTAGATGCAGGGCCTGGTCTCTGGCATGATCCTGCAGCCAACCACCACTGTACACAGACAAATACCATGTGCATTGATGTTTGGACATCTTCTGGGAGTTGGGCATACAGCCTGGCCTCTCCGGCCAGGCTCAGCTGTTACCCTCGTGCTGCACATGGCTGAAGACCATTTGCAGCAGGGGGATTGGGCGCCTGTGGTGAGTTGGGAACTTCTTTCGGCCTACTCCAGCAGTGCATGGCCTTTACATGTCCAAAGTCCATATACAGTGGGGCAGTTGGACATCCATGGAGGATTAGGCAAAATGCCTGGACGAAGGCCTCCATTCACAGGCAATCCTCCACTACGCACTGCCAAGGCTATGCGCAGTGGACGGCTTTCCCACAGGTTGCCCGAGGCATTTGGGCATATGCTCAACTTATGATAAAAAATACAGAAATTCAATGAAAAAACAAAGATTAGAATAATGTTATAGTTAGGTGTTGAAATGAGATAAGAACTAATGTATAAAAACGGACAAAACACTGAAATGACCTGTTATACTTTAGTGAACTAACTATAACTTGTTACTCCATCATGCACTGCTTATCACCTCACACATTACTCCAAGAATTACATGTTAAATTGCATCATTGATGACATCACCGACGACATCTCAAAGGGCATCTGATGAAATCATTCATGACATCATCTATGATACTGCTATTCACATTACTCCATAAAACCTTACATCATTTAAAAAAGAGAAAGTTCTTGGTAAAGGACCCTTAATAATTTACAGCATAGAATTAGTGTGTATATGTACGGGTGAGTAGAATGTACAAACAGTAAGCCCTGTGGGCAAATGTGGCTGTGCAAGGTGAAAGTAATATGTTGTACTTTTTACCAACCAGTATTTAATTGCCAAATAAAAATTATACATAAAACAATATTTTAATTTTAATAAAAAATGTGGAGCATTTCAATATTTGGTCTTATGCCGAAAATATGAAGCAATATGCTTAACTCTAGCACATCACTTTTGCCTATTTTGCTCCTAAGGCATGGGCTCTTTTTTGTTGGCGCACACCAGTGCATGTACTGAGTTTACCAATCCCTCATACTAGATTTAGTTTGTTGTGGTATACATGTCCTAAGACTTCTGAGACTTGCAAAGCTATTTTGCTAGAAAGAAAAACAGGGACTTTGATGTCCTGCCACTGTAGATGCCCTCTACCTTGACTTCTGTGGTCAATATATCTCTGACACATTGCGAATGATCCAAGGTTTGATGTCTCTGGCAAATTCTTAATTGCAGTCTCTTTTGAATTTACAGCTGGTGTTATTGTGAACATTTTTGTCTCAGGCAGATTTTAGTATGGAACAGATGCATCATAACACTGAAACAGTATTGGGGGGGCTAAAGAGATGGAGTTGTTGACACTAAAATGTAGAGTATCTGTCCATTATCCAGACCACTACTGAAATATGAATATGTGTAGATATGTCATGTTGCTTCAGAGCTTATAACATATTATGCATTTTATTCTAGAGGCAGGTTTATTAAGTTGAATGACCACCAACACTGCTGCCACAGTAATATCTGTGTGTAAGTGTGGTGTGTGTGAGCTCTTCGGGGTGTTCCACAATGGAGTACCCAGAGCAAAAGGCTGCAAGTTTGTAGTTTGAATGGAGCCACAACTTGGTATGGTTAATGGTTCGACCCAGAGGCAGATTGAGAATTTAACAGTAAGTGACAGCATATGTATGAGATGAACTTTTTCAGGAAGTTTAGTGTGGGGAGTCATAGATTGAATACATCATTAGAGGTTGCGCTCCAGCCCTGCAACCCTGATTTAGGAACAGTAGGACATGTTATTCTTCTTCGATGTCTGTGGTAGATGAAAGACAACTTATGGAGGTGGTACCGCACCCTTGGGGTAACCAAAGACTGGAGTGTGCATCATTAGACTGAATTAAGCCACTGACTGGAAAACTCCCTTTGCTGTCCCCTCAGATTGCTAAAACTAGCTGGAGATGAGGCAGATATGTAGAAATGTGACCACCAACTCGAGTGGGTGCGGACCGGATATATTGGCCTCCACACTGGTGGATGAGGGTTGGCTGAGATCTGGTATTTAGCTAAGACTTATCCTTGATTTCCTCACAGGATGCATTGACACATCAAGGCAATAGTCCTGCATTGTTTCACCTTCAATCTGAAGGACAGATCCCAGCTTGTTTAGATAGACCCCTCCAGGTCTGTATCCATCTCTGTACCCTGCGGCATCCTGTGGCATTCTAAGAGAGTCCATCCTATCACCAGTGATCTTCAACAAGTACATCGATCTGGTTGAGGTTCTGCTGAGCGACAGGAACATTAACACCCATCAGCGTGCGGATAATACCTCGCTCAGGTCATCTATGAGCGTGATAGTTATTCTCTGAAGGATTGCCTCTTCACAATTTAAGCTTGGATGTTAAAGGTCAATCCAAATGGAGTCCCCGTGTTCCCATACAAGACAAAATTAATAAATGATGCTGAATAACATTTGAATGGGATCTGCTAAATATAGTCTGCGTCCTGTATTGAGAAACCTGTCTATGATCTATTGATTTGGTATCCGTTTGGAATCAATGGTTGTTAAAATGTCAAAATTGTCAGATAATGGCAAACACAGCATACTATGCCACGTCATTTTTTTGCTGAATAATTTGCCTTTCCTTAACACACAAGTTAGTAAACCCTGCTGCACAATTTCTTCTCCATTTGTACATAATGTGAGTGGCCATGAATATTGGCAGGTGTCACTAAAATGCATTGGAAAACACTACTGTTTGAGATTATGTTGAGTTGTTACTGTGGAACCTATCAGGAGGTTTCACTGTAAGACCAACTTCTATATGTCAGGATCTAGGCAAACCTAGACGCAGGGGCATAGCTTCTATTGGTGTAGCAGGTGCAGTAGCACCAAGGACATTAAAGCCTGAGGAGCCCACTGAATCCTGATTATTGCTGTATTTTACAGTTCAAACAGTGGCCAGGGGGGCCATTTACGTCTTTGCACTGGGGGTCCATGACACACTGTCTACACAACTGACTACAGTACACGTGTATGTTAGTACAACGCGATCATTTTGATTGCGGTATTTTACAACGCGATTTTCACAATGCAAGTCGTTACGACTTGCGTTGGAGGGCGCTGGATTGTCGATTATTTTAATTTTCTATTGCAACTCCAGCCCACGTAACAGTAGGGAAGGTGTTGGAATAGAAAATTAAACTATTCCTTAAGCAAGAGCGCCATCCAGCGCAAGTCGTAGTAATGACTTGCGTTGTGATGGCTGCGTCGTAAAGGCCCCGCGGTGTAAACACCGCGTTGTAAAGGATGTTTCCCCAGTACACCAGATGTTTCCCCTCAAAACAGCAATATACGACACTTTATATATGAGAGTGGTGTGCAGGACGCAGTAGAATGCCAGGGCAATAAATAATCTTGGCCTGTCCCACCCCCAGAGGGGCAAGATTGATCATCGTGCACCGCCATAATCGTCAAGATGTGTAAGAAAAAATGGGATAGGAAAGCAATAATGAGCCTGAGAATTAGTCAGTTTCTACCTGTACATATTTAGACTTTAAATCGCCATCAGTATGCGAGCAGAAACTTTGGAATTCATTACCTCAAAAGGTTGCCGGGGCAGGCGTGGTCACTGCACGTTACACTGCTTAAAACATCGTCTGGCTCTGCTCAGTGGAATGCTTGTTAATAGAGGTCCTGGTGTAAGTCGTGCACATTCTTGGTGTAACAAGGTGCAGGATTAGGTTGTTAAAAGAACGCATTATCTCGCCTATACATCAGAGGGCCTGTAGAGCAGCAACAAATGCGACAAAGCCCAGCCTCTGTGTGCTTGCAATCTACACAAATGTATCAAGTGCAACAGTGTTTTTCAAAAGTTATCCGAATAAAGAAGGAAGTATGTCACTATACTACCTTGCCCTATTGCTACATCCACTACATTGCCTACCTTTACCTAGTTTCTTTTTTATTCATTGTTTTCTCAATTGTAATTGAGAAAGTTAATTCATTAAATCTTATATTTAACTTAAGCCTTATGCTTACCGTTGTAGTTTAGTTTACTTGTTACTCAGGTATAAGCTGCATTCAAGAGGATGGACCTTTAGTCCCGAACTGAGGGGTGACACAACAAATAAAATACATTAAAATATCGTGAACACATTTGGCCCTACAAGAACGGTGGAGAGTGGTAGATTTGCAAACCATAAAAGTTTTATTCCCGAATTTGCTAAGCTAGGAAGGTGGATAAGAGTTCAGGCAGAAGGAGCCAGCAAGTAAGGCTGCTGAAGGCAGATCGAAATAAAGATTCAGTAAATTATTTATTAGTGTACATATTATCCGTAACTCTTATACTAACTTTTCTAGTTTCGTTTATTTGTTAATTTTCGTTATTAATTGCTGCTTCGCATAAAATTAAGCTAAACATATTTTTTTGTAATTAATATTTAAATAATTACCCAATATTACTCTGCTTTTAATTAATTTAAACTAAAACTTAATTGTTAATTCTAAACAAAACCCCTATACTAACTGTATGCATAACACACACACACACACACACACACAGACAAACCCATCTGCGCCCTTCCACGCCTGACTGCCACCCAATACCTGCCACCCGATACCAGAATCCCTCCCCATTTCTCCTCAGGATTTAGAGATGGCGCGGGCTTACTTTAGTGAGGTATTACTTTCCTTGAGTGGGAGTGGGAATATCTTAGGTAGCAGGGAAGGACAGTGCTATATACACTCCCCACTGACGCATACTGAGGGACCATTCTCCTGCTATTCATGCCGTTTTTCTACATGCAAGAGCCATTTGTGACTCAGATACATAATCACAGCGGCTTAAGACCAACGCCGGATCCAGGGGCCTTTGCTGAAATCTAGAAAAGTTGGGGAGTTAGAACCGAGTGGCGCACTCTGCAATTTCAGATCTTGCCCAAAACACACAACTTATATCTGGGGCTTTTTGACATTATGCAACCCAGATCTTTGTTTTTGCTGAAACATTGACACATCCGTCGGTGTTCCCTAAGATTGTCATTGCTATCCTATATCATTATAAACTGGTCAAACTAGACAGAGCAGACAGGGTGGGAGGGGGTGTTGCAAGTGCCTTCTCCCATAAGCTCAACATGACAATTCTAGAACCTCATCTTAGTAATCACCTAGAAATGTTCCTGTTTAAAGATGATTCTCCTCAGTTTGAAATTGAAGAGAGGATTTGATCTATCGCTCTCAGGGACCACAGAACCAATTTAAACTAATTCTGTCAGAGATGCAACTTCCACATATCTTAAAAGCCAACACATTTCTATTGCTGGGCAATTTCAACAACCATGGGGAAGAGGTCAGTCATTGCTAGTGATGTCTCTCAATTACCATCTGATTTGGGTACTGTGGACTGAAACGGTTGGTGAGTGGCCTGACACACGTGGCTGGTTACAACTAGATTTAATATTTAGTCATTTCAACAAGATAAAAGATGACTTTCCCCTGCCACTTACTAGGACAGACCATCACCTCATTAAGTTTGAACTCTCTTTAGGGAAAGATTCTGACTGTCAGAGGATGTAGAAATAAATATGGTCTCATCCTTGGAAGAAGATTAATATAAGTAATTGTGGCTCCTGTGTACAATCGCTTGATAGAGAATCACACACACATGTTGACTCAGCAGTGACTAGATATCAGGAATCCTTGATTAAGGCCTGTGATGCACTTGCTCCTATGAAATTGATTAATGTTAGACAGTTTAAACAGCAGGCACCTTGATATAATAGAAACAAATTTGCAAGAAATTGGAGCGAATGTGGCTCCAGTCTAAGTCTCTACTGGATAAAGAGGCATATGAATCAGCACTATGTATTAATCATAAACACTTAAGTGTAGCCCAAAGAACTTACCTTGTTAATAAAATCCAAAGTCTGGAAACTGTGCAAAAGAGATTTTTTAATCAGTGAGCAAATTTACGAATCCTAAAATATGCCAAACACCAATTCATACTTCTTTAGAATTGTGTAACACTTCTGGGAAAACATAAGAAAAATTAATGAGGAACTCGACCAACTGAGACCTCAGGTAATTCTAACAGATTTGACTGCCCTCCTGCAAATACATCCATTCAGCGGAAGAAGTTTTGAACCTATTGATTCCATGAAAGTGGTGGAATTTTTCCTTAATGTCAAGTCGGGGTCACCGCAAGACCCATTTACATCTCACATTTTTGCTTCCCTGGCCCCTCTTTTGGTGCCGCACTTTACTGAATTATTCAACCTTTCTCTAACATCCTCCACTTCAAGTTTATGTTCATGTTAAATCACCATGTTTGTTACCAAGCGATAATAGTCACATTTCATTATGTGATCTCATCAACACGGAAGAGTTACTACGACCTCTGGATATCTTTCATTTAAACCTATATGAATATTTCTCTTGTAATAACAGCTCAAGTGGGCTTGTTCTGTTTCAATAACATCCAAACTAATTTCCACATTTTTTTAAAAATCATCAAGTAAATAAGAAACTAGCTTGCTTCATTGTAATGTCTGCTATGGTCAATATTTCTGCTATAGTCAATATTTCTTATCTGCTATAGTCAATATTTCATTCTCCGGCCTTTTTTAGACAATTGTCAGTTTGGTAAGTCAACTCCTTTCAGCCCAAGTGGGCAAATCATCATATCAATAAATTAGATTAATTCATCTACCATGCCCAGTTTAGACAGTAGTCTTTAATGTCACCAACGGGTCCTGTCGAAGTGGGCATATTTTCTATATCATGTACAAATTAGATGCTTCAATCTTCAGATCTCAATGAGTCGACACCTGGTTTGCTGCTCCTCATAATAAATCAAGATAAAGAGTTTTTCGCCCTTTTGTTATATTACTTTAATACTCCTTCAGTGACATGGGAACTGTAAAAATAAATGGATCTAAAAATAAACAACCGAAAAAACAAACAACCTGAAAGATTTAAGGTGAGGTCGTAAGTCATTTATTTTCCTGAGTCTTCTACATCACCTCATCAAAATTCAAATTCATTGGCTCCTTGGTATTGAGCTTTAGGATATCGATATTGATCCCAATCACTCCAGGTATGCTTCCCTATCTCCACCCAAATTTCCCATGATATAATGTCTATGGCACTATATTGTAGGTCCTCCGATTGCCCATCGTACATTTGGTGAAAATGTCTCAGAATAGGGTATGTATTGTTCTTAATGGCTGTAAGTTATTGGAGCACTCATTTGTGTATCTGCAAAACAGTGCTCACTATATATGATTTGGGATATGTACAATGTAGTACATAGACTGCATGGTTGTTCCCATAGTTATAGTTAGGAAATAGAATTAAATAAAATCTTAAATCTTAGAGATTCACTTAAAAATTATAGTTAGGAACTCAATTAAAAAAAAACGTAGAAATTCACTGAAAAAAACAAAGTTTACAGGGACGTTATAGTTAGGTTCAGATTTCCCTTGTACAAAACCAGTAAAATTCAGCAGATATAGTTACCTGAACTCACTATAACTTACGCCCCCGCAATGCACTGCTTATGACTTCACATTTTACATTACTCATTATATAGTCAGTGACATCACTGATGACATCTCAAATGACATCACTGATTACATCATCCAGTAAATGTTTTGTAAATGTTTCTGAGACTTAAAGATATGTACTGAGCTACAGCATATGTTAAATACCATTCTTTCTGTACTAGTAATTAGTCAAACCATTTCTAAAATATCTCATCTGAGTGGCTGTGTGACTGTCTGTATCAATGTTTGAGTGGGTATCTGTGTATATGTGTGTGAGTGGCTGTAGGGATGTCTTAATGGGTCTTTGAGTAGCTGTATGAGTGAGTGAGTGGCTGTGTTGGCAAGTAAGTGGGTGTGTGAATAGTGGATAGGTGACTTAGTGGATGTGTGAGTGGCTGTATGGGTGAGTGAGTAGTTGTTTGAGTGTGTGTATAGGTAAGTAAGTGTGGTTGAGTGGCTGTATTGGAGAGTGAGTGTCTGTGTGGGTGACTGTAAGGGTGAGTGAGTGTGTGTGTGAGTGGTTGTATATGGATGTGTGAATGGGTATTTAAGCAGTTCTGTGGGTGTGTGATTGGTTGTGTGAGTGGGGTATGGGTGAGTGAGTGGCTGTGTCAGTGGCTGTAAGGGTAAGTGAATGAGTGTGTGATCGGCTTGTTGGGTAGATAACTGGGTGTGTGAGTAGCTGTATTGGTGAGTGAGTGGCAGTGTGAGTAGCTGTATGGGTGAGTGTGTGAGTATCTATATGTATGAGTGAGTAGCTGTGAAAGTTTCCATATGGGTGATTGAGTGGATATATGAGTGGTTGTATGGGTAAGTGAGTGGTTGTACGATTGAGTGAAGGGATGAGTGAGTGGCTCTATGGATGCGTGAGTGATTGTGTGAGTACCTATATGGAACTGTGAATGGGTATGTGAGTGGTTGTGTGGGTGAGTGAGTGGGTGTATGAGAGGTTGAATAGGGACACGATAGAAACAATGACTGAGTCAGACACAGTAATTATGGTACCCTAATGTTGGCATTGCGTGCCTTTCACATGCATCATCAGTATATATGCAACTACTCATTTCCTACCCCTCTCTCCCCCTTCTTTCCGTTTGTCCCTTTTATCTCAATGTCGTTTGTAAATTGTCTATCCTATAAAAGCAAATAAAGACACTTAAAAAAAACAAGAATTGAGAAGTTGAATAGGGGTGTGAGTAGGTGTGTGAGTACTTCTGTGGATGATGACATCAGCGATTCACTGACTATGTCATGAGTGATGTAATATGTGAGGTCAGAAGCAGTGCATTGTGGGGGCATTGATGGATTTCACTGGTTTTGTCAAATGAAATGTTAGCCTAACTATAATGTCCCTTTAGCCATTGTTTTTTTCAGTGAATTTCTTAGGTTTTCTAATTCTTTTTCCTAACTATATTGTCCCTATAGCCATTGTTTTTTTAATGAATTTCCAAGGTTTTTTTAAAATTGTATTTCCTCACTGTGACTTGTAACCTTTGAAAGTGAGTATGTGAGTGAGTGCATGAGTGTCTCAGTGGGCATGTGAGAGAGTGTGCGAGTGTCTCAATGGGTGTGTGAGTGTCTGTATGGGTCTGGGAGTGGCTGCATAAGTGTGTCGCTAGGTGTGTGAGTGGGTGCATACGTGTCTGAGTGAGTGTCTAAATGTGTCTGTACGCAGGTGTGAAAGTGTCTAAGTGGGTTTGTGAGTGCCTTCATGAGTGTGTAAGTCAGTGTGTGATTGAGTGCATGAGTGTCTCAGTGGGTCTGTGAGAATGTGCGTTAATCTCTGATTGGGTCTGTGAGTGGTTGCATGAGTGTCTGAGTGGATGTACATGTCTGGGTGGGTCTGTGAGTAGGTGCATGAGTGTCTGAATGGGTCTGTTAGTAGCTATGGTACTGGCTGTATTGGTCTGTGAGTGGGTGCCTGAATGTCTGCATGAGTGTCTGAGTTTTTGAGTGGATGTGTGAGTATCTGTGTGGGTGTGTCAGTACCTGTGTGAGTGGCTCAGCCACAAAGGAACCACACCTTCCCTTTTATCCAACAAGAGTCCACAGTTTTCCGCAAAATATCCACCCAACTGGAGTTCTTTGAACTGGTTAATTACCAAGTGCTACCTCTTTGGGTAAATGTCCAGTACGTTTTCTACACTACAGGTACGTAATGGAGCAAAGGGAAATGTCACCAGTGACCTTGGGTGTGTCTTTGACAATGTGATTGTTCCTGGTGTATCTTTATCCTGAAATATTTGATAATATGAATCCTCCTATATAGAAGACAATGAGACTACAAAGACGTAAATCTCCACCAAACAAGGCTCCTTCCTCTTAACTATATGAAGTAACTGCCTCTTTGTTTGGTGGAGATGTCCTCATATTCCTTGGCATCAAGAACTCCTAACCGAAATCAGCGAGAAATGCACTGGGGAAGCCGCTAGTTAAGCTGTCCATCATCCTGACAACAGTCAGGAAGATCTTTGGCTACTACTAAGAGGGTGGAGCCAGACTGGGAGCATCCAAGTGATTTCCACAGTTGTACACTCCAAGCAATTTAAAGGGAGAACCATGGACTCTGTTATCACTAGGACAAGACAACAAAGAACCCACTTGTCACAGTCACTATAGATTGCGCTCCAGTATATCAACTATGCAGTCAACTCCGCAAAGGATTTTAGATTGTTTTTAATAAGGAATTGCTGAGAAAACACACTTGCTTTGCCTTCATCAAGCCCAGGAGTTAGGATCATATGTCCTTTACAGACGTGGGGCTTCAATTGGGGCACCTGCTATGTTTATATTTGTAAGTGCTTCCTGTTGAGGCTTAATTTCTGTGAAATGAGCATTAGGGCCAGAACTGCCCCGGGGACCACATTATATGGGGCCCGGCCATAACTTAATTGGGGAGGGGGGACTGTGTGGCACAGGGCTAATTCCAGCCCAGGTACCCTACTCCCCGGGGCCCGGTCATGTGTTCCTCAGTGCACATGTCCCAGCCAGGGCACCCAGTGTGCAGGATGGGGACTGCAGGGGAAGCTTCAAGGCCCCCATGGTCCCTGCTGGCTCCTTGCTTCCTGTGGCACCCAGAATTGCTATTGCTATTGTGTGCAAGAGCAATAGTGTCATCTCTTTCCCTACTCGCATGTCTGTAGGAAGGGAAAGAGATGAAACCTCTGCTTCCAGTGAGTGAGAGCACTGTGATAGATCCCGCCTGCATGAACCAGAGTGTTTGCTTTTGCTTGGCGGGAGCTGTCTACACCCTCCAAGCAACAGCAAACAGCTAGGTCTGGGGGGGGGGGGGATAGCAGGAGCCGACCCTGGCGGGTGGCAGTCCCCAGGGCCATTAATGGCTCCAAGAGGGAGACTGCACAGCCACTCTCTACTTCTGTTATCATGTGCAAGCCACTTTGAGGTGATGGTCTATGGGGCCGTATATAGCCTTGCAGTGTGGTTGCACGCCCCCCCCACATGCATTAAAATAGCTGACCCAGGGGAGGTGGTGGTCACTGGGGCATGGGCGGTCCACATGGCCCTGCTAATTATTGAAGCAAAGCCCCGAGAATGTGGTGGTTCCCGGGGCTCTAAAGAGCCGATGAAGTGGGTCCGTGCTCCCCTCCAATATTTTATCAAAAGCCCCGGGAGGTAGTGGTCCCAAGGAGGGGGACATTGTGTGCCCCCCTACATTTTTTATAAATAAAGCCTCATGGAGATGATTGTATCTGGGACTCCAAGAATCTCAGAAGGGGGCCTGTGTCCCCACCTCCTTTTTTTAAACAACGCCCCCAGGTCTTGGCCCACCCAGGAGCTCTTTTCAAAACAATCGTGGGAGCTCAAGTTTGTTTGATTTTTAAAACAATTTGCAGATTAGCCTCAAATATGCATATCCGTTGCAATTGTGTTTTCAGCCATGGAGGGGTCCCGGTAGAATCCCAGCACCAGAGCTAGGTGGTCAGGGTATTCCTACCTTGAACCCTTTTCTATATTTTTTCATTTTTTTGTGACTTGTTTGAGGCCAATCCCAAGATGGCTGCAAACATTTCCTGGTGGAAATATTGGCAGCCAATTAGATTTCAGCACAAGATCAGGAGGATCTGTACTCGAAGCCCACCACCATATCACGCAGAGAGCATTATTCAGGATAGAGCAAAGATGGATACACCGTCTATCCACTGACCAAATGGGTCTGAATGATGAAATTCCATGGGGGGCGTTAGGTTGATCTTTGCCTTTATCATAGAATGTCCAGACACAGCATGAGTGAACCTATGAGGAGGCAGGACACTCTGTCATCCAATACATGAGTAGTCGTCCCACCCCTTTACTATGGGCACTATGAAGAGTCCAGCAACGTGCTTTTCACATCTTGAGTGGCAGTAGGAACAGAGTAGCAATAGGGTCAGACGACACTCTCCTACATGTGCTCCTAATATTGACCTGAGCTTAACTCACAATCAGTCTAGACCATAGATATGGACTCATCACTAAGGTCTCTATGAACATGCATTGACCATGTGACACATCAACTTTCTTATTGATTATCAATGTTACCATCTCATTTTATATCTTGGCCTAATACATTTAAGGCTAAACGCGACCACTCCAATATGGCCGCCGTCTTTACCCATTTAGTGACTTCCTGCACTTGCACTGAGACAGGTTAGCATTCTTTGCTTGCCACTTCCTGTTTGACCGTGCACCCACCCCCCCCACTGCAGGGATCCAGTTGGAATAACTGTGCCATACCGACGCGGATCTCTACCACCCGGTTCTGGTGGTAGGAGTAGGTCATTCAGGGCAGTGACGCTGAGTTACGGTGAGTGGGGATCTTTAATGGATGTCGGAAATACGATCTTCTTGACATCTACAATCACGCTGGCAGTGAGTCGCAGTAACCAATGTGGCAACTGCCTGCACCTCCATATGCACGCTGCCTTATCAAGAGAATTATTATTGTTATAGTTGTATGGGCACAGAATCAAGGTCCCGCACCACCCTGTCTACATGCAACCGCTTGATCCTATTGTGGCTGTACACGGTCTGCTTCGATTACCAGTTCCTGGATGGTTTCCTTCAGTCTGGGGGTGGGGCCCTCACAAATCGGTTTGTAATTGCGCCTATCTGATAGAAAGCGTTGGCATTCATTTTTGTAAGCTTCTTTATCTTGTAGGACTATACCTCCTCCCTTATCTGCCGGTTTGATAAGCACGGTTTTGTTTTCTTTCAATGCTGTTAGACCTTCCCACTCCTCTTTGGTGGTGTTATTGAAAATCTTTTTTTCTGTCAGTGACTCAATGTCTTTAAAGACTGCCTGTTCGAATGTTGTAATTTCGACAGGTATGGCTGAAGGTGGTGGCATGAAGGTAGATTTTGGTTTGAACTCTCTGTCTCCTTTCTCTTGGGTATTGGTGTCAACATTTTATCTTTCTAAAGAAATCTGCCATCTCGCAGAGAGAGGTTTTGCCCATACCCTACCTGTGCATGCAAAAACTGTAGCAATATCCTGACAACATGACCACCAAATACGAACAGTGATCTTTCACCCTGTCTGCAAATATTTTACTTTAAATTTTAATTTCAATTCTGCAACCTACACACACAAAATCAACCTCCTATCCTAAATCAGAGCCCCATTAATATCCCTGTGCAATAAAGACAAATATTCAATACTCTTATATACTTTGCGGCTTGTAACCATACTGCAACAGCCTATAACCTACAGCAACATACTGGCATTACAACGTAGTTTAAACAGTCTTGTTAATTTTAGCCTTATAATCTGTGCCTTAGTTGCCATTCTGCGTATGTCCAACCCAGACGGCACCAACCCATTCCAAAGTTAGCAGTCTAGCTGTAGGAGTCCGTGCACGCGTCACACACCGATCGTGTGATGAGGCACAGACACCTGGGAAGCAGCTGTATACTGGAACGACTTCCATAAAGGATTACCCCAGGCTCCATTGCGCGCCAGCCTTCTCCTCGGGGACCCCTTAATAGGTTTAGCGGCGGACCACTCACTTTTTTTCTCACATCACTCACTTGATTGGAGAGGTCCTGAAGAAAGCCCTTATATATTTTTTCTACAGACTGAAACATGTCGACCATCTGATGATAAATACAGCTACACATAGTATCTGTAATATATTATTCACTCTCTAGTTCCTTTTAACCATACCCCAGATCACCAAGAATAAAGTAACGGGTCGCAATCTGGAGGTATTTTTATAGTATTTTCACTCACTTCATCGCATTCACTACACCTCAAAGCCCACTCCACTGTAAACAGGTGTCCCAGCACAGCCGGGTAGCATTCGGCTACCTGGCTGGGATCCGATGATGAAGCAGGACACCAACCAGGTTGGTGTGTGACGGTTTTATTAACAAACCTTTGAGGTGCCAGACATCCTAAACGTCAGACAGTCATTTCTCATGGCCGTCTTATTTGGTTAAGAATATATATAGGGACACGGACGGGCGGCCGTCCTATAGTCCTAGATCTCTACCTTTTGGTTTTGAAATAGTTGAGTAAATAGGCATCAATCTCTTGTCTTTCTGGGGCCATGTGTTTCTAATTAGAAACACATGGCCCCATAAAGATAAGAAAGTGCTTTGCGACAGACAAAAGCAGCCGACCCTGTCTGGATCGGCCGGACGAAAAGGAGAAAGGGTAGCGGCTACAAAACCCCATTTCTAATGGCAGGCTATCTTTTAGCATAAACGGTGACGCTAGCCAATGGAAATGAAGGGGGGGGGGCTTCAAGCCCCTTTCTCAAATCTGATCTTTTACAAAATTTCTCGCCCAGCGAGAGGAGCGTCGCACTGCAACGCCAGACGAGACCTAAAAAGTTGGTGGCACGCACCCGCAAAACAAATGGGAAGCAGAGGGAGGCCTGCGGTTCAAATATTCACAGTCCCGCCTTGGTGCGCCCATAATGCCGTTCACAGGCCTTATTTACAGATTGTTCTTGCTCTGTGGTCCCCCAATTTGGGCAGAGGCACAACCAACTGGCTAAAGGAGTGTTGGGGGGGGGGGGGGTAGAGGACTTGCAGCAGCCTTCAAAAGAGATTTATGAAAACAAACACTACCTGTCTGGGGGTTGGGAAAGTATGACACCCGGGCAAGGTTATACTTGTTTTCAAAGTGCTATGAGCTGGAGCGTTTGCTTGCATGCTCTGAAGTGCAGGGACAACTAGTGGTTGACCCAATGGATACATGTTGTGGTTTATATAGTGTAAAAGGTAGAATCTAACATGTTTAAGATTGATTTGAATACAAAGGGTTTATTGAATGATTTATTGATGAGCATTTCAGTGCTAATGTTATAAAGAATGCTTTTGAATATAGTTTCAATTAGCTTTAATGATGATTTCTATCACATAGTTATTGTTCTTATAAATTGAAGTGGTAACCCCTTGACAAAGCCAGTAGAGCCTGCCTTATTTATAATGACGCCCCTTTATATTATGATGTTGCATCTGATATAAGTGAGGGGGTTTGGTGATCAGGGGTGGTTTCTGTATGAGAGTGTTGGTGGGTTGGAGCCCCATTACTCTTGGAGGAAGGAGAAAGAGATTGGAATGCTGTTGTGAAGCACACGTACTACCCAGTCTGAAAGTAGCATAGTGCACAGCAGTGTACAAACCCATGCTGCACTTGTGGGATGAACAACTTTAATATTGCCCAAATCACAGATGCACTGTATGTGTCTATGAGGCAGCGGTGCAGATGGTCATGCGCTTCCTACAGCATCAGTTTTTCCAGGGGTTTGGTCGAGTAATCAGCTCGCCTAGATCTGTAACGATTATATCCTTCCAGGATACCGCCTCCTCCTCCTCTGACTGGCTGACCCTTGATACTGTCAGTCTATGAGAATCGGAGGCAGGATTTTGATGGCACAAAGTATTTCACATGACCCTTCGTAACATTGCTGAAGCCTTTTGCCTCCTGGTCACCATTCAGCTCTATATTCTCTACAGCACTCTGTTGTCTCTCTTAGGCTGGCACATCAGCTCCTTATTCCCCCCTTCGGCCCCTATCATTTCCTTCAGGACCCTTTCAGCTCTTATCTCACAACCCCCACCCCATTCTCCATCACAGCCATTCTTATATGCACTGGTAACTAGGTGAGGCCTAGTGTGGTGTGGCCCCTTGGCCAGCAGCTGGAAGCAGCTTGGGACAACCATAAGACATAAAATTTGATTCATAAATCACTGTCTGCACATCAGGAGAGGTAAGCAGTCTGGGTGCTAAATGTGTTGAGTGAATGTTTGTTTAAATACGTGTGGGTCAGAGTGCAATGCACGCATGCAATTGTAAATGTTAGCAGTCGTAACCAGGCCTTTTGAATTTTTTTTCTGATGGGAGCTTTTTGGTAGAGGATAGTGCAAAACGCTTTACTTTTAGCATTTTCAATAAAGTATGTTAAAAGAAAAGCAGAAAATGTTGTTATGATAGATTGGAGGTGTAAAAATCATATTTTCACACCAATTTTCTAAAAAAGAGTTAGCTAGGAGAAACCAAAGGAATTCAAGCTTGGATAGTTTTTTACACCTCACCAATTTCAAAGTTCACCAGCCGCCTCTAATTGGGATTATGGGGTTTTTGACCCATGAGAGGTGAAATGTGGTATAAGGTTGTCACCAAAGGTATTCTCATCTATCTAAATGTATGTATTTGTAAAATAATTCACATTATTTAGTAGTGAATGTGTAATGAATGTGTTTTTCCTTTTCAAAGAAAAAGCACTGCTGGACAATAATGTATTGCGTTTTATTGCTCCACACCAGCGAATGGAGATTAGTAGCTCACATCACCTCCCCTGAGTAGGCCCTGAACTGTTCTGCTTTGCTTCCCTAAAAGAGACAAGTGCTGCAATGGAGTAACCAGTAAGGAGACAAATATGGGCCTATTACTTGTGAATGACTCACATCCCTCACAACTAATAAACCAATTTCTTAAAGCCCCTAATTGATAAAAAGGGCCACTGGAATTATTCGCATAGTTATGAATATGCTGCATTCGCCACATACTCCATCATCTGCTGCATAAGCTGCAGATTTTAACAAAAAAAAGTTACTAGCCCAAACGGATCAAAATTTATTGACGTGGGTTTCATTGCAGTGGAAGGCCCTGTTGTGTTTCTATCTAGGACCCTAATTCGATATTCCCGATGTATGCCCTTGTATGGTTATAATAAATAATATCCTTATAAAGGCATAAGAATCATATCCAGATTTAGTAATAGCCCATGCAGTCCAAATACGGCAAGGCTACTCCCCTAGAATCCTAGTAAGTACAACGCGTTCTTTAAACAAACCAAGCCTCCAGCAGCCCGGGAAATCCCCCTGCTTTTGTTTTGATTTACACAAGAACTCCTGGAGTACAGAAAGAACTGTTAGTTCTTAGTGACGTCTTATGTCCAACCTTACGTCAAACCCGGCACCTTCCAGGTATAAATATACCAACGTTGCCTTAAGCAAACACACGGTGGTTTGGAGCAGAGCGGCTATCTACTTGCCCGAAGCCCAGCTGATGCGAGGAGCCGAAGGAAGCCGCCCCTCCCTTTTGACGCACTGAGAGAGACGCTGTCTTTTTCTCCAGCCGAGAAAATCCAGCTCCGGTGTTTCCAGTCACCCTTGCGGGTTGCTGGGAGATCGAGTCCTGAGAGACAGATACAAGACCTCCTACAGTCTATTATCAAGGTACGGAGCTGACTAAACCCTTAAGAGAATTCTTGTTTCAGATTCTTGGCAAAAACTTAACTTAACTTAAACTGCAACTTACTTACTCCTTCCCACGTATTAGGCTTAGGTCAGGTACACCGGGGTAGGCGTATCTTAGAAGCACCAGTTGAGTACGTTAGTCAATGTTTTTATGTATGTATATATTTTATCCATTATAAAGTATCATATGGCTAAGAAACCATTTCAATGCTTTTACAGTATTATTTCATAATACTCCTTTTACTGTACGCACTTTACTTTATGATAAGTATTGCAATTGTGGCAACTCACTTCTCTTGCATGAGAAAGAAGACTGCTCAATAAATACCACCTTTTATTGAAAACACCTGTCTCTCTATTTCTCTGCACTGTGGTGAAACTAAGTATGCACGATTGACTGAGTGAAATAATCGTCTATTGTTTTCACACGACTCTAGAGATATACTCTTTATTCTGAGGGAGCAAAGTTGTCATGTTTATGCGGTTGTCAGAAACTAATCCCTTCTTGTCTAAATCAGGACGGTTAACTCTTTCCTGAACATTCAAGAAAGTTTCTAGTGACCTCTGAGCTAGCTGACAAAACTAATTAAGTCTAACATAGTCAGTAGAGACCTAGATGACCTCAGTCCTACGTCTAAAGTGCTGTTTATGTTATTCCAATGCGCAGAGCCTATTGGGAATATAGGAACTACACTCCATGGCGCCCAACGTTTGGTAAGGCAATAATCTAACGCAAGACATTAGAGTAACTCAGTCGTGCTTTTTCACACAGACCCCTTTTTCCCGTAAAAACTCCAATAGACGTCTGGAGTGGGTAAAAGGTTAAAATCCGCCGGAACTTAGTAGGAAGAGATTCCTATGTATTAGTTTTTGGTTTAGTCAACGTTGAAGGATACAGTGTTCCAAAATATTGTGCACCTAATCTTTGTTTCCTTGAAACTTGCTCTGCAATAAAAAAAATAAAAAAACTTTCTGTCAGTGAAAATGCCGGATGAAGATGAAGAAAGAGATGTTTTAGCATCTCAACTGTTGTTAGATGACACAACTCTCCAACAGAATGACCCGAATGTTATAATCATTCCGGTTAATGTAACAAGAACTATAACTCTTAAACTTATAGAAAATGGACTATCATCGAGAGGTGGTACAGTCATATTCGTGGTAGAGGCCCTTGAATATCGGCAGACAGAGGTATTCTATCATGGATACATTTTCCAGCAGCAAATGCTATAACACAAGACTTCCACTATTACAAAATAGAGGAATCTCCAGAGGAATACGCTCCTTTCGAGGACGTTGAAATCCCACTAACTTACCAAGAGCACCTGCTCTGGTTTAATGGCGCCCTAAAACATCAAAATCACAATACCAAGCTCTGTCCACTAGGTAGACCAGGAGCCACGTGGCTGGTTCTAGCCAGCTACACAACACATCACGACATCGAAAAAATGTCAAATGAAGAACTTTTAGTTAAAGTAAAAGAATTAACAAAAGCATATAGAGAATTAGTTCAATTGGCAATGGACGACATAACATACCTCCAGAAATTGAAAGAAACAGATATAGCAGAACAACCTTTTGAACTTGCCAGAATCATAGACAAGTCCTATGAAGAACTAGGAAGAGATAGTTTGGGTGGGAAACCACTAAAACCACAACTAATTCAAAATCCTGAAAAAACTTTTATTAAAAATAATCTGAATACTCCAAAAAAGAGTTGGGATGGTAATAAACAATCCACTCCCAAAGAAAAACATTTTCAGTCCAGAGGAAAGTCTCCTCAACGGAGAAATAGATCTCCAGACCGAGGAAACAAGTCTCCCCAGAGGGAGCCCTCTGAGAAAAGATACAACCTTAGAGATAGGGATAAATTAAGAAAACCTGACAGATATCAAGATATTGATACACGTCCCTCTCGATCTTTTCAGACTTCCTCACAGAAATCGGAAAGAAGAGGACGGTCAGAACACAAGGAAGAGCACGTCAAGTCCAAAGACAAGGAACCTGCTCATCAAAGTAAAAAATTACAATTTCCAAGAAAGAAGGTAGCCAGTATTAAAATAAAACATGCCGAGGATAGTGAGGACACAACTAAAAAACGGAGAGTGGGCCCAGACAGTGCTAGACAGCGCAGCAGAAGTAACCATAGTTCGCAAGATCCTGATGAATCTTCTGGAGACAGTGGACACGAATGAATACATTCAGGTGGAAACTGCAGACTTCAGAGTTAGCAAACCCCATAAATTATACGAGATAACATTGCGTATAGAGGGGGACAAAACTAGGAAAATAAGGGGTCTCTTTTGGGATAACTTATCTAAAGGCTATGACATTCTGTTAGCTGAGAAAGACTGGCCACCAGAGTTTGTCAGAGAGTGCCCTCATGGCAAAGAAATGATTATTCCTGCCTTCTCAAATCATATTCCAATTCATAAAAAAATACACATTAGCAAGAAAATGGGCAGTGGCCCAAGCTCCTGCATTATATAAAAATCATGTAGGATGGGATGAGGATTCTCCTCCCCACAAAATCCAGTTAAAAATCAACCCACTGCACAAAGGCAGTACCCAGTTAAACAAGAAGCTAAAAAACAAGTCAGGGAGATCTTAGATCAACTTGAATACCAGGGGGTGATTGAAACATGCACCTCACAAATGAACAATCCTTTGTTTCCTGTCTCCAAGCCAGACGATTCATATCATCTAGTTTTGGACTACAGACACTTAAACTCCTGTTGCAAAACATTTGCAGTACAAAATTCACACAGTGCAGCACTAATGAATAACATCGTGCGCAAAAAATATAAAACAACATTAGATATCTCTAATGGATTCTTTTGTCAAAACATTGCACCTGAAAGCAGGTATTTGACCGCTTTCTCAATAATGGGGTCGCAAAAACACTTCTGTCGACTCCCACAGGGATTCAAGAATAGCCCGGGATTATTCTCAGTAAGGGTAACAGAGTTACTACAAATATATGATGATGAGGCATTATCTTATGTCGATGACATCTATCTAACAGAGATATGAGAGAAATGTGCTGTACTCCAAGCACCAAAAACGCTGAAGAACGTACAATCAATACTAGGTTTCCTGAATTTCGGAAGAACATACATTCTAAATTATGCAGAGAGGGTTAAACCTCTCTATGAATTAATAAAACCTGATATCAAACCAATAAATTGGACTCAGAAACACACAGAAATTTTAAGATCATTGCAAACAGACATGTTAGCTAAAACAAAATTTCAAACTCGCGAAAACATACGCAACCTTGTAATCCGAGTCATCCCAGGAAGATGTGGATACACATACCTGACCTCTAATGAGGTAGAAACTGTACCAATAGCTTACAAATCACATTTGTATACACAAGCTGAAATGAAATTCAGTTCTACTGAAATAATTCTAATAGCGGTTGAAACTGCTGTAGCAAAAGAAAGAACCATAGCCCAAGGAAGAAGGATATCTGTTTTAACAGCAGAATCAGCCCTTGAGGCACTAACAAGCCCACGCAATCTGAATGCCGTGGCACTAGATTGAAAATGGATACAATGGGAACATTCTCTTGCTGCAGAAGACGTGAAGCACTATTTTGACCCGAAAATGAAAAAAACTAGAAAGTCTAGAATATGAAGAAGAATATCCGTTGCCAATCGAAATTATGCCTCTCAAACAATACACAAGTGTAATCTACATGGACAGATTTGCATAACACTACGATGTGGATAAAAAATCCTACAATGCAGCGTGCGCGATTGTTAAAGGTAGCTGGCGCTTTGGTAAATTCAGACCGATAATCACCAAAACTGAATCACTCAGAAACTGTTCAACCCAGCGAGCTGAAATAAGATCTTTAAAGATGGCGCTTGAAAATGCTGATCGCGAATTCCCCACACTAATAGTGTGCGATTCGCATTACTGCGCCAGGTCTTACAATGATAACATGCAAACATGGATCAAAAACGGTTACAAAGATGACACAGGTGCCACAATAAAGCATAAAAAGCTCTGGGAACAAGTAGTTCTTTTGCAGAAAGAACTACAAAAGACTCACGTGATACATACACTGAGTCATCGACGTGATGGCGTTCACGTTGCAGGGAATTCATTGGCTGACAGAGCCACAGCGGAAGCGGTTCAACCGGCTTCCGTAATCACAAAAAAGCGTACTAAAAAACACATAGACGGAGAAACCATGCTGGCGGTAAAAGCCTCATTAAAAGGTGACTATGCAGCATTACCTCTCGGCTATCCACTCAATAATACATACATAATTGATGCAAACTCTGTTCCTTTTGCTCAAATCCCTGGAGTGGGGGATAGAGTAATTCCAAACACGAACAGGAGAGTCTTATTAATAGCAGACGCACACATGGGAGAAGGTCTTAGGCACCAAGAGATCGTGAAATCTCTAAAAGAATTACAATCAGAATACTGGTGGCCGGGGATGAGCCTGCAAAATTACAAATTTGCAAAGGATTGTCCAAACTGCAACAGAGATCGCAGTCGTGAACCGGACCAGACTACTGCCAGGACACCGTTATTAGAAAGCATCAGGCTATCTATACGCAAAAATCCTGGCGGAGAAATGCGTTCCCATAATTATTAAGACTAAAAACACCTAAAAATGCAGACACCAGCGCTCGGCTGACGCCAGAACTGTTATACAAAGATTTGCGAGTCTTTATCGGCACATCCGCAATTGGCATGCTACATTCTGACCAGGGTCCTGCGTTTAGCTCTTGAGCTTACAAAGAGGCCATGGCCAGCATGGGCATTGCATTGCGGTACTCTTCCCCCTTCCATTCTGAGGGTAATGCGGTAGTGGAAAGAAAAAAACGTGACATAAAGCAATCTATAACGGCGAGGGTATTAGGTTCGGGTGATGGGTGGGTCAAACATTTAACAAGTGTCCAACATAGGCTTAACAATCTGCCAAGAAATTCTCTAAAAGGTATCTGTACGAACTATTGTTCGGTACTGGAATGCACATCCAGGACTTAGATAGTCAGACTTCAGTGGTAAATAAAAAATCCTTTGATATCAAAGATCGTTTGGCTGTTTTACAGGACTTAAATGAAACAAGAAGAAGTCTGAGCAATATATAATTAAAGCCAACAGCCACTGAAGAGAAACCACCTGTCCCAGCAAGACCTGTCTGGATTCCAAAGATTGGGGATCTGGTCAGAGAAAAGATTGCGGTGAAGAAGGAATTTGGGCCTTATTACAGAAAAGCAGTACCTGTCTTAGCTGTCAGCGGAACAAGATCAGTAGTACTACCGCCCCTTGCCGGTAAAAAGGAGATCCGAGTTGTATCCATCGACCTGGTAAAACCACAATCATGTGGCCAATAATAAGTAGTAGGCCCAGTGGACTCCAAAGAAATAGCAGAAGACCAAATCTTGCTACAATCCAAGAGGTTAAAACTGAGAGACTAATCACATTTGATAAACCTGCAGTGAATAAAAAAGGACTATGCATCAAAGCCATGGAACTTGTGCCTCTTGAAACCCAAATTGCAACAGTTCGTCAAGAAACACCTGTCTACAACGATGTAGCTTCAGACTATACTAATATAACAAAGAAAGATCCAAAGACAATAGAAAATCCGGAAGCAATTCCAACAATTGACAGAACTGCATCTGGCTACTTCATCAATTTCGATTACTTTTCTGAAGATCCAAGCGAGCATGAAGAAACGCCAGCAACAAAAACTTTCAAAGACAAAGTAACTGAACTTTTTCACCAACTAAAAGAAACATATCTTATTACACCATGGATTGAATTTTGGATTGTGTTAGGTGTACTTTTCCTCCTACTTTGGCTCATCATGGTTCTATGTTTGGGAAAATTCATTGAAGGAAAATATAGTACAATGGACACGGCAAGTCAGAACATCAACTTGGTCCTAAAGCCTCACAAATCCTCTCACATCGAGAAAAGAGAACTGTCATCAGTGAACATCACAGCCAATCCAATACCCGGTGGGGTAGCATGGGACAAAACGGATTATGACATTTATGGCCAGATTGAGCTCCTGAAATATCCACACCAGTTCAAGGTTTCATTAAGTGACTTTGTAAAACCAAGTACTTTCTCTGATGATTGGGACTTTGAAAATATTAATAATATGATGTCAGATTTAGTAATGTCGGCTAAATTCACATAACATGATTATTTACAGGGTTCATCAAATTATGAAGAGTTGTATTGTTATAATCATTATGGTCATCACTATTTGCATAAATCTGCTCAACCTAGAAATGTTTTTAATTATAACCAATGGGAACATTGTGCAGCACCGCCAAAAGGCAGCTCGAAAACATTTTATGAGAAATTCCCATACTTCTCAGGGTTTAACACAACTGATCCAGAAACGTTTTATTTCAAAATGTTAAATAAGACAGGAATGAAAACAATGTTGACAAATACTAAATTGATTTATTCAGAAAAATTTTATGGCAAAATGTCTACATTTGGTTTTGAATTTTGGAAAAATAACATTGAAACAAAAACCATCTGGGGTTCAAAAGAATGGCAGGTACATGGTCTAGAAGCATTATTTAGAGCCTGCATGATCCCAGAACAGATAATATTCCTGAATGACACAATTCACCAAACAACCTGTCTTGGTTTAGCCAAGATAAAGGACTTAAATAAACCGTCTATTCCGAAGCCAATACCTGATAGTAATAACACTACAGATGTTGAGATAGACGTATCCCATATTTTACACCAAAACAGAACAAATCCTGATTGGAAAAAATGGTTGATCTGGCCCACAGACACTAATAACTGTCAAGATAGATTCCTGAACAAATTACAGGGGTTAAAACTGAACGGGCCAGACCGAAGATACTCCCAGAGACAACATCCAGGGATAGTTACAACATACAGTGTAGGGAAACTATGCCTTGAGTGGCTACAGAAATCCACAATGGCTGAAATTAAGCAACACTTGACTTTACCTAAAGACGGTGCTGACTTGCGTGATTTCATACTGGGACCACGCAAACAGCGTCAAAAACGTTTCATATACGCCGGTATATACGCTGCTTACAACGAAGCTTGGAAAGTAACACAAATTGAAACAGCTGAACAAATACGGGAAATTGATCGTATAAATTTGGAAAAATCACTTTCTGTAGTGGACAATTGGTTAACGACTCTGTCCTCCAGAATATATTTACTGGACAGCATTGTATCAGCTGCTATTGATATAACAGAGCAGGACTTACTAATGTTACAACATGGTCAGTCTCAATTGCGTTCTATTGTACAACTTGGCTGGACGTTGCAAAATCTGCGTTCAGGCTACGTGCCATGGCGTCTAATCAACATAACGTCATTATTTTCTATCTTTAACCTTACTGATAAACAAATCAGTTTGGCACAAAAAGGAGCAGACTATACGATTCTGAGCATTGAAAAACTTGAGAGATTACCATTGACAATGTCAGAGAGACCTGTCATTGAATGGATAATACACGGAATAATTACTATTCCGATAACAACTTTCCAGTTTAAGTATTGCCAAAAATATATACCAGCAGGCCTGTATGAAAGGTTGGGTAAAGGATACATCAAGTCAACATGGAATTTACCTTTTACACACAAATGTTATAGTGAAGGGAAAAAGGAGGTATTCCCTAGTGGTAACAATTGTAAAAAATCACTAAGCGGTACACTTCTGTGTAAAGGTATTAACTTGCACGGAGCCTGCGAGGGTTCATCAAACAACCTTTCTTGTCACCTGCATGGTACTCCTGCAACACAGATAGAGCCATTCTTTAGACAGCTTTCCAATGGCAGCTACGTTCTAATAAGTGACCACAGCTGTTGTGGCATGGTGCCAGGAAAAGCCTATCTCGTGAGAGTTACTTCCATGGTCACTTGCTGTATGCAAGTATTGTATCCAAACAGCAATCCAGACATGGAGGCGACAATATGGCCTTCTTTGAATATCTCTTCTATTCGAATTGATACTTTAGGCAGAATGAAGTCAGTTCTTTTACAGACAACTGTGCCTTTAACCTCGTCCAAAGAAACGTATGATCTGCAAGTTGCAAGGACAGCGGCAGAGATACATTCCCTATCATCAACAAATTGCCCCGTGCATTTCGTAGAAATGTTAGGTCAAATCTTAAACAAGTCTGATACCAGTGGCATCGCACATGTATTTAAGACAATTTCTTCGGGACTGTTAGCACCCTTTGAAACAGTTCTGGGCATTTTCCCGAATTTTGTCCATTCCCTTTTCAGCGGCCTGCCTCTTCTTTTGGGACTCGTAGCAGGAATTTTATTTTTTATCCTACTGCTCCGATATGGCAAGCCAAGCCACAGACAAGGCTCCAGCTACGATGGAAGAAACGATCCTAGCTATACGCTACCGAGACCGAATCACTAAAGTCATCGGATTAGCACGGCTAAGAGCTCTGAATACAACATGGTTTCTTTCATTCAGACCAATCTGGCAGAATTGCATCTTAACTGTGCTTCGATGTCTGCTATGCGGAGAAGAATGTGTGTTGGACGTCTGTCTTACACTACCATCAGCAGTACCAATGGATATCGATACCTTGCTAGGTCCTGTAACGACTCATGCATCGTGTTGTCCCCAGCGGCTACCTATTCTGATGACGGCATTCGTTGAGACTTCACCACTACGAGTAGGTGGCGGTGAAGTACGAGAGGAAAGCAGCACCAAACAGGTACAACCTTCTGTGAGCATTGCTGATCCAGACATCGATGATAGCAATCAATCTCACATGTGCACAATTTCAACTTTTTCGAACTTGGTCGAACTTTCACCTGATGTTGTAGACCAATTTTTTGCAAGCCTGTCTGAAATGATGTTCTCTCCAGTCAACGAGAATAACTTTTAAAACAACGAGCACACAGCGTTCCCTGAACTCTGACTTCGGCCTTCAGTTTTTGTTAAACAAAACTACTGAAAACATTTGGAACTATACTTCCCCTGAAAGCGAAAATATTTTTTTCCACTTCCAAAATATTTACCTTTTTTTTGGCACATGATAATCTGCTTAAAGTAGAACTATTCTTAGAGAACAGAGCTTCTAATTTAGAGACAAAATTTTACCTCAGCCTCTAGCACATGTACAGCATTTGTATAAATATGTGATGAAATGGTCTCGACCTTCTTTTCTGTATTTAGAGCTATTTCATGTGTAATTTTCGCAATTCATTCAGCTGATATATATATGCATTTAACTGAATGATACCACTGCTTGAAAAACGTACAGTACCAATACTCATTTTCGTGTATTTACCATACACCATTTCAAATGTGAATTATGTATTTTGGGGTGGGTTGGAAAACACACATGCATCTTTATATGTTTAATATTGCTTAGTTTTTAGTAATGATGGACATTAGTACGTGGAGTGGGTGTTGTGTTTCTATCTAGGACCCTAATTCGATATTCCCGATGTATGCCCTTGTATGGTTATAATAAATAATATCCTTATAAAGGCATAAGAATCATATCCATATTTAGTAATAGCCCATGCAGTCCAAATACGGCAATGCTACTCCCCTAGACTCCTAGAAAGTACAATGCGTTCTTTAAACAAACTAAGCCTCCAGCAGCCCGGGAAATCCCCCTGCTTTTGTTTTGATTTGCACAAGAACTCCTGGAGTACAGAGAGAACTGTTAGTTCTTAGTGACGTCTTATGTCCAACCTTACGTCAAACCCGGCACCTTCCAGGTATAAATATACCAACGTTGCCTTAAGCAAACACACGGTGGTTTGGAGCAGAGCGGCTATCTACTTGCCCGAAGCCCAGCTGATGCGAGAAGCCGAAGGAAGCCGCCCCTCCATTTTGACGCACTGAGAGAGACGCTGTCTTTTTCTCCAGCCGAGAAAATCCAGCTCCGGTGTTTCCAGTCACCCTTGCGGGTTGCTGGGAGATCGAGTCCTGAGAGAGAGATACAAGACCTCCTACATTCTATTATCAAGGTACGGAGCTGACTAAACCCTTAAGAGAATTCTTGATTCAGATTCTTGGCAAAAACGTAACTTAACTTAAACTGCAACTTACTTACTCCTTCCCACGTATTAGGCTTAGGTCAGGTACACCGGGGTAGGCGTATCCTAGAAGCACCAGTTGAGTACGTTAGTCAATGTTTTTATGTATGTATATATTTTATCCATTTTAAAGTATCATATGGCTAAGAAACCATATCAATTCTTTTACAGTATTATTTCATAATACTCCTTTTACTGTACGCACTTTACTTTATGATAAGTATTGCAATTGTGGCAACTCACTTCTCTTGCATGAGAAAGAAGACTGCTCAATAAATAACACCTTTTATTGAAAACGCCCGTCTCTCTATTTCTCTGCACTCTGGTGAAACTAAGTATGCACGATTGACTGAGTGAAATAACCGTCTATTGTTTTCACACGACTCTAGAGATATATTCTTTATTCTGAGGGAGCAAAGTTGTCATGTTTATGCGGTTGTCAGAAACTAATCCCTTCTTGTCTAAATCAGGACGGTTAACTCTTTCCTGAACATTCGAGAAAGTTTCTAGTGACCTCTGAGCTAGCTGGCAAAACTAATTAAGTCTAACATAGTGAGTAGAGACCTAGATGACCTCAGTCCTACGTCTAAACTGCTGTTTCTGTTATTCCAATGCGCAGAGCCTATTGGGAATATAGGAACTACACTAGAGCCCTTTGCAAAGGTTAACTGGTCATCTTTCAATTGTTTCTTTTTGTATTTGGTCATTAAACTGGCACTTATTAAGTGAAAGATTTGCCCAGACAGTACCATGTGTAGAAATTATTAAATGAGGAATTAATAGAATTAAAAAATGTGCTGCCTTCTGCCACAGAACTTGCCTTTTCATGATGCATAATTTAGTGAACCCTGCCGCATAATTTGGTGCTTCCCTGCTACATAAGTCCAGGGCCCTGTTTCTATCTTAGTTCCTAGTGTTTGTATTATATATTTTTCAGAAATATGAGCGGGGTACCACTCTTCTCCCAGTTTGGGATTAGGTTAATAGGTGGATATTTTTTGACCACAAAGTGCTAGTCACGGGGACAATGTCTGTCAGTTCAGTAATTTAGCATATTGCCATTGCAGAGTCCTTGTCTGAGCTCTGCTCCATTGGGGAGATTGGGATGTGACCCCCAAGGACAAAGGTGCGCATAGATCACCTTGCATGACTTTCTTAAAGCCTGTGTCTAGAAACCAAGTAAGGAATCTAGAAGGTGGCCCTCTACGCAGCCATACAGGGTCAGGATTCCCCGAATTGTGACTCGTTGACACTACTTCAGGCCCCTAGACCTCTAAGGCTGTAAGAAATTGGCAGATTGGTTGAGGAGAGTGGAAGCCCCACTCAGACAACAACCATATTCCTTGACAGGGTGAACCGCAAAAGTTAGTAAATTATTCCATGCTTCAGAGTCTAGTAGCTTGAAACAAAGTAATCAGGCTTAACTCAGAGGCAATGTGTAAAGTATCTATGCAGCACACAAACAATAATAAAGTGAAACTACAACACAAAAGAAATCCCCAAACCAGTTTGGAGAAAAAGAGTATCTTCTAATAAATAAAATGAAACCAGAGTGACAAAAATCAAATTAGTAGAACCAAAGATATTGAATTTTAAACTGTTTAGTAAATATAGCACCAAAATCACAAATCTTCAACTGTGGTAATCTGGTCGTGCCATACGTGGACAAACTCACATGTTCAAGTCGACCACAATGGGGCGCAGGCTGTATACTGGAACCAGATTAGTCCCACTGAAAGTTGTACCTTAAGTTCCTGATGTGAGGCTTTGTGCTGCACGGTGTTGGTTCCGATCAGAAGCTGCAGTGTGCTACAATGCGAAGTCCTGCGTTGAGCTGCATCGTACTGCGTTGGTTCTGATGAGGAGCTGCAAGGTCTGTGATAAGAGGTGCTTTGTCGAGTTCTGTTACACTGCGTCAGTTCTTGTAAGGTTATCGATCAGGAACTGCAATGGGCTGCAATATGAGGTCCTGCAACGAGTTTCACCAATCTGTGTTGGATTTGATGGAGCCCACAGTTAGACAGGGAGTATATTCTGATGCCACCCAATGATTCGGGACCACAGGTCTTGGAAGCTTGTTGTGTCACTATAGCTCATACAGGAGGTCAGCCAACTGACCCTTGGAGTCACTCAGATTAGCTTGGGATGGAGGCTAATCTTCCTTCTCAGACTGCAAGGCAGTCCTTCTCCTTTGTCTTCTACAGGAGTGTTCTGATCAGCAGCGGCTCCTCCGCTATGGCAGAGGAGCGTCGCTCCCCCTGATAGCACTTCATAACATGTTAAAAATAAAAACGATAATAAAACAGGTTTAAAACCCATTTTATTATCGTTTTATTTTTCCTTATGCCGAGGCTTGGGGGCGGGACCAGGGTGGTGACGGGCTGGGTGGGGAGTGCTGGGCACTGCCTTCACTGGGCATGTGGGTATGGCTGGCTGTCCTATGCCGGCCAAACCCACATGCGCAGTGAAGCTCTCTCCAACCCAGCTGCATTGCTGGGTGGGAGAGAGAGAGCATGCATAGACTCCCAGTCTGTCGTGGAGCACAAATCCTCGGCACTCAGGCCAATCTTGAAGCTGCTCTCGCATAAGAGCAGCTTCAGGATTGGCCTCAGGGCCTGCTGGGAGCCTGTGCCTACCTGCAGTGAAGAGGAGCACAAGACTGCGAAGCGATGCTGGAGGGCAGCAGGTAAGTTTTGTTTTATTCTTTTTCTGTTTGTGTGCGTCGTCCCCCGACACTGTGAGACAGTACGTGTGGGCTTACTTGCAGTTAAAGGCAGTAGCTTCAGAAGAGCAGGCCATTGGCATCTCACTTAGAAAAACAAAGAAGGGATGGTTGGAATGCACAACTTAATGCCAGCCATTGCAAGTTTCTCGGGCCACATTCCAATCCATGCACTCTAGACAGAGACAAGCCATATGAAGTTATTATTGGTCTGCTACAATAGGAACAGTTCAGCCTGAACTGTTAGACATTTTTATCTGTCTACACCAATAGTGTATTGATAGTACTTGTAAATATATCCAATAGCGATCCATGTAGGGATCTTAGCTTGGTCATGAAGAAAAGTCAAATGACTCATTGGGCATTGGATTGGCTCAAAAATGTAGACCATGTGGAGAATGTAGACATCCCATTCGATCAGGATCAGTTTTTTCTACCACAAATCCTGAAAGTTTAGTCAACCTGTTTTGTTCAATTAAAACTGCTGAGAAACATTTGTCCCTTTATTGCCATGGATACGTTTGGGCAGATGGCCTGGTTCTATGCGATGGCCCATCTGGATTATTGTAATTTCTTTTTATCTAGGTTTTGGGAGCAGTTTATGTCTACGTCCCAATGGCTTCAAAATATGCCTCTTAGATTGAGGAGGGGTCTCTGGAAATTCAGTAACGTCTCTCACCTGAGAAGGCTGTCCGTGAAACAAAGGATCAATCTAAAAGAAAATTTGCTAGACTCAGAGCTTTCTATTCCAAGAGTCCTGCATTTCTGTCGCACTTGATGACCCCAACCCACAATTCTGATCTCTAAAGTTTATGTCTTCCCTCCTCCTGGAAGTGCTATGGTTGAACCACTCCTGATCAGGCTTAGAGCACTCTGGGTGATGGGGCCTAATCTGTGTAACAACATCTCACTAGACCCTCGAGATATTTCTACTTTTCCCCTGTTCATATGTACAAATCTTAGGTATGTTCTAACGTCTGTGGGATGCTTTGATTTCTCAGTATTATCTCTTTAATGTTTCCTCATTCCTTGTGCCAAGATGCTTAGTGAAACCTGCGTTCAATTCTAATAATAATTGTAATGACAGTAATAATAATAGTAATAAAAATAGTAGTAGTAATAATAATAATAATAGTAATGACCATAATAATAATAATAATAACAACAACAACAACAACAATAATAATAATAATAATAATAATAATAATAATACTAATAATAATAATAATAATAATAATAATGATAATGATGATAATACTGATAATAATAATATGTAAAATCTGCTACAGATTTTTTTAAATAAAATCCTGTTTACTGAGTTTTCACAAAAACAGATACAAACACTGGTGCATTACTCCATTACTTTGGAAAGTACATAATTTAGCTGCAGACATTTTAAACCGGAAACAGAAAGGCAATTAACCTTTGTTTTGGAATGCGGTTCATCAGCCTAATGTCTTAAGAGTTAAATTTAACTGCTGTGCACGCTGGAAAAAGGGCTTGCTGGGTGTGTCTGCCAAGCATACCTTCACACATGCCTTCACACATGTTTGAAGAACATTCTTTGCCATCAAAAACAGGCGAAGGCGGCGTCTATTTTTTGAACTTGGTTCGTGTGAATAGCAAAGCAATTGGCGGTGCAAGCTAATCAAAACATGTGGCTCTTTAAACAGGGTGTGGTTAAAAGGCTCCACAATGTTACCGCACAAAACTGAAGACACAAATATATTTTCAGGTCTTACCTTGTAGTGTGAATAATTCTAAATAGGAAAGCGTGAGGCTGAAGCTCATCAAAGTAAGACGGCTACTGTTCTGTGTTAGTGCACCGTGAGCAATTCTCAGCACAACATTTTTGTCCTATTTTATCCACATCCAGTATGGCTTTTTGAAAGCACATCAGCCAGGATTTCGAGTAAATAACAGTGTAGCAGAAAGCGCCCTTTGACCTCTGATGGCGTCATGTGTTTTGACTCCTTCCCTGCTGTTAATCCCTCCACAGCCTCCTACTGGCTGCTAGGGGTTACTGGTAAAACCAGGAGTGGACATAACAAAAAGTAGACTCCTGGAGTCTAGAGCAGTTCCGCGCGCTGCCTTGGTTCCAGCTGAGAACAAGAGTAGCAAAGGCAGTGCCAGGTGGACCAAAGGGCTAGCAGTTGCTACAATTTATTGACTTCCATGATCACTGAATACGTTAAGAAAGATGGAAGCCTGAAGTTTGAGACTGTGCATGGATGTCGATTCACCAAAGTACCAAGGTTGTGCATCTGCCCTCATGCATCTTTTGACCCTCAAGGAGATGACATTGTTGATACCCAGTGGCGGCTCGCTGTGGGAGTGCTTCAGGGCGGTAGGGCGGGGCAGGGCAGGGCAGGGTGGGAGGTAGTGGAGCCGGACATACAATGGGCAGGAGTACGGTAAGTAAATAAATAAATAAAACTATTTACCATGCACACGCTGCATCGCCACTGTTGATATATTGTCCTACCACTAGCCCATCAGAAGCCTCCTGTTTACTGCAAATGGATTATGGAGAATTCATGACAAAACCAATACAAAAAAATTCCCATATTAAAAATGACGCACCGCCGGCTCAAGGGGCTTGTAAATAAGCCCCATTGTATTTCGAGGTTAAAGAGAAGATGTGATTAAACTTGTGTATGGCAGCTTCAGCATTTATAGTTTACAGGTGTAGATCCCCAGTGAGACCCCACTGTATTATGGTTTTTGTACTCTACTTTCACATCACAGTGTTTTAGTTTTTTATCGAAGCATGCAAAGCAACTGCACAAAAGCTAATCTCAGAAAATGGGAAAAACCACATGAAGAATATGCTGACATACAATGTGATATTAACTTGTAAATTGAGACACAATATTAAATATTGGTGTCTGAAAAACTACAAATGTAAAACACACTGTCTTTATGGGCATCAACACTTGTACACTAAAGTTGATGCTTTGTGGACGACTGCGACTCCCAGAATGCACTGGAATGTCTCTGGTAAACGAGCACTTGAGGCCAGATGTATCAACGTTTTTTTCCCCATTCTGTATCTATGGGAAAATGCTTTAGTACTTATGGTCCCTGGGTACTATAATCTTGAAGCTGTATTTTAGTGCAGAACGCTACCTCTTCCAACATGTTCACTGTGCATAGTGTATAAAGCAAGTGCAGCTTTGTTTCTGACTGGAGCTTTTGGCCCGTGTAGTTTGATGCTTTCAGGGCAGAACAACTGCTGAAAAGTTGTATTAAAAATGAATGGTACACTCATTTAAATTCTAATTCCAAAAAACATAATTAAAATAGGTTTAACTACTAAGTAGCTGTTTTTTAACATTACATTATATTTATTCATAGTTGTATCTATTTAAAATCTTTTAATTTAATTCAATTTAAGTTTATTTCTTAAAGGCATCGTATTGTGCACACTGGTATTGATAAAATGTGCTGAAATGTGCCATTGGTCACGAGTATCCCAGGTATACCTAGAAGTAGAAAAAACACAATTAAAAAAAACATCAAAATACATCCTGCGCTTTAAAAGCTTACCAGGTTGTACAAATGTCCCTAAATATTTCAGGGGGATAAAAATCCATACACCAAATGCTCCAATTATGTCCTGTCATTATTGGGGAGGATGCCCCCTAATTAGGCTTACATAAAACATGCTTATGCAGTTCTCAAAATGGTGCGAGTACGTTGTTAGGGCATCAAGCCCAATGTAACCTGCTTGTTAATGCAATTAAAGCTCGCACATTCTGAAATGCAAAGTGTAGGCATTAGTGGAAGATGATTAAGTATGCTAATACCTCAGCTATACTTAGAAAGCAGGTTCATCAAGGTATCAGACCTAAAATTAGCCGTCATCAGAAACTGGAGTGTTTCCAAGTTTGTGACTAACAGGAGGCTGGGTGGAATGATTAAACCTAACATGTTTAAAATGATGGCATTTAAAGTGTCCTCGTGGCTCACTGTGGATAGACCTCTGAGCCGGAAGTCTCAAATGTTATTCCTAGCCCCACACAGCCCCCTGGTGTGCTGTTGGCAAGTTTATTTAAGTAATCCACCATGTGCGGTAATATGGGAGTTAGTTAAGGAGAATGGTTAAGCGATTGCATCGCTAAGAGACAAGCCCAGGAATTATTCTTCGATAAATTGCTACTTCTTAGCCTTAATTCACAGAATTTAGACATGTTGAGTCAGGGCCAGCGACACAGGCCTTATGTTGCAGGGGCTGTATGGCTGCTCATCATAGTTGTGGTCCATACATGGCTGGGGGGAATTTTCAAAATCTGTTTGTTTAGCAAAGCATCAAGATGGCGGCGAGTGCTGCTTCGCCCAAGGAGGTTATGCAAAAGGTGATGCCAATTTTACCACCGACCAGAAGTGGCTGCCCAATGATGATGGGTTCTCCTTGCCACCTAGTAGTCCAGGTAGACTAAACAAGATGGCGTCCATAGAGTGACCACTGCTGCCCTCCTCCCTTTTATCTCTCCCTCCAAGACAAGAAAAAGAGTACAGGCTACCCAACTATTGTGGACGATGTTATTCAGTAAGGTCGGAGAAGCAATGGGCACTCCATAGCGTTTACAATTGAAGGAAACAGGATTTTGACACAGTAGGAGAAGAAGAAGGTAAGCCGGAACGACGGACGACAAAGCCATTCCAAGCTATCACGCTTAACCAGACTTACCATTTAGTCATTGGGCATGGTCCTGAAGAAGGCAAAGGGCGAATTCAGGCTGATCGACCATATTTCATGGTCAGCCACGGCCCCTCCAGGTAAAAGCGGTAGGGCCAGGTGAGGAGGTATTTCGAGAGACTACCATGAGGGAAAATAATGTATTTATTTAATTTTCCCTCATGGTCGTCTCTCGAAATCCCCCCTCACCTGGCCCTACCGCCCCACCGCTCTGACCTGCAGCGGGCGCGGCGGATCATGTTCTAAATTAAGTTTGGCCAACAACTATATTGATGCCCATCTCTTATTCCAATACTGATGAGGCCATTGAGATGGTTTGGAGACGTGTGATGGAAGCTGAAATTGGAAAGACTGACATAAAGGAATCTTTTGGTTGTTACAAGTGCACATATATAACTTCCAGCTGTTAGGGGCGGATCGACACTGATATGGTAATGCCAAAGGAGTATTTCATGGGTTGGACACATCGTTGAGACTTTCGGTTCATTTTATTTTTGGGACGTATGATGGAGAACATTTAGAGTGGAGGTCGAGTAGAAAGCAGGAGCTGATTCAGTTTTTAGAAAGGATGGCAAAGAGCTTGGAGTGCCATTGGCACCTTAGAAAACACAAATGTCAGCAACCTCTATTCCGTTCCTTGACAATGAGTGTATTCGGTTGCCCATTGTATCCCACTTGCTTTCAGACACATTTCCTCTCTTGAAGACATTATTACCTGGAGTGGTGAATGGAAAGAAATGTGACATTTACGAAAGCTACAGTGACTCCTCAATCATCTGAATTTCACATGCAGGGTGGTGGGTCCATGCAGGGCCTTTTGCAAACAGGTGGCTTTTGCCATGAGTGGAGTAAAGAATCTGCACAATGGAGTAAGGATTACTGACTCGATACAACATGATATGCTGATCTGGTTTTATTTATTGGATAACTATAACAGAGTGAAGAAGAGACTGCAGAATGATCGAATCACCTGGGTGACTAAGACTTCTCCCAATGTGTCAGGCGTAGCAGGTTTTGTCTTAGAGTTAAAAGGACAATTTAATGCACTTGTGGGAAAAATGGAATGAAAAAACATAGTAATGTATTTCTAGTTATTTGAGGCAGTATTGTCTATGAGACTGTGTTGGAGGGTGTTGAACCAAAATAAATTGATGTTTGTGGTAGACAAGCAGTAGTGAGGGTAATGAATAAAATATCTGCCAATAATCAGTTGGTACTGAGCCTGCAGAGAGAAACAGTTTGGCACTGTGCATGGCTTCCTTCTTAACGCCATTTCCGGAGTGTATCATCTACAGTCTGGACCTTTAAAATGTTCAAGCACAGGCCTTCTTAACGTGATCCATTGACAAGAATGCGACATAAAAGAACAAATGTACGTGGTTTTGTGCATATCTTCATAAGATGGAGGTGATCTATTGGAGCCTTCTGCCTCAACAGAGGCAACCTTTTTAGGAGCCTAAAATACTTTTGCAATCAATCAAGCCTATGCTTAAGGGTACCAGGGTGCCTTCCTACCTTTTCCTGAAGAAGACCCAATTAGATGTATGAATTCAGCACATAATTATACGGGTCGAAATGTTGACAATCTACATAAATCCACATAGACTACATGACTGAAGTGGGATACATATGTATAAAAAAGCTGATATTTTGTACTTGCCTAACTGAAGGACACTCTTACAGTGTGTAGCCAGGCTATATCAAATGCAATTGACTATTTTCAACTGTTGTTCGTTCATGTTTACTTTCACACTGCACAAGCACTGTGTCTGTTTTCTCTACGCATGGAGCTCCTTGCTTGAGATATATTGCTTACAAAATGCTGTTAACTGTTATGGACAATATGGGGCTGTGGCTTGGACACCGTCGGGCATGGACGCGTGAGCTGAGAGCTCCGTGCCAGCCTCGATATATATCCTGCAATAACTGATCCCTCGGCGGCGCTCGTTGCCCTGTGAGGGCCCCCCAGGATTCGGGGGTGCCCCCGAGCACGTTGGGGTCCAAAAGAGAGCCGCGGCTGTACCCGCCGTGCGGACCAGCGCAGTTTCCCCGGAGGAGGTCGGCCATTGTGTGAGCGGCCTCCGGCGGGTCTGGCGACCCCAGCCTTGGGTGAGAAAGAGGCCGCCAGAGGTGGAGGGCGGCCCAGTCGCTGCGGACTCAGTGGCCGGGGTGTCGAGCTGCTGCCGGCCGCCTAGTGCACAAGGTGGCGGAGTGCTGTGTGCCCGGCTGTCGGACTACTGTTGCCCGGTGCATCTCCGTGGCTGCCCGGGGCCCCCCAGGGCGGCGGGCGGCCTGCAGAGGAGCGGGACACGTCTGGGCTGCGTGCCGCGGCCGGGGTGAGGGGGGCCCGGTAGCGGCAAGTGGCGGCCCCAGTGACAGGCCCCCAAGGAGGCGGGGGGTCAGCGTATAGCCTGGAATCGGAGTGGTGGTAGCGGCTGCTACCACCACGTGGATCGGAGCCGCTCCCCCGGATGGGACTGGCCCTATTAACAGAGGCCTACAGCGGGCCTGGTGACCCCGGACTTGCGCGAATCGGAGGCCGCCAGAAGTGAGGGGAGGACCGGCCGCATTGCTACTGGAGGACATGGTGCCGGATTGGTACCGGCTGGCCCTCGTGGAGGGCTGCGAAGTGCTGGTGGCTGGGGTATGCCATGGATACCACCCGGAGGCTCACCACGGCGGCCCGGGAAACATGCAGTACAGTGGACACATGAGTGGCCTGTGGAGAAGCGGGGCGCATCTGGGCTATTGATCGCAGCCGGAGTTGGGACGGCTCAGCGGCGGCTGGAGGCGGTGTACAAGATAGCGCTGTCGCCTTACAGAGAAGGGGTCACAGGCCATCATGGCGGACGTTGTCACTGGTGGTGGTGGGTGTCCTCGCTCAGGCCTGGCTGCGCAGGCGAACTGTTGATGGTGCAGACGGCGACATTGACGACCGCAGATGACTCCAGGCTGTGGGGGCACCACAGGACCATTTACTTCACGATCCCCTCCTGGCTCGCCCCAATTCTTGGACAGCTGACACAGCAAGGGGCTTAGAGCTGGCCCGGCCTGGCGGTACTAGAAGTGCCCTACATCGCCTAGGGCGCAACACGCCTGGTGAGTGCGAATCCCTGGTGGACCCTGGGACTGTGATGGGGGATTGCTCCCTTGGCTGACGGGGGCTGACAAGCTGAGACCCTGGACCGCGCCTGTGGGGCACAGAGACAACCTGACACGGACATCGATCATTTGGGAGACGGAGGCGGTGACGGGGGGCTGGTCTGGTGCATATTTCCACGGGGCTCCTCGTAGCTGGTTTTTGGAACCACCCGTCTGGGCTGGAGGCGAGAACTTTACCTTCTACTATAGGGAAACCAAGGCCGAAACCTGGGGCGGCGCTTCCTGACCCCGCCGAAGACCCCCCAGAGACCCGAGATCAGAGCTCGCTGGGTCTCAACCAACAGGACTACAGCAACAACAGATGGACCAGATCCTCCAAGCCATTTCGGACACGAAGGAGGCGCTGCGCCAGGACATAGCACAGGTCTCAACGAGCCTGGAGTTGCTGCGGGCTGATCATGGCAAGCTGGCAAACAGACAGAACTCTCGCTGGAGGTGTTGGAACCGGCCCGAAAGGCGACGGACGCAATGATGGGTGATTTGCTGCGGCGGTTGCCGCAGCTGGAGAAGAGGGCCGAGGATGCAGAAGGGCGCAATCGGCGCAACAACATACGGGTGGTGGGTCTCCCAGAAAAAGTCAAAGGGGACAGTATGACCTCCTATCTGGAAGCCTGGCTACGAGATGTGGTCGCCCCTGAGGGCTTATTAGTTCTATACCCTGGAGAGGGCACACCGGGTTCCAGACCGCCCGCCAATCCTGGGCCGACCACCTCGGCCAGTGGTTGCACGCCTCTTGCACTACAGGGACCGTGATGTGATCCTTCAGAATGACTGGACATCTGGCCCCTATCGTGTGGACAATGCCTCAGTCACCATCTTCCCTGATTACTCTTACGAGGTCCAGCGCAGCCGTTTTTCGTTCCTGACGGTGAAGAAGGCCCTTCGGGAGGAGGGGATACAGTATTCTCTCCTGTTCCCGTCACGCTTCAAAGTGATGGTGGACGGGAAGATGCCCTTTTTTGATACGCCGGACGACGCGTGGCACTGGTTAGAGGAGTATCGTGCTGGGACGGATGGCGCAGGAGGATCTGAGATGGCGGGGGAGGCCCGCCCAAAATCCCGCAGGAGTCGCCGCCCTCGGAAACGCATGTTGAACAAGCAGACGCCATCAACGTCGCAAACGGAATTGGAGAGACAGGCAGCCTTGCAGGCGGTTTCGGCCATATCAGGGGCGGTGACCACGGAACCGATGGCAGAGGCCGGTTCGCACCCCGGATCGGAGGAACTGGTATCGGAGGGCTCTGTGGAGGGCTCCGGTGGCTTGCCACACGTCACGCCAGGGACTGCTGACGGACTCCTGGACGAGTGATTGAGTGGGAACCCGGTCTACGTGCAGCAAGGGGTGTACATCAAGTTTGCACATTTGGTGGGGGTGTCGGGGGGGGTCTATGCTGTTTATTCTGCCTTTTTGGGGGGGGTTGGGGATGCGGCCTAGGAGGCGGGGGACGGGGATTCTGCAGGGGGGCACTGTGGGGGCGGGAGACTGCCGGGGGGGGGATTTTCATTCAAGGGGCTGAGCGGATAGATATGATACAGTAGGAGTGGAGTCCCGCTTGTTTTGGTGTAGAGTCAAAATAATTTGTCAACATAATAGTTACAGGAAAAATATCAGGTGTAGCACTCTAAGGGGGAAAATACTTATGGAAATATGAACCAGATGGGGGGGGAATCTGAGAGAAGTGTTCTAGAAGGATGTGCTACAGAGAAGTGCAGGAGACAAGCCTGGAGATAGTTGTTCATGACTGACATTTTGAAAGGGATTGTGAATTAGACTACAGTTTGTGCAATTCAGTCTGGGGATTTCAGTTGTAATATACAATACTTATTCTTTGGCACTTTTGGGATATTAGAAGTGGTGAGACTTTGAGGATTTAATGGAAGAGGTTGTGGGTCTGGGTGAGGCTCAGCTGCATATAATTACATAGGAGCAAGACTGACCAATTAGGTGTGGAGCAAGTGTGAGGTTGGGATTGTCAAGGGACATAGAGATATTGGGCCCGATTCACAGAACTAACGTAAGACAAAACCCTAAACTTACTACTTTTGGTATTCACAGAAGGCATTTAGTAGTCTTAAGTTAGGATTTTGTCCTAAATTAGGATTTTGTCTTAAATTAGGATGTTGTCCTAAATTAGGATTTTGTCTTAAATTAGGATTCTGTCCTAAATTAGGATTTTGTCTTAAATTCGGATTTCGTCCTAAGTTAGGATTTTGTCCTATGGCCCCGATTCACAGAACTAACTTACGACAAAATCCTAAACTTACAACTTTTGGTATTCACAGAAGGTATTTAGTAGTCTTAAATTAGGATTTTGTCTTAAATTAGGATTTTGTCTTAAGTTAGGATTTTGTCTTAAATTAGACTTAAGTTTAACTTAAGTTTGTCTTAAGTTTCTACACTATCTATATGGGGGCTCTGGAAAGGGACAGCTTCTCCCCGCGACTCTTATTACATTACTTGCCTGGAACAAGGCCACAAAACGTACTGGCTGGGAGAAGAAGCCCACCCGGCAGACACCTCTATGGCACTGCAAATGGCTGACCGAACTTTATAAACTCAATGGATTTCAGCGGTGGGATGACATCGGCATCTCCACCATTGGAGATGTGGTCGCCAGGGGGGAATTGAAGACCTTCCTGACTCTAAAGTCGGAGTTTGGGCTTCAGCACACACAGATATATAAATACATACAGCTGCGTCATGCTTGGCGGACTCAAAACATACACCTACCTGGGCTCCCAGAATATGCGCCCCTAGAGGGTAGGCTCCTACAGGAGCAGATCCAGGGAAAGGCGGTCTCACTTACATACAAAACCCTGACCAACAATATGCTGGGAGACCTGGCTAAACTGAGACACACATGGGAGGAGGAGGTGGGAGAGCTGGATGACCTAGACTGGGACATAGTATTGATGCACCCCAGGGAGGTGGCGATCAAGTCCAGGCTACGTCTCATCCAATTCAACGTACTCCATAGGACGTATTATGACAGGGTACGACTCCAGAGAATGGGGAAAATAGAAGACGCCACATGTTTACGTTGCCGTAGATACAGGGGAGATTTCTATCATGTATTATGGGCATGTGACGTGATTCAGGTCTACTGGAACCACATATTTGGGGAGTTGAGAGAAATACTGGAGGTCCCACTTGTACAGGAGCCCAAGCTGGCGCTTCTGGGAATGACTAATGACGTGGACCTTCCTCGCTCTCTCCTAACCTTCCTGGTTCTCGCCCTGGTGGTGGCCAAAAGGGATATAGCAAGATACTGGGGGTCGCCGACCCCACCGGAACTGGAGGAGTGGAGACGAGGCTTAGATCTCTATATGGCTTCTGAAAGGGTGACCTACAAAGCTAGAGGGTGTCCCAGGAAGTTCCGTAGGGTCTGGGCCAGGTGGCGCTATTACCACGGATTGGATGGGGGGCTGGGAGGGAGATGAGTCTGACACTAGGAGGCAAAACTGCTTAAATGTCATACGGATGGCCTGGATGGGGACACTAAGGAACCTTTGTGTATCGAACTCACAAAATCTGGACTACTGAGATATGTACCGTATTAGTGGGGTTGGAGTGTGGAGGGATGGGAGAGGGTGTAGGGGGATAAGCACAAAGAATGACATGACTGTACTGTTGAGTTTAAATTTCAAAATGCAAATAAAAATGTTTAAAAAAAAAAAGTTTGTCTTAAGTTTAATTTAAGACAAAATCCTAATTTAAGACAAAATCCTAATTTAGGACAAAATCCTAATTTAAGACAAAATCCTAATTTAGGACAAAATCCTAATTTAAGACAAAATCCTAATTTAAGACTACTTAGGGTCAGATGTAGGTAATTCCATTTTACCGACTCTAAAATACCGAATCATACCAATTCAGTATTTTAAATTCGGAAAATGGGATGTAGGTAAAAAATCGGTAAAAAATACTTATTCGGCAATATTCGGATATTCAGAATCGGTATTTAGCGATTCGGTAAATACCGAATCGGTAAATACCGAATCGGTAACACCGTTTCAACCCTATGGGCCTTCAGGCCCATAGGAATGAATGGGAATTACTGATTCGGTATTTAGCGAATCGGTATTTACCAAATCGGTATATACCGAATCGGTAAATACGAAACACACCCAATTGAGCCTGTCAACCAATCAGGAACACCTACCACACCCCAAAACAAAGCAACAGAGGAACCAACCAATCAAATGCAGCTACCCCACCCCACTCCGAGGAAGTGGCCTCATCCATGCAGCTGCAGAGCAACTGAACAGCATTGAGAGCACTGAGACACTGAGGAACAGGCTGCCCAGAGCTGAGCTGAGCTGCAGAATGGAGTCACAGGATGCCCAGAAGGAAGGAGCTGAGCGCAAGAGGAAATTCAAATTCAGCACAGCTGAACTGCAGGTGCTGGTGGAGGAGGTGGTGAGACACCACACTCAGCTCTTTCGCAAGCAGTCTCTGCATGTTGCAGAGTCTGTTAAAAGGAACACCTGACTGGGGATCCAGTCAAAGGTTAATGCCATTGGGGTCACAACCAGGGACATTGATGACCTGAAAAAAAGATGGTATGATCTTCGGATCATAACAAAAAAAAGCTTGCAGCCCAGAGAAAAGAAGCTGGTGCCACAGGTGGAGGAAGGAACCGTGCACCTGCACTTACTGACCTGGAACTGATGGTGGAGTCCACCCTGGAGCCAGAGAGTGTCCATGGGATAGGGGATGCTGACAGCTCAGCCAGAGCTGCTACAAAACAAGGTAAGCAGCATGGGCATAAATCCCCACCCCTTTCCCGGTCTCCCTTCCCCAATGTGGTAGTGTGCATCACACTCCAGTACAGGCTTTGGGATTTACCGGCAATGCATCATGGGAGACATAGTAATAGTAACATATATCAATACAGTCATCACAGAAAACAGCAAGGCATGCCACACACACCATCCAGAAGCAGTTGAGAACTATGCAATTGTGTGACATGAATGTGATATAATAATGACACACAGGTGTACATCACCACTGAGCCAATGTTCATATCTGTCCACAGGAGAGTCATCGCGCAGTACAGCGCAGGAAAGGGAGAAGAGGGCACCAGCAACAGAGCAGAGTGAGGACACAGCCAAAGGTGCAGGTCAAAGCACTGTACTGCCACCCACACCCACAGCGCAGGCAGCAACAACACCTGAGCGACCCACCACACCACAGCCTCTGTCACCTCTGCTGTTTGACTCACAACAGCTGGAACTACCATCACTGTCACCAACACCAACCTCAGAGTCATCAGTAGTAGTAAGGCCAAGGAAGCATGGTGTTCCCCCTCTCAGGATTCTGGAGTCGTCCGATGAGGATGATGGGGAGGGTGACACACACACAACTCCACTTGAGGCAGACAACGCAGGACAGCAGAGTGCATCTGGAGCTGTGCGTACCGGTGCCAGAGGCCGGAGGGTACGGGAGAGAGGCAATGGCGAGGATGGAGAGGGGGTTTTCTGTGGTCTTGAGGCCACCATGGTCAAAGTCCAGCGCCTGCAAGCAAAGGGCATATTAGCTGTACAGAGACAGGTGTGCAACTTGAATCAGAGGATGGGCAACATCGACCAGGGAATTGGCTCCAGGGCACAGAGCATGCAGTCCATGGCAGAGGGAATGAGGGACATGACACAGTGCGTGATGGATCTCTGTGAGAGACTAGACTCGGACCACTCAGAGTGGCGCCGGGATAGACAGTGCATGCGCCAACAGACAAAGGCCATGAACCGGCTTGCCACAGCAACCTCCCTGCTATGTCTGTGCTCTGTCGCCATGCAAGATGGCATTGTGCACTGCTGCATGGATTTGACGAGGGGGATGGGGAGAGTTACCTCGGCCATGGAGCTACTACTCACCAACCAGGCAGCCACTGCTAGGGACACAGGTGTCGGGGACACAGAAGACTCTACCAGCAGGAGTAGCTGTAGCACTCCTGTTCCTGACATTCGAAGGAGCAGCAGGCGCCAACCTGCTGACCCAGGCTCCACTGCCACAGTTGCCACCCAGCCTCGTGCATCCCGCACTGTTGTACGTGGGTGCAAATAATGAGGATGCCCAAAATCCACGGGACATGTCACGGTGAGGCAACCTGTGACCACCCAGTGGGGTATTCAGACATTGAGGTACCATGGTGTGCTATCAGTAAATTGCCATAGTGCCCATTAAACTACGTCATTCAAATACAAAGCCTAGCTGTGTCTCCTTACTTATTTAGAAATAGCTGCGTGTGATCTCTGCCCGTCTCAGTCTCCCAACTGTGGCTTGCGCTGCTCCTGCTGCATAGGGCTCTGGCTGTTCAGTTCCATCATAAATGTCCTCATAATGTGTAATCTCCACCTCTGTGCCTTCCTTGGTGGCAAGGTTGTGCAGCATGGCACAGGGCGCAATGATTTTGCAGCAGATGATTGAAGTGTACTGCCGTGCACCTCTGCTCTTGTGGAGGCAGCGGAACCTGCTTTTTAGGAGTCCAAATGTGTGTTTTACAACGCAGCGAGTTGCTCTCTGTGCCACATTGTAATGCCTCTCTCTCCTGGTAGATGGATTGAGGTAGGGGGTGAGCACAAAGGACCGCACAGCATAAGCGCTATCGCCTAGGTGGAAAAGGGAGTGCCATTAGTTACATACTCATGATACATTCATCTGCATTAACTATCAGGGTGTGTCACAGTTATTTACCTAGCAGGTATCCGTCCCCAAAATCTCCAGCAACAAGGCATGTGTATATCCTGTTCTGGAAAATGAACGAGTCGTGGGTACTCCCAGGGAATTTGGCCACAATGTCTGTTATGATGTTGCCAGTGTTGCATATCACCTGCACATTGATTGAGTGCGTTGACTTCCGGTTCTTGTAAATGTGTTCTGCGGCTGCAGGTGGGAAGATTGGGATGTGGGTGCCATCTATACAGCCTATAACGTGAGGGAAGTGGGCCAGTTGATAGAAATCTGTTTTGGTCTTCACAAGTTCCGCAGGTGTGTCAGGGAACCTAATATAATGATGCATTCTCTGCATCATGGCCTCCAGGAACTTCTTGAAGAAACGGGACATGCAGCTCTGGGACACCCCACCTACTGCAGCAATCACACTCTGGTAACTCCCAGAGGCAAGCAGAAGTAGGCTACACAGCACCTGCACATGGGGTGGGATGGCGTGCGCCCTTGGTGTTGGGTGATCCAGGAGTGGGTGCAGGTCCCTGATCAAGTCCTGGATGGTGTGGGGGTGTAGCCTGTACCTTTGCAGTATCTCTGGCTCAGTCAGTTGGAAGAGCGTTATCCTCTGCCTGTAGACTTGCTCCTCCCTTCTCCATACCCTCTCTCCTGCTGCCTGTAGGCGTAGCCGCCTTGCTATGATGTAGAATGCCGCCATTCTGGTAACACTGTTGCATTTTGGGGCCTTATTTTATAGCCTGCACCTGGTTACCACCTGCTGTCAATCCATGGTAAATACCGACTCTTAAATACCGAATTTCATGAAATTCAGTATTTTTGAGCTTTCCTACATCTCAAAGGTAATTTTTTACCATTTCTTATTTACCGATTCAGTAAATAACAATTCGGTAAATGAGGATTCGGTAAATTCCGATTCGGTAGAATAACGACTCGTATTTACCGATTCGGTAGATTTTTGACTCCTACATCTCATTTTCCCAATACAGGTCGGTAACGGTCGAAATTCGGTAATTTCGGCCGTTACCGACCGGTATTGGGCTACCTACATCTGGCCCTAAATGCCTTCTGTGAATACCAAAAGTAGTAAGTTTAGGATTTTGTCGTAAATAAGTTCTGTGAATCAGCCCATAAATTAGGATTTTGTCCTAAATTAGGATTTTGTCTTAAATTAGGATTTTGTCCTAAATTAGGATTTTATCTTAAATTAAATTTAAGTTTAACTTAATCCTAATTTAAGACAAAATCCTACTTTAGGACAAAATCCTAATTTAAGACAAAATCCTAATTTATGACACAATCCTAATTTAAAACAAAATCCTAATTTAGGACAAAATACTAATTTAAGACTACTAAATGCCTTCTGTGAATACCAAAAGTAGTAAGTTTAGGATTTTGTCGTAAGTTAGTTCTATGAATTGGCCCCATTGTGTCCAAAAATGTGGGGAATTAGAGGAAGTAGAGATCCGTAACACATCCTCTCTTGATATATAGTACATATCTATAGTATGATGTTCCGGAGAAAAAATTGGTACAATAATGAAAAATTCTGTATGTTGGCCCCTCACTCCACCAAGATATCCTTTTAAGGATTCACAGATTCCCACCCACTGAGCTAGTATGCTTCATGATCAGATCATGCTCCACAATGGGTGGGCGGTGAAATATCCAAAGGGGCCTGTCAAGGGACACTTTGACGGAGATCTGCTTTCAGTGTTTGTGGTCTGGCCGGGCCACAAACACAAACCCTTCCTTGTTTGAAGGAGGTTGGTGGGTGGTAGATTGGGAAGAATTTAAAATTCACTAATGGGTTTCCTAAATGTTTATTCTTTGGTGGAATCCATGGCAAGATTACAGTTGAAGGTTCGAACTCATAGGGCATAAGTGGTCCATGAGTCCAATTGTGTCCTCAGCATATTCCTTGCCGTTTTTTGCCCTGTGAGTGGTCAGTGGCAACTCATCAGGACCCATACAACCTAATACAAAAATGTAAATACACATCTATGATGTAGGGTCCACTAATGGGATTTTACATTTCCTTGTATCTAGTGCCCCTAAATACAGCTTGTTGGGTCTTCTTGAGATACGAGGACACAAGACACCCTTTGCAGCTTTGTTGTTAGTTTAGGGTATCCGTGCGATTAACCTACCTGTATCTGCATCCCCAATTGGTAGGACACATTCCACCAGGAGAAGGGCAGAGACTGAGGGATATGTTAGGCTTTGGGAGAGCAAGCTAAAGAGTTTGGGCAGAAGGAATGTTTGGAGGTGTGCTTGAAAGCCAGCGTCAATTAACAGAGCAAGTGGTACATTATAGAATATCAAGACTTAAAAAAATTGTAGCCAAAATGTCGACTGTCAAAACATTGTGGAGGTACGTATATGGAGGTAAGTATGGATTTACTATTAACACCACATGTATGTGTCTTGATGATATACTTCAGGATAGTAAATCCATAATCACGTTTATTCACTTTCCATCACAATCTGTTGTTTGTAGATATTCCCTTTATTACATTTTTGTAGAACAATAGTTTTGCTCTCGATTTTTCTGAGACACATCTTGGGAAGGAAGGAGGTGGCCTGGGAAGTGTTAGGTTGTTTAAGGCCAGGGACATGGGGGTTGCGCACCATGTAAATATGGCATATTAAAGTCCAATGTTGTTCTGGCATGATGGGGTGCACATAGCTTCCTTAAGGAATAGGATGCAGCTTGTTAAGGTGTGAGAAGTGTTGAAAGATTAGTGGGGTACACAATAAAGACGTAGAGAGACAGAAAGAACACATTCTGAGAGAGTTTTGTGGTGGCTGGGTTTCAAATGTAATGGCAATTTCCACAAAAGTAAGTGTGTCTGTAGCTATTCTCCCCCAAGGCAGGACCCACATGGAGGTGATGAAACTGCACTCCCCTAGCCGGGATATTGGGAAGGGCCACTAGACGCAGGTCGTATGATGCGGTAACTGTGGGGCAGGTACATAACCGTTGGGCCTGCCACATGTGCATAGGGATTTTCACAAAATCTTCATGTAACAAAACCCACTCTTTTTTTTTTTTTGGGGGGGTTTGAAATGTTTTATTGTCAAATCGAATGTGTACAGTTACAATCTTCTGAAATATCATGAAACTGCAATCCTCTCTATTTACACACAATGCATGCAAATCATTTCGTAGAACACACATAACAGTCCCGTCTCGGCAGGTTCATGTTTCCCCAGCCTTGCGGTCCCAATCGTTGCTGCGCCCTTCTCCCAGTACCATCACATGTGATGCTGTGGCTCTGTCCCCAGAAACTAATGCATATTCATGGGCTAGTCTCTGGGGTGGAAGCGGTGTGTGGTGAGTCGCAGATACTCCCTCTTGCTTCGTTCCATTTGCCCCATATTCTGGACCATTTTTTGGGGCAGCCCCTGTGAGTGTATACCGCTTTTTCTGCCACCATGGCTACGTCCATGTCGGTGCCCCATTGTGCTAGTGTTGGCGGCGCCCCCGATCCCCAGTGCCTGGCAATGTTTCACTTGGCAATGGTCATGCCCAGGGTCGCCCAGTTTTGCAACGCTAAGTTTAGATCAGTGGGTGGCCAAATGTTTAAGAGACAACATCACGGGTCTCGCCGGACCTCAGCCCCTCCTACTTCCGATATTTCTTCTGTGACCTGGTCCCAATATGATTGTACCTTGGGGCAGTCCCATATGATATGATAGAATGTCCCGACGTGCCCACAACCCCTAAGGCAGAATGGGTCTGGTGTACATCCCAGCTTGTGTAGGAGAGTGCGGGAATAGTATACCCTATGTAACACCTTGAGCTGTATCAGCTTGAGTCGGGATGGGATCGCCGCTTCACGCGCTGATGCTAATGCGCCCAACCAGTCAGTATCGTCTATGTCTCCCAGATCTATTTCCCATTTTGCCCAAAGAATCAGCGTGTGGTCTGGTTGGTTATTGACTAACTTTCGGTAAGTGTGCAATATCGCTTTTTTGTCCATGTGATCCATCAAGATTCTGTCCTCAAGGGGTGAGGAATCTGCTAACGTGGTGCCCTGGGGGATCGCGCTTTGGAGGGCATGCCTAATTTGCAGATAGCGATAGTGTTCTGTGTTCCCAATTGCATATTTGGCCTGTAGTGCTGCGAACGTGAGCATCTCTCCCTGCACCCAAAGGTCTCCGATTCTTGAAATACCAATGAGGTCCCATTGTCTGAACCCTTTGGAGTTCACTAGAGTGCCCAGCCGCTGCATCTCCCAAAGGGGTGTGGCAAGTGTTTGTACTCCCTCCCATCCCAGCGCCCTCTGCGCGGTATGCCAGATCTCTATGGTGTGCGCAGTGGGACCTGTGACTCTATGTTTTCGTTTGTTAGTGTAAAGAGCTCTCATTAGGTTTTGTGTAGGAAGCAGGACCCTGTCTAGCCGGAACGCCGGCTCATCATGTGGAACGTGAAGCCACTGGTTTATTATCATCAATTGAGTGGCCCAATAGTAAAGTTACACATCTGGTAGGGCAATGCCACCGGCGTATCAGCTATGCACCAGTTTGCGCTGCGCAATACGGGGCGGTCGGTCGTCCCATAACAGTGAGGTGACTTCTGCTTCAATGGCCCGGAAGTAAGACAAAGGGACTGGGAAAGGGTTGTTTTGGAGGGCATACAGGAACCTGGGCAGTGCTAACATTTTAAATAATGCCGGCCTCCCCAGCAGTGTCAATGGCAGCGATTGCCAATGTCTGACGTCCGCCTTAAGACGTGTTAGGGGTTTCGTTAGGTTTTCTGCCATAAATATATCTACCTGTGGTGTGACATATATCCCCAGGTACTTGAACCCGGTACTCGCAATTTGGAGTGTGCATCCCGGTGGTAATTCGGGTACTGGCCCATAGAGCACATACAGTAGTGACTTCGACCAGTTGATGGTATATCCGGACATTGTCCCGTACCGCGTTAGGATTTCCAACAGGGCCCTCAGGGAGTCTTCTGGCGATGACAGATATATGAGCGCATCATCGGCATATAAAGACACTCGGTCCTCCCAGTCCTCCTCCCATCGTATCCCCCGTATTCGCGGCTCCTGTCTCAGCCACGTGGCCAGAGGCTCCAGCACTAGGGCAAAGAGGAGAGGGGACAGTGGGCAGCCCTGTCGTGTTCCTCTCCCCAACTGAATTTCCCTGGAGATATGTCCGTTTGCCACTACATGTGCCAGCGGTGCCGCATACAACAGTTCAATCCACCCACAAAATTTAGGGTCGAACCCTAGCTTCCGAAGTACTGCAAAAAGGAACGGCCATTCGACCAGGTCGAACGCCATCGTGGCGTCCAGTGAGAGGATGACTGCGTTTTCCTTCATCAGAGGTATGCGGGCCAGTACACTGTGTTGGCGCCGTAGGTTGAGGGAGGTGTTGCGGCCAGGCATAAATCCTGATTGGTCAGGGTGGACTAAGGTGGTAAGATATGGCTGTAGGCGGAGTGCCAGTGTCTTAGCCAGTATTTTTGCCTCTGCATTTAACAGTGAGATCAGGCGGTAGGACGATGGTTGGTCTTTCGGTTTACCCGGTTTATGAATTGCCACGATCGTCGCTAGCCTTTGATCTTTAGGCAGGGTTCTCCCCCCCCCAGGCAGTCAGTATACATTGCGAGCAAGTGAGGTGTGATGGCTCCTGACATCTTTTTATAGAGCTCTACTGGAAAACCGTTGGGGCCCATCGCCTTTCCCGTGTCGAGGGCCGCTAGGGCCCGCCCCAGTTCATCTACTGTGAGGTCTGCTTCTAACGCTTGCATATCATCTAACAGTAATGCCGGCAAGTCTATAGCTTGTAAGAAGTGCAAGTTGTCATCTACTGTTGCCGTGGCTCGTGGGGTGTAAACCCGTTCGTAATAGGTCGCCAGCTCCTCCACAATAAGTTGGGGGTCAGCAGAGACGGTACCATCTTCAAGCGTCAGCTGTGTGATACATCTATTTGCTCGCTCCTTTTTCTTGAGCCACGCCAGCATCCTGCCCGTCTTGTCCCCCAGTTCATATACCCTGTGCAAGGTGTTCATGTGTCTAGTTTTCGCTTGCTCCCACGCGCATGCCCTGTATTCCTGGGTCGCTAGTGTTACGCTTTGTGCTGTCACTTCAGTTGGTGCTTCTGCATGCGCTACCTCCGCCCTCTGCACCGCTGTTTCCAGTGCGTCTTAGTGTTCGCTGCGTTCTCGGGTGTATTGGGTAATGGAGGAGATGGCGTAACCGCGGATTACTGACTTGTAGTCCTCCCACAATATGCTCGGCGATTCTACAGAGTGTACATTTTCCGTGAAATATTGCTCAGTGGATTTCTTTAAGGCCTTAGCTATGGTGGGAGTTTGGAGATATATTGGGTATATCGGGTAAACTTGTCTCTGCCTTGGCGTCTGTGTTGTGTAAGTGAGGTGTATTGGGGAGTGGTCAGAGATGCCTCTGGGCAGATGTTCCACTGTACTCACTTTGTCAGGGGGAACCGCTATCGTGAACAAGTAGTCTATACGCGAAAGACTATTGTGTGCCCCTGAGTGGAAGGTAAACTGGCGATCCGTAGGGTGCTTAAGATGCCACAAATCCGTCAGTCCCATTGCAGCTAGGAATTCTCTCAGGGCTTGATTGTGTCCATGGGTATCCCTAGGGGGCCTGCGGTCCATTGAAGCGTCTACCACCGCATTGAAGTCCCCACCAATGATCAGCTCTCCTTCCGGCAGGTCTAACAGGAATTTACCCAGGTCTCTGAAGGCTGGCTGGTGAAGTGCCGGGGGTATGTATACGGAGACCATGTTGTACCTGCGGCCTTGATCGTCTGAGCAGGTTTTGTGTATCACCAGTGGGGAGCTTTTGTGGACTAATATCCCGACCCCACGGGAGCCCGATGTGAACTCAGAGTGAGTGACCATCTTAAAACCCCACCGATCTAGCGCGTTGCAGGCCCCACCCATCAAGTGTGTTTCCTGGAGCAGCACGACAGTGGGGCCCTACCTCTTCAGGTATTGTAAAACCAGACCCCATTTTATCTTGTTTCCCAGCCCATTAACGTTCCAGGATATCACTGACAGTGTAGGGCAGGACATGTTCGCAGCTCGGGAGTTAGGGGCTCCTTCTGTAGAGTATGCCATTGTATACTGACTGGAAATCTGTTATGTGCCCGATATATATCTGCGCCGCAAGGCTGAAGCGTGTCATTAAGGTGCCCTTACATACCAACGCAATTAACAAAGGACCTGTGCGCGTGTTCCTGATCCCTAGCAGTATTCTTAAGTGTGTCTGGAGAGATTGTGTACTGATTAACCTATAACAGTGCAAAACTAGGCCGATACCAGCCAACCCCCCCCACCCCCCACCCTGCCTACCTGCCCGGCGGATCCCAAACTGTCCACCACCCCAACTGAGCAGAGTGCCTGCTACCCTTAAACATTTGAAACATTCTGGAGGGTGAGACTTCTGTGACGGCGATGAAACCCTAGTCCCCTTACAGTGTTCACGTGATGCTGTGCCAACTTAGTGTGTCCTACCTGCGGCAGTCTTCTTTGGGTCCAACATTTCGCCGCAGAGCAGCTTACCCGTGATGCAAGCACAACCGCCTCCCTCCGCCCCTCCGCCACCCGCAAATCCCAGTCCGTATTCCAGATGCGCTGTGTTTCGGCTGCTTAATAGATGTTGTCCATTGCAACCTGGAATCCACGAGCGGCGTTGTTGCAGACGAGCGGCGTTGTTGCAGAGGTCAGCCATGAAGTCCGTCTGTCGAGCTCATCGGTCTTCCCGTTATCTGTTGTGTCATCTTGCGTCTCGATTCTTGGGCCCTCCTGCTGGTCTCCAGCCTTCCAGCCAGTCTTGTGCGTCTCCGGGCGATTAAAAAAACCACACTTTTCCCTCCGCTTCGACGCGCAGCTTCGCCGGGAATATCATTGCATATTTCAGTTCCCGGGTTCTAAGTTCCTTTTTGATTTCCGTAAAGCTACGTCGTTGCTGCGCCACCGCCGCCGTATAGTCGGGATAAAAAGAGACCTCCGAGTTATCAATTTTCAGCGGTGGGGCAATTCTCGCAGCCTGCAGAATCGTGTCACGGTCACAGAAGTTAAAGATCCTCGCCAGTATCGGACGCGGCGGTGCTCCCGGTCGTGGCTTTCCTCCTGGTACGCGGTGGGCGCGTTCCACCGAGAAGTATTTGGACAGTCCTTTCGGTTGGAGCTGGTTTTGAATTAGGTCTTCTACATATAGGTCCAGTGCCGGGCCCCTTTCTGACACCGGCACACCCACTATGCGCACAATTTTGCGCCGGGAGTGGCCTTCCTGATCCTCGAGTTTGGCTTTCATGAGGCGGTTGTCATCCTCCAACCTCTGCATTTTTTGTTTGAGTTCGGCCGTATCACCCATTAGTCGAGATGTCGTCTTTTCGACTTCTATTAAGCGATCTGACAGTTTCGCAAAGTCCACCCTGATTAGGGAGACGTCGGTGGAGATTGATCCCATCGATGTCTGCATCGTTTTCAGTGCAGTCATGACATCTTGGAGCGTAACCTGGTCGTCGCCTGCTGCCCGGGTGTTGGGCTGCGACAGCTGGGGCGAGGTGCGGGACGCGTCCACCCAGGGGGCGTCTGAGGTGTCTTTGGTGTAGGCGAACTTATCTAGCCGTTGGGGTGGCTGTCCTCTGGTCCCCCTCCCAATCATCTTGCTGGGCCTTGATTACTTTTCCTGCTCACTTTGACTTTGGGGCCCCTTCAGCGTTGTCTGGGCTTAACGCCCCCGATATAGCAATCCACCAGTGTCCAATTGACTGCCTGTGGGCGAGGCCCAATCCGTGTCCCCCGGGACCTGGTGCTGGTACTGTACTGTGGCCTCAGCGCTGCTACAGATGGGTCGCGCACCTTACTGCAACGGTCCCGTGGTGCTGGCGGTCACACTGCCCCCCCCTTCACCGTGGAGGGCAGCCTTGGTTGGGGCTATAATGCCTGTGGCCCCCCGGGTCCGCAGAACCGTGCGGTGGTTCCGTTCCGATGTTGCGCGCCTGCCGGGGATGGTGATACTGCGGCGGGTTAACGGCCGCTTTCAATTGTTTTTGGCGCGAAGGCTCCCGCGTCGCTGGGTATCGCGGTGTCCAGTCCCCTTGGCCTCATGCGCTGTGAACAGGAGTCCACTTTATCTCCCTGCAGGCGGCGCTGCCGTGAGGCGGCCTCGACTCCTCACCTCCACTCCGATGATGTCCTGTCCACCTGGGACGCCGCGCCGCCGGGCCACCGGTCAACTACAGTCCCCGGCTCCGGCGTGGCGAGGAGGCCGCTATTTCCACCGCTATGTCACTCTGCGAGGCTCAGGGGTACAGGTCCCAGAAGCGGTGCTCCGTGGACCGGAGGTTTGCCCGATACTGATGCTGGGGTACAGATCCGATCTTTCACAGGAAAAGTGGACGGATTTAGCGGGGATGGCTTATACCGTCACAGAGCTCTATTAGTGTGCGGCCATTTTGCCTGGTCGCTAGCCACGCCCCTAACAAAACCCACTCTTTACCCTGGTGCATAAAATAAGACTTGGTTGGAAGAAGGTTAATTAAGGGATATATTTTTATATTAGGTTTTTGTCAGAGGATGCAGAAGGGGAGAACTCAGAATATGGCTGGGGAGTATCAGGGAAGGTTAGAAAAAGAGAACTGGGAGAGAGAATCTATCAGAAAGCAAAACAGGATACAGCCTGGACCTAGGCAAGCTGGAGAGGAATTCGAAGAGGATTTAGGGTAATTAAAACAAGAAGCATAACTTTAATAGGCACACATATTGCCGGAAGTCTGACACAAGGATGGGGGTTGGGAGCCCTGTGGAGAAGATAGCTGTTGATTCTATGATGTTGTTGGGGCAATTTAAAATGTGAGTCTAAACCGAAGGATGTTATATGGCTGAGCTGATCCTGCTTCAAAATGAAGAACCCTTTTCACAAACAGTGCAAATGTGTCTGTAATTGTTCTCCCCTAAGCGTACCTCTGGGAAAATGCGAGCGGAGAGCGTGATGGATGAATGTAATGCTACACTGCCACAGTCCCATCATTACCAATTAAAATGAACCCTTTGCCAAGGGTGTCGTGATTGCAATACTTTGTCAAGCAGATGTTACGACACTGCACACAACACAAGTATGTCCATGTGTATTCAGCAGCCACCAAGTTATTCTCGGACAATGGTCTTGTTAATGAGGGGGAGGGTTCTGTGGGGGGCACAGGTATGCTGTTTTCTGGCAGCCAAATGTTCAGCCTTTGAAGGTACCTGTTGTGTACCTGCTGTTCCTGCTTGGTATCACCACGTTTTTCTGTGGGACAGGGCTATGCCTAGATACGATGCCCTGTTTAGAGAAATAGCTGAGGAGTATGTATATGTGATGGTGAAGGCCTGCTGATTTCCGCCTGGTTTGGTTGATGGACAGAGCCTGCATTTGCAATAAATTGGGGTGAAATTCAGGTTTATGACTCCTTTTTCTGGTGATAATGTTGCATTTTTCCCTAGACAGGGTTTCTAGCTGTTTGCCAGTGTTTCAGATAATAATACTGTTAAGAAAAAAATGATTAAAAAAATTATTTAAAAACAATTTAAATACATTTAAAGAAAATAAAATTAATTGCATGCACTCCCCAAAATCTGACCTGACACCCATTGTTAAGTAGTATATTTCAGGTTGAGGATGGTGTTAACCCAATCTAAGAGTCTGTGGTTTCTTTCTCTCGATGTCAAGTTCTGCTATGTTCCTTATTAGGCAGATTAATCTATGTTTGATAATGTAGGACAATCTCGTCCCTTTTATTGAACCAGTTAGTCCATATAACTTGCAAGTCTTTTAGGGGCATATTATCAAAGCACAGCGTTAACATTATCGCCGCTTTAGCTGCAGAAAACTGCTGCTAAAGCAGCGATAATGGGCTTGATAATACGCCGTAGAGAACTCCCATAGAAGCCCATGTACACACCAGAACATGGGCTTCTATGGGAATTCACAAGGGCGTATTATCAAGCCAATGATCGCCGCTTTAGTAGCAGTTTTCTGCCACTAAAGCGGCGATAATGTTAACGCCGTTTCTTGATAATATGCCCCTTAGTGTCTCAAAGATCAACCGCTGTAATCATAAAGTCCGGATTCTTAACAGCTCTTTCTCTTTTAAAGTGCTTTATACTTTTAACTGTTACTATGTATCTAGATTTACTGCAAATGTAACTCATGTGCAAATGCTGGGAAGTGCTCTGATACCTTCGGGTCAAGTTCACGCTATACAAAACTCGATAAATAAATATATTTACAGATATGTCCATTGGCAAAGTTCTGGGGAACCTTCCTTCTGCTCATAGCTCTCCGCCAATTAGGTGGGATAATTGTAAAGTGCCTTGTTCTCGATCCAGGGAATCTTTATATGTCTCGATTATAATGTTGGTTGAGCCTTGTAGATGCGCATCAAATAAGCTGGTCAATTTATGCTGAGTAAATGTAAAGTGGCTTAGGCTTGGTCTGGGAAATCCTTCTATGTCTCAAATGTAGGGCCAGAAGCACCCTGTTCATGCACATCCAAGCCAGATGGTCCCTCTATGTGAAGAAAAGACGTCCCTTTATGTGAAGACAAGACACAGAACGAGAAGTTGCTTTCACTTGTTCTAGTTGGGTGAGTGCTGGGTCCAAGAATTTGAGTAATCGTCGTAAGCAGCCGCTCCGCACCGCGCAGACATTTGTTAAGTGCTGCCTCGATACATTTTACACCCAGACGTCTGAAACATGGACATAAGAGCTTCCTTCTGATGGGCAGTAGAAACGGGTAAAGGGAAACGATATCTGCTAATAATTCTGAACTGCTTTCGCACTCTCTACAGCAGGTGCATGCATCTGTAGTGTTCTTCCAAGATTGTAGAGTTTTTATGGGTAACAGCAATACTCTGCATCTTATGAATTTTTTTGTGTGGTATGTTTTATAATTGAAAAAAGATATGGTTGCGGGGACAACGAGGAGTAAGATGGCAAAAGTAGCTGAGCTCTTGATAGCATAGTGGGATCCTCTCAGTTTTTCTTGAAGGATTGCTGATTTTTCTTTTTTACCCAATACTCTCTTAAGTCATTTAGGATTTTTGTTCAAGTACAATGTACCGTTCCTGGTGTAAATTTTGGGAAATTCAGCCAACTCTTTCCAAATCAGGATTTTTAGTGTCTCCTCAGTTAAATTCTTCAGTCTGAGAGAGTAATTCATAAAATGTAAATTGGCAAGTATTGTCAAGTTCGGTAGTCCAAACCTAGTCTGTTGAGAAACAGGCGTGCGTTTCATTATTCTACATATGACCCTAATTGCATCTGAGTATAGTTTGTCTAGGTCAGAATGATGCATTTGGCACAAGATCTGAGACCCACGCAGGCTAGCTGGAGCCAATTTCGCTCTAAATATGTCTAGATTGTAGGTACCTTTCAGGCTCTTATATTCTCTTGTTTTCTAAATTTTCCTAGTTGGTTTTGAAGGAAACGGGTACAAATGGCTCTGTCGTACCCTCGAGAAAGCCTGGAGAAAAAACCCAACCATCGACAACCTGGCCTCCTTCAAAAACGCCACCCGCAAACACCACCAACTCATCCGATCCACCAAGAAATCAGCATTCAAGGATCGACTTGACAACAACGCCCAAAACAGCAAGGAACTATTCAACATCGTCAAAGAATTTACCAACCCCAACGCCGGCTCCAACGACATCACCCCCTCCCAAGACCTCTGCGACTCTCTATCCTCATTCTTCTACAACAAAATCGCCGACATACATAACAGCTTCAAAAACCAATTCGAAGACCAGCCCACTTCACCCACCCCCGAACCAAAACTGCACTCTAACAACCTCTACGCCTGGAACACAATCTCCACCGAAGACACCATCCGCCTGATGAACTCCATCCACTCAGGATCGCCAACCGACCCTTGCCCCCACCACATTTTCAACAAAGCAGACTCTATCATCGCACCCCATCTCCGCGATGTCATCAACTGCTCCTTCAACTCCGCTACCTTCCCGGAAAGCTGGAAACACGCCGAACTCAGCGCCCTTCTAAAGAAACCCACAGCAGACCCCACTGAACTTAAGAACTACTGCCCCATCTCGCTCCTCCCATTCCCCGCCAAAGTCATAGAGAAAGCCGTCAACAGTCAGCTCGCCGCCTTCCTTGAATCCAACAAATCCCTTGACCCCCTCACAGTCCGGCTTCCGAGCCAAACTCAGCACCGAAACAGCCCTCATCGCAGCAACAGACGACATTAGAACACTACTGGACAACGGGAGAAACGGTTGCCCTCATCCTACTTGACCTCTCCGCAGCCTTCGACACAGTCTGTCACAGCACCCTCATACAACGTCTCAACAATGTCGGAATACAAGGAAAAGCACTGGAATGGATCATCTCGTTCCTCGCCGGAAGAACCCAGAGAGTCCGCCTTCCCCCTTTCAGATCAGAGGCCACCGAAGTCATCTGCGGCGTACCACAAGGATCATCACTCAGCCCCACCCTCTTCAACGTATACATGAGCCCCCTCGCATCCATCGCACGCCAACACAACCTCAACATCATCTCCTACGCAGACGACACCCAGCTAATCCTCTCCCTCACCAATGACCCAAACACCGCCAAAACCAACCTACACGAAGGAATGAAAGATGTAGCCGAGTGGATGAAGAACAGCTGTTTAAAACTAAACTCGGACAAAACGGAAGTCCTCATCTTAGGTTCATCCCCCTCTGCCTGGGACAACTCTTGGTAGCCACCTGCCCTGGGAACCGCACCCACACTTACGGATCACGCACGCAACCTGGGCTTCATCCTAGACTCCTCTCTCTCGATGTCCAGACAAGTCAACGCCGTCTCATCATCCTGCTTCAACATCCTACGCATGCTCAAAAAAGTCTTCCGTTGGATCCCCACCGAAACAAGAAAGACGGTCACCCACGCCCTGGTCACCAGCCGTCTACATTACGGAAAAACCCTTTACGCCGGAACCACAGCCAAACTACAGAAAAAACTCCAACGCATCCAAAATGCCTCAGCCAGACTCATACTGGACATTCCTCGTCAGGCTCACATTTCCGGTTACCTGAAAGACCTCCACTGGCTCCCCGTCAACAAGAGAATAACGTTTCGTCTCCTCACCCACGCACACAAAGCCCTCTACGACCTTGGACCCGAATGCCTCAACAAACGACTAACCTTCTACACCCCCACCCGCCAACTACGATCATCCAATCAAGCCCTCGCCGCTATCCCACGCATACGTAAATCCACCATGGGGGGCAGATCCTTCTCCTACCTAGCGGCCAAGACCTGGAATTCTCTCCCCACCCACCTCCGCCTTACTCAGAACCACCTCTCCTTCAGAAAACAACTAAAAACTTGGATATTCGATAAGTAAATGCACCCCCCTCCCCCAAGCGCCTTGAGACCCTCTGGGTGAGTAGTGCGCTATATAAATTTCTGAACTTGAACTTGAACTTAAGATTAGCTGATTTTTTAACTGCCGTTTTGTGTCTAATCATACACCGAGATATAAATAGGCCTCTGTATTTGATATGCTTTGAGCTGCGAATTTCCAGTTAGGCTTGACCTCGGGGTTGTATACAAACCGGCCCTCAGGCCTGAAGGGTGGAGAGGTGCTTCCACAAGGAGGGAAGCAGAAGGGATACGTCCACTCAACAAATATTCACCAACAAAAAAATATCCAACCCGAAAGAAAAATCGCTAAAGGATAATGTAGGGACCTGTTTCTCAATCTGAGGGGTGATCAATTGCTACCGCCACTATTGGGAGCAATACCTCTTTGCATAATTACCCTCACACACTCTAATAGTGTCATGCTTCATCATCGGGTCACCCTGGCTCCTAAAGGCCAGGGTGGGCTCAGCCGTTTCCCAGGGAGGGCTTGTGAGAAAAGGCCAGGGGGGTTAAAGATTTAAAAAACAACCACACACTCCAGGTAGCCGTTTAATATGGAGTAGTGATACTTATTAAAATGGAAAAAGACAGGGTGTGTCCAGGATACAATGACCCTATGACCCTAGAACTGCCAACATGTTTCAGCCGAAGAACGGCCCTATGGGTCCACAGTTTTCTTCAGGGCATATATGGAAGATATTTTCCCTCCTAGGAAGTATCAAAGTAGTCAAAATTATTTGAGCAACGGTCAAAAAGACATATAAAGCCTTATGAATATACTTATCCTGAAGTAGGCGTTCCCAGTCGTAGTATGTCCCACCTGAAATATAGACAAAACACATAAATAACAATATGATAGACTCAAGGTGGAAAAATTCAAACCCAACATTATCTTTCATCAATGTGACACTCCCCTTCATAACGGTAGTGGTGTACTTCAGAAATGTAAAAATCTCTAGGGAGATGGTCGGAGAACACGCTCCATTATTAATGAGCAGAGAAATGTAATGACAGCGGCACCCCCCCCTCACCCCGGAGCCATCTGCTACCGAGAAAATTGCGATCACTCATTCTCAACCTGTTTAAAACGCGGACACCCAAGTGGGTGTCATGTGAACAAGAATAAAAAGTAGATAGCACACTCAAGTGCCCAAAGCCGAGAAGTAGAGAAATTCTCTTACTCAATTGTAGGGGGCTACGCACTTCTCATGGGTGCAGACTCAGGGGTGATCTTATAGTTACACTCTAAATGGGAAAAACATACACAGACCACCAAACAAGGCCCTATAGCACATTAATATAAGAATAGTAACCCTGAACGTACTACAGAGTACAAACACTCTGGATGCAATCAAAATTCATGCCCAATGCGTGAAGAGGACTTACTTCATCAAAGATCGACCCCGCGGAAGTATCTACTCAGTACTGCACTCCAAGGCTTGGGTGCCGAGGTCCTGCTACCGTGTTCCTTAAAAAGCGTGGCCCTCCCAGCTCTTCCTGGCGACAGCAACCATCACCATTTACAATAACGGTATTGTCCTAATCCAAGCCACAGACCGCAATCTTTCTCTCATGGACAACATCTTCCCTACCTTCAAAAACCTAGTGTCCCAACCTCATGTGGGTTCCCAATTTCTATCTCCTTCCAGTACCATCACACAGGGAGTCTCCTCACCCAACCATCCTGACATCTTAGACACCCAACCCCTGTGCCCCCTTCCTGCATGTCCTCCCCATCCTCCTCTGGCGTCTGACTCTTACGTTATCCACACCCAGTCGACCCCTCCTAACCTCACACCCCTCATCTCCCCAACAACCCCACACATTCGTTCTTCCGACACAACCGTCACAGCACTTGTCCCATCATCGGATACGGATCCTTTTCATGACAAGACGATAGCTACCCCCACCCTAACACCAACATCTCTCTTGTCTCAACTTCCTTGCACTCTTTTGCTACTCCTCCCAAGCTCTCACCTCGTCTTAGCCTCCCCAAGCGAAGCCATGCCATTGCCACATGTCCCGACCTCACAGGAACTTAACGACCACGCATTAGCCCCTGAGCTCCCTATGCCCTCATCTACCCTCACCACTCCTACATTACAGCCAGCCACCCCACCTTCTCAGCCACCTACACCCTCCAACATCCCGTTGGTCTCTGCACCTATACCCTTCAATGATTCTCATCATACGTACTCTCCCCTCAACATCCACCCCCTCCTGAACCTTTTTCATCCGAGACTCGCTGTTTATGTTCGTGGAACAACTATGATCCCACGCTTTGGTATTTTTACGACTTCTTCTGTGTGTTTTATTTTATTTATCCTATGCTTGCTCTCTAAAATTGTGTCTTGCTATTCATTTGGTATAATCATCTTCGTTCATTGTAAAGCGCTCTGATATCTGCAAGGATCTTGTTCGCGCTCTATAAAACCTTCTAAAAAAATAAATAAATAAAACGTGGAAAAAACGCCAAGTCAGGTGAAAGCAATCACACTGATTTGGCGCGTTCGAATGATGTAACACCCTGGGAGTTACGGGAGCGAACTACACAACTCCAGATCCCTCATTGGAAATGTAGTTGAAGGACCGCTCCAGGAAGGATGGATAATGAAACAACTTTATTGTACTGATGAAAACCCCGCAAAGGCCTCATGCAAGGAAACGCTAAGAATCAGATGCTACTCTGTCAGAGGCGTAGTCTACATGTGTTACGTTTGGAATTCGCAATTTTGCAAAAACGTTATTGTCCCCCCATTTTGGGACAAAAAGAGGGCTATCCTGTTCTTTCATTGGTAGATGCGTGTGTGAATGTAACCACTCATGTATAGCTACTTTCGTTATGAGTGGCAGAAAATAGAGTGGCATAGTAAAGACCCATATGTACAACATGAATTCGGGTGATTGCTAGTACGTGGAGCAACTGAATGTGGTGGCTGGTGTTGGCCCAAGATAGGGTGGATACAAAAAGGGAGGCTGTAATACTCCTTCTTGCAAAATAAAGTTGGGATTGGTGAATAATCAGCCAGACCCAATTGCGATGCACAAGTACATGTACGTCGTTCTCTCAGTGTCAGACTGTCCCTCTTAATGGAGCAGATAATAGCCCCAGCACAAACTGGGTTCATTAAACCTAGATCTACCACCCTGAACCTCAGGACTTTCTTCTCAGTAGTAAATAGAATGGCCCCTGAACTTTCGGCAGTAGCTGCTTTCTTAGATGCCGAGAAGGCATTTTATTCTGTAGAATGGCCCTTCCTGCATTCTGTGCTGGCTAAGATGGGGATTCTAAAGGGGTTTGCAGACCTAGTTAAACTACTATACCCCGCACCCACAACCCGCATCCGTTTCAATGGGATGATCACATCAACCTTTCCAATAACTAGAGGCACCAGACAGGGGTGTCCTCTTTCTCCCCTACTATTTATAATAGCTTTGGACCCACTTATCCAGTACTTTCAGAAGGATTATTTACGTAGGGGACTCGAGTTTAAACATGGTCCAGTCTTCGTAACGATGTATGCAGACAATGTGACACTATAGGTAAAACACCCTGAGACTAACCTGTCACCGATATGAGCAGAAATAGAGTGGTTTGGAGCACTGTCCGGACTACATATTAATTGGAGTAAGTCTGAAATATTTCCACTAACAGGCATCCATCACAGCACATGCAGCCACATCCCTTTGCAGTGGTGTGAAGCGAAAGTTACATATTTGGGGATTGTCCTACATAGAGATAGGGAGGAAGTACTACGCCTAAATTATGGGCCGGCCCTAGATCATTTACAAATGCAAGTGGAGAGCTGGATGAAACTGCCCCTGTCTATGGCCGGACGACTAGTGATACTCACGAGGATAGTGCTGCCACGGTTCCTTTATATATTTACCAATATCCCCATACCGTTGACAAATGCTTTCTTTGCACAATTTCGAATGCAGTTAATCAAATTAATGTGGGTGGGAAACAACCAAAAGTTAGTTGGGACACACTCATACTCCCATATGAAAGAGGAGGATTTGGAGTGCCGGACATGCAGCTCTATTGTCTTGTTGTGCAATGTGGCTATTCGTGTCACTGGTACCATCCAGATGCACGCATACCGTGTGCCAAGCCTGAGAGAGAATTGGCACACCCAACTCCACTGAATGTGCTACTTCCGATCGGGGTACCGGGACATCCACATGACATACAACCACTATCCACTACATGTTGGGAGTAGCACAAGTCACTCAGAAGGCCGGGGGGGGGGCTCTATTATACTCACCAGTATCTGCGAACCCCTGGCTCCTCCCTCCAACACTTTAGACAGGAGCTAGGCGCATCCTTTCACGATTGAGCTTAACAACTTCAGAAGATTTGTTCCCTGGCGGGCATGTATGTACCCGTACAGAGGACCCTCGCTTCTCGGCTGCCACCTTCATGGACCATTTTGTACTGATTCGGTTACAGAGTGAGCTGAGAGATGTCCTCCTGTCCTACCCTGTAGAACCACAAGTGTTCAGCCCACTCACATTGGTCGTCATGGATACAACCAGGGAGCATCTTACCTCCAGGTTGTACAGGGCTTGCCTTGTACTACTGCCACAACATGACACCAAGATCAGAGATGCATGTATGTAAATGTATTTGAGCTTGTAAAGCACACTGCTACCCGTCCGTAGGTTTCCTGGCGCTGTATAACTCTGGGGAACCCGTCCTGGCTTTCCCTGTGGGATGGTCCCGACTGGGAGTCCCCAAGGTGGAGCCAGGCATCCCTGGAATTGATGGGGCCATTGTGGAGATTAGGCAAGCTAATGCCCAGAGTTGCCGAGTGGAACCCCTGATTAGAGAAAGCACCGAAGCGAGAATTATCGAGTCTGCTGACCCAAGTCCACAACCCTGCCGCGTCGGGAATTCAACCCTGGTCCCAGGCCGACTTCTGCTCCCGGGTCTGCCGCCTCTAACCAGTGAGCCACACTACTCCATGGTTATGGTTGCATGGGCAACCAATATGGGACATCCTATCACTGATAAGGAGTCGAAGGGGTGTTGCAAACAGATCAAACTGGTGTCCTGCAACCACTGACACAAACTCCTACATTTCAAGATGCTCCGACTGGCCTAGGTTACACCTCATCAGATGGTTAGAATCAATGGCACCCACTTTAGGCATTGCCCCAAATGCAACACACAGGCAGCTACGTTCATACACATGGTTTGGACCTGTGGTGTGATTAGCGCTTACTGGCAGGAGGTACATGAACTGCTCCAGAGCATGACTGGGATGTAACTGACGCCTTCACCCTTTACTAGCACTGATGGGCTACACAGATACATTACCCAAAGGTATGCGCAGATTTGTAGCAATTGCATTGCTACTGGTGAAGCGGGAAATAGTACTTCGCTGGGGGACCCGGCAAAAACCTACTGTTAAATTATGGCTCAGAGCATGTCCTACTGTGACACTACTAGCGACTTATATGCTAGCCTACAGCCGCCAACATCCCACCCCAAGGACATTTGGCAACCTTTAAGAGATTATCCCTTGCAGCGGGAGGAGCAAGATACAAAAGCCATTGAAAGGGGGCAGGAAACAGAGTCAGGAAATTAGCACATTGGGGAACTGTTTGGAAGAATGTGGTAAACTGATTGTTGGGGAGGGGCGGAGGACCAAATGTCATCTGCAATCTCTATGTATTACTCAGTGGGGGGCAAGCATATATGCACCTATCACTAGATACTATCAGAACTGTGAGTGCGGCAATATATATTGAACTGGACATGATATGTTTTATTTGATTTGAAAATGTTGGACTATCGTTTTTTCTTGTTTTCCTTTTATATAACCAATTTCACTACTTCTCTATGCTGTTAATATAAAGCAATAAAGAAAGTAAAAATAAAAAAGATTACCAGTATGTAATCAGAACCCCCCCCCCGCACCTTAGTATGTAAGGTAGTCAGGGATCCAGTGACCAAGGAGGTGCTGGGCAGTCATGCCTCAAGGCAGTGGTAAAGGTGGCATCCTTTCACTTTGGACTACACTCTACCTTCACCTCCATTATAGTGTAATACATGGTTTGGGGGATAACTCTTCATGAGGCAAAATGCTGCTTGGAGGTAGGGTGACCATCTCACCACCTCCATGTCATTAAGGATGCTGTTTCTAACCCATGGCTTTTACCTTTTAACCTAATGGATTCTTGCCATTGTACTTCTGGTTTGCATCTGACCTAATAAGACTAACACACCTAATAGCAATTAGACCTGGAAACAGTGTTTTAATGACATGGAGATTGGTAGTGAGGAAGTATAATCTTGATCCCATTAGAGATAATTTAGAAGTGCATTATAATCACATGTAGTCAGCACTCAGAAAATTTCATAGTAATTAATCATACCTATAGGAGTGGGATATTACATATTTAAAGTATCACACAATTAAATATTCATGCATAGAACGTGATTAATAAAGTTAATTAACCCTTACATATTTGATATGAATTGAGAAATTTAAATAAAATGTCTCATTGTGAGATTATTAATTAGAATGTGTGCAGCTAGTATTTGACATTCATACGTATAACTTAAATTAATCATGTGTAGGTATAATTACAATGGCACTTTCATAATTCGCTGCATTATATTCATGTGAATGAGAAGCTGCAATTTTTTTTGTAGAAATGGGTATGTATTTGTAATCTAGTCCGTCAGCCAAAGTCAACAGTTAAATTGAGGCCTTGTGTATTTTAGCCTAACTTCATGTGTCTTTTCATTTTAGCCTAACGCTCTATGTTTCAGCGCAAGTTCACGTTGTAATCTAAAGTTTTGACTGTGTTTAGCCTTCGCTGCAGAATGTTTTGTCTCTTTTTTTCCACTGCAGGTGTGGATACATCTCATTAGTTAGAATAAAGGAGTTTTGTTTTAATAGATAGCAAGGCATGAGAAGAAGGAGTCGGCCGAGGAAATCGTAGTAACGAGCGAGAATAGGAGCTCTCATGGGAAAGGAGAGGAATGACCAAGGACGAGAAAAGATTGCAGTTGATTGAGGTGGGAAAGATGGTGAAAGTATCCAGTTGTGCCAGAGCTATGGAAAATTACCAAAGAAGAAGTCATGTGGGAGTGTCAATCCTACGACTGCAATGGATATTATGTGCTGTACCTAGTGAGGGAGAAAGTTCATCTTAGGTTTCCACAGAGAGCAGACGTATGTTTCTGCTAGCTTTATACTACTAGACCCATTGTTGGAGTACTTCGGCTGAAGACTCTGACAGCTGACACCTTTCTTCCTTCCTTTCTTAGAATTACCTGACCTGTGGGGGTACAGTCCTCCTGAAGGGAATTTATTGAGTGAAGCAGGCCTTCATTAACTTCAAACACATACATTCTTTTTAAAAAACTGGGAACATTAGAATGCTTGATATCCTTCTACTCTTTCATCATTAAACCCTTGATAGCAGAGCCAGAGAAGCCGGCTTGTCACACTCAGGAAATAAAGCTTCCTGATCCACAGCCTCTAAACATGGTGAAGATCAAAGATTCTCTCAGATATGATTCCACACATGAGCCACTTAATCTCTTCTTCTGTATTTAGCAGTAGAAGAGTTCACAGGACCAAGCTGATCAGAATCAGAAGATGTATCAGCCACACTGCCTCTGTCTTGCGAGTTGTCACGCCTCTTATTCTCTTTCTTCACGCCTCTTATTCTCTTTCTTTTCTTGCCTCATTCTCTTTAATTCCTTTTCTTTGGCTCTTCCATTATTTTTTAAACCTCTGAGGCCATCGTAATTTCAGGGCCTTCAGGAACAACATGGTCACACAGCTCCCATTTATATATATTTTCATACAAATTGATACACCATCACCTTACTCAGAAAAATACTTTGTATATATTATTTTTTTTTACTTAAAATGGTGTCTTCACTTGAAACACCACCACACAATACTCAATATTGACAAATATACATAAACATCACATCCAAAGCATTTTTTTTCATGCATACAATGCAACATTACTGCATAATAGGACATAATGACTTTACACGTTATAAATGTCAAACATATCTATTCACATATCCATATGTATGTTCTTTATGAAAAAATGTCCAGCAATAATAACCACAGAAGGTTGCGCATTTCCATTGATTGGGGACCTCCTCTAGCCCTCAGTGTATAGTGCCCAAAGGTCTCATGTGGCCCTTAGTGGTTGGAGTACATTCTTAGGGACATGGAGTTATCAATACTCTCCTTGCCACTCTTTTGTGTTACTTGTCTCCTTTTACTAGGGGATGAACGTCTCCTGGACGAATATCTGTATACGCCAACACGTTTCGACCTTCTTGTGGGGCCAGAATAAAATTAACGAAGGTCTTCCTCAGGGCAGGATCTATACATATGTGGTACACTGCATGAATCAAAAAAGCACAGGGTGGGAATCATGCCATATTTTAGAAACTACTATCTCCATTTTAAAAGGATTCAAAAGCAAACCTAGCTGCTACTAGCCCATGTTTATCAAAAAAACCTGTATTATATTGTTAAAAGAAGTTGTTGTCATTGAGAGAGACCCATGAAGAGGAGCACTAGGAGTTACATGGTACACATACCATTCAAAGAAACACCATAAATGGTTCCAATTTCAGTGAGTGTTAACAGGGACCAAGATGCGTGCGCTACCCTTCACCCCATCACATGTTAAGGAAGTGCTGTTGCTCAAAATACAAAAAACGCTGTGTGTCAAGCAACCTAAACAGCTGCATTCATTTCTATTTCTCCTGTATGAATACTTTTGAAGGGTGTACCTGCTGGTCTACTGCCTATAGCCGGATGGATGGGAGTGTAGTCCTTGACTTTTTTTATGGCATGATTTCTTGAAGATAAATACATTTCAGGTATGGTAATCCTCGCCCTGTAGAGTAAACTGCATTTATTTAATGAATATACCTGATTCAGATTGATTGACATGTAAAAAAAGCTGCAACAGAGTTTTCATGGATAAAAACTTCTCATGGGGCACAACCATTTGAGTGCAAAAGCTGGAATTACTAAAAACACATATCCATTAAAGGATGTCTAGGTGCCAGCATACACAACTCAAGACATTCCCTACACGTGTACGCCACCACAAACAAATTGGCAGTAAATCTTAAGAAGACCCAAGTGGCCTGACTGGGCAGGAAGCAGTACAGAGGTGGCAGCTGTTCATACGACAATGTTCAAATTCCAGTTGGCAAAACTTACAGTTACCTAGGACTCCAAATCGACTTAACTAACGAAACATCGCCACAAAATTGTCATGAAAGCCACGGTTCTCCTGGTTAGCCTCTCCAAGCTCTCCCAAAAAACAGACTGACCCCAACTTAGCTGCAAGGTTGGAAGTAATGCGAGCCAAGATAGGCCCCACCCTGTCGTACGGTTTTGAGATCTCTATCAACAAGTTCAGTACCATCCTTAATCAATATACGATCAAAATCTACAAAAGGGTGCTTCGGCTACCAAAATGTTTGTCTTCTGCCCAGATCCGATTGGAGCCTCCCAATATATACCTTGCAAAGCATGGAGTCCTTTCTTAACCTTTATCATAAGCTGAGACAAGCTAGAGCCGGCACCCTTGAGTCCCTGTTATGGTTGGACATAAGCGTTAATAACCATGGAGGGACACACAGCCGGTACGTCAACAAATGCCGGTCACAGCTATCAGCAGATGATCTCTGGTCTCTTAATCCTGGGAAAAAAAGCTTTTAAATTAATCATCAAAAAGCGCATCCAACTATGCTCCAGACTGTTAGACAGAGAGATCCTAGCCAAAAGGATTGTTTGTTCCATTCAACTAAAGGCTTACAAAGGCAGAAATCGTGGGTGCCATCAGACTGTTTGTACTGTCATGTTGCTTTAATGGGTGCGCTGCCACTTTTTTACCTTTTCACAGTGATGAATTTTTGCCATTTTATTTTCAAATGTTTTTAAGCATGTTCTTATGAAGAAAATGTGTAACATGCGCTTTTATGATTTTTTTTAAATCAAATAAAGCTTGTTATTAAAAAAAAAACATAAGGCATGTGTAGGATCATTATTGCTGTGCTCAAGGTGCACCGGATAATGTATGAACCACAACCAGCCAAGTGAAAAACACGTTTTGAAAAAAGCGCATTTGAGAGTTATCTAAACTTGTCTTTTCTTAAGTAATAACATGATTCCTTGAAAATAAAGGCAATGCATGAGTGAGCCCTGTCATATGGAATAATCGGCATTGAAGCACTGCATGTACAGGTTTCAGGTTACTTAACAAAAAATAGAGAGGGCGGCAGAATTTACATAAATTCAAACTTCTCTAGGGGCACTACTGTTAAAACGCAATCACCGACAACATAGATAAAATGGAAGCGGGCCCATTAAGAGATATCTAGGAGTTGTCATGTATGAATGCTGGCGCATGGAGGAGCATAATGCTTTGCTCAAGGTGCTTCGGGCAAATGCATAGTTTGCACCAATTGCACATTTGGCCACCAAAAAAGAAAAACACATTGTGCTTGCAAATATCTGAAAAATCTATTTTGCGACACAGACAATTGTATGGCCAGCAACAAATTATCCAACCCCACCTGCCGGCACATCCCTTAATCCAAGGATTCTCTAGCATCCCTGACTTATCCTCAATTTGCTCTTTGACCCACATATAATATGTTCCTATGAAATTGATTACGTATTATATGATTACTTGTCGTTGTTTATGAATATAGGTATTGTTGTCCTATGAATTTATAAACAAAGAAAATAATGTTTATACTTATTGTTTTTAATGTGTTATATTGATGTGATATTTTTTTGTGCAAAATCAATTTATTAAATTCCGTTAGGAATGGAATAATGTTTATAATGATATTTTGAGAATTATTTTTCTGGCTACTCAATATACTGTCAAAAAGAAAAAGAGAGTAACCCTTAAACAACTACAAGGGAACAGGGTTGAAAAGCAAGTAAAAACAAGTTATTCCCTCGGTTGTACTAACTCCTACAATCTTAGTAGGTATTCTACCTAATTCTAGTTGTGGGACTATGAGTTAGTAGGATAATACACACACATTCATCAATCATCACTCTAAGGATACTTGACTAGAAGCAAAACCCCAAAAGGCACTTACAGTCTTAAAAAGTAAAATGCATAGCCAGAAAGAGTACTTTCATCATTTTATTTATAGCAAAATAGGGTGAAGCGGTAAGCTCAATGCAATATGCAAGATGCTAATATTCTTCAGTTCGTTATTTCAGCTATCAACTCAGATTAGATCTAGCTTATTTTCTGTCGCTATAACCCATACATAGATTCAACATTCTGTATTAATAAAACATTTCATAATCAACACTGTGTCAATGCATGTATTTAAAAAAAAAATTCACAAAGACAATTTATAAAAAACAATTTATAAAAAACAATTTATAAAAAACAAAGTCGACGCGTGTCGGTGGATCCTGCTGTGCGCACCACCTTCCTCAGGAAAAATTAAAAGCAATCTGTAGAGATAAATTACAAAAAGGTAGACCAAAGTCACTACTCATTTTTTGCAGTATTGTAAAGCTAGCAATAAGCATGCTCATTCTTAGATAGTAACATTCTTAATCCTCTCCTTGGTTTTACAGTGCATTAATTACCAAACATCTATGCATACACCTGTGCACTTAATTTGTTGGTCCCACTCCTAATCCCAGTATCCTCTATGACTCCACATTATTTGGATGTCTCTCCTATCACATTGCTCCTTCACTTTATACATAAAGGGAGATCTTCGTCATTCATTCCGCTTATCCAGCTATTCATATTCTCAAGTACCATATTGATACTTAAACTCACCACTCACACACATTCCTAACCTGTGTACATTTTTATTTACACACCTTATTAAAAGCCGTTAAATATTCCAGTTATTAATTATTCTGGTCGCTTCACTTATGTTCAGCTTCTCGGTTGGCTGCTGGAAAAATAACCGAATAAAACAAGGGAAATTTCAATTACTGATTATATTCTGCCTTGCTATTAAGTTAGTATTGTCATCTATGTTGGTTCACTTACTCAAGACAGGGGCACTGCCTCCTTTGTATTACCGATGACTTTATTCAGTTCGTTTACGTGAGACAGGGCTCCAAATCACCATCACTGTCTGGTCTTGTCTATACACTCTCTAATGTGCAAGAGTAGAGATTAGTATATTTCCCCATAACGGTCTAGTCTTATGTAAATTAGTTCCTATCTCATAATATTCACTTACCACTCTATCCGTTTTGTGGAGTCTTAATCTTGGGGCTTTCTGGTTGATTAATTTTCGCCCGATGGTCATTCATGAATACTATGATCAGGAATTGATTAATTATCCCAATCGCAGAGTCCTATAAAAAAAGGGGGAAAGCGTACTACATCTATCTATGAACACGCTTAACACGAGAGCCGTAGATCTTTTTGCTAACGGTCTCTCTGAGTCTATGACTATGGTTAAATAGCCCTTGCTCACATCACCCCTTCCACATTTTGGGTCTTGCTGCTGTTAATATTGCAGTGTGATACGGTTACTAAGTAAGCGAAAATAACTGAATTCGCAAGCTGTTTAAAAACGTGTAGCAAACGCTACTGATGTGGGTGTTATTCCACTTAGTGTCATGTTTTGTTCTATATAGTTCTGTCTCCCACCACACCTTATTTTCAATAAAAGGGCTATCCAGGACGTTCCATGTCTTCCTTCCGATTATCGAGTTCTTACTCTAAATTAATTATATATTGTTGGTAAACCATGCTCCTTAAATAATTAGCGTGCTCGACTGGTCCACTCCATCATTTAAACAACCATACTATCGCAAAGGCGTCTCCAAATTATTTCAAACTAACACCCCTTAGATGTACAATTCGGTGCCCGCCCGCTTTATTTTAAACTATCGGAAATATTTCAATACCTGGTGTTCTCTTCTTCACCGCCTGTCTCAGTTTAGACTTCAGGAAAAACACTTGTTCGCTCGCTCTCCGGTTTTTTAAACCCTCCGAGTTCCGAAGTCATTAATTACTTCCGGGTCTTTGACGGAAGGGACATGACATAATCGGAAGTGTGCGCTACCCTGATACCGCACCTCGCTTGTTTGTATGGGCTATCCCTGGTTAGTAAAAGGAATATTCACGCTCATGGCGGCCGTATTGGACTAGGTATTAGTGCCAGTTCTGCTACCCATTTATCACTATATATGTCTCTTTTCACATATCCGTTAGTTGACTTAGGATGTGGATATGTGGCTTGCAGATAAAATTAGAGCTGGACACCAATACTCTGGCTATTCCATAACAACATGAGTAAGTAAGTGGACAGACTCCCACAAGAAATATATTGTATTGTATTTCCAGTACTCTAACAAGTGTACTACTCTTTCTGTGTGCTGTATATTATTACAGCTGTATATTATTAGAGCATCATGAAACCCTATTCGCTATCTTATCGTTATCCAGATATTAATACCGGCGTAAAACATTGGTCCTATTCTGTTTGGGTTGAGCACTTTGTGGAGTTCACTAAAAACAGGGAGATGATTTTACCTGTATAGTTTCTCCCACTCTTCAGGATTGTTCAGCCCCTGAGTGTATGTTTTAAATTTACACATATAAAACTGTTCTCTTATTTTGCGTTTCTTTTCAATGTTTCCACCTCTTTTGGATAACTCAATATGTTCTAATACCCACCAGCAGAGATCTTCAATTGTGTGTTTGCTCTGTATCCAGTGCTCAGTTTGTGGGGCATTTTGTTTATTATTTTTAATAGCGGATCTATGTTCATTCAAGCGAATCCGGATTTCTCTTCCGGTTTCGCCCACGTAACACAATCCGCAGGGGCATCTTATTACATAAATAACATTGCTGGTTCTGCAGTTGAACATTTCTTTAAATTGATGTTCTTAGTTGTTAATCGTTATTTTATCACCTCTTATTACAGTCTTGCAATTAATGCATCCACTACATGGGTAGTTTCCAATCACTTTACTCATTGTATCTATACTTAATTGGTGGTTGCCTGTTTTTTCTTTATACGTTTTCACTAGCCTGTTCCTGATCGTTCTATTCCTCCTGCAAGAGAACAGTGGTTTTTCAGTCGGTCCTAGATCTCTATCTTCTAATAACCGCCAGTTTCTATTAATGATATTCTTTATTTTATTGCTCACTGTGGTATAGTTAGTTGCAAATGTTATTTTATTTAATTCTTGTTTCTTATGAGTATTATCCTCAAACAGGGCTTTGCGGTTATAATATTTAGCCCTTTTGTATGATTGTTTTATTATCCTGTTAGGATATCCCCTGTTTGCCAATTTCTTTTTGAGTGTCTCTGCATGTTTTTTGAAATCTTTTTTCTCGGAACAGTTTCTGCGAAGCCTCAGAAACTGTCCGAAAGGGATATTATCTTTCTGACATCGTGGATGTTCACTCTGGTAGTGAAGCATTGTGTTTCTGTCGGTCGGCTTCATAAATAAATCTACATTCAATTTGTTATTTTTCTGATGGATAGTGATATCTAGGAAGTCACAGTGTTCTTGGCTTATATTGGAAGTGAATTTAAGATTTTGGTCCCCACTATTAAGCCATTCAATAAATGACATTAAATCTTCTTTATTGTCCGACTATATGAAGAAAATGTCATCTATGAAACGCGACCAATGGGTCACGTTTTCATAAAAAGGTGCTGCTTCATTTTAAATATGTTTTTCCTCAAAGACACCAACATAGAGGCAAGCTAGACTAGGAGCACAGGTAGCCCCCATGCTGGTGCCTTGATCTGACAATATATGTCATCCTCAAAAATAACAATGTTGTTTTTCAGCATCAGTTCTGTTAGTTCAACAATGAAGTCTGCATGTTCAGATAAATCTCCATTTTCATCCTGGAGGATGTCTCTCACTGCGTTGACTGTGGCTGTTTGCGGAATATTTGTATATAACGCTTCGATGTCTAAACTTACTAGCCATTAGTTCCTTCCATTAAAATCTAGTCCTTCAATCTTTTTTATCATTGCGGTGGTGTCTTTGATATAAGATTCCTGCAGTGCCACCAGAGGTCTAAGATATATATCGACATAGATGCTAAGAGGTTCTGTTAGGGAATTTAAACTCAACACAATGGGTCTCATGGGTGGGTTGTTAAATTCTTGTGGACTTTTGGAAGTCCATAAATTGCGGGGAGTATTGGATGACAGTTATATAGGAATTCATATTCCTCCTCACAAATTAACTCGTCTTACTTGGCTAAGTCAAGAAGTCTTTTCACCCTTTCTTGTAGTTTATTCCATTCTTCTCTCGAGGCCTTCCTATAGTGCTCTTCAACTTTTAATAGCGAGAGCATCCTGTTCCTATAGTCCTCTGTATCCATTAAAACGATGCTGCCACCTTTATCACCAGGTTTTAAGGTGAGGGTGTCGCATTTCTCTAAACTTAAGAGGGCTTCTCTACTGTCTTTTGCCATATTATTGTTATAGGTTTTTAATTCTACACTCAAGAGATCCTCTATGTCCTTCTCTACTGCCCTCTCAAACAATTCTACATTTTTATGTACCATATTACGTGCGGGCGTCCAAACAGATTGGGGTTTAAGGCCAGATCTGTTGTCTTTTACTCTAGGTTCTTTATTAAGAAAATAATATTTCAATCTGATTTTCCTGAATAAACTTTTCATGTCTTTTTGAATATCATATGAATTTGGTCTAGAAGTAGGGGCAAAACCTAAGCCTAAATTTAAAACTTTCTCTTCGTTTTTATTCAAAACTCTTTTAGATAAATTAATAATGGGTGCTTTGTCTTGTCTCATTAGTCCCATTGTTTCTGGCTCCTTGTCTTCATATATGGGGGTCTGTATTGTTGAGCTGGTCGTTGGTAGTTCCCCCTCCCTCTGTGGTTCTGATTCTGTCTCTGCTGTTGCTGCCCTAAAAAAGGTCTTTGATCTCTATGTTGTGCATGATTGGGCTCATTTCTATTCCTAATATCAGATCGGTTGTCATCCTCTGATTCTGTACTAGCATTTGATGTTTCTGAGAAGCTCACGTTCTTTTTCATGCCTCGTGGTCGATATGGATACCACGTTCTCTTTTGGTAGCTAGTCTCCTGGATGGGTGTATCATAGTAATCTTTATGTGTATAGGGGTACACTGTTTCTTTGCTATATCTAGCAACATCCTTTCTCAATTTGTTTTTTTTAAATTTATTAAGTACTCCCTATATCCATCTACATCCTCATTTATTTCTTTCAATTTCTGTTTCGCTTCTTCTAACGCATTACTCATACTGCTCTTTAGTTGGGCTTCTAGTTGGTCCAGTTCATTGCGTTCTATTAAAATAAAATCCTGTGCTGTCTCAATGTTTTAAAGCATCCAGTCCCTACTGCAGCGATTGGCTATGAGGGTCCAGTGTTCAATACATTTCTCGTTCTTAACAAACAGGCCTGGTTCATTTTTCACCTGTAAGCCCACTGGAATAATACCTTTTCTACAGTATTCGATAAAGAATTCTGCATGTAATTCTGTTCTGGTTATTTTCTTTTTTAGATTCCAAGCAGTATTCCATTTTTCAGTATTGCTGTCTGTCAATACTGAGGTATTGATGCTTTTAGAGCTACCAATAATTTTAGTAAATTGGTCTTCTGTAAACCCGAATACTTTAATTGTATCCATCTTGCTGCAGTCAGCAAAGAGCAAGAAACTCTCCGGCTTACCAGCCGTACAATTACAGTCAAAAAGAAAAAGAGAGTAACCCTTAAACAACTACAAGGGAACAGGGTTGAAAAGCAAGTAAAAACAAGTTATTCCCTCGGTTGTACCAACTCCTACAATCTTAGTAGGTATTCTACCTAATTCTAGGTATGGGACTATGAGTTAGTAGGATAATACACACACATTCATCAATCATCACTCTAAGGAGACTTGACTAGAAGCAAAACCCCAAAAGGCACTTACAGTCTTAAAAAGTAAAATGCATAGCCAGAAAGAGTACTTTCATCATTTTATTTATAGCAAAATAGGGTGAAGCGGTAAGCTCAATGCAATATGCAAGATGCTAATATTCTTCAGTTCGTTATTTCAGCTATCAACTCAGATTAGATCTAGCTTATTTTCTGTCGCTATAACCCATACATAGATTCAACATTCTGTGTTAATAAAACATTTCATAATCAACACTGTGTCAATGCATGTATTTAAAAAAATTTCACAAAGACAATTTATAAAAAACAATTTATAAAAAACAAAGTCGACGTGTGTGACGGTTGGGTCTGGGAAGTAAGGACTCTGTGACCTTAGGTTGGCATATAACCCTTTTATTGATAGGTAATCGAGGTAAGTGAGTTTGCCCTCTGAGCAGGGATATACAGTTCGCCTATAGTCCTCCCGGTGTTGATTCTTCTGGTCTTGGAGCTTGGTCTCTAGGGTCCCCGTCTTCTCCCTCTGGGGCTTCTCGGCTCCGGTTCCAGTCAGGGAGGAAAGAAAGACAAACAGCCCCGTTAGTGGCTGACCTGGGGTCAAGGCATGAGAGGGGGAAGGGGGAGTGAGGGTTCACCAGGTTTCCACCACCTCTTAGTGTTGAGTCTGTCTTAACGTGCCAGTGGGGGACGTGATGCTTCCTGTGACCACCCTCGTACAACCCCGTCCCACCCCGTGTGCTGAATAACCCTTGAAAACGCCCTCGTACCTTGTTTAGCCACACTTCTCCCCTGGAAGTGTGGCAGGGCGGCTCGTGGGTCCGTGGGCCTCCTGGCTTGTCGAGACTCTCCTCCGGCAGCCCCAGCGGTGATTCGTCTTCCCTTTCGTCTTCTTCGGTGTTGGCGTTCTCCTCGTGCTTCGGCGTCTTCCCCGCAGGTTCCGCGCTGACAGCTCCACACGGCACTTCCTTAAACGCCCCCGACTCCTCTGATTGGTCAGCGGCAGATGACGAGGTTTCTCCTGATTGGCGGGACCTCGGGAATGCCAGGGGACTCCCCCCTGACGTCACGGAAGGAAGGGCCAGCAACGGAGCACTCCAGGAAACGTCAAAGGAATCCTGCGGACGGGGCGGAAATGGAGACACGTTAGCAGGTACGCCCCGTCCGTCCGCGATAGGGACCCCGTCCTCATGACACATCCCACCCCCAGGATTGACCCGATCGGGGGAAATCGGAAAGCGGGACAGAAAGTCAACATTCCCCTGCAGAGAACCTTTCCGATGCCGAACGTCGATCTGGAACGGCTGTAAAGCCAGGAACCAACGTAGGATCCGATCGTTGTTCCCCCTGTTACGTTGGAGCCAGGTCAAGGGGGCATGATCGGTATACAAAACAAAGGGCCTCCCCTCGAGATAGTACTTCAGCTTCTCAACCCCCCACCGGACGGCCAGGCACTCCTTCTCGATCGTAGAATACGCTTGCTCCCTAGGAAACAGTTTTCGACTGATAAAGAGTACAGGCCTCTCCTCGCCATGTTCATCCTCCTGGGAGAGAACCGCCCCGATGCCAACCCCAGAAGCATCCGTCTGTAAAATAAACGGTTTACTGAAGTCAGGGGAAATGAGAACAGGGGAGGAAGTCAGAGCATCTTTCAAAGCCTGGAATGCCGCGGTGTGTGTGCGAGAAGGAGTCGGTAGAGAGGAGGTTTTAACAGCTTTTCCGAGGAGGTCAGTGAGGGGACCGGCCAAGTGTGCGAATTGAGCAATAAACCGGCGATAATACCCCACCAACCCCAGGAAAGCCCTCAGCTCTTTTTTTGTGGACGGATATGGCAACGCCCTAATAGCCTCGAGTTTCTCGGTCTGAGGCATGATCCGGCCATCCCCTAGAAGATAACCTAGGTACTTGACCTGCTGAAAAGCCACCCTGGATTTTTTCGCATTGATATGCAAATTAGCCTCTTGTAGGCTAGAGAGAATGTTCCCTAGATGCACCAGGTGGTCGTCCCAGGTCTTACTGAACACAACAATATCGTCTAGATAGGCCGATGAATAGGACAAGTGAGGAGCCAGAAGGGTATCCATAACTCTTTGAAACGTGGCCGGTGCCCCATGCAACCCAAAAGGAAGGACTGTGAAATGGTAATGTCCAGAAGGGGTAGAGAAGGCTGTTTTTTCCCTGTCCTTATGCGCAAGGGGTATCTGCCAATATCCCTTGGTGAGGTCAATGGTGGTAATATAACGGGCCTCACCAAGGCGTTCCAGGAGTTCATCAACCCGGGGTAAAGGTTATGCATCTTGTTTAGAAACCCTGTTAACGGCCCTGAAATCGATACAAAAACGGATGCTACCGTCCGGTTTAGGTACTAGGACCACCGGTGAGCACCAATTACTGTGGGAGGGGACTATGATCCCGGAGTCCAGCATGTTTTGCACCTCCGTCTGGAAGGCAAGACGTCTTGCTTCCGGGATCCGGTATGGTTTTTGTTTTACAACTGCGTTAGGGAGAGTGGGTATGAAGTGTTCTGCCAAATGCGTGCGCCCTGTTTGGTCAGAGAACACTCCCGAATATGACAACAGAAGAGACTTGACTTCTTCTTGTTGTTCAGGGGAAAGATCCTTGTTTATAGGGGTATCCCCGACTGTATGGGAAGTGTCAGTTACCGGAGACGCTATATTGACAGATTGTGGAGGATTCCCTAACCATTTCTTGAGGATATTGATATGGTACATTTGAGACTTGCCTCTTCCCAGCTGTACAAGATAGGTTGTACGCCCTATTTTCCGAATGATTTTGAAGGGCCCTTGCCACTCTTTTTTCATTTTATGTGTCGAGGAGGGTAATAAAATCAAAACCCAGTCTCCTACATCAAGTACCCTCCATTTCTTGCCTCGATCGTAGAAGGCCTTCTGTTTGGCTTGGGCTACGGCCAAGTGATCGTGGGCAAGCGTTCTGAGCTTGTGTAGCCGGGTCTGTAGCTGGCGGGTATAATCCAGTAGAGCCTCAGCTTCCTCTGCCCCCTCAGCTTCCCAACTATCTTTGGTTATTTCAAGGAGCGTTCTTGGTGCTCTTCCGAACAATAACTCAAAGGGGGAGGTCCCTTACTGGCCTGTTTTTGACTACGGAGCACAAAGAGGGCAAGAGGCAGCAACTGGTCCCAGTTTTTCCCATCCCCAGACAGAAGTTTTTTTAGAGTTAGTTTCAGGGAGCCGTTGTATCGCTCGACCAAACCGTCGGTCTGGGGGTGATACACAGATGTTTTAATGTGTTTGATGTTTAACTGCCCACACACTTGTTGCATCAGACGGGAAACAAAAGGGGTACCCTGGTCGGTAATAATTTCCCTGGGAAAACCCATACGAGAAAACACTTCCACTAACCTCTGGGCTATGGCTGCAGAAGTGGCTGCTTTCAGGGGAAAGGCCTCCGGATAACACGTAGCGTAGTCAACTAGTATTAGGGCATACTGATGCCCTCTAGATGACTTAGGTAACGGGCCGATCAAGTCCATACCTATGCGGTCAAAGGGAACTCCTATGATGGGCATGGGAACCAACGGTACCGGAGGTGGTGTGTAGGGGTTCCGTTTTTGGCAGATCCTACACTCCTGACAGTATTTTTGGACTTGAGCGTAGATACCTGGCCAAAAGAAATGCCGCAAAATGGCTTGACCCGTTTTTTCTGCGCCTGAGTGACCAGCCAAAAGATGGGCATGGCCAAAAAACAAAATCTGATCTCGAAAGTCATTCGGGACCAATAGTTGAGGCTCTGCATCTGCTTTCGCGAGCCTATAGAGCAGCCCATTTTTCTCAACAAAAGTAGGATAACTTTTAGTGGAAGGATCCTTTCCATCTCGTGCTACCTGCCATGCGTTGGTAAGACTAGCGTCATTCAACTGGGCTACACGGAAATGAGTGTCCCTGGCCCATGGTTCTGAGACCAATAAGGTATCATGGGGAGGAGACAGCTTTTGGAGGGTCTCTAGCAACAGTGCATTGAAGGAGGGGTTATCCGTCCCTATAATAATGGGTTCTGGCAATCTGGACATAACCCCTACGGTAACCTCTGTTTCTTTCCCTGAGGGGGTGTGCAACGTGACTTTGGCTACAGGATATTCTTTCACGTCACCATGGACGCAACGTATGTTGACAGTTTTCCCCGGGATGAGCGCAGACAGTTCTACTAGCTCTTCTCGAATCACCGAGTGTTTGCAACCAGAGTCCAACAGTGCTCTTACAACAGTCCCATTAAGAGAAACTCTTACATAGAAAGTGGTTCCGGTTTCTTGAGCATAGAGGATGGACCTGGGGGCATAGCTCACGTCCATGGGTTCGTCTTCTTTGTCTTCTCTCTTTTTCTTCCGACAATACCGAGCTATGTGTCCCCACTCTCCACAATCGTAACATTGCGGTCCAGTGTTTGGTAGTTCTGGTCGCTGGAACCGTAACCAAGGCGGCTCCGGTAAGGGATTTTGTGGTCTCTTATCCGGTTTGATGGGAGACATGGTCTTGTTCGGTCTATCGGGTTCCCTTACATACGGTTTGCCTTGAGCCCGAGCATAACAAGTGGCCATTTCTATGGCGTGCTCTAACGTCAGTCCCGCGTGTTGTTTGAGCCAACGCTGGGTACTGTAGGGGAGTGCTTCAATGAACTGTTCCAGATATATTTTGTTCATGATGGCGTCAATGTTACCATCCTGGGGTTTGAGCCATAGATCACTGGCTTCCTTTAGCTTAAAGAACAGAGTCTTGGGTAAATCCCCTGGAGTCCCTTTTTCTTGACGGAATCGTAAGCGATGGGTTTCTTCATCCACCCCCAACCTGTCTAGGATGCATTGTTTGACTACGGCGTATGCCGTGGTCCCATCTCGGTTTACCGTTTGATATGCTGCCTGCGCTTCCCCTATCAACAGGGGTGCCAGGTAAAACGGCCACCTATCCCCAGGCCATGAACTAGCTATCGCTGCCCTTTCAAAGTTCAAAAAGAAAGCAAGGGGGTCTTCCCCAGGGGTGAACTTTTGCAACGGTACTACCGTGCCTGGGGGTGGGGCTGTAGTCCTTCCTTGGCCCAGAACAGTCATTAACTGAGTTTGTCCTTCAGCAAGTTTCAGTATGTTCTCCGACTGACTTTAGATGGCTTGTGTGAAGGCTGACCGGTCCGCTTCCATTTGGGACAGTATGTTTTCCATTCTGTTTCGGATGGCGTGGCTCCTACTAGGCTCCTGGCTGGCTCGCCAATTGTGACGGTTGGGTCTGGGAAGTAAGGACTCTGTGACCTTAGGTTGCCATATAACCCTTTTATTGATAGGTAATCGAGGTAAGTGAGTTTGCCCTCTGAGCAGGGATATACAGTTCGCCTATAGTCCTCCCGGTGTTGATTCTTCTGGTCTTGGAGCTTGGTCTCTAGGGTCCCCGTCTTCTCCCTCTGGGGCTTCTCGGCTCCGGTTCCAGTCAGGGAGGAAAGAAAGACAAACAGCCCCGTTAGTGGCTGACCTGGGGTCAAGGCATGAGAGGGGGAAGGGGGAGTGAGGGTTCACCAGGTTTCCACCACCTCTTAGTGTTGAGTCTGTCTTAACGTGCCAGTGGGGGACGTGATGCTTCCTGTGACCACCCTCGTACTACCCCGTCCCACCCCGTGTGCTGAATAACCCTTGAAAACGCCCTCGTACCTTGTTTAGCCACACTTCTCCCCTGGAAGTGTGGCAGGGCGGCTCGTGGGTCCGTGGGCCTCCTGGCTTGTCGAGACTCTCCTCCGGCAGCCCCAGCGGTGATTCGTCTTCCCTTTCGTCTTCTTCGGTGTTGGCGTTCTCCTCGTGCTTCGGCGTCTTCCCCGCAGGTTCCGCGCTGACAGCTCCACACGGCACTTCCTTAAACGCCCCCGACTCCTCTGATTGGTCAGCGGCAGATGACGAGGTCTCTCCTGATTGGCGGGACCTCGGGAATAATTGCGTATGTAACAAGGACCCCCTGAATAGATGAATTCGTAATTCCTAGGTCAGGGAAAAAAACCTATTTGAGAAGTAACAGCCTAGGCAATTAAACACAGTAAATTTCCACAAGATCAAAAGATATATAGCAATGGACTACAGCTGCTTAAAAAACACGGTTTTATTAGTTAATTAACACAAGTAAAAAAAGGGGGTTCATTATATAACATTAAAATAACAGTAAAAAAATTTCGTAGGGTACAGTTGACAATCACAAATTAACAATTTATGGACATTAAAAATTATATTAGATGGGTGGCATGAAAATTCGATCTCTACGCGCGTTTCGGCGGCCAGCGCCTTCTTCCTGGAGCAGCCACACAATATCTAAAAGTGAAGATATATACAGAACATACAATTATATCGATTCTTATTCATAAAACATGTAACTAGCTGTTATGCATATTGTGTAAAAGAAAAAACAATTTAAGTAGCAGCTGTAGATTTAAAAGGAGCAACATTATGAATTGCATTTATCTTGTCATTTCTTTTGTCATTTCCTTATGAAAATTGGATTTATTTATTTCAATGGGAGGGGAAAATCGAATATTCTTTGAGAAAGATGTTAAACATAGGTGCGAATAATGGGCATGCGTCTGAGGATTTATTTACGAAATCGCAGTCCCAATTACTGGCCAGACCTTGATGTACAATATATATTGCAGGTACCACAAGAGATCAAGGGACCTGATTAAAGAGGTAACATTGACTTGGTCTCAGCCAAGAGTCTCTTTAAATAAAGTTGTGATATTTCAATCTGGCACAACAAAAAAATCCATGACATCCTCAGACGCATGCCCATTATTCGCACCTATGTTTAACATCTTTCTCAAAGAATATTCGATTTTCCCCTCCCATTGAAATAAATAAATCCAATTTTCATAAGGAAATGACAAAAGAAAGGACAAGATAAATGCAATTCATAATGTTGCTCCTTTTAAATCTACAGCTGCTACTTAAATTGTTTTTTCTTTTACACAATATGCATAACAGCTAGTTACATGTTTTATGAATAAGAATCGATATAATTGTATGTTCTGTATATATCTTCACTTTTAGATATTGTGTGGCTGCTCCAGGAAGAAGGCGCTGGCCGCCGAAACGCGCGTAGAGATCGAATTTTCATGCCACCCATCTAATATAATTTTTAATGTCCATAAATTGTTAATTTGTGATTGTCAACTGTACCCTACGGAATTTTTTTACTGTTATTTTAATGTTATATAATGAACCCCCTTTTTTTACTTGTGTTAATTAACTAATAAAACCGTGTTTTTTAAGCAGCTGTAGTCCATTGCTATATATCTTTTGATCTTGTGGAAATTTACTGTGTTTAATTGCCTAGGCTGTTACTTCTCAAATGGGACCTCGGGAATGCCAGGGGACTCCCCCCTGATGTCACGGAAGGAAGGGCCAGCAACGGAGCACTCCAGGAAACGTCAAAGGAATCCTGCGGACGGGGCGGAAATGGAGACACGTTAGCAGGTATGCCCCGTCCGTCCGCGATAGGGACCCCGTCCTCATGACAACACGTTTCTGTGGATCTTGCTGTGCGCACCACCTTCCTCAGGACAAATTAAAAACAATCTGTAGAGATAAATTACAAAAAGGTAGACCAAAGTCACTACTCATTTTTTGCAGTATTGTAAAGCTAGCAATAGGCATGCTCATTTTTAGATAGTAACATTCTTAATCCTCTCCTTGGTTTTACAGTGCATTAATTACCAAACATCTATGCGTACACCTGTGCACTTAATTTGTTGGTCCCACTCCAAATCCCAGTATCCTCTATGACTCCACATTATTTGGATGTCTCTCATATCACATTGCTCCTTCACTTTAGACATAAAGGGAGATCTTCGTCATTCATTCCGCTTATCCAGCTATTCATATTCTCAAGTACCATATTGATACTTAAACTCACCACTCACACACATTCCTAACTTGTGTACACTTTTATTTACACACCTTATTAAAAGCCGTTAAATATTCCAGTTATTAATTATTCTGGTCGCTTCACTTATGTTCAGCTTCTCGGTTGGCTGCTGGAAAAATAACCAAATAAAACAAGGGAAATTTCAATTACTGATTATATTCTGCCTTGCTATTAAGTTAGTATTGTCATCTATGTTGGTTCACTTACACAAGACAGGGGCACTGCCTCCTTTGTATTACCGATGACTTTATTCAGTTCGTTCGAGACAGGGTTCCAAATCACCATCACTGTCTGGTCTTGTCTATACACTCTCTAATATGCAAGAGTAGAGATTAGTATATTTCCCCATAACGGTCTAGTCTTATGTAAATTAGTTCCTATCTCTTAATATTCACTTACCACTCTATCCGTTTTGTGGCGTCTTAATCTTGGGGCTTTCTGGTTGATTAATTTTCGCCCGATGGTCATTCTTGAATACTATGATCGGGAATTGATTAATTATCCCAATCGCAGAGTCCTATAAAAAAAGGGGAAAAGCTTACTACATCTATCTATGAACACGCTTAACACGAGAGCCGTAGATCTTTTTGCTAACGGTCTCTCTGGAGTCTATGACTATGGTTAAATAGCCCTTGCTCACATCACCCCTTCCACATTTTGGGTCTTGCTGCTGTTACTATTGCAGTGTGATACGGTGACTAAGTAAGCGAAAATAACTGAATTCGCAAGCTGTTTAAAAACGTGTAGCAAACGCTACTGATGTGGGTGTTATTCCTTGTAGTGTCATGTTTTGTTCCATATAGTTCTGTCTCCCACCACACCTTATTTTCAATAAAAGGGTTATCCAGGACGTTACATGCCTTCCTTCCGATTATCGAGTTCTTACTCTAAATTAATTATATATTGTCGGTAAACCATGCTCCTTAAATAATTAGCGTGCTTGACTGGTCCACTCCATCATTTAAACAACCATACTATCGCAAAGGCGTCTCCAAATTATTTCAAACTAACACCCCTTAGATGTACAATTCGGTGCCCGCCGGCTTTATTTTAAACTATCGGGAATATTTCAATACCTGGTGTTCTCTTCTTCACCGCCTGTCTCAGTTTAGACGTCAGGAAAAACACTTGTTCGCTCGCTCTCCGGTTTTTTAAACCCTCCTAGTTCCGGGGTCATTAATTACTTCCGGGTCTTTGACGGAAGGGACATGACATAATCGGAAGTGTGCGCTACCCTGATACCGCACCTCGCTTGTTTGTATGGGCTATCCCTGGTTAGTAAAAGGAATATTCACGCTCATGGCGGCCATATTGGACGAGGTATCAGTGCCAGTTCTGCTACCCATTTATCACTATATATGTCTCTTTTCACATATCCGTTAGTTGACTTAGGATGTGGATATGTGGCTTGCAGATAAAATTAGAGCTGGACACCAATACTCTGGCTATTCCATAACAACATGAGTAAGTAAGTGGACAGACTCCCACAAGTAATATATTGTATTGTATTTCCAGTACTCTAACAAGTGTACTACTCTTTCTGTGTGCTGTATATTATTAGAGCTGTATATTATTAGAGCATCATGAAACCCTATACGCTATCTTATCGTTATCCAGATATTAATACAGGCGTAAAACATTGGTCCTATTCTGTTTGGGTTGAGCATTTTGTGGAGTTCACTAAAAACAGGCAGATGATTTTACCTGTATATTTTCTCCCACTCTTCACGATTGTTCAGCCCCTAAGTGTATGTTTTAAATTTACACATATAAAACTGTTCTCTTATTTTGCGTTTCTTTTCAATGTTTCCACCTCTTTTGGATAACTCAATACGTTCTAATACACACCAGCATAGATCTTCAATTTTGTGTTTGCTCTGTATCCAGTGCTCAGTTAGTGGGGCATTTAGTTTATTATTTTTAATTGCGGATCTACGTACATTCAAGCGAATCCGGCTTTCTCTTCCGGTTTCGCCCACGTAACACAATCCGCAGGGGCATCTTATTACATAAATAACATTGCTGGTTCTGCAGTTGAACATTTCTTTAAATTGATGTTCTGAGTTGTTAATCGTTATTTTATCACCTCTTATTACAGTCTTGCAATTAATGCATCCACTACATGGGTAGTTTCCAATCACTTTACTCATCGTATCTATACTTAATTGGTGGTTGCCTGTTTTTTCTTTATACGTTTTCACTAGCCTGTTCCTGATCGTTCTATTCCTCCTGTAAGAGAACAGTGGTTTTTCAATCGGTCCTAGATCTCTATCTTGTAATAACCGCCAGTTTCTATTGATGATATTCTTTATTTTATTGCTCACTGTGGTATAGTTAGTTACAAATGTTATTTTATTTAATTCTTGTTTCTTATGAGTATTATCCTCAAACAGGGCTTTGCGGTTATAATATTTAGCCCTTTTGTGTGATTGTTTTATTATCCTGTTAGGATATCCCCTGTTTGCCAATTTCTTTTTGAGTGTCTCTGCATGTTTATCGAAATCTTTTTTCTCGGAACAGTTTCTGCAAAGCCTCAGAAACTGTCCGAAAGGGATATTATCTTTCTGACATCGTGGATGTTCACTCTGGTAGTGAAGCATTGTGTTTCTGTCGGTCGGCTTCACAAATAAATCTACATTCACTTTGTAATTTTTCTGATGGATAGTGATATCTAGGAAGTCACAGTGTTCTTGGCTTATATTGGAAGTGAATTTAAGATTTTGGTCCCCACTATTAAGCCATTCAATAAATGACATTAAATCTTCTTTATTGCCCGACCATATGAAGAAGAAAATGTCATCTATGAAACGCGACCAAAGGGTCACGTTTTCATAAAAAGGTGCTGCTTCATTGTAAATATGTTTTTCCTCAAAGGCACCAACATAGAGGCAAGCTAGACTAGGAGCACAGGTAGCCCCCATGTTGGTGCCCTTGATCTGACAATATATGTCATCCTCAAAAATAAAAATGTTGTTTTTCAGTATCAGTTCTGTTAGTTCTTTCTGGCTATGCATTTTACTTTTTAAGACTGTAAGTGCCTTTTGGGGTTTTGCTTCTAGTCAAGTATCCTTAGAGTGATGATTGTTGAATGTGTGTGTATTATCCTACTAACTCATAGTCCTACACCTAGAATTAGGTAGAATACCTACTAAGATTGTAGGAGTTGGTACAACCGAGGGAATAACTTGTTTTTACTTGCTTTTCAACCCTGTTCCCTTGTAGTTGTTTAAGGGTTACTCTCTTTTTCTTTTTGACTGTAATTGTACGGCTGGTAAGCCGGAGAGTTTCTTGCTCTTTGCTGACTGCAGCAAGATGGATACAATTAAAGTATTCGGGTTTACAGAAGACCAATTTACTAAAATTATTGGTAGCTCTAAAAGCATCAATACCTCAGTATTGACAGACAGCAATACTGAAAAATGGAATACTGCTTGGAATCTAAAAAAGAAAATAACCAGAACAGAATTACATGCAGAAATACTTATCGAATACTGTAGAAAAGGTATTATTCCAGTGGGCTTACAGGTGAAAAACGAACCAGGCCTGTTTGTTAAGAACGAGAAATTTATTGAACACTGGACCCTCATAGCCAATCACTGCAGTAGGGACTGGATGCTTTTAATCATTGGGACAGCACAGGATTTTATTTTAATAGAATGCAGGGAACTGGAGCAACTAGAAGCCCAACTAAAGAGCAGTATGAGTAATGCGTTAGAAGAAGCGAAACAGAAATTGAAATAAATAAATGAGGATGTAGATGGATATAGGAAGTACTTAATAAATAAAAAATAAAAAAAATTGAGAAAGGATGTTGCTAGATATTGCAAAGAAAGAGTATACCCCTATACACATAAAGATTACTATGATACACCCATCCAGGAGACTAGCTACCAAAAGAGAACGTGGTATCCATATCGACCACGAGGCATGAAAAAGAACTTGAGCTTCTCAGACACATCATATGCTAGTACAGAACCAGAGGATGACAACCGATCTGATAATAGGAATAGAAATGAGCCCAATCATGCACAACATAGAGATCAAAGACCTTTTTTAGGGCAGCAACAGCAGAGATAGAATCAGAACCACAGAGGCAGAGGGAGGGGGAACTACCAACGACCAGCTCAACAATACAGACCCCCATATTTGAAGACAAGGAGCCAGAAACAATGGGACTAATGAGACAAGACAAAGCACCCATTATTAATTTATCTAAAAGAGTTTTGAATAAAAACGAAGAGAAAGTTTTAAATTTAGGCTTCGGTTTTGCCCCTACTTCTAGACCAAATTCATATGATATTCAAAAAGACATGAAAAGTTTATTCAGGAAAATCAGATTGAAATATTATTTTCTTAATAAAGAACCTAGAGTAAAAGACAACAGATCTGGCCTTAAACCCCAATCTGTTTGGACCCCTGCACGTAATATGGTACATAAAAATGTAGAATTGTTTGAGAGGGCAGTAGAGAAGGACATAGAGGATCTCTTGAGTGTAGAATTAAAAACCTATAACAATAATATGGCAAAAGACAGTAGAGAAGCCCTCTTAAGTTTAGAGAAATGCGACACCCTCACCATAAAACCTGGTGATAAAGGTGGCAGCATCGTTTTAATGGATATAGAGGACTATAGGAACAGGATGCTCTCGCTATTAAAAGTTGAAGAGCACTATAGGAAGGCCTCGAGAGAAGAATGGAATAAACTACAAGAAAGGGTGAAAAGACTTCTTGACTTAGCCAAGGAAGACGAGTTAATTTGTGAGGAGGAATATGAATTCCTATATAACTGTCATCCAATAATCCGCCACAATTTATGGACTTCCAAAAGTCCACAAGAATTTAACCAACCCACCCATGAGACCCATTGTGTCGAGTTTAAATTCCCTACAGAACCTCTTAGCATCTATGTCGATATATATCTTAGACCTCTGGTGGCACAGCAGAAATCTTATATCAAAGACACCACCGCAATGATAAAAAAGATTGAAGGACTAGATTTTAATGGAAGGAACCAATGGCTAGTAAGTTTAGAAATCGAAGCGTTATATACAAATATTCCGCTAACAGCCACAGTCAACGCAGTGAGAGACATCCTCCAGGATGAAAATGGTGATTTATCTGAACATGCAGACTTCATTGTTGAACTAACAGAACTGATACTGAAAAACAACATTTTTATTTTTGAGGATGACATATATTGTCAGATCAAGGGCACCAGTATGGGGGCTACCTGTGCTCCTAGTCTAGCTTGCCTCTATGTTGGTGCCTTTGAGGAAAAACATATTTACAATGAAGCAGCACCTTTTTATGAAAACGTGACCCATTGGTCGCAATTCATAGATGACATTTTCTTCATATTGTCGGGCAATAAAGAAGATTTAACGTCATTTATTGAATGGCTTAATAGTGGGGACCAAAATCTTAAATTCACTTCCAATATAAGCCGAGAACACTGTGACTTCCTAGATATCACTATCCATCAGAAAAATAACAAATTGAACGTAGATTTATTTGTGAAGCCGACCGACAGAAACACAATGCTTCACTACCAGAGTGAACATCCACGATGTCAGAAAGATAATATCCCTTTCGGACAGTTTCTGAGGCTTCGCAGAAACTGTTCAGAAAAAAAAGATTTAGAAAAACATTAAAAAGAAATTGGCAAACAGGAGATATCCTAACAGGATAATAAAACAATCATACAAAAGGGCTAAATAGTATAACCGTGAAGCCCTGTTTGAGGATAATACTCATAAGAAACAAGAATTAAATAAAATAACATTTGTAACTAACTATACCACAGTGAGCAATAAAATAAAGAATATCAGTATCAGTATTAGAAACTGGCGGTTATTACAAGATAGAGATCTAGGACCGATTGAAAAACCACTGTTCTCTTACAGGAGGAATAGAACGATCAGGAACAGGCTAGTGAAAACGTATAAAGAAAAAACAGGCAACCACCAATTAAGTATAGATACGATGAGTAAAGTGATTGGAAACTACCCATGTAGTGGATGCATTAATTGCAAGACTGTAATAAGAGGTGATAAAATAACAATTAACAACTCAGAACATCAATTTAAAGAAATGTTCAACTGCAGAACCAGCAATGTTATTTATGTAATAAGATGCCCCTGCGGATTGTGTTACGTGGGCGAAACCGGAAGAGAAATCCGGATTCGCTTGAATGAACATAGATCCGCAATTAAAAATAATAAACAAAATGCCCCACTAACTGAGCACTGGATACAGAGAAAACACAAAATTGAAGATCTATGCTGGTGTGTATTAGAACGTATTGAGTTATCCAAAAGAGGTGGAAACATTGAAAAGAAACGCAAAATAAGAGAACAGTTTTATATGTGTAAATTTAAAACATACACTCAGGGGCTGAACATTCGTAAAGAGTGGGAGAAACTATACAGGTAAAATCATCTCCCTGTTTTTGGTGAACTCCACAAAATGCTCAACCCAAACAGAATAGGACCAATGTTTTACACCTGTATTAATATCTGGATAACGATAAGATAGCGAATAGGGTTTCATGATGCTCTAATAATATACAGCTCTAATAATATACAGCACACAGAAAGAGTAGTACACTTGTTAGAGTACTGGAAATACAATACAATATATTACTTGTGGGAGTCTGTCCACTTACTTACTCATGTTGTTATGGAATAGCCAGAGTATTGGTGTCCAGCTCTAATTTTATCTGCAAGCCACATATCCACATCCTAAGTCAACTAACGGATATGTGAAAAGAGACATATATAGTGATAAATGGGTAGCAGAACTGGCACTAATACCTAGTCCAATATGGCCGCCATGAGCGTGAATATTCCTTTTACTAACCAGGGATAGCCCATACAAACAAGCGAGGTGCGGTATCAGGGTAGCGCACACTTCCGATTATGTCATGTCCCTTCCGTCAAAGACCGGGAAGTAATTAATGACCCCGGAACTAGGAGGGTTTAAAAAACCGGAGAGCGAGCGAATGAGTGTTTTTCCTGAAGTCTAAACTGAGACAGGCGGTGAAGAAGAGAACACCAGGTATTGAAATATTCCCGATAGTTTAAAATAAAGCGGGCGGGCACCGAATTGTACATCTAAGGGGTGTTAATTTGAAATAATTTGGAGACGCCTTGGCGATAGTATGGTTGTTTAACTGATGGAATGGACCAGTCGAGCATGGTAATTATTTAAGGAGCATGGTTTACCAACAATATATAATTAATTTAGAGTAAGAACTCGATAATCGGAAGGAAGACATGTAACGTCCTGAATAACCCTTTTATTGAAAATAAGGTGTGGTGGGAGACAGAACTATATAGAACAAAACATGACACTAAGTGGAATAACACCCACATCAGTAGCGTTTGCTACACGTTTTTAAACAGCTTGCGAACTCAGTTATTTTCGCTTACTTAGTCACCGTATCACACTGCAATATTAACAGCAGCAAGACCCAAAATGTGGAAGGGGTGATGTGAGCAAGGGCTATTTAACCATAGTCATAGACTCCAGAGAGACCGTTAGCAAAAAGATCTACGTCTCTCGTGTTAAGCGTGTTCATAGATAGATGTAGTAAGCTTTTCCCCTTTTTTTATACGACTCTGCGATTGGGATAATTAATCAATTCCCGATCATGGTATTCATGAATTACCATCGGGCAAAAATGAATCAACCAGAAAGCCCCAAGATTAAGACTCCACAAAACGGATAGAGTGGTAAGTGAATAATAAGAGATAGGAACTCATTTACATAAGACTAGACCATTATGGGGAAATATACTAATCTCTACTCTTGCACATTAGAGAGTGTATAGACAAGACCAGACAGTGATGGTGATTTGGAACCCTGTCTCGAACGAAAGGCAGTGCCCCTGTCTTGAGTAGGTGAACCAACATAGATGACAATACTAACTTAATAGCAAGGCAGAATATAATCAGTAATTGAAATTTCCCTTGTTTTATTCGGTTATTTTTCCAGCAGCCAACCGAGAAGCTGAACATAAGTGAAGCAACCAGAATAATTAATAACTGGAATATTTAACGGCTTTTAATAAGGTGTGTAAATAAAAGTGTACACAAGTTAGGAATGTGTGTGAGTGGTGAGTTTAAGTATCAATATGGTACTTGAGAATATGAATAGCTGGATAAGCGGAATGAATGACGAAGATCTCCCTTTATGTATAAAGTGAACGAGCAATGTGATATGAGAGACATCCAAAATAATGTGGAGCCATAGAGGATACTGGGATTAGGAGTGGGACCAACAAATTAAGTGCACAGGTGTACGCATAGATGTTTGGTAATTAATGCACTGTAAAACCAAGGAGAGGATTAAGAATATTACTATCTAAGAATGAGCATGCTTATTGCTAGCTTTACAATACTGCAAAAAATGAGTAGTGACTTTGGTCTACCTTTTTGTAATTTATCTCTACAGATTGTTTTTAATTTGTCCTGAGGAAGGTGGTGCGCACAGCAGGATCCATCAAAACGCGTCGACTTTGTTTTTTATAAATTGTTTTTTATAAATTGTCTTTGTGAAAATGTTTTTAAATACATGCATTGACACAGTGTTGATTATGAAATGTTTTATTAATACAGAATGTTGAATCTATGTATGGGTTATAGTGACAGAAAATAAGCTAGATCTAATCTGAGTTGCTAGCTGAAATAACGAACTGAAGAATATTAGCATCTTGCATATTGGATTGAGCTTACCGCTTTACCCTATTTGCTATAAATAAAATGATGAAAGTACTCTTTCTGGCTATGCATTTTACTTTTTAAGACTATAAGTGCCTTTTGGGGTTTTGCTTCTAGTCAAGTATTCTTAGAGCGATGATTGATGAATGTGTGTGTCTTATCCTACTAACTCATAGTCCCACACCTAGAATTAGGTAGAATACCTACTAAGATTGTAGGAGTTGGTACAACCGAGGGAATAACTTGTTTTTACTTACTCAATATACTGACCTGCTGTGCATTGATTGCTATTAGTGTGTGAGTTTGGATGCTGTTTGTAAAACAGGTATGTTATAAATCCCAAAGGGAATTGTTTCTAGACTTCAACATCATTATCCTCAATGAAGCCAGTTGACTCCTATAACCATGTCAGAGACATGTCATGACAGAAGCGCTGTGATTGATCTGAGCGGCACTCAGACGGGTAGTGGGAGCCTGTGCATGTTCTTCACATGGCTGTTCAAGACAGCAGAGTGGAGAACATGCTAAGTGCGCATGTTTGGTTGGCCGGCCCAAGACGGCCAGTCAAACTGTTATGCTCACTTAGAAAGTACTCACCACTCCTCTCCCTGCTCTGTGGGCCACCCATTCCAGCCCCGCCCCACACCTAAAAGAAACACAACAGAGCCTGTCCTGAAAAATAAAATGATAATAATATGGTGTTATTATCATTTTATTTTTCCTGCGGGCCACGCTCCTCCACTTTAGCGGTGGAGCCGCCGCTGCATTGTAGGTTGCTCCAATTTCTCCTCCTCCGATGAAGAAGCCACCTGCCTTCTTTTGAATGTTCCTTTCCCCTCCATGGTGAAGGGAGAATGACATCACAGAAAAAAACTGCTGCTCTTAAATAGGAAGAAGGGAACTAGAAAAGGACCAAAGAGCATTACTCTTACTCTGTAGCTCCAAAGAATGCCCTTTTTTTCATCCAAATGAAAAATGTCACCTTTAAACCAATTTGAAGCAAGAAAAAGTATCCCCCAGGCCACGCAGTATTATGTTTTGTTAACCACGGACACTATCACTTACCCACAAATGAAGTTAAGACCCTTGCCTTAATATGTATGACCCTGGTAGCTTCAAGTATTCGCATTGCACTTCCTCTGTAATTTTAAAATTAGCAGATAAGTCAGATACCTTTGATTACTCTTGACTTCTCAGAAGGAAGGATGCTGAGCAGTAAGCCTGCATAGGCCACCCAGCAAGACACCACCGCGTACTTGCTCCTTTGTTATGGAAGACGCTGGGTGATCCACTGGCAATGCTCAGCTCTACTACCATTTAGTGCGGCACCAATCTAATCACTCTTACCAGACCTAAAAGACTTTACATTTTCAATTTTGCAGCCTATGCCCCGCATACGATACAAAAGGGGATGATGGACGGAGCGTTTGAGCAAATCAAACACCCCCAGTCAACTCTGAGATCTGGGTTTAATCCATCACCATTCTTTAGCTCACTTAGCCACCCCAGTTCAGACATGGCCATATGCAAATCAGTCTGACCCTGTGCCTCATGGGAACAGTCCAGCAGGAACTGCCAAGCCATGTCTTCCCTGGACCGGAAACAAGCATCCTGGGACCGGTTTCGGATTCATAATCCTCATCAGCCAGGCTATCTTGTATCCAGTGGCCAAGTGAGCAAGGGACTCACGTCAGAGCATACCCTGCCATTTTAGGAAGCAAGCAGAAAGGCCAGAGGTATGAGGTAAGGGTTTTATATTGTTTTCTTTTTGTTCTGGGATTGGTATGGAAGTAGGCAGATACTCCTCACTTGCAATGAACGAAGCGAGGAACGGAGGAAGAAGTGATGGGGTTAAGTACATTTTGAAACAAGGATCGAGGGGACACACAACATTTTGGGCCAGATGTATGAAGTATTTTGCATTTGCAAGCTATGCGAATCGCAAAATCCGGCCATTTGGGAATGCAAAAAGGCCTTTCGTTGTGCATGAAAGGCTTTTTATTCGCAATTTAGATCGTCGCAATTTTTTGTTATTACCGAAATAGCAAATGCAATTAGGAAATTGCAATTTGTGAATCCCTAATGCACATGTAAGAAGCCTTTCCTAAATGCTAACTGTGCATTTAGGAAACGCTGATTACCAGCACCTTCAAGTTGACAGTAACCATGTGCGAATTTTGAAAAATGCATTTTGCACAGTGCCATGTTACGCACTCATGCCCCTAGGGCATATGTGTGCTTTCCATGTGCACAATTTAAATTTTGGGGGTGCTTTAGGGAAGCTTTAGGCCCCAGGGCACCCTTGGTTTTGCATTCGCTATTTTGTGATTACCAATTAAGCCGTGGCAGCTTGCCGATGGAGTGCTGCGGGGAGGGGCAAGTGGAGGGGTAGTGGACTCCGACTTACGGTGGAACGGAGTTAAGTAAGTAAATAAAACAATTTACATTGCGTGTGCTGCATTGCCGATTTTGTGATGCCGTGCACGCAATGTAAATTGTTATATTTATTTACTTACTTACTTAACTCTGTTCCGCCATATGTCAGAGTCCACTACCCCCACCCTGCCCCTCCCCCTCCCGCCCACAGCAGTCCCTCGGCGAGCCGCCACTGCAATTAGGTAATCACAAATTAGCGAATGCAAAGCCATTCACACCTATGGGCCTTTTGGCCCATAGGAACGAATGGAGTCATATTACTTAATAGTTATTCGCTATTTACTGAGTCGCTATTAGGTAATATTAAGGAATCGCAAAATCTTTGGCGATTTCTATATACATAGCATTTTGCGAATCCCCAATAGCCATTCAGTAAAAATAGCTCTTTGAGAAACACAAAATGCTCCTTTGATACATCTGCCCTTTGCTTTTTGTTTTCGGAGCTCTTGCTGCTGACAGGCAACTGAAAGCAGCTGAGGATCAGATTTTACAACAACCCAAATCGATGGTTCTCAATTTTTGACCCACTTCTCACCTACAGGCTGCACTCAGCAGAGTGTGCTTGGCTCACTGAGCACTTTTATCAGGAACAAAAATAATTCAAATCACTTTCTTCTGAGTGTGCAGTCGTCATGAAAAATATTTAATGGTGTGGATGGCTACTAGAGTGCTCAAGTTGTGGATGATTCTGAATGGTTTTTTAGGTCTCAACCTAAGAGCAACGAAGAGAGCTTATAGGTTATCTTTTGGGAGTACATAACATTTTTGTGGTAGGTGCACGGTGTTTTCTGGGCAACAATCATTTGCAAAGCCAAAAGTTTGACTAAACCCTTCAATGGCAAGTCCTATTAGCTTCTTTACCAATGCTTGATATTTGAGGGAGTAATTTGCTAGCGGCAATCTTCAGAGTAGATCATTTGTTGAGCGCCTAGCTATTGCTTCATTTCATGGGGCATCTTGTGACTGAGTGAGACTTTACCCAACAGTGGTGCTCCATTGTGAGGAGATTGGGAAATGTGGGAATGAGTGACGGGTAGGGCTTCAATTACTTACTCTGTTCTCACTATACAAATACCGCTACATACATGCATGCAATGTAACTGCCAGTCAGAGATAGTCCATTCCCAAAATAACGCCCAAGCCCTGGTTTAGTATTTGTCTGGGAGGTTGCAGTATTATGACTTTTCTGGTAGCTTATACATTACCAACAATTTATCTTTAACAGGACAATAAGATGAGAAAACTCAGCTTTCACATGTATTTCCACATTTATAGGTGTTGAGTATTGCTGGTGCCAACCGGCACATATTTTAGATTATCCCAATTTTACTCCAAATGGGAAAATCCTGTTAAATGTATGAGAATACATTTCCTACACTTAAATTTAATCTGTAAATGAGGGACTAATAGGGTTATGGCTCAATGAAAGCATGATCATCTCATCACACGTAGCCCTCTTCAAATACCCATCACTGAACCTCAAAACTCCTTCAAATATTAGGCCCTACAGCGTCGTTCTGGCCTATAGGGCAATCTGGCAGTGCCGGGTGGGCCAGCTTGCAGGCCAGGGCATGGAACGGTTTTGTGTAGTGGTGGACACGTTTTGTTGTTGTTTGTGGGCTGGTGTTGTAAACATCTTTTTTAAAAAAAATCTTTTTATTAGAAGAGTAATTAAGAACGTTACATCATGATCGACATAATCATACATCTCATAATCCGGTACGTTCACATATCCATAGCAAGTATCACAAAAACAGTGTGACATTTTTTGTTTTGTTGCTATACATCCCAATTATGTACAGTCTGAAATCCCCCCTCCTCTACCCTCCCTCTCCCCGCACTCAGATAACCACATTTAATATGTTTTTTACATGGCTACAATTAGCACGACTGAAACATAGTTCTCTACCCACCATGTGCTGTTTGGGGACCATGTACAGTATGATAATTCTATTAGCTTCTATCTTCTATCTGTGCACCTAGGTCCGTTGTTCCCAACGGGGTGTGTAAAGGTGTCAACCATAGGGGGGGTTGTATTAGTGCCTGGCATATCGCTCCATATCTTAAGTAGCGGACGACTCCGAGTACGACCCGTGTTCCCCACCTGCCTCGAAAGCCCCAAGCATAGTATTCCAATCAAGGGATGTTAGGTTCTTCCTGAGTCCCCTACGCTCCTCGTGCTGTAGTGTCTCCCCCTCTGCTTTCCCCCAGCGCAGTACCTCTGCTCTCCACACCTCTGGGTTTGGTGGTCTGGCCGACTTCCAGCGCATTGTTATTGTGCGTTTCGCAAGTAGCAGGGCTAGATCTGTAAATCGGGTGGACACACTTTTTTTTACGCTCCGTAGGTCCAAGCCCTAGTACAGAATAAGCCAAAGTGGCATATGGCTTGGAAGGGGCCAGTTTAATCAGGGTCTCGTGTACCGTAGTCCAGTAGTAACCTAGTTTTGGGCAGTCCCATAACATATGTACCAGTCGCGCATTTGCCGCGCTGCAGCGAGGGCAACTATCAGGTGTGTTGGGAAACATTGCGTGCAGGCGATGTGGTGTTAGGTACGCCCTGTGTAAGACCATGAGTTGGATGAATTTGAATTTCGGGTTCCTTGACACTGTTTTGGGAAATTTGAGGATACGCTCCCATTCTTTATCCCTGAACGACCTCCCGGCATCTTCCTCCCATGTGGTTCTCAGCGGCTGCAATGAAACCGCCCTTCCGGCTCTTATACTACTTGTGAGCCATTTCGTTAGGTGGCTGCCCGTTCCCATGAGGTACTGCATCGTCAGCAGCGGGTTCGTGGGAGGCTCCTCCCCAGTCGGCGCCCATGTCCTAATTATGTATCTCCGCACCCGGGCATGCAGAAGGAATGTACCTCCCGGGGTATGGTGAGTTTCCCGAAAGTCCTTAAAGGACATAACCTGGCCCTCTGCAAATAGATCCCCCATTTGTGTGACCCCCGCTTCATGCCACGTACTGAGTGTTAGGTTTGATAGCAATCCCGTCCCCAGTGGGAGTCCCAGCAGTGGTATCGCGGGGGCATATGAGGACGCAGTGGACGTATATTTCACCGCCTTTCTCCAATAGGTAATCGCGAGTCGAAGTAGGGGAGGCGTGTGCCCGGGAACCTCCGACCCAGGTAGTAACAGGGTGTGGACGATCCCCTTTGACCAGTCCGCCTCTGACATGCCAATTTCATGTAGATTGCGGCCTGCCAGCCAGTAGGCCAGCCATTGCAGTTGGCAGGCATAGTTGTATGCCCGAAAGTCTGGTACCCCCATTCCGCCTGCAATTGTGGTAAGTTGCAATTTGGACAAGCTAATGCGTCTCCGTCCCGACCCCCATATCAGCTCCGTCAATATTGTGTTTAATTTCTGAAACATAGCAGCTGGGATCCCGAATGGCAGTCCCGGAAAGTAGTAAAGCAGACGAGGCAGAACTACCATCTTGGAGATGGCTATCCTGCCGGCCACCGACAGTGGTAGGGCATTCCAAAATGTAACCTGCGATTTCAGTGTTACAGTCGCCCCGCCCAGGTTACCTTCAATCATATTCCCGGCTCCTCTGTATATTTGTATTCCTAGGTATCGGAAGGTTGTCTCCGCTACCTGGAAGGTGTGTGGTGTGAATGACAGTGGGTCATTTGCTCCCGTAGCGCCAAAGCGGAATCCATACGATTTAGGTTCACTAATAGTGAGGCCGGACAATGTTCGGAATTCCTCGAAAATACTAGGGATAGGGTCCAGGACACCTCTCAAATCTCGTAAATATAGAATAATATCATCCGCATATGCCGATACCACATGTACTGTTCCGTTTCTCTGTATGCCACGGTGACATGCCAATTTGGGAAGTTTACAGAGCAATGGCTCAAGTGCCAGGATAAATAGGAGCGGGGACAGCGGGCAACCCTGTCTGGTTCCTTTCGCTATGTCTAGGTGTTCCGAGATGCACCTATTTGTGCGTACCCGGGCCGTCGAATGGGTGTACAACAGTTTGACCCAGGCAACATACTCTGGTGGTATTCCAAATCTCGCAAACGTTGCGAACATGAAGTCCCACCTGAGGGAGTCGAATGCTTGTTTTAAATCTAGGGAAATGCACCCCTCTGCCCCCTCATGTGGTCGGTCACATAGCATGAGTTGGCTGAGCCGTCGCAGATTCATAGCCGTACTTCTGCCCGGTACAAAACCGCATTGGTCAGTGTGTATGAGTTGTGGGATGTAATGAGCTAGTCTCGTCGCCAAGATCTTACTTAATATTTTAAAATCGTATTTAGTAAAGACAGGGGTCTGTAGTTGGCCAGATGCATTCCATCCCTGCCCGGTTTCAGCAGCGAAACTATCAAAGCCTGCAGGGACGTCTGTGGAAAAGTGTGGGTACGTAGTGCTTCTTGGTATACTACATGTAGACGTGGGACGAGTAGGTCAATGTAGGTCCCGTAGAACTCGGCTGGGAGGCCGTCCGTTCCGGGGGTTTTATTACGCGGGAGCGCGCGAATGGCCTGTCGTACCTCAGCAATTGTAAGGGGACGTGCCAGCTCCTTCCTCTGTCCGTCCTCTAGGTGCGGTAAATCAAGTCCTGCCATGAACTCCTCAAATGCTATGTCTGAGAGAGGTTGGTGCGGGCCGTACAGCGTTTCATAATAGTCCCTGAAGGCGGTGTTAATGTTAGTTTGTGACGTGGCGTGAGACCCCCTGTGGTCAATAACCTCCAGTATAGGCATGTGTGTTGGGACATCTCGTACTAAACGGGCCAGTAGGGGCCCTGACCTGTCCGCCTGTGTGTGCTGCTTGCATGTGTATTCTCTGTATTCCAGCACACGTAATTCCTCTAGGAGTTCAGCGTGCCGTATGTGCGCCTCCTGGAATGGCGTAAATGGTAAATTCGTGCCTGCAGCTTCATTTTCCAACATGGCCAGACGGCCCTCCACCTCCCGGAGACTCTCCACTACATTCCGTCTCATACCCACCCGTGTTCCCATTGCCTCTCCTCTGATTGACACCTTAAAGGCGTCCCATTCTACTTGCCTGGAGCTAGCAGTATTCGCATTCACTGTGAAATATTTCGTAATTGCCTCTGCAATTAATGTTTTAAAGACCGTGTCTTCAAGTAATTCCGGGGCGAGGCGCCATGTCGGAATAGGCGTTGGGACCCTACCCCACTGTATTGTGACTTCCACTGAGTTGTGATCGGAAAGGGTTTTCCCCATATGCTCCGCCGTGACAACCGCTTCCAGCAATGACTTGGCGCAGAAAACCCGGTCTATCCTGGTGTGTAGCTTATGGGGTGGGGAGTAAAAGGTGTATTCCCTGTCTAGCAAATGTTTACAGCGCCATGTATCAGCCAATTCCCAACCCTCTGCCCATTGCGCTAGTGCTTCCGCCTGTCTCCTGATTTCAGTGGCTTGTAGCGGCGGGTGTGACCTATCCAGTGTCAAATCCAATACTGCATTAAAATCCCCGCCCACAATCCACTGATACTCCACCCAGTCTGCTAGCACACCATTAATGTTAGTGAAGAAATCTGACTGGCCTGAGTTCGGTGCATATATACTTCCTATGACAATGGGGGAGCCATCCAGTAAGCCACGAACAAACGCATATCTACCCTCCGTATCTATTCTTTTCTCCACCAACTTAAAGGGGTGTTGTAAACATCTTTACATAAATATTAAGCAGCAGTAGCTCGTAACTCTGTGAGGGCTGTGGATGCTGTTATCTCAGTGCATGCCCTACCACTCAAAGACCACCCAGACAGCATGTCTTAACAAGTCCAGATTTTCCTGATTTACAAACATGGGCCACTTTTATTGCTACCCAATTCATAAATGCTGGCCACTTTCATTTTGGTGCATAGCCCTATTTTCTGTCCCTGTACGACACTGCATGCCTAATCAAGCCATCTCCTCTCAGTTCTCATGGTTATTACTGATACAATTTGTAAAGAAATACAAGCCATATTTGTAGGCAGCTGGTTCTCTATATTGTGTACTAAAAAGAAGTACACTGTTCAGAGAGTTTGGTGGGTTCCCAATTGGTTTGCAGAGGCTAAAGTAGATAATACTAATGCTCTCTTTAGTGGTATTGTGGGCGAGCAGTTAGGCTTATGTGATTGTAGTGCTAAGAATTTGTTGGACTCACAGAGGCAAAATATGAGACACACACTCAAAGAATAAATGAGAGCCCAGATTAGAAAAATAACACTTCATTTTATAAATGTTTCAAAACCAAGAACTTTGGTCAAAAGTAAGCACTTTTTGCGTTATCCCTTTTTACAAGTAACTAATACTTTTAAAGTTGTGCACCTTTACGCACAATGCAATACTATGGGAGAAAAAGTAATAAATTCAATAAAGGTAAGTACAGTCGATTTCAGGGGTTCACTTTCTGGGTTTAGAGTTGTAGAGGGCCAAGGTCCAAAGTATTACCAGCAGTTCTTCAGGAACTGCCTGGGGTTCACCGGGAGCAGGGTGCTGGTGGGTTGCAGCTTGGCACGCTACAGTGAAGGGGGACCACCTGCAAACAGGCTGCACAGGGGCACTTGGGGACAAGTCAGAGATGTCCCGAATGGGTGCCTGGGTCATAAGGGGTCTTGGAGCAAGGGGGCACAGCTGGTTCTTCGGTACCCGGGCTGGGCAGCTCGGGCCGAGTGGCTAGCGCGGTTGGGCTGATGTACAAAGAGGCTCCTCATGGTTAGGGGCAAACAGCTGGCAGGGGCAAAATCAGGACAGCTGGATCACTTATGAAGTGGGTCCCAGTGATGCTGATGTCCCTCGACTGCTGCTTGGTCGTGGTGCAGTGAGCATCCAGATTCGACTCTCACTGTTGGTGTTTGGTACAAGGCGTCCCGTACCCTGGGTATTGGTGCTACACGGCTCCGGTTGGTCCTGGTGTCTTCACACTCGGTCAGGAAACAGATCTCACCTTCCAGAGCAGGAGTACCTTCTCCTGGTTATCTGCAGCATTGGTCGTTCCGATGAGCTATAAGGCAGTGGACTGGACTCAGCTTGTCAGTGCCTGTGGCCTGCAGGGGAGTAGCTTCTGTACTCCAAGGGAGGTTGTAGGCAATTTTTGAAGTGCTGTTAGACTACCCAAGAATTTGGTAGTTCTCCAGCTTACAGGACGAGTCGCTCTGTCACAATTGTCAGGAGAGTTTGCGAGCAGGCAGGGTTTTGCACCAAAAGTTCACTCCTCTTTTGCAGTTCTCGATGGGTAGGGACTTCATCAGTCTTCTCTTGATCCATCGAATCTGAGTTCTTGGGTTCAGGGGTGCCACCTAAATACTTAATTTAGGGATGTTATAGGGGAGTAACAGATAGCAACCAATGGGCTTCCTACCTTTAGGGTGGGTACACCCTCTATATGACCACTTGCTGTGGAAAGTGGGCATAACTCTGACTCTAAAATAGTTATTCCAATCAAATCACGATGGGGGAATCTGAAAAGTGGGGTCCACATCAGCTGGTCCACCTTAGGGGTGGGGCTGACTGAAAGTGGGCTCATCTCCTAATCTTACTAATTTTCCTGCCTGTCTTGCTGCCAAAAAGTAGGGTTGGCATCTTCACTATCTGGAGAGGCCTGGGTTGTATAACAAAGGTGGCAGGGCCTTTGAAGCTTACCGCCCTGGAAAGGCTAATCCTACAAGGAGGGGGTGTAAACACATCCGCCTAGGGCAGGCTTTGTACTTGACTTGTGAGTAAAAGCTCTCCCGTCAGGGGTCAGAAACGTGTCTAGGGTGGCCGGGACCAGTCAATGAACACATTAGTAGTTGGTAGGCTTTCAGGGGGCACCTCTAAGGTGCCATCTGGGTATATTTCTTAGTAAATCCAACACTGGCATCAGTGTGGGTTTATTAAGATGAGATGTTTGGACCAAACATTTGAGGACACAGTGAAGCCATCATGTAGCTTGGGAACTCGTAATCATCGGTGGCCAGCCCATGTACTCAGTATGGCTTCCCTGTGCACTTGTGGTATCCAAGGGTGAACTTAGATATCTCAGGGACACATCAACTCGTGCATATATGCCCCACATGGATATAGTGCACCCTGCCTTAGGGCTGGTAGGCCAGCTGTAGGGATGACTTACCCATACCACATGCAGTGCTGGGTAGGCATGGCGCACAGAGATGTGTGCCATGTCGACTCTTCAAGACATGCAGGCTGTTATGACAGTTTGCATGAGCTTGGTGAGGGGCCCCTTAGGGTAGCACAAATTGTGCTGCAGTCCTTAGGAACCCTCTTTAGTTCCAATGCCCTAGGTACCAGGGGTACCACTTACTAAGGACTTATATGGATCCTAAAGTAGTGCCAATTGTGAAACAATGGTACAGTTTAGGGAAAGTACACTGGTATTGGGGACCTGGTTAGCAGGAACCCAGTACACTTCCAGTCAAAGTTGTATCGGATACCAGGCAAAAAGTGGGGGTAACCATGTCAAAAAGGGGCACTTGCAAACAATATTTACCAGTTGTTTATGACCCCATTTTGCTTTCAGATATAAAGAGTGTTAAAATATTTTTGATATTTTGAAAACAATGTTTATTTTGATGTATTTAAAGTAACATCAATAGGCTGTCATTATAAACAACTCAGTATCAACTTGGCATTACTAGGCCTCAACCTCTTTGTACTGACATCAATTTTAAAGTTGAGGGTTTATTGTAATGTCAAAGAGTTTTCCTATGTCCATGTTTTCTCTCCTGTTTTCTTTCATTTCAGAAAATACGTGAAACAGAAGCATTGTCGTGGTCTTGTTTTTCAAGTATCTTATAAATGTAATTACTTGTATGCCTTAGAAGGAAGCTCTGCCAGAACGTACAAGTACTGCTACAACTCAATGTGTTTTGCATGGTATTGTTCAGTGGCCTATTTATTTAATGAGTCTCTCATTGTTTGATGTTGCAAAGTTATTTCCTTATGATTAATCCTTAATTATGCATTGTTAGAAATGGGGGTGTCTAGTTGGGAGTGTTTCTAAGTAGGGACCCTTATTCTAGTCAGGATAAGCGGAATACGCATCTAAGATAACCCTGATCACCTCCTTGGTAGCTTGGCACAAGCAGTCAGGCTTATCACAGAGGTAATGTGTAAAGCATTTGTAAAAACACACAGTAACACAGTGAAAACACTACAAATGGACACAACACTAGTTTAGTTTATCTGAATAAAACAACATACACAAAGATATCACTCTTAAAAGATAGGTTCAAAATAGTTCAGTTCACAGAAACTATGGATGCATCGCTTTATAGTGCAAAATACCTGTGTGGCGGGACGTAAGAACTCACAGGACTAGTACGGGTAGGTAAGGAAGGCTTTATTGATTTTAACAAACGCCGGCGACGTACTATAGTCCGATAGTAAGGCAGAGGGGATTCGGGATCTTTCTCCCTTGGTGTGAGTCGCTCTTTCCACAGGTCCAGGCCTGTTCTTCTCCTTTCCAGGGGGCTTCGGGGATATGTAGGCGCCGAGTCCGCCGTCGTTGCCGCCAAAGAAACCAATGAGGAAAGAAAACAGACTTGCGTCAGTCTGGTATTGCTATCGGCATAGTAGTTGGGGAAGGGAGTGAGGAATCACACTTGTGCGCCTAAGAAAACAAAGATAAACCCACAATTCCTTGTGGTGCCGTTCAAATGTGAGGGATAGGGGGTGCGGAGAAACGAAGCGTACTCAGGGTGGTTTAAAACCCGGTCTGCCCGCCATCTGAGGATACGGTCACGTACCTGTGGGAGCCACGCTCCCTGGTAAGCGTGGCTGGGCGAAGCGCCTTGTCATGGGCCTCCTGGCTTCTGTTTCCCTCGGGTCGCCTCCGCTCTAGAGTCTTCTCCGATTTCGCTTTCTCCTACAATCGCTCCTTCACTCCTCACGCCGTCTCCTTCTTCTCCTCCGGGTGTAACACACACCTGCCACTCGGGACTTCCTGGTTTTACCGAGTTTGCGTCACTGCTGGGGGAGGGGCTGTGTTCGAGCTCAGCCCAATTAAAGAAACAGTGTTCTCCCCCAACCTCCGGACCGGTTTCTGTTATCTCCGGGCTCACCACTCTCCAATATTCGGGTTGCTGTAGAGAAAGAGGTGAGAGAGCATTGTTCACCCGTCCCTGGGGCATAACACGAGGTGCATGTCCGTCCCCTTCGTCCTTGTGACAACCTGGTATGCGTCAAAATCAAAAGACAAAAACAGACTTTTTAACAGGAGGCAAGCACACACAAGCCCTTGGAAAACCTTGCCAAGTTGCATGATGAAAACAAAGTCCAGTCCTTTCATTCTCCAAGACAGAAGCAGCAACAGTAGGCCAGCATAACACAGTATCAAGCAGAGTGTCAGTTCCCCTCCTACAGCTTCTCCAGCTCTTCTTCTTGGCAGAATCTCCTCTTAGTCCAGAAAGAGTACTTATATCAGTTTCTGCCTTTGAAGTAGGAAATGGATAGTCTTTGTAGTGCACAAGACCCTGCCTTTCCATGACCTGGTGCCAGATGCACTACAGGGGGGTGGAGACAGATTTGTATGAGGACTGGCACAGCCCTATTCAGGTATCAGTGACAACTCTTCCCACCACTCTAGCTCAGGAAAGCCCATCAGCCTGGTGATAGGCCATCAGGATATGCAGGGAACACCTTACCTCCATTTGTGTGACTGTCTAGAGTATGTATGTATGTATTGAATTTATAAAGCGCAATAATCATCCCCGAAGGGGTATCTCCGCGCTATCTTAGCGATAAAGTCAGATGACCATATGCAAATAGAAATTACACTCTGAATAGTACCGTTTTCAGGAGTTTCCTAAAGTGTAAGAGATTGGAGCATTTACGCAGGTCCACAGGTAGGGTGTTCCAAACTTTCGAGGCCAGATGGGCAACAGTTTTGCCGCCTGTCCTAAGCTTCTTAAATCGGGGAACCACTAACAGCCTTTTCCCTTCCGACCTAAGATGACGATTGGGACAGTAGACTTTCCGCCAGGTAGCTGGGGCTCGTGCCATACAGAGCTTTATGGGTGAGGCAGCCAAGCTTGAAATTAATTCTTTGGTGGATAGGGAGCCAGTGAAGCTGTTTTAATAAAGGGCCTGCCGAGGTACGAGGAGGTTTTTTTACAGCCAGGTGCGTGGCCATGTTTTGAGCAATCTGCAGTCTGCTGAGAAGGGACTCATAAGCGGATGCCAGCAGAGCATTGCAGCAGTCCAAGCGGCAAATAATCATTGCTTGAATTAAGGTTCTTCGCACAGAGAGTGGCATCCAGCGAAACACTCTTCGCAGGAGGCTTAGGGTATGGTAATAGGTCCCCCTTATGGTAATAACTTGGTCCTTCATGGATAGCAGAACATCCACACAAACCCCTAGATTTTTTTGCCACAGAGGCTGGAGCGTTGTCTGGACCTAATGTAGCAAGCCACCACCTTGGGGACCAGGTGGCCTGAGCTGTACCAAACAGCAGGATTTCCATCTTAGATACATTTAACTGGAGATAATGGTCCGTCATCCATTCTGATATAGCTAACATACCCTTAGCAAAACGCTGCTCAATATCCTCAGAGTCCTTATCAAAGGTCAGAAGCAACTGGGTATCGTCAGCGTAAAAGAAAGGAGAAAAACTGTGCTTCCAGAGTAAATGCACAAACAGCCCAACTGTCAGTCTAAACCAGACATGGATTCCACAGGCAGAATGGTAAAGCAAGAAAATGTCCACTTTCTAAAAAACACACACAATTTAAAAAACAACTTCACAGAAAGATGTATTTTTAAATTCAGAGTTCAGGGAAACCAAACTCTAAATCTCCATCTCTTCCAAATTGAAAGTTACGCTTATAAGATTTTACAAGGCAGCTTCAATGATAAACTATGGGAGAGTAAGTCCTTCCAATACAGAACAATGAAACTGGCAGTATTCACTATCAAGACATGTAAAATACACCAGTACATTTCCCACCTTTGACATACACTGCACCCTGCCCATGGGGCTCCTTGGCCCTACCTTAGGGGTGCTTTACATGTAATAAAATAGAAGGCTCGGGCTTGATAAGTGGGTGCAGACACGGCAGACCTGAGACATGGTTGCAGGGCTACTAATGTGGGTGGCACAATCAGTGCTACAGGTCCACTAGTAGCATTTGAATTGCAGGCCCTAGGCCCACCACAGTGCACTTTAATAGGGACTTACCAGTAAATCAAATACGCAAATCATGGATAACCAATCATAATCACAATTTACCCAGGGAGCACTTGCACTTTTGCACTGACCAACAGTGGTAAAGTGCCCAAAGTTTTAAAATCAGCAAAAACAAAATGCAGCACACAGTCAAAAACAGGAGGTCAGATACAAAAAGACAGGGAAAAACACGCCAAGGATGCCAGGTCTAACACTCATGCAAAGTATGTGTTCCTAAATATTTCGTGTTTCATGTATCATGTTTATACAAATGATGATTTGTTAGTGGCCTTTTGATTTCACTTCAGATCATGGTGAGAGTGTGCCTTTCACTGTCTGAAGACCTATAAAATTTGCAATTTTTTAAATGTTTGCAAGACTTTTTGTTACGTTCTTGAAGGCAGACTCCATACTAGACTGTCTATTGACCATATGCTAAGACTTTCCTTTGCCTTATAAATGAATTGACTATTCATTTGATTGGAGGTAGACCTTATGTTGATCCTCTCGCAGATTCTTTATTTATTGATTATTGACGCTGATTATGAATGTAACTAACTAGTTAGTTTTGCATTCTATAATGATCCCTAATTTTTTAATTTTTAATAAATCTTTATGGTTTTGACTTTGAATGTGTCCATTGAAGGTTTCTATTTATCATTCTAAGGATAATCATCCTGTGGAACTCACCCAGCCCCAATTCTGTGCATTAACCCTTTCAACGTTTTAGTTAAGGATTTGACAAGAGCATACTAACTATCTGTATCTACATTGTGCTCTAGTTTGCTATTTTGGGGATTCAAGGCTTTGAGCTGTTCTTTTGTATTCCTCATACTATTAAAAACCAGCCCAAAAATGCACATGTAAATCAGCTGTGTAGCATCGGTCATGAACTGTATTGCAGGACCTTTCAAGTGGAGGATACTTCATAAAACAAGGTTCCTGCCAGTGTTTTAAGTGCTGATTATGAGCTGGGATTAGAATCCGAGCACCTGTGCAAAAAAGGTGAGTAAAGAGACAGTACCTCCTATCCTCCACTATTTTGTATTAGATCAAACCTATTGTATTTATCAGGGAACAAAGCCTAAACAAATTCAAAACATGGGGAATTTGGTGCGTTAAATCTTGATTCTGCATGATACGTGTTATTCCGAGTTGAACACTTTGAATAGGACATATGTACCACACCTGTAAATACGTTATACCTCACCCTCGGGTAACAGCATTTACTGGTTGTGGTAAATACCTCACCCTATTTTGTACAACTTGTAATCAAGGCCTTAGTGTGGGCTAAATGCCATTCAAGACATTTCGGCCCTAATATCCAGCTGGTGGTTAAATTCTGAACCGGACACAGGAGTTTGCATGGGATTCTTAATTCAGAGTTGTGAGGTAATTATCAACCCCCTTTCCCCCAGATTATTTAACGGTGACAGATTAAAGCAGGCCAAACTGCTGAAATTTATTGGAGGAAAAAAGACCTCTTAAAAAAATGCAAATCATGTGGAATTCGGTGCTAAACATCGATTAAGCAAGTTGTGCCACGTGTCCAAATTTAAAGCTTGGAATTGGAGTAACTGTATTAACAGAGTGTGGTAAATACCTCAGCCCCATCCTGACCATTTGTGGTAAAAAAGAAAATCCTTGTAATACTAATGTTGTCAAGCTTTTTTAAACCTCCAGAGATATATTTCCCCATAGTCAAAATACTGTAGCTTACTGACTTTCCATTTATCTAGCGATTTCCTAAAAACATATGCCTTTTATTCATTTTGTGCCTGCTCAAGCTCACCAATTAGAGAATCAGAGTTGCCAGCATTTCCCTGTAGTTCTCTAGTTTTTGAAGCCAAAGCCCACAAAAGCTCCTCCACTTGCATGCGTGCTTTCCAGTGGTTTGATGCCGCCACTTTTATTTGAATCCCCCACATGAGCACCTTATAGGCGTCCCAGACAACCGTTAAGCCAATAGAGCCCAGGGTTCTTTGAAGTAGAGTTGGGTCTGGATTGTTAAATCACAGATTGTCCCTTGGTCCTTCAACAGAGTTCTCTCCAGAGTCCTCCTAGGTCTTAGTCTCTGTGTTGGGAAAGAAATTGATAAAGTGTCTGCCGAATGATCTGATATTGAGGTCAAATGATGGACCACAGATTGTACTTTATCTAAGGGAGTATTGTCTAGAAGAAAGAGGTCATTACGGGAACGGGAGCCATACTTCTTACTATGAAAGGTAAAAACTTTACGTGTGCCAAGTTCCTTCCAACAGATATCCGTGAGACCAAGCTCCTTCTTCAGGTCAATGATTGTTTATCTCATTTTCTTCATTGATCTCCCCTTATATTTAGACCTTCCGTCCAATGCCTCATTGAGAACTACAGTGAAGTCACCCCCAATTAACACTTGAAGGTTGACTTCCAAGATTTTTTGTTCAATGGTATTTAGATATAGGACATTGTCAGTATTCGGACAATAATACCCACATACCCACAGCAGAGAAACTCTACCCTGCCAACTACCACTATGCAAGTAACCATCTCCCCGATGCATCTGTCCAATAATCCAACAATTTCACATTTGTTTTTTAATAATAATTGTCTCCCTCTTCGTAGCTCCGAGCTGTTCTGACGTAAGGACCTCCTGGACCTAGGAAAGTTCAGAAAAACAGGCTCTACACTCTTCTCTCTTTAAATATGTCTCCTGTAATATGATTATCTGGGTATTCATGTCCTTAATGTACTGAATTACAGTCATCTGCTTCCTCTTTCCCCTCAGTACATTGACATTCCATAATAGAATTTTTATTGTATTATACATAGCATCTATATCTACCTCGATCAGACGTATCCTCAGGCATTCTGCCTTGTGTGTTGGTGCTATTTGGGGTAGCTCTGTGAATTGAGGATTATTTTCTTTTCTTTTTTTCCCCCTCTGCTTACCATCCTTGTGCTCCCTCCCTGAAGAACCTGACCCTTACCTTTGGCAATATGCTCTCAAAATTAGGACGGTAGAGTGGAAGGAGAAATTAAAAAACATGAAAATGATAAATAGAAAAATAGAGAGACAAAGGAAACAGATTAGACATCAAAGGATCAATCTGCTTAGAGGGCTAAGTGATACAGAAACTTGATTAGACTTGATTATTGTTCAGAGGCCAGTCTAATCTATATATTGAAAATGAAACATTATCCAGCATGGCACAGAAGTCCAGAGACTACTCTGAGCCAAAGAAGAAAATAAAGACAAAGAAACACTACTTTTAAGAATTAAACTTAATCCTCCTTATCAGCTCATCTGTCTCCTCCACACCTCCTATAATATGCTTCTCATTCTGCCACATTGCTTGCAGCATGCCAGAAAACTTAAATCGGACCAAAATGCCCAGTTCTCTCAATTCAGTCATTTTGCTGCTAAGCTCCTATGGTTGCAGGACTGTGGCCCACCTAACATCAGACCAAATCTGATAAGAGAAAGAGCCATGTTGGATATACTTATTTTCTAAGGCTGCATTGACCTTTATGGTGTACGTATGGAGATTGACAAGTATATTCGGGGAAGGGTGGGGCCTGCGGCTGCCATTTTATCTAAAAGGATCTCTATGTATCCTTTAGATATTGTCTTCCAAGCTGAAACCCCCTACCTCCTCTCTAAAAATCTTCCATTAAGATTTTAATGATGAACCCCTATAGATCACTGCCTTCCAGGTCCTCTGGGACATTCAACCATTTATCTTATTTCTCTTGACTGGATCTCAAATCTTTCCTCATCTTGCTGCAATTGATGGTTTACTTCCTTTAATGCTTTGATGTCCTGTGCGTTCTGCTTCAGAATGGTGTTTGCAGCTGCCATCTCTCTCTCCAGTGCCCTAGGCTAGTGCATCTGTTTTACCCTCAAGTGCCTCACAGGCCTGGTGGATCACCTTCTGATTTTGTTCTGATGTGCTGCATTTCTCAATTATCTGGGACTTAAATTGCAGCAAAATATCTTGGATGAAAGGCTTATCATTGATCTTTTCAGAAGGAATGAGAACCTCCAACCAGGGGTGAAGGTGTAGAAGTCTCTCCCGCCTCCCCTCTGCCGATCCCCTTGTCCCCCAATGATGTCAAGTGGGCATACCTGTTTGCCACCTTGAATACAGAAGCCTCAGCAAGAGGCTTACTCTGATTGGGAGAGTGGAGGAAGACCACTGGAACACTGGAAACCATCTCCCAAGGGAGAAGCCCCTGCAGGTGCAAGGCTACCCAGTGATGTTGGCCCAGAGACGATTTGGTATTGTGAAAGGGGCACAGCAGATCTACCCCGACTTGGTTTTATTCTCCATAACTTTAAAGTAAAAGTTAAGGAATGAAGTGATCCTCCTGTTAGCTTCTATGGAGGGGTAGCATGTCCACCTTAATTAATGATGCTTCTACCACACCCCTGCTTTTTCTTTGAGGTATTCCTGGAGTTTATAGGAGTAGGAGAGCCTCTTCCTGTGCTGCTTCCTCCCAGTTGTTCTGATTCACCGTCAGATCTTTTTGACTATGGGGAAAACGAAGGGAATCTCTTAGCATGGACATCAAGATATGATAACGCTAGATATCACATTCACACAATGGAGCAAGTGGGAACAGCAGTAATACTCACCACAACTGCAGAGTTTAAGGAGGAATAGCCTCTGTCTGGCATATCAGCAAAATTTAAACCTTGATCATGGATATATCAAGAGGTGGCTCACTGGAAAAGAACTCCTCCAACTCTCAGAATCTCAAATCCAAGAAATGACTGGAGAGATCATGAAAGAAGGGATCGTTACCCAAATTAAGGCACTAAAGAAAGGGAAAGTGGTGGGCCCAGATATGATACCTACACAGTAATACAAAATACTGGCACTAGATCTTGTCCCTTCGATGTGCTTACTGTTTAACCAGATCTATCGACATAGTCATCAGCCGCCAGCTTCCTGGGCAGAGGCAACAGTTGTAATTATACCAAAACCAGGAAAACCACTGAGTCACGCAGAGTCATACCGGCCCATATCACTGCTGAATAATGACTACAAAACCATTGCAAAAATACCAGCAGGAAGGATAGTTACACCAAAACTTAAGAAAGAGTGAGAAGTCTTTACAGAAGATATATCCTAATCTTCCAAACAAAATGCTTCAACAAACTTTAGGAGGAAATATCTTGAATATCATAAAGTGCAAGCAAATGGACCATTTACATGCACTTTATGATATTCAAGATATTTCCTCCTTTAGTTTGTTGAAGGAAGGATAGTTAACCATGCACATCGACTTATACACAGTGACCAAAAGGGGTATACTCTGGGCAGGCAACTGAATGAATTAAACCACTTGTTCATAGGAGCCATAGATATGGCCACAACACTTGATCATCCATTAACAATTGCTACCTTAGGTCCAGCCAAAGATTTTGACTGGGTTAACTGTTCCTATCTATGGGAGGTCCGCAGATGCTTCAATTTCCCGGAAGTCATGATTCAAGCAATCCAAAAGTTATATCACTCACCAAGTGCCAGAGTTCTAATCAAGGAAGAGCTATGCTGAGCGATCACTATAAATAGGGAAACACAGCAGGACTACCTACTTTGACCTCTCTTGTAGGCCCTATATATTGAACTATTTGCACAAACTGTCCCCTTAAATGCCATAATTCTCCCCTTCACAGTGCAGTCTCTTACTATAAAGCTGGCTCGATATCCTTATATATACCGCAAACCCACACATCTCAGTCCCCAGGAGTCCAGGAGTTTGGCCAGCTTCCAGGATTCCAAATTAACCAGGATAAAATGGAGGTCATGTCATAGTCTAAAGGTGGCTATGTACATAACTTAAAGCACCAAATAAGATCTCCAGGGATCAGAATAACTGAGACGCTGGATGATATAGCTCCTTCTAATATAACCAGAGTGGGGAAAGAAATTAACCTACTGTTGCGGAACCTCCCTCCAAACCTATATGGCTGAGAAAATCTGAAAACAATGATAATCTCCCAAAACTGTCCTTCTGTTTTAATTGCATACCACAAATTTTCCCTAAGAAAGTGATTAAGAGATTGCAGGGGCAAAGGAGCTCCTTTATCTGGGGGCACAAGATACATACACTTTCTTGGAAAAAGCTCAGGAACAAACTAAAGAGTGGTGGTTTAGCATTGACAGATTTCCAAGTATATGCATATGCTTTCTAGTTTAAGAATTACCAAATGCTAAACGCCGCCCCTAAACATTCTACTATAGGATATCTCCTTTTCAGCAATATTAGAAGAGCATTGATAGGATGAATTCCTGCAGAAATTGGGAATCCCAAGTTCTTAAAAAAAGTCAGACAGCTGCCCTCCAAGTAAAAGTATAGTGTGCCTTAAGGAACATTTTTGAAATGTGAAATACCTTATTGTTCAAATATCTCACCAATCTGGGACTACCCAGGAACACCTGAATATATGAAAGACAGTCTCACATCCCACTTAGGGAGGCTGGCTTCCAAACCTTGGGAGATCTTAGAACAGGATCTCAATTCATTTCCTGGGAGGAGGCTCTCTGCAAAACAAGGGTACACTTTCTAGGGTTAGGTATTTACAAATTGCTTCCTGGTGGTGATCCAGCTAAGCTCTCCAACAACCCTCAATACTCATCCCACTCACCCCAGGATCAATTTTACCTTTACTCATTGGTGGGGTCCATAACACCGAGAGTCACACATTAACACACTATACCTTTCCTGAATAAGTGAAAAGAAGGCGAGCTGCTGGTGAGCGGTGTACCTACGATCTATACTTTATACATTATATACATTTCAAAGTTATCATCTAACCTGATTAAGAGGAAAACAATACATCAAAGTACTCCGCTATTCGGTCGATGGACCAACTAGTTGAAGTCAGTTGATGGCGATTCAAGACCATCTTAATCACAGAATTCCTTATAACTGTTAACATTTAATTCTGTCATGACTTTATTAAATTAATAAAAAACAAACTCCAGTATACATTTTCAATAGTTTATCTATTTCTTTTAATAAATGAATTTAGCATATTCTTTAGACAAGAACACTCTTAAACATTTATTTAGTACATGTTAATGAAAAATGAAATTTAGAAAAGCATATTACCAATCAGTCATAGGCGAATGACTGAGTCGCATTCAGCAGGTTCCCAAGCTGTCTGTCTCTCTATTCTCCTCAATGCCTCCCTTCTGACATGAAATCTCTGCAATCGATCATCTTTTCTGCTCCATCAAAGTTAAAGTCCAAAAATATTTCAAAGTCTCTAGCACCATAAAAATTGTTCAAACCCACAGCATGTTGTGGTGCAAAATAAAATCCATGGAGCCAACTTTTTTCTCTCTTTTTCGCAAGCTCTTTTATACCCTTTTTGCTAACTATCAAACTTAAAATTGAAACTTTTAGGGTCCCGAGTAATTTCTGATTGGTCCATTAGAGGGGTGGTGATGATCATCTCATGTACTCCTTTTTCAAACCAGTTTAAGATTTAGCCATGTCATTCTCCAGTACTCTCTCACGACATTATCTGAAATGTGTGTTTTTCATTCATTCCTTGTATCAGTTTTTCATCATTGTATTTGTTAAGCTTCCTTTCCCAGGCTTTTAGATGCAGGCATCCTTTGGCACATGTCCTGCTCATTGGTCAAGCTGACCTTGATATCTCTCACTCCGAGCACAGGTCGTCCGCTCACATTTCTTGCGCTCCACGCATGTGTGGGGGCCATCTTTTCTGGAGTTTTGCCATTAATTCAGTAAACAGCCATCTTTCAGACTAGGCCGCGCAGACCTCAATGGGAACTAATGCGAAAAATAAACATAACAGAAATTAGATTTAGAATTTTAGCCCTTCCGTTTACCTCCCAGTATTCTAATTTTACCCGTTAAAAGTTACCTAGCAAAAGCGTACAAGTAAGCGTAATTTTACTCACCATCGGCATTCTCTTTTGCCATGAAAGGACTTTTAACATAAGCACAAATCCACACTTATTTAGTCCAATATATATTATCACAGCTCTATGTTAGTATGACTCATTTTGTTTTCATTAGTATATTATTTTTTCAAACAGCAATTAGTTTCCCCACGTGTAGTGTCAATTCTTACATATATTTTGTTGATTAGTTTACATGCTTCACTCCGTTAGTACTATTATGGTTATGAGGGATTAACTTTGCAAGGGGTACACAACATTTTTTGTCTCTCCCCTGCTCCATCACTGGTCAGCTCAAGCATGGGGAGAGCAGAAGAATGAGGAAATCGAGGATAAGATGGTCTCCCATCGAATACATAGGAAAGGAGTGGCACTCTGGTACTGGGAAAGGATGTATGTCGTTACTACGCATGCATTTACAACGCATGCCTTTACGACACAACTTTTACAACGCAAGTCGTTACAACGACTTGCGTTGGGGGGCGCTGGATAGTGAATAGTTTAATTTACTATTCCAACTCCAGTCCCCGTGGATAGTAGGGAAGGAGTTGGATAGTAAATTAAACTATTCCCTATCCTGGAGCGCCCCCCAGTGCAAATCGTTGTAACGGCTTGCGTTGTAAAAGTTGCATTGTAAAGGCACAGCGTTGTAAAAGTTGCGTACTAAACGCTGTTCCCCACTGGGAAATAATTGAAGCTGAGAATGCTAAAGTATGCAGCCCTATCTACATGGAAAGACATGGTGTTGCTCCCTCTTCTTGAAGATCTTGTTTAAAATCCTTTAAATTAATATGTGAAATAGTAAAACCAACTTCTCTAAAGGGTATCCATTTTTTACATTGCATAGATTGTACTAGTCACCAAAAAAACTAGCATAAATCACGAAATAAGAACAAGTATGTTTAAGGTGTAGCTTAGCTGGGGTAGATGACAAGCATCTCTTCAACACATGTCCAAAGCTCTCGCTATTCTGGCAGTATGTGAGTAAAGTCTTGTCCGAGGTTTTTAAGCAGCAGGTGGAGTTAATTGATATCTTAATACTATTTGGCACTGATCCTATGCTCAGTGGGAAATTAAATAAAAAAAGGAGCAGTTGCTCTTCAATTTGATCTTGCTAGCGTGCAGGGAAGTCTTTAAAAAAATGTATATCTTCAGATGCTCTATGTGGGACGTCTGGGCTAGAGCAGCAAACCGTTCTCAGGCAGGACACTGGACACCACTTCCTGCTTCATTTGCACGTTGAACATTCAGAATAGGAAGCGTGCACCACACCTGCTAAATATCTCACCCCAACCCTATTCTTCTCAAATCGTAATCAAGGCCTTAGTTTGGTCCAAACACCGTCCAAGATGTTTAAGCCCTGATTTCAATCTGGGATTGAATTCTGATCCCTATTTACAAAGGAGTTTACATAGAGTTCGAATTTGTCAGTTGTGCAATAATTATCGCCCCACACACTATTTTTCACTGACAGATTTCATCAGGCGAAACCACCAAAATGTATAGGGGAAAAAGCCCATTAAAATAAGCAAATCATGGGGAATTCAGTGGGTTAAACATCGAATCTGCATGTTATGCTTTATTTCTGCAATGCTGTTTTAGAATTTGTGTAACACTAGAATTTGATTGGCGTGTAATATACTTTACCCGTCTGCACTGGCATTATTTTAATATTGTAAACATATGGAGAAGTGTAATCTTAACCCCATCTGAGATATTGTAGGAGTGCATCATATTCATGCGTAGTCAGCACTCAAATATATTCTGTGTAATTAACATTACTAAAGGGAGTGGAATATTGCATATATAAAAGTATTCCCCGTGAAATACTCTTGTATAGAACATGATTAATAAAGGTTTATATTACATTTACATATTAATGTGACGGGATAAGTTCAAATAAAAATGTCTCATTGTAAGGTTATTAAATTAGAATGTGTGTAAACTCATGTTTAAACATTTATACGTGTAACAAGAATTAATTTCATGCAGGTGAATTTAGAATGACATCCTAGTAATTCTTTACAACTTATACATATATTCAGAAGCTGCATTTATTGTGTGTGTAGAAATGTGCATGTATTCTGAAACCCTGTGCACTGCTAACTTGGCCAGAGTGGGCCTCAAGAAACCAGCTTGGTCCAGGCTCACGTTTAGAGTTTAACATGTAATTCGTACTCAACCTTCAATGTAGGATTCAGTTGCTTGTATTTTGTTTCCACTGCAGGTATGAAGAGAAAAAAGTCTCATTAGTTAAAATAGGAAGGCATAAGAAGATGAAGTTGGCAAGGAGAGGCGCGGTAATGAGCAAGGAGACGAGTTCTCATCGGAGAGGAGAGCAATGACTAAGAACAAGAGAAGTCACAACTTATCGATGTGGGAAAGGTGGTGAAAGTATCCAGTCTGCCAGAGCTATGGAAATTCACCAGCAAAGATCATGTGGGATTGTCTACTCTGACTGCAATTGATATTTTATGCTGAACGAAGTGAGGAACAGAGGAGTCATCTTAGGTTTTCATCAAGAGCAGCCCTATGCGTCTGCTTATGTGGCTTTATGACACTTGACCCATTGTTGGAGTGCCGTCTACTGATGACTCTGTCAGCTGACACCTTTCTGATTTCACCCTTACCAAATGCCTATTAGATTAGGGTTGCCCTTTTCACATAGTGTAGGGAAAGATAGCTTGCTTGTGTTCATCAAGGAGAATCATCTGATGAAATGTAATACTTAATTATTTTTCCTGATCGTCTGCATCGTCATCATGGAGTTAGTTGTCTGCTTTGTATTATATAGGGTAAATCTCTTCAGGAGATTTGGACTTATATTGGTCTTTCTGTACTTTTATAGGATCAATTTGAGATTGGTCTACCTTGATTTGTATCTAAATTTAAAATTAACCCTACTAAATTCAGACTAAGTTGTCGAGTGGATTATTGTGGGACCACATTGGGTGCACTTTATTGAGATGTTAACCAGTGACAGTTTTCTTCCTTCACCTCTCATTCTGCTAGAAAGGACAACCCTATGGAGACAAATGTTTGAGTGGGCCCAAGCTCCAACACATGTAACACAGAACAGATATTAAATTCTCTTTCAGGGAGATATCTCAATAAAATAGTTTTACAAAATAATTACACAAATTCAGTGACATGTTGTTAGTGCACTAGGTCCCTGAAGGACAGAATCCTCACAGGTAAGGTAGGTAAACACGTTTATTTATACAATTGTCTATAAAACATTCTAAAAACTCAATTGACAATTAAAATCATGAATCCTCACAGTTCACAGGCAGGTCACTGGGTGCCACTTCCTGCCCCAGGGATTGAACAGGAAGTGCAGAGAATGGCTGGGCTTTTCCACCATAGAATACAGCAGGAAATACGTATGTGAAGATACAAGTGCAGACACAACGCACAGGATAGAAGAAATGTCTCGCCACTGTCTTGGAATTATCACACGATTTTTACATTTAAGTTATAAGTGGGTAAACTGTTTTATCTTCTTAAACTGTAGGTATATCAAACTAACAAAGGTTGGACATAAAAGATTCCAAGGTGTCAAGTACTTCAATAGTAGTATTAGGGACAATGCTTAATTTGTGCTGGTGCCTGCGGGAAGGTGGGTATTGGACTTCATTTTTGGGGAAAAGAACTATTCATCAGAATTTGACCAAGAGGAACAGAAAGACAGAGAGAGAAGAATGAAGGAGGAAGAGAAAGTTAGAGAAACAGTGACAAAGGGAGAAAAGAGCGATGAAAAAGCACATCTGTGAATGATATAAATAGACAAGACTTTAGGAAGGTGGATGAAAGAGCCATGGTGTAGAATAAATACTAGCTGTCTTAGTGTTTAGCAACCCTGGCATTCAGCAGTGACAATGGTGCACTAATAAGATAAACTTAAGGCCCCTGCACTTATTTAATTTAAGTATTATAGGCATCTACCTTTGGCTATAATGTTTGTCGAAATCCTTGAACCTGAGTTATAGGCATGTGCCAAAAGAAATGAATTGTATCAAGGCAAATGGCCTTCATTATTAGTAAGGCTCAAGGCACAAGAGCTATATAAGGGATAAAGTACCCACTGCAGTACATTATAAGAATATTGTAAGGCACCAAGTAGTTCCATAACCATATCGAGGAAGGAGGCTGAATGCCACGTTCCTTTATAAGGTTATGAAACTCTGAGGTGACTTGCAATATCCTTATTATGAGCGCCAGGGAGTACTTTATTCCATTTAATACAGGGTCTCACCATCACCTTTCTCACAAACCACTTAAAACTTTGATGTGTAGGTCTTTCATATGAAAAAGCGAGCCTGTTTGCAAACAAGAAGAATAAAAATAAAATCTCTAGTGCAGAATCAAACACATCAAAAACTTGTTAGTTATTTGTTACAAACAGATATTAGATACAGTTCAGTACAATTTGGTTTAAAATAAAAGGCTGCATTAGCTTGAAATGTGTTGAAGTATGCAGAAAGATTCTAGTTTTTCTGTAACTATCTGAGGAGTGCGAAAAATAAAAATGTTAGTTCTGCTTGTCATTGTAAACTAGAAAATAGGGCAGAAGAGAGAAAAGCAACATTCTGTTTTACTTACTTTAATCCACGACTTCAATTATTCACTGTAATCTGACCTGCCTTCCCATCGGCTGCTGGCTGTGGCCGCAAGCACTGTGACATCATAACTCAACTGTAATAACTTATAGTAGTTGAGTTCTGATGTCTTTTCTTCATAATCGGTGATTGAGTGAGGCACAAGTGGCTGATTTAAAAGAAATTAGAGACTGGCGTTTACACAGGGATTAGCGAGTCCCATGTATTATATGCTATTAGAACATTCCACCCACTGAGAGTAGAATATTGCATATGAAAAAAGAGAAGTAGGAAGACAAAAATGGGAATTTTGAAGCAGAGAGTCAGAAACAGCGATTATTGGCCCTGAGCCACTCCATTGTCTTCGATGGAGCTCTAAACAGTCCAATGTTCAAATACAAATTAAGTACTGATTAAGGGTAGAACTAAGTTGGCCGTACTGAAAAAGGCATAGTTCTTTACATCCTCAGAGTCCTAACTGTGCTTTGAACAATCAGGCAACCAATAATCTGTCCAGACCTGCTGGGCAGGTTTGCCAGTGTGAGGGGTACCAGAGATAGGAAAATATTATTGGTTCTCAGTGTCTACTCCATCCCCTGACTCCACTAACCAGTAATTGAGGAACTGAGCCCCATTTTGTTGAAAGCAGCCACTGACATAAATATAGTCGGGCCTAACTTTAACAATGTCATGGATACCCTGATGGATATGTGCCCCTCATGCCTGTTCCCCACACAGAGCTCGTCCCCGCTAGCACAGTGTGTGTTCTCAATGGGCCTCCAAGATGTATAGAGAGTCAGAAACCCTGCAACTAAAACCTACACCTTCTTTTCTGGAGCTCATAGAGCATTCTCTTGATTGGACTATGTGATTGTCCCAATGACAGAATGCCTAGACAGTATTGAAATAGAATACTTATTCAGAGATTTATCAGACCATGCCCTGCTTAAACTTACACTCATACATAGAACGAGAAGGTGGACAATTGGAGACTGAGTAGTTGGGACCTTCAAGATAGTGAGGTGGTGCGAGAGCTCCATAACGACTCTGAGTTGTACTTTCAGGTTAACAAAAACTCTGAGATCCCTGGGAATACTCTGGGTTAGCTTTTAAAATGGTACTCTGTGCCAGATCACAGAATGGTGTTGCTCATAAAAAGTGGCAAAAAGAGTGAGAAAGTCCACTGTTGGAACAATACATTCAGGACACTGAGGCAAACTATGCCAAGACGAGGGACTAGAAACACCTGCATCGCATGGAAGCACTGACACACACATACCACACACTGACCCCTGAGTTAGCAAAGCAACAGTTCCAAGCAACCAGATGGAAACTATATGACACTGAGGATAAAGCAGGGCGACTGCTGGCATGACTCAGTTGAAGAAAATCCGTTGCAAGATGGGTGGGAGAATTGGATACACTAGGCAGATCCTGGGTCGCAACAGACAAGGATATAGTTGCCAGATTTGCACCATACTACCAAGACTTCTAAAGCAGGCAGGCCCAACCTCGGAAACAGATATTAAAGGGTTCCTGGATGAGTAGACCCCTTCCACGGCTCCCCTCCGAGGACGTGAGAAATCTGGACCAGGCTCTTTCCTTAAAGGAATTAACAGAGGCAGTGAGATTAGTTCAGTCTGGGAAAATGCTGGACCAAATGGGTTCCCAGTGAAATTCTATAAGAAATCGGGCTCGATACAAGGCCCATATATTATCTCCATGTTTGTGGATGCTCTGGAGAAGGATGAGCTACCCCTGGACTTGTGATGGACGACGATAGTGGTGCTACCCAAAATTGGGAAACCTGGCACCAGTTGCTCCTACAGGCCGATATCATTACTGAATATGGAGGTAAAGATAAAGCACTAGCGCTTCCACTAGTGAATGTCATCCCAAAGTTAGTACACCAGGGCTAGTGAGTGTTTATACCTTATGGGGCCATGCGCCAACATTTCTACTTGGTCCTACCTTCTGCTGATGGGAACGACTCCTGTATACTACCCAGTGGCAAAGGTTACAATGAACAGATTTCTTTCTGATGAGTTCTGCCTGGAGAGGGCAGCATGATGGGGTGTCCTCTGTCGCAGCTCTTATTCCATCTCTGCCTGGATCCACTGGCATGCTGCCTAAGGATCAGGGAAGATGTGATTGGCTTTCCGGAGGTTACAGGAGACCCAGAAACGAGGTCCCTATATGTGGACTTCATATCACTATGCCTGGCCGACCCAGTTAGCTCCCTCTCAGTGATCCTGTCGGGGTTTCGTAGCTTTGAGAGATACACGGGCTATAAAATTAACACAACATCTCAAATGAGCCAGTGGCCCCCAGAGATCTTGACTAAAATGTTGACTTCCAGAGAGGGCTTCTGTTAACTGGGGATAAAGATAACAACTTGCCAAAAATAACTCTTGGAAAAGGAACTGAGATGTGGGTTACAAGGACTTTCTAAGTAATGTAGACCACTGGAGACAGTTATCTATCTCTATCATGGAAAGGGCAGCATTCTTTAAATTGATCTCCCTGCCCATAGTTTGTCTCTGCTTCAAAATATACTGTGGCAGGAGCCAGAAGTGTTCTCCAATAAGGCAGACAGTGACTTGTGCCCTCTTTTATGGATGGGGGCCCTGCGAATAGCACTATAAATAAATGTGTACAACTGTGGCATCTCACTCAAAAACGTCAAAGTGTATTACTGGGCCTCCCAGCTCCAGGTGATTAATGCTTGGAGCTTCATACCTAGGGACTTAACTGGAAAAGTCCACCATGTAAGATAAGTCCCACATACATTACATCTATGGCAAAACATTCCTGTCTCAATGGTTTGGACCAGCAAGAAGCACCCTGGAGCCTGGGATAAAGCCACAGTCTATGTGGGATGGAGGGATAAAATCTCCCTGAGTACCCTATTGAGGGTCAGAGATAAATTAAAAGAGTTACAAAAAATATCGAGAAAGTCCCAGTAGGACCTGATTGTGATCAACACTTGATGTCCTGGGGTGAAGCGAGGGATGAAATACTTTAATGTCCTGCAAGTGAAGTATGAGCTGCATGGTTCCCAATTTTTCAGATATATGCAGATATATTGTATTGTATTGTATTGTACTGTAATTGCATTTATGTAGCGCTTACTACCCCTGATGAGGCGTTGAAGCGCTTTTTCGGCGAGTAGCACGCTACTCCGGAACCCATAAAGGATTAGTGTTGAGAATTAGTAAAGTATAAATATGAAGTAATTTGAGTAATGGATATGTTCTTCAGTTATTTGGGTAGTATATTAGTATAGTTAAATATGGAATTTGAGAAGTGAACATGTTAGTCTGTTAATTTTGATTGAAAAGGATAGTGGAGGGATAAAAGAGTGAAGGATTTTTTTATGGTCTTAGCAGTAGGAGGAGGCTTTTGGATGAGTAAAAAGGAGTTTTGGAGGGGAGGAGTCAGAGGGAAGAGTTTAGAAAGGTTTGTTTTAGGGGATCGGTATGGTAAAAGATGTGTCAGATAATGCAAGGAGGGGTAGAGTAGGAGAGAGTCTAGAAAGGGTTATTTTGGCGATCATAGCAGTGGTATGGGGTTTGGGATAAATGAGAGAGTGGATGTAGAGGATGTATTGATATATGTATAGGATGAGAGATAGAGTAGTGCATTGGAAGGAGTAGTAGAAAGAAGTTTGAGATGAGTCAGAAGGTTGGGCTAGAAGATATATTGAGCGAAGTATAGGCTGAGAAATAGGGTAGTGCATTGGAAATGCTAAATTAGAAGAAAGTGATAAATATAACGATCCATAAGTACATTGAAAGTATATAGATACATAAAGGAGGTAAGTATATGTAGATTAAAGATATGATATTGATAGAGGCACAGGATGACAAATAGGGTAGTGCATTGGATATGCTTTTTCAGGAGAAAAGTACCAGACACACAGATCAAAGTACATGGAAGGTACATAGATGCACAATGGAAGTATGCACATGTAGACCAAAGATGATTTTTATTTATTTAATATTATTATTATTTTTTCTCTTAACAACATATTTATTTTACATGATTATACAAAGTAATATACAAAGATAGGTACACATCTATATTGAAAACAAATGCTTGTATACAGAGGGATGTGCTGTAAATTTCTGTTTGCGTATGGTGCTTATGTGGGGAAGAGACAAATCTTGAGTAGTTTTCTGAAGATAAGGTTGTTGTCCGTGGACCTTATGTTGGGGGGTAAAGAGTTCCATAGTTTGGCTGCTTGAACAGAGAAGGATGTGCCACCCATGTTTTTTTTCTTGTATGGTGGGATTTTGAGGCGAGATGCTCCTTTAGAGCAGAGGTTCCTTTGTAAAATGTGTTTGGTGATCTTATTCCTGATGAAGAGTGGTCCTATTCCATGTATTGCTTTGTGGGTGATGCAAAGCAGCTTGAACGTGGATCTTCTGGCAACCGGTAACCAATGCAGGGCTTTCAGGCAGGGGAGATGTGGTCTTGCGGTTTAATATGCAAGAGTAGTCTGGCAGCAGAGTTCTGAATCCGTTGTAGTCTTTTCATGGTCGTTAAAGGTGATCCGTGGTAGAGGCTTGTAATGGTGTACATGTATTTTATTTACTGTGTCTTTAACATGTTGGAACACTTCTCTCTGTGATTCCAATCTCGTGGAGATTCTGGAATACACTGGGTTATGAAGGCAGTTGAGAACGAGATATGTGGCTGAGGATGTAATTAAAGCTTGCTCTTAGAATATCCTTCTATTTTCCAGTCTGATTATTCAATTAAAGGATACTACATTTATTGGCGACGATCGGGTTGGACCCTGCACCCTACCTCAACACAGACGTGGAAACGAACAGCGCTCCTGCTCCTCCAGCGGCGGTAAACTTAAAAGGAAGCGGAGTCTTCCCTGCGGCTGATATCCAATCTGGAGACTATACGGTGAGGAGTTTGGTTGGGAGTGCGGAAAGTTAAATTAAAGTAAAGAGTATAATATGATAAAAGAATTAAATAAACGTTAGCTCCGCGCGCTCACTCTCGTGAAGGAAGGACGCGCGCGCTTACTCTCGTGAAGGAAGGACTCGTGACCGGCTGACGCAGAGCTGCACGTCAGAAGCGGTGCACTTCTGACGTCGTCTTTTGTTTGCGTTCCATCAGTTGTTTGCGTTTAAAAAGCAGCTGACACCCAGAAGCCTAGCGTTTGCGTTTCAAGGACAATGTGGGAAGTGCTACGTTCCATTTAACAAACAGAGGCTAGGCTTAGAATATAAAAACACGTACAGAAGGAGGAAGCCGGTATTATTACATCATAAAAGACTGAAAGGTGCACAGAGGATTGAAGGCTTAATTGTTAAGTCACAAAGCATATATTGTTTAAAAGAAAAGAAAGGAGTTGTGCTTATCTTGGATTGTTAAAAAAAAAAAAAAAGGGAGAATTGAAGAGTAAAATAGAGGAAAGAGTCAAAAGAATTTTTTTTTTTAAATATACAATAAATTACAATAAATAAAAATAAAAGAGAGACAACATCTTAAAAAATGCAGAATGTAACTCAACCAGCTTTTTTTCTTATAAGTCCAGGAGAACCAAATGTAAAATGGAAAAAATGGAAGAAAATATTTGCGAACTATGCAAGGGTGTGTGGAACCAATTTAAGCGCAGAAAGAAAGTTAGCTCTTCTTCTTCATTGTCTAGGAGGGGAAGGTCAGGATGTACTAGAACATCTACCTGACTTATCACCTGGAGAACAACGAAATTTGAATGAATATGAGGTAGCCATTGCTCAACTTGACAAACATTATTTGGCAAGAGTCAGTACTATTATGGAACGGTATCATTTTGGCTTGAGAGAACAGAAAAAGGAAGAGACTGTTGAAGAATATGTCTCGTCATTGAGAAAATTAGCTTCCTCGTGTAACTTTGGTCAGACTTTAGATGAACGTATTAGAGATCAATTTGTACTAAGGTGTGCACATGATGATATCAGAAAGGAACTATGGTTGAAAGATGAACCACCTCTTGAGGAAGTGTTGGAAATAGCGAAACAGGTAGAACATATGACCAAATGTGTTGGAGAATTAAAGAAGGAGAAAGAAAAGGGTTTGTTAAATGAAAAAAAAGAAGAAACAAAGGTAGAAGAGGTGGTCTGTCAAGTGAAGAAAATTGAGACTCCAAATAATTCAGAGAAAGAAAATACCGGATCTAGTTTTACAAGTCAGAATCTATTTGCGGGGCAAAGCAACAAATTTGCCTGTTTCAGATGTGGTCAAATAGGTCATTTGGCAAATTCATCAATATGTCCTGCATTGAGAATTGTATGTAATTTGTGTGGTAAGAAAGGTCATTATGCAAAATTTTGTAGAACTAAGTCGTTTAGGCCTGAATTAACAAAGAAAAGATGGAATCAGCCACAAGTATGAACTGTAACTTTTCAAATAAAATGTGAGGTGGCTGATCATCCATCACATCTAGTAAAAATAGAAAATGAAATGATAAACTGTAAATTTGATTCATGTTCACGTATTACATTGATTGATGAAAATTTATATAAAAAACACTTTGAGGGTAAAGTAAAACTGATGAGATCAGATTTAAGACCACTTGGATATAGTGACAAACCAATTAAGATGGTGGGTTGTTTTATGGCTGAGATAGAACTTGGGAATAAGATTATAGTTGGTAAGATTTATGTTGCAAAGAAAGGCGATATATTATTAGGTTGGGTACATCAAGGTCAACTTGGAGTAAGTTTAGATCCGAATGCCAATCCCCAAGTCCAAATTCATCAAGTGAATGTAAATGAAAAGAAAGTAGATGAAATGGATTTGGGAGGAGTATTAGCAAAAAAATATCCAAAGGTTTTTAGAGAAAATTTAGGATGTTTGAAGGGATATAAGCATCACATCAGATTGAGAGATAATGCTGTTCCATTTATAGCGAAAGTAAGGAGAATACCTCTAGGGGAACAAGAGAAAGTAAAGGAAGAGATTGATAGGTTGTTAAAAAACGGTGTGATTGAGCAGGTAGAAGCTACTGAATGGTTGGCTCCAGTAGTCGTTCTAAAAAAACCTACAGGTGAGATTAGACTTTGTGTTGATCTCAGATCATTAAATAAAGAGGAAATAGTGGACAGATTTCCGTTACCAAACATTGATGAAATGGTGAGTACGCTAGAGGGGGCCAAGTTTTTCACCACTCTTGATCTAGCTTCCGCTTACCATCAGGTGGAGCTGGATGAGTCTTCCCAAGATATGACAGCATTTATCACCCCCATGGGCACTTATAAATATAAAAGGATGCCTTTTGGTCTCATATCTGCGGCCTCTGTATTTCAAAGGATAATGGCGAGAGTTCTAAGAGGTATGACTGGTGTGAGATGTTATCAAGATGACCTGCTGATTTATGGAAATAGTTTAGATGAACACTTTAGTAGAGTATGTGCGGTTCTGAAGCGTATAGAAGATGCAGGAATGACACTTAAGAGAAGTAAATGCAAATTTGGTGTACAAGAAATGAATTACTTGGGACATAGGATAACTGGGGAAGGAATTTATCCAAAGAAAGAACTAGTAGACACAATTAATAAAGTGAAGGAACCTGAGAACAAGGAGGAATTGGTTTCCTTTCTTGGTATGGTAGAGTTCTATGGTAAATGTATTTGTAACTTTGCTGATAAAACTCAGTACATGAGGAGGTTAACTTCTAAGAATGTCATGTTTGAATGGTCGGATGACTGTAAAAAAGAATTTCAATGTATTAAATCTGAATTGAATAGAGCGCCCTCTCTTCAGGCATTTGTTCCAGGTTTACCTACAATTTTGTTTACGGATGCGAGTGAAAAAGGACTTGGCGCTGTCTTAGTACAAAAGAAATATGGTAAAGATTATTTAATATGTTGTTCTTCAAGGTGCTTAAGAGGTTCGGAGTTGAATTATTCTGTTGTAGAAAAGGAATCTCTGGCTATCTACTGGGCTTTGAGAAAACTAAAGAACTTGATTTGGGGCACGAAAGTACTTATATTCTCAGATCATAAACCATTAAAAGAGATTTTTGATAAGAAGGGTTTAGATGCAATCTCGTCAAGGATTAGGAGATGGATAGTTTCTTTGCAAGAGTTTGATTTTGTGGTTGATTACATTCCTGGTGTGTCAAACAAATCAGCGGATTGTTTGTCGAGAATGGTAGGTAAGGAGAATTTTGATGATGAAGAAGATTTGGATGATGGTGATGAAAGAATAAGTGTATGTGAGATTACGGAAGGGGCAATTGAAGAGAAAGAGTGGAGAGATGAGTTGGAGAAGGATGAGGAAATAAAAAAAGTTATGTTGTCTTTAAGTAACAATTCTCGTTTGGAGAAACCTTGGTTATTGGTTTCTGACGAACTTTCAACGAATTGTGGGTTTTTGACTCGTGGTACAAAAATGGTTCCACCTTTAGGGATTAGAAAGAAATTGTTGAGTCATGCACATTCAGGACATCTTGGAATTGTTAAAACTAAGGAGATTTTACGTATGCGATTTTGGTGGCCTGGAATGGACCTAGAGATTGAGAGATTAGTCAGAGATTGTCCTGAGTGCTGTGCCAGTGACAAGATTTTAAAAACGAAGCAAATGCCAATGGTGAAAAGAATATTGCCAAGACATCCTTGGGATGAGGTAGCAATAGATATAGTTGTTCCATTATCAGGTGTCTCTGATACACCTTATCTTTTAGTGTTAATTGACTTATATTCAAGGTGGATAGAGGTCTCTGCTGTTAGGGAGATTACCTCGGAGGAGGTGATTAAATTTCTTGATTCCCTTTTTAGCAAGGAGAGTTTTCCCAATAGTCTTCTATCAGACAATGGCCCTCAATTTTGTTCAAGGGTTTTTGAGGAATTTTTGAGTAAGTGTGGTGTAGTACATAAACGTTGTTCGTTGTACCATCCTGAATCAAATGGAGCAGTTGAAAGAGTCAATAAAACTCTGAAGGAGTCAATACAGTTAGCTAGAGCATCAGGCTTGAATTGGAAGTCTGTTCTTAAGGAGAGAGTTGATGCTTATCGCTTTGCACCACATTCAACAACTGGGAGAACTCCATTTGAGTTGTTTAAAGGGAGAGCTCCCAACACCTGGTTATGTCCTGGGTGGATGAAAATTGATAAGGGTTTGGTGGATAATGGGATTGGTGAATGGCCGTGCAAGGAAGAAAGAAAACTGGATGAAAGGAAACAATATTTTGATAAAAGAAATTGTGTAAATGTGCAAAAGATCTCAGTGGGAGACCTTGTGAGAATAAAAGCTCCTGTTGGTTGTAGATCTTGGTCGAAATATACTGATGTAAGGTCTGTGGTGAAAATTTTCAGAAATGCAATTAAAACGGAAGATGGGAGGATATGGAATAAGAGTAGAGTAGTTGTAGTTAGGTCAAAGATTCCTTCTCAAGAGTTACATCATTTATCTTCTTCTCGTTTTACTAATGACTCTAACATTACTTCATCTTCTCTTAGAAGTCAAAGAGTACGTAGACTTCCTGTTTATTTAAGAGATGATATAATGTACGTTTTTTTTAAAGTTTTTCTCTATTTTCCTTTGTTTTGTAAAGCTCACCATTTGACGCTTCTGTTTAGTGGGGAGATGTGTAATGGTGTACATGTATTTTATTTACTGTGTCTTTAACATGTTGGAACACTTCTCTCTGTGACTCCAATCTCGTGGAGATTCTGGAATACACGGGGTTATGAAGGCAGTTGAGAACGAGATCTGTGGCTGAGGATGTAATTAAAGCTTGCTCTTAGAATATCCTTCTATTTTCCAGTCTGATTATTCAATTAAAGGATACTACAAGGCTATTGGCATAATCGAGTTTTGACAGAACAAGGGAGATGGTAGCTTGGACCTTGTGTGGAAATCCAAAATGAGGGAAAAATTAGTCACAGCGTTTTTATAGTAGCAAAGCTTGATCTTGCTAGTTTATCCACTTGGGCATTCATCGACAGCTTGGAGTCCATGGTCATTCCGAGGTTTCTTACTTCCTTCGATACTTTAGGCAGTGATCCCAGTTCATCAGGCCATGGGGCAAGTGTGTTGTAATGTTTTCAATCGCCACACGTGAGTATTTCAGTTTTTGATGCATTCAATTTGAGATGGCTCCAAGTCATCCACTGATCCACGGCTCTGAGACAGCTGAAAATTGGTGATTTTCCAATGTCTTTGGGGCATTCCAGTTGAAGGAGTATTTGCGTGTCATCTGCATGGTTATAGCACGTGAGGTGAAATTTATTGATCAGTACTGGGAATGACTTCATGTAGATGTTGAAAAGCATGGGCGAGATGATAGAACCTTGAGGGACCCCTGCTTTTGTGGAGTACGGTTTGGACGAGAAAGGTGGGGTATGGATGATATTAGTTTTGTTTCTAAGGTAGAACGCGATCCAGTCTAGAGCAGTTCCCTCTATGCCGGCTTCATAGAGTCTTTGTTTCAGAGTGTCATGGTCAACCGTGTCAAAGGCAGCTGAGAGGTCCAAGAGAAGCGCGCAGCAACTCTGTTGCGGTCAACTGTATTCTTTAGGTCATCCCAGATGGCAAGGAGGGCAGATTCAATGCCTCTTCCTGGACGGAATCCTGTTTGGAAGTCTGAAAGTATGTCATTCTCTTCAATGAATTGTGACATCTGGGTGAACACTGCTCTTTCTATCAGTTTGCCCAGGAAAGGTCCATTTGTAATGGGCCTGTAGTTGTCAGGGTTCAGCGGGTCCAAGTATGTTTTCATCAGTTAAGGGCGTATGCATGCCTTTTTGAGTTCTTCTGGAAATATTCCAGTAGTTAAGGAATCGTTGATGATTCTTCTTACTGGAGTGGCAGCAGAGGTTGGTAAAAGAATTGTCTTGAAAGTTTGTGGCGGACAGAGGTCAGAAGGGCTTCCGGCAGGCCTGCTTGCTTTGACCAGGTCCATAAATTCATCATGTGAGATGTGTTGGAAGGAACGGAGAGGCTTGATTTGAGCATTCTTGGGTCGTGGTTTTGTACAAGGGTTAGTGCTGGTGCTTTGTTTCTGTTTTAAGTAGGAGTCCAACGTGTCTGCTTTGTCCGTGTAATGATTTGCCAGTTTGTCAGTGAAATCTTGAGCAACAGGATGAGTTCCTTCTAGGCAATTTGGTTTGCGAAATTCATTGAGTATTTTATAGAATTCTTTATTTGCACATTTAGCATTTTGAATTCTGTCTGAATAGTACCTTTTCTTAGCTTTTTTGATAGCCGACTTATACAATCTGTTAATTTTCTGTAGGTGAGGTTTGTCTTGTTTGGTGTTTGTTTTGAGCCAGGTACGTTGCAGCTTTTCTAATTTGTTGTTTATGTGTTTCATTTCTATGTTTCTCCAAGGTGCTTTTTTTCTTTTGTTCTGTTATGTGGTTTTGAGTGGTATCAGGATGTCAAAAGCTTCCTGTAGCCTCTCATATAGATTTTGAACAGAATTTATGGTTTCCAGATTTGTACTGGATGTTAGTTGTGTTTCCAAGTGTTCCAAATTGAGTTTGTTATACGGCCGATAGGTGGATGGATGCAAGGTAGTTTTAGGTGAGTCGCTCAGCGTTGTTTTATGTTGTAAAGCAAGCAAGTGGTGGTCTGACTGGAGTTATAGTTTGAAAGGTAACAAGTTAAGTATTAGCAAAAAAGACATCTAGGATATGTCCAGCGGTGTGTGTTGGATTGTGGACAATCTGATGCAGGTTCAATGCGTCTAGGCCGGTGATTATTGTTTTTGGATGGGTCATATTGGGTTTATCAAACCAAATGTTAAGGTCACCCAGAACACATAGGTTGGAGTGTATTGTTATCAGGTTTGAAACTGTGTCTAGAAGTGCTTCTAGGAATGTTGCCTTGCTAGATGGAGTTCTGTAAAGGAGTAGGAAGTTACAGGAGGAACACGGTGTAGGATTGCATCTTGTTAGAAGAGCCTCACAATTCTTTATGGAGATGTTGTCAATTTTAGTGAGAGGTATTGTTTGCTTGAATACAACAGCTAGACCACCTCTTTTTTTGGCTATACGATTTTGGGTGATTATTTGATAGCCTAGAGGAATGGCTTCATGCAGGACTGGAGGCATATCCTCTACCAACCATGATTCGGTTATGAATAGTATGTCTGGTTTTGCATCGGTGAGCAGGTCGTAGATATGATGCTTGATTTTAGAGAGGGATCGAGCATTTATTAGTAGACATTTTAGTGAGTGGCCCTTGGTGATAGTGGGACTATGTTTTGTAGAAGAGTGATCAGTAGTGTGTGGGTTTGTAGCAGGTGTTTTTTTTAGTGCTGGCATTAGCTGTATTAGGATAGCAATCGTGTAGCTGTTCTGTATCGTGTTCCTCATCCAGCAAGCATGCTAAGAAGGCATTTTGATGGGTCTGCATGTGTATGAGTTGGAGATGGTGTTTGAGAGTGAGTTGGAGTGCTGTATTGGTTTTGTGGTGTAACATTTTTGTGAAGTAAACATGGGGAAGCAAAGTTGTGAGGTGTGGCATGTTGCTTATATTTTTTTGTGTGTTTACGGCGGAAGCTGTATGAGTCAGGGCAGGTGGTGCAGCATGTGGGTCATGTAGTAATGTTCTAAATTGTCCAATGAAGGAGAGGCGGTTAGAAGAGAGTTGCTGTATTGCTGTATCTGTGTTAGGTGTGGTGGAAGAGTGAAAGCTTGGCATTGGAGTTTGTTCCTTTGTGTGGTTTGAAAGGTGGGTATATGTTTGTATTTTGTGATGGTAAGTATTATGAGGAGTTGCGCTTTGAAGATTTTGTTGTGCTGGTGTGTGTGATATGTTTTGCTTTTGAGGAGTAGTGAAAAGGGATGCTGATGTCTATGTTTCATGCAATGGAAATGGTTGTATAGTATTGTTTGTGAAAGGAGGTTGTGACGTAGAGGGGGTGGTGATGTGTTTATGAGTAGAGTGTATGTTGTGTTTAGGAGGGAATGAAGTAGAGGTGAGAGTGTTTATCTTAGACTGGTTTGTTGCAAGAGTTACAAAGTGTGGTGGTGTGCAGTGTGTGCGTTGTGCGTTAGTATTATTATGGTAGAAGGGAGAGGACGGTGTTTGTTGGACAACTGATGGAAGGATGATTATATGTTTGTTAGTGATAAAAAGTTAGTCTGTTAGGTGTAATTATAGCAGGGAGAGTGTGTCTCAATGGGATGTAGTTATGTATGGTGTTGATTGGCGCTGTGTTAGTGATGAGTGTATTGGTTAGTGGTATAGGATAGAGTTGTGTACTATTTGTAGGTGATGGTGGATATGTGTGGTAGTTGGGATAGTAGGGTGTGTAGATGTGGTTTGGGTGAATTTGTGGTGCATGCTTGTACATTAATCTGTGCATAGTGTTGTGCGTGGTGTACATTTGGTGCAAGTGTGTTGCTCTGTTTGTTGATGTGGATGGTGTGGACTGGGTATTGCTAAATGAGAAAAAGAGCAGCATTTCTGGCCCTAGTCCCGACCAGTCTCGAACAGGCTCAAACAGGTAACTGCCCTTGTCCTCTCAGCCCTTAACAGGCTCAAACAGGGAACTGCCCTTAACAGGCCCAAACAGGTAACTGCCCTTGTCCTCTGAGCTCTTAGCCTCAATGCCCGGGCTGAGACGCCCTAAGCCTGGCATTTTATAGCCCTATTAATCAGGTGACCCCTTCAGCCAATGAGAACCCTAGCCCTAACACTATCCAATCCCAACACCAGCCCCAAAAACTAGAACCAATAGGAGATCAGGACCTTGCAGCCAATCTTAGCCCTAGTCCAAGCACCCAATCAGTTCAAAAACCCTGATCTCTACGTCCAAAAAAGGCCCTAGCCCTACCAGTAGTCCCAACCCAAGTCCAAGCAACCGATGGCACAGGTAGCCATAGTCCCTACTTCCAATAGAAAGCCTACCCCTACTCTTAGTCCCATAACTAGTCCAGCAACCAATCACACCAGAAGCTCTAGTCGCTACTTCCAATAGAAATCCTAGCCCTAGCCCCAGTCCTACAATGATTGAATCACAGACCCAGAAACCAATAAGAACCCTCAAATACCCAACCAATGAGGACACTAACCCTAATCCAATAGAAACACCAGATACAACCACCAATCAGTGTACACATGTACCGATCACTAGCAGACCATATAATGTCCCAGACACCTCAGACAAGGTTTGCTGGCCAAGGAGTTGGAAGCTGCTTTTCCTGTTCAGAATCTCCTAGGAGACAGACAGGCTCAATCCACACGTTGGCCTTCTGCAGGTAAAGGTCTCACTAACTTGCAATCTAACAATACTGTTTGAATAACACTTTACTCCCTCTGATGGCCAAAAAATGAAGGGCAGGGGGGCTGGTTTCACTGGCTTGTGAACACAAAATGGTGGCTGGGGGTGAACTGTTTTAACATACAGGTCTTAGCACAGAGCAAAGGAGAAATTTGGAGGGAAAACAGAATTGTCACCAAGGAATGAGAGGGATAAACAACAGAGGCTGGACTTCAAATCCCACAATTCAACACTTTAAATGGAAGCAATCATGAGCAGGGAAAACCACAAGTTTAAAACACAAAACAGGTGATAAGATATGCGATCACGGGCTGGTCAAAACTACAATTTAAACTGTAACAACCACAGGCAAAGACAGTAATCACAGAAAGGGAAAATCGTTTTTTAAACAACTTTTGGGAAGAGACAGTACTAGTCTGTCTCCTTACCACTTTCTGGACTCTGCTCACTGCAGTCTGGGGCACAGGTAGGCCGCAACTCACAAGATGGAGGAGAATGATTTGGGGTGCACCAAGCAAGGCCTTAAGGGGACTGGGCAGGTGTGAGAGGAGGGCTCAGACTTGCCTGGTAGCTGAATAGCCAGTGGTCTGCTGGCCTGGGGGTGGGGGCTGGGAAGCTGCTTTTCCTGTTAAGAATCTCCTAGGAGACAGACAGGCTCAATCCACACTTTGGACTTCTGCAGTAAAGGCCTCACTAACTTGAAATCTAACAATACTGTTTTTTTTTATTTTTTTTTATTTTTGGAAAACCTTTATTTATGCAAAAAGTGTACACAGCTATTCAGCCGAACATCCCGGAGGCACGGCAGCACAATAGAAGCACAAACTTTTCGGCACACACGGATCATAGTACCGGATACATGAGGTTTAATTTATGTTTTAAAATCAGGATAGGTTTGAATAAGACGAATAAAATTCACATATGAAGTAGAGAAATAGGAAAGAAAGGGGGAGGGATCAGGCGCCAAATTTTAGAGCATAATCATCGAATGAGTGGGTCAAATAAGCGAGTCCAACACTGTAAACAAAATCAATTAAACGAGCGAATCAATAGAAGCATGCATACCGTCACTATGTTCACCAGGCAAGCGCCCGCCCATTGATGTCGATGACACAGGAAATGTAGAGGCACGGGTTACGACATATCCATGAGATTCCAAAAAATTAACCAGATTCACTGATCCCAATCCCAGAAAAAAGAGAAAGTTAAAGGAAAGCCAGAAAAACGAGAAGAAAAAAGGCCATAGAAACAAAGAACGGAAAAATAATAAAACCCCTCCCCCCAACCCCCCACCCTGCACCCCTGCAGATGGCTACGGCCTACCCCCCCTAGCAGCGTGCCTGTTGCCCAGTATCCAAAACCCGAAATATAGTAAGAATATAGAGTTATAAAAGAAAGGAAAAGAAAAGAAAAGAAAAGTGGAGGAGGAGAAGAATATCACACGTGCCCCCGTTCTCACTACCCCCGTCTGAAACGCACAACCCTAGTCTTAAATCCAGCCAACACTCAATAAAGTTATGAACAATATCACACAGGGAAGACGTCTGACACCGTCCCACCTCCCGCTATCAATAAAATGGCGGATCCCTCGTCCTTCATACACCCCTTAAATCAAAACCAGGCCAACAGTCTCACCCTTGACCCCTGCGATTTTTCGTACGGAGTCTATCAAACGGTACCATCACAACTCCAGGAGAAACCAAAGTGCTAGGCAGTTCATGAACCGGTATTATGAGTCCAAACAAACTCCGCAGTCCTCCGCAGTCATCCGCCGCCATGACACTGGCCTTCGTCAGCCAAATGTTCGAGTATCCCGATCTCCACCGCCACGAAAGAACCACTCGGGCGAAAAACGAGATCAGCATCCGTCGAGTTTTGTTATCAGTAGTCCCAGGGAGGGGCAGTTCCGTGAACACCACATTAGACGGTTGCGTCGATATTGGCGGGCATTTCTCCAGATCAACAAGTCCGCTAGCACTCTGTGGTCTGGGCAATGGTGTCGAGGCTTTGTCATAAGTGGGGTCTCCATCATCCGGTTCCGCGGGTAGCGTGGGAAAAACTGCTAGCCCAAAGTCTCCAGACAGATCAGGGTCCGTACACGATCGTTCAGTTACGATGTTGCCAGCGATCGTATTGTAGAAAATGGCATCCGTGTATGATTGAAGCTCCCCAATGGCGGCCATTACGGTTCTCAAGGACGGCTCGCTGTTACCCCGCACCGCCTCCACTTGCTCGATTCCAGCCATCTGTGTGTCCCTCGGAGTACACAGTTCCTCCGGGGACAGAAACGTGAGCAGGGCAGGCGGGGACTGAAGGTGCATTTTCAAGCAGTGATAGGGCATATCGGGCGGGGGCTCCAACCCAGCGTGGGCGCCAGCCGCCGGGACAGGGACCCCCGACCTCACAGCCACTTACAGGATATATACACCTCCGCAGTGTGTACCGAACCGAAGGCACTCCACCAAACTAGGGACAGGATACTCTTCAAGTCAAGCGACCGGACCCTGTCTGGGTCCCACGGCCGTTGTTGTTGAACTGTAACCCGGCAGGGCCAGTACTCGAGGGCCCGGCTCACAGGAGAAGTTAGGCCGAGATCTTCCACACGACAAAACTCTGTCAGTCAGGGTGGTAAAGTTCTCGGGACCACACCGCCAGTTTCAGTAATAGTTGATCCGTACGGGGGTCGGGCGTGAAATCTGGATTTCTGGCAGGATAATCAAGCAACAGACGGAGGTCGGCGGAGCCGGGAGCTTATGCGGCCATCTTTGTTCGCTGCTTGGCTCCTCCCCCCCTAACAATACTGTTTGAATAACACTTTACTCCCTCTGATGGCCAAAAACGAAGTGCACAGGCCCTGGAAAATACAATTTAAACAGCTCACAGAAGCACCCTCTGATGTAGAATATCCCTATGGGGGGGGGGGGGGGGCAGGGGGCCTGGTTTCACTGGCTTGTAAACACAAAATGGTGGCTGGGGGTGCACTGTTTTAATACACAGGTCTTAGCACAGAGCAAAGGAGAAATTTGAAGAGAAAACAGAATTGTCACCAAGGAATGAGAGGGATAAACTACAGAGGTTGGACTTCAAATCCCACAATTCAACACTTTAAATGGAAGCAATCATGAGCAGGGAAAACCACAAGTTTAAAACACAAAACAGGTGATAAGATATGCAATCACGGGCTGGTCAAAACTACAATTTTAAACTGTAACAACCACAGGCAAAGACAGTAATCACAGAAAGGGAAAATCGTTTTTTAAACAACTTTTGGGAAGAGACAGCACTAGTCTGTCTCCTTACCACTTCCTGGACTCTGCTCACTGCAGTCTGGGGCACAGGTAGGCCGCAACTCACAAGATGGAGGAGAATGATTTGGGGTGCACCAAGCAAGGCCTTAAGGGGACTGGGCAGGTGTGAGAGGAGGGCTCAGACTTGCCTGGTAGCTGAATAGCCAGTGGTCTGCTGGCCTGGGGGTGGGGGCTGGGAAGCTGCTTTTCCTGTTCAGAATCTCCTAGGAGACAGACAGGCTCAATCCACACTTTGGACTTCTGCAGTAAAGGCCTCACTAACTTGAAATCTAACAATACTGTTTCAATAACACTTTACTCCCTCTGATGGCCAAAAACGAAGTGCACAGGCAAACAACCACAGGCAAGACAGTAATCACAGAAAGGGAAAATCGTTTTGGGAAGAGACAGCACTAGTCTGTCTCCTTACCACTTCCTAGACTCTGCTCACTGAGTAGAAATAAAATAGGGTTCCCATTGAGTAGATGCCCTCTAAAGCCATCTCCTTAACATATCATACTCTCAAGAAATAACCTCCGTCTTTTGTAGGATGAGTGAGAGGCGGACCTGGGCCCCATGGAGGATATAGATGCGGAGGCAGCGCTGACGCACTTCTGAGAGATAGCTAATAAATCCCGTTTGAGGCTTATACAAATCAAAATTCTTCACAGGGTCTATTTCACCAGATGCTGGCTGTGCACAATGGGGAGGGCTCACCCCCTAATTGTCTCTCAAGTGAAAGAACTGCAGGCACCTTGTTTCACACAATCTGGACTTGCCCAAACATACAATCATATTGGAAGGAGTTGGTTGCAGAGCTTGCATCAATCCTTGAAACTCACTTCCCAATTACACCACAGTTCCTTGTTCTGGGAACACCGTGTGACGTAGACCTCCCCAGTAAACAGCATAGTGAAAAGAGACATGGCTAGTGAATGGGGGAGCCCCGTCTCACCCACTAAGACCCAGTGGTTGGCTGGTATGATGAACTGTATGGAAGCAGAAAGAATTGTATATGGCACAGGGCTGTCCAGGGAAATTCCAGAAGGCTGGGGACAGTGGTTGATCTATTACAGCCTGGACTAGGAGGCCCTGACCCCCAAACCGCCTTGTCTCCAGGAGGATGCAGCCATACGACCCAGGAAGCCAAGTGGCAGGGGCATGTTCGGATGCCGGGAGTGAGGAGGACGTAAGTGGAGAGGAATCGGTCACTTGGCCCAGCCACTGGTGCCAAAGCAGAGATTACCTGACTCAGAATACCAGGAACTACTCACGTGATGCCATGAATGTAATATGTCTTGGTGGCTAGTTTTGCCTTTGCTGTGAAAAAAACAATAAAGCTTTAAAATACATTATGTCCACGATTTTCAGAGGAAACTGGGCTTTTCAGTTTATTGAAGGCAATATGCCCACATTTTGAGAATTAACTTTTGGCTTAAAAGGCACAGGAATTCATATGCATGGTGATGCTCTAGGTGTCTGTGCCCCAGTGGAGCAGGATGGCACTGATTACTTGATTAATTAAGATTAGTTTACATTCTCCATATATATTGCAAACCAAACTAAGCCCTTGACACAGGAAGAGCTTTGGACAATGGGCCAGTTGTGTAAAACTAGTGATATCTATTGTCAAGTGTTACAGTAAATACCTGTACTTCCCTTTTCCCAGTTTAACTAGTGGGGTTCTGCAGGATCAGCTCCCATTAGTTGTGTGAGATCAACTAATTTGGTATATTCAGCAGATCTATTTTTTAGCATCCTCTTTAGCATAAACATAATGGTTAATCAGCTGTCTGTAAGACTAATGCAAATTGTCTTCTTGAGCAATTGGCATTAAAGAGCAAAGTTACCATACCAATCAAGGATCAGAGTAACACAACAGGTGTTCCAGCTGATTAAGACAGATAAATCATTCCGACAAATAGGCACTCATTACGTGTTGGCCATTAAACATCCAGTGTGTGTTAACTCGTTGCTATGTGTCAGAATTAAAAGTATTTCATAAAAATCGCATTGCCCCCAAAAAATTCCAGCAGGTCAAATCTGCCAAAATGTATTAAGGAAAAAATGCCCTGTAAATAAAGGAACTTGTGGACTTTGGTGTGGTGAGCACCAAAATCTACATGTTATTCCCCATTATTAGGGGTGGAGGGGGGAAGTCATATTTGGGTGGCATTTATCGCACTTTTGGAATTCCGACCCAGCAGAGCCAGGTTTTATAGGGTGCAATAAATATTGCACCAATTACTGGCCAACTCATAATGTTATGATTACTTACCGGTAATCCTGTTTACTCTTAATCCTACTCGTCCTCGGCCCAGTCATAACACATGAAGTATATTCCATTGTCAGGAAACAAAACAGGATACGCTTTTTGGCTCAACCCACCCTCCTGCCAGGGGCTATAAAACCATAGCCAGCACAAAGCACTTCCTGACATACCAAGCACAACACCCAAGGGAAGGCCTTTAGAACACCATTGGAAAACAAACCAGACAGCACACAGGAGATAAGCGCACCATGGTGAAATGTTTAATGGCATGACAGAATCAACAAGGAGCATTAGGCTCCACAGCACACAAAACACCACACCAAAAATTCAGACGGTCATTCAGAGCACAATTCAACATGTAATGCTTAATAAAGGTAGACTCAGCAGCCCAAGTCTCTGCATGACAGATCTCATCCAAAGACACCTCACGAAAGGGAGCCCAGGAAGCAAAGATACTCCTTGTGGAACAGGCTTGCACACCAGAAGGACAAGGCAAACCAGAGCCCTGATAAGCCAAGAAAATAACAGACTTGATCCAATGACACAGGGTAAGCCGAGAGGCAGCCTTCCCACTACCAGCCAACCCAAAAGTCACAAACTGACGGTCAGAGGTGCAAAAAGCCGCCAACATGTCCACATACACTGTCAAAATGTGGAAAAGTAAATTTTGCCATGTTATATGTGCCTACGTGTTCCCCATCCTATGCTATATGTGCATGATCGATATGCATGTATCCCCCTATGATCGATTGAAGATGCAATTATAGTTGTGTCCAACTCTAGTATGCCAGTTTCCAGTTCTCGTGAAAGCAACGAGTATTAGGCCTATGTTGCCACGTTTCACAGTGTGCACGTTAATCCATTGAATTGTCCCCGTTCCTAGGCCTCAAAAGGGCCCGGACACCAGATTCAAGCTCCAGTCTCCTGAACCCATTCCGAGGAGCGATACAGCCCCCACCTGCATCCCTGACCCTTCACTTACTTCCTGCCTCACAGTGCCCGGCCCGGCCTGGCTCTGCCTCCCAGTCTGACAAGAGTATGTTATGCTTCTAGTTATCAGTCCAGCCCTCCTTCTCTGCATTCCTAAGCTACTGAATCGCATCAACAGTTCCCGCTATGGTCTAGCCTCTCTGTCTCCATGTAAGTGAAATACTGTATTAATATTCATAGAATATTCCTAGCACACGCAATACATGTAGAATTACGCATGCACCAGTCTTAGTGTCAAGTAGCCTTTGCCCTGATAACTTTTGGATTCTATCATCATGTACTCCAAACACCAGATACCAGATATGATATAGGTACATGTCGTCCTGACACTGCAGACTTTAGTCTCCTTTTCTAGTGCAGAAGTCATAGCCCCAGTTCTTCCTGGTAACACGTCATTGCCCGTTTGCGCGCACCACTAGGTTAAAGGTCCCAGCTGCTCAGGTAGCCCCCTCCATGTTTCCGCCCCATTTATGACACTTCTGTGACGTCTACATCACATGTCTATGTATACGCCCTGTACACGCCTTCTTGTTACACCCATTTTGTCCTTATCTTTCGTGACTGCTACGAGTTACGCCTACTGTATTGAATGTAATGTAATTGTTTTAGTATATATACTATGTACTGTTACTGAAAGTTACCTTTTTTTACCCTTGCCCCTTTTTACCCATTCCCCGGCAGCTGCCATCCAGTCTATTTCCGTGCAGGCTATCCCGTTCCTGTCCCTTCCCTTATGCCTGATTAAAGCCTGTCAGACTCAGATACCTCGAATCCTGTCTCTTATTTATTGAGCTATCTGTTTTATTCACTGTATTCAAAAATAGTACCGGTAATTAATTATTTATTTACCACATAATGGCGCCCGAATAGGGACTTGCCCTTTCCCCACGCGCCGGCGAAGCCACGCAGGCCCCCTGACCCTCTGCACCCGTGACGGAACTCTACTGCGCACCGGCAGATATTTCTGCTTCAAGTATCCCTCAGGCCCACGGAGGAGACGGAGGTTGCGGTCCAGCATCCAGACGAGGCGGTGAGGAACGCGGCGAGTCCCGACCAGAGCCCAAGCCGAGAGTACAAGGTCCGAGGTATCCGGAGGCCCACCTGTAACTGAAGTCCGAAGTTCGTAGTCCGACGTCGTAGCAGTCCAGTCCAGTCCGAGGCCTTCCGTTCTTGCTGCCCGGTGAGTACCGTAGCTGGGGTAGTATCTAGACAGGGTCAATTAATTTGTCTCTGGTCCAGTGGGTTTGGGTACGCAGATCCAGTCCGAAGTGTTCACCTAGGTGGACATGGGTCCTGACGTGTCTCTTTATGGGACCGGTATGTTTCGTACTGTTTTAGCAGTGCATCTAGTAATTCTAGTAAGTTTCGTTCTCGAGAAATTCATGTGTTCTGTTTTCAGTATACCAGGTAATATTCTGTCCGAACTGTTATTCTAAATGTTATTTAATGTGTTTTCAATGTCGTGGTATGAGTGATTTGTTTTTCTATTCATTACTGTGTTTTTCGTGTATTGTATTGTGTTCGGATTCAAGTTTAGAATGCCTCTGTTCTCCAAGTTACGTCAGTTAAAGACCAGAAAAGGGTTACTCGAGGAAGCAGTTCCTGTCCCGCCTAGGGACAGTCCCGGACATTTTATGTATCATAAGCATGGCTTAGGTGCCATATTATATCTAGATTTATGGGTGGACTATACCAAGGGGTTGGAAGAGAAATATAGATGGCCCATATCCGGTACATGGGATGCCGAGTGCATCATGCGAGTAGAAGAAGCATTATGGAAAAAGAAAGCCAGACAGTCCCAGAAAGATGCCATCGAGTTATGGCGCAAAGAATCGCATAAAAGAACCGAAAAAGAAATCAGAAAAATAGAATTAAGTAGGGAATCCTCAGAAAGAGCCCAAGAAAGGGAATTAATCGAAGTAGGTGAACGAGTTAAAGCAGAACAGTCAGACAGACAGAGAAATGCCCTTATTAAGGGTATGTATCCTCTTCTTGCCGAGGGCTTGCCAAAAGCAACCCCGGAAGCACCATGTAATTTTCCGACGCCATTGGTCCCGATTAAGCTACGTCACGAACAGACCGCAGCTGATATTTTTCTCTCGTCCTATTTGGACGATACAGTCCCAGAATATGCAAATCCTGTTCCGCCTGCTCCCGTAAATAATGTAATTCCTGTTCCTCCAGCCACCAGGGCCGTGGGTACAGTTCACGTTACCGCACCCGTTACAGCATCTGTTATAGCACCCCCGGCCCAGCCCACCGTAAATGTACCCGCTACATCAGTCACTCTACCAGCACGTACAGTACCCACCGACGATTCCAGTTTAGGAGACGCGGGGGGAGATTCTCCTGGTACCCCGCCTCAACACAGACGTATGACGCTACATGAACTAGCGTTACAGCGTACGCCAAAAGTTCATACATTCACAGATATCAAGCGAGCACTTTCCGAATGTCGTTATGATCCAGTTCCAGGCGATGGTACTATGGTCATATATTCATTACGTTTAAGACGGGTGACCGACTATTTGGACACCCTGCCCGATATGAGAGAACATCTAGACAGAATATATTGTTTTATACGTACAGGAGTGAATCCAGAAAGTGTTCGCGACGCCATGGCTCAAAGAAAAGTCGAGACTCAGCTCATGCTTTTAAAGTTTTTAATTAACTGTTTAATAAGAGAACAAGATTATCCGGAAAAAGATCAAGAAGAAATGAAAGTCCTGACCAGGTGGAGTGACCATATAGCCGAGGGAAGACACAAGACACAAAACTGTATAGAGAGTATGTACAAGAAAATTCGTAGGGAAATAATAAAGTTACACGAGAAACGAGAAGCTACACAAGCAACCGAGAAAGAAGACGACTCTCCTACCGAAGAGGTAGACGACGAGAATTCCTCCAGAATAGCGTATGTAGGTAGAACTAGACTTCCCGACCGACATTCACGCCTAGATCACAAGAAAGTTTTTCCTCCTCCAGCACCAGAACAGGGTTCTCTTGAGCAAGTATTCCAAGCTACCGATCACATTCTGAAATCACGAATAGGTTATAGTGAACTCAGTACAATGCATGAACAAGAACTAGCCCGATCAGCAGTCCGGTGGACTACTGATTCTACCACTTTTCCAGACAAAATAGTGGCTCAAATGTTTCTGAAACTGCCCCCAGCCGAGCAGCGACTGGTGGGTATGTATATGATCCAGCACCTCATTACACTGTATGAGGAAGAGCATTCTGATCCAGGTCCTCTACATGATGTCTTGAACGAGATACTCCAGTACAGATGGAAAGGTCTAGGTACCGATTTAATTCGTGTCATTCTAGAACAGCGCCACAAATATCGAACGTTTCTGAACCCACATTTTGTTCACGTCTCATCTCCAGAAAGTAAATCATTTTACATAGATAGACAGAATCCGTTACGAGAAGTGCACCCAGTTAGGAAAGAGGGTGGTGGTCTAGAACGAGTATTTGTTTACACCCCCATCACTAAGATGGAACTCTTAGAAATGAAGAAGTTAATTCCCTGTCACGATAAAGACCCAGCAGGGTTCCACCGTGAATTAAAGGACATGCTCCGTATGGGAGAATACACGTATCCTGATATCATTAAAATGTTAAAGGTCCTGTTGCCTGCGGGCATATATGAAAAACTCAAGGAAAAAGAATGGGAGGTGGGAGAGAAAAAGATAGATTGGACAGCTCTAGAAGCTGAAGATAATACACGAGTACCAGGTACCGGTCTTGGGGAGAAAGCTAAAGATTTGCCCGAGTTATTAATACAAGTTTTGCCAAGATTACTAGCCACGAAAAAGGAAGATTGGGACGCCATCTCAGCTTGTAAACAGAAACAAGATGAAGACACTAGTGATTTCTATTCTAGATTTGAAAAATGTTTTATTATTAATAGTGGTCTGAAAACAAGTAGTGAATCATACCCTCATCTTTTTGTTACCAAACTAGTCGAGAATTCAAATCCACAAGTTAAAAATCGAGTCCTGAAAGTCGAAAGCACCTGGCAAGCTAATACTCCGTCACAGATGCTTCAAATGCTCCAGTACCACCAGAATAGAATCAGGGAAGAGCAGGAACACGAAAGGAGACGTATGAAAGACACGAAAATGAAAGTATTAGTTGCACAGTCTGTTCCACAAGACAGTCAGAAGAGGGGTCCGAATCAAGCCAGTCATCCTGCAGCTCCCGTTAAAGGGACATGCAATTACTGTAAACAGCCAGGTCATTTTATAAACGAGTGTGCAGTTCTGAAACACAACATAGCTACTGGTAAAACTAAAGAAAGACCACGTCCGCCTAGACAAGAACAAGTTTCACAGACTTCCCAGCCACCACAAAATACACAACAGACAGTTACCGCACCGCAGCCTATCGCTGCAACACAGGATGTTACACAGCAGATGTACCAGTATGCACAGACGGAGTATCCAGATTATCAGCCATATTCATGAAACAGCCTAGAGAGGGAAGTAGGCTTGCCTCTCATCGAGATACCTGTAGATCAAGAGGGTCCCTATGTACACAGTCAAGTATTAGGGAAAGACAGAAAGTTTCTGATTGATACAGGGGCAAGTAGGACTACCATCAGTCATGACGAGGTTCCAGGGGCTCCGCTCTCAGGCTCTAGAAATGTTTCCCTTGGATTTTCAGGAAAGCCTATTGTTAATGAAATATCGAAACCAGTTACTCTAGAAGTCGGTCCATTGTCCCGAACTACAGACTTGTTACTCACGAAGTCTTGTCCAGAAAATTTGTTAGGCATCAAGACATTAAAGGAATTAGGAGCAGTCATATGCTGCTCCCCAGAAGGAGTCCGCCTGTTCTTGCGAGATTTTAAAGGTCATTATGTATTACGTGATTTTGATCCAAGATTATTGAATGTACCACAGCATTTATGGGCGCAAGGTCCAACTGATGTAGGTTTTATGCATATCACACCCCATCGTGTGACTCTAAAGCAAGGTGTTGTTTTACCACGAATCAGACAGTACAAATTGCCACCTGAGGCTGTAGCAGCCTTATCCAAAATTATTGACGAGCTTATTGTTCAAGGAGTGGTTGTAGAAACTGACTCCAATGTATGTAATTCTCCTATCATTCCAGTCTTGAAACGTACCGATCCAAATGCACCTCCAGTATATCGATTAGTGATTGACCTTCGAGAACTTAATAAATGTATCATACCCCAGTACCCAGTAGTCCCAGATATTTCATCCCTATTGACAGCCATTGATTCTGAAGCCACGTTCTTCACAGTCATCGATCTCAAGAACGCATTTTTTAGTGTCCCCATTCATCCAGACAGCCAGTTCCTTTTCGGATTCTGTTTAAATGGAAGAAGCTATAAATTCACACGAGCACCTCAAGGTTTCACAGAAAGTCCTAGCATTTACAGTCAAGCACTTAAGAGACAACTAGACAATATTCACATGCCAACCGACACTGCCCTGCTCCAGTATGTCGATGATATACTGATCACAGCCCGTTCTGAACGTGACTGCGAGCGAGCGTCACTTACAGTTCTGTATTTTCTGGCCGAGATGGGGCACAAGGTGTCCCCTTCCAAATTACAATTCTGTGTCCAGCAAGTGGTCTACTTAGGACACTTACTGTCCAAGTGGGGTAGGCAGTTGACACCTGACCGTATCCAGTTAATAGAACGTCTTCCACAGCCCAAGACACAGAAGGAGGTACGAGCTTTTATCGGCCTCACTTCTTACTGCAGACAATGGATTCCTCAGTACGCATTTCTAGCAAAGCCACTGATACAGTTAATGACACAGGAGGCAGCCACATCGACTGTCCTCCCTTGGACCCAGGAACATACACTTGTTTTTAATGAGTTAAAGAAAGCTTTATGCCAAGCATCTGTTCTAGCAACACCAAACTACAGTAAGCCTTTTACACTTTTTGTTACAGAACGCGATGGTACTGCATTATCTGTTCTCACACAAGATCAAGCAGGACAATACAAGCCCTGTGCTTATTTTTCTAGCACATTAGATCCAGTGGCCCAGGCTTTGCCTGCGTGCCTCAAGTCAGTTGCAGCCACAGCTCTAGCTATCAGACAGAGTGATTCCATAGTGTTAGGACACTCTCTGACAGTACAAGTTCCACACTCTGTGGAAGTTCTTTTAAACCGAACACAGACTCAGCACCTGACAATTGCACGTTTAACAGGTTATGAACTGACACTATTTCAGCCACACATAGAAATCAAACGCTGCAACATTTTAAATCCAGCTACATTGTTACCGTCAGTTACTTCAAATTCTGCCACACATGACTGTGTGGAAGTTGTTAACACTATGACAAAGCCAAGACAAGATCTGACAGACATTGCATTACCTGATCCCGACCTGACACTTTATGTGGATGGTTCATGTATGAGAACAAGTACAGGAGAACTAGTAGCCGCGTATGCAGTGACTACTGACACCGAAGTTATAGAAACACATCGTATTGACACCCTGTCTGCTCAAGCAGCAGAGCTAGTCGCTCTGACCCAAGCCTGCATACGTGCCAAAAACCTGAAAGTAAATATATACACAGATTCACGTTACGCATTCGGAGTCGTACACGACTTTGGAGTGCTCTGGCAAGAAAGAGGTTTTATGACTTCTCATGGAACCAAGATCCAGCATGGTCTCCTCATTCAAGCTCTGTTAGATGCAATACATTTACCGACAGCTATTGCTATCATGAAGTGCAAGGCACATACGAAAGTCACTGACATCATTTCCCAGGGTAACGATCTAGCAGATCGAACAGCCAAGCTTACAGCTCAGACTACAGACATTCCAGTTAACACGACACCGACACCCACTCCAGATCAGACTACTTGTATGACGGTTAAGGACCCTACACAAGATGTCATAGATATACAGTTACATGCTACTCCCGATGAAATCAAGAAATGGTCCGAACAAGGAGGGGTCCAGACAGATCAAGGATGGTTGACGAAGGGAAAAGCCATATGGTTTCTCCCCGACTCTATGGTTCAAGTCATTATCAACACCGCACATAGTCCAGCACATCTAGGAGAAAAAGCTATGTTAGACAGTATTCAGAACCTTTGGTTCAACAAGCATTTACGAGCAGCAGCCAAGCAGAAAGTACGTACCTGTATGATATGTTGTCAGTTCAATCCAGGTAAAAGTGTCCCGGTGGAACAAGGTGGATTCCAACCTCCTGACCACCCTTTTGAAGTCCTCCAGATGGATTCTATTCAGATGGAGCGATGTCGAGGTTTCAAGTATGTCCTCGTAGTTGTATGCGCTTTGTCCAGGTGGACAGAAGCATATCCAGTTCCGGATTACACAGCTGCGACCACTGCCAGGCAGTTGGTTCGTGAGTATTTTCCCCGCTATGGATTACCTAGGGTCGTGTATTCAGATAACGGCCAGCCATTCTCATCCGAGCTCATGAAACAAGTTTCCCTTTTGTTAGGGTACCAGTGGAAGTTCCATTGTGTACGCCATCCTGAAGCAGCCGGTCTCGTAGAGAGACATAACCAGACTTTGAAAATTCAAATTGCTAAAGTGTGTACAGAAAAAGGTGTAGATTGGTTAGTAGCCCTGCCAGTTGCTCTTTTTTATATGAGAATGGTTGCACATTCCAGATCAGGTCTATCCCCGTACGAGGTCGTATTCGGCCGCCCTCCAAACATGTGGGGTACACCTATGCCCCGAAAGATTACAGACGTTTCCAGTAATATGCTGACAGATTACCTAGCTTCCTTGATGTCTGCCCTACACTCTTGTCGTTCACAGGTTGCCGCTGCATTTCCAGACAACACTGAGGTGAAACCGCATGAAGTCGTTCCGGGAGAATTCGTCCTGGTGCGCAATTTTGATCTTTCAAGTCCGCTGGAGCCCCGTTGGAAGGAGCCCCAGTTGGTGTTATTGACAACAAGAACCGCCGTCAAGCTCGAGGGCCGCAAAGGCTGGGTGCATACCAGCCGCATCAAGAAATTCCATGGATTGCGACAAAAGACATTTATCAAGGACTGCCCAAAGACAGACTCTGAATTCAAACTTCCCCTGTTAGAAAAAACTCCGCAGCAGGAGTATAAAGCCAAACTCCGGTCTAGTAAAATAAGTCAGCCAGTTTAATTGTCTAAGTCCCTCTCGGGTGAAACGGTTAGACAGGTTCCTGACATGTATGAGACAGACCCACACAGTGAGAGAGTTAGTCAAAACTCTAAAAGATGTATTATCGTTCTATTCTTTTTATTATTTTTGAGTCTTCTGGTTACATGCATAAGTTATGCTTTACATTTATGTTTTCCTATTTCACATGTACATATGTATTCTAATGCTACAGTAGAGCACACATTTAGTGATCTGCCTCCTCACGAGCTATCCTATCGTCTTGCTATGCGTAACAACACATTCATCCGAATGTTGCACTATTCACACCAGACCAGCAATGCCACTAATTGTTGGGTGTGTGGTCGACTCCCCCCTTTCCAGACACCGAAGGGAGTTCTGCCACTTTTTCCCTATCCGTTTTCACATAATGGTTCGTGTGGAGCATGGTCCACGTTAACGTCATCCTCCACTGATATGTCCCTTCTGAATCGAACATGTTTCCCAGACAAGCAAGGTCTTTCCCATAGAACAGGGTTAGATCTAGAAAATGAAGTATATGATCTAGGTAATTATTCCTCGAATTTCATGGTTCTGAATGTTCAGTCCGATACTACTCCAGATTTGCCTGCTATTTCAGTACTACCAGTCAAAGGCGAATCATGTGTCAGAAAGAATGGTTCCGCACATGTAGGACATAGTGATTGTACTACTGTGGTCGAGTATAGTGACAGTGGGAAATCTATTTTCAAAGCCTCACGTCATTCTTATTTTGTTTGTGGTCAGACCGCATATGTTCGTCTGCCCCTCGATTGGGATGGAACATGTTATATTGCCTTCCTACTGCCACCAGTTTTTCTAGCCCCGTCTGATTATCACAGAAACACACATCTAGTACACATTAGACATAGAAGGGAGACCGAGTCCCCAATTGTCGATCAAACTGAAACTGCTCTAGAACAATATCAAGACTTCAATAAAGGTTTCTTTTTCTTCATAGGAGCTGTCCAGAATAGTAAATTAATACGTAGGTTAACCAGAACCCTTGAAGCAGTAGTGAATGAGACTACTTCCGCTCTAGGTAACTTAACAGAAGAGCAATCTGCTATGCGTTTTGTTGTGCTCCAAAATCGTCTCGTTCTTGACGTCATACTGGCTGATAGAGGAGGAGCTTGTAGAGTCATCGGATCTAGTTGCTGCATTTTCATTCCTAATAACGCGCCGTCTGTTTATTCAGCTATAACGAGACTTCATAAAATTGCCCATCAGTTACACCAGAATCCAGGCACCTGGACATGGTCCGGTTGGCTCTGGAGTATCCTATCTGCCTGGGGATGGAAAGTATTGTCATTCCTAGGTATAGCAGTAATGATCATATTCAGTTGCTGCCTCTGTTTACAATGTGGCCCTGCGATTTGCGGCATGTGTGCTACCTCTTGTATTCCTAGTCCTAAGTCCCGTTCCAAGACAATTCGAGACGAGCAAATGATGCTATATGAACAGATAGATGGTATCATGAATATTGATGTTTCCTGATGGAAACGTAGGGCACAAGGAGGGAATGTGGAAAAGTAAATTTTGCCATGTTATATGTGCCTACGTGTTCCCCATCCTATGCTATATGTGCATGATCGATATGCATGTATCCCCCTATGATCGATTGAAGATGCAATTATAGTTGTGTCCAACTCTAGTATGCCAGTTTCCAGTTCTCGTGAAAAAGCAACGAGTATTAGGCCTATGTTGCCACGTTTCACAGTGTGCACGTTAATCCATTGAATTGTCCCCGTTCCTAGGCCTCAAAAGGGCCCGGACACCAGATTCAAGCTCCAGTCTCCTGAACCCACTCCGAGGAGCGATACAGCCCCCACCTGCATCCCTGACCCTTCACTTACTTCCTGCCTCACAGTGCCCGGCCCGGCCTGGCTCTGCCTCCCAGTCTGCCAAGAGTATGTTATGCTTCTAGTTATCAGTCCAGCCCTCCTTCTCTGCATTCCTAAGCTACTGAATCGCATCAACAGTTCCCGCTATGGTCTAGCCTCTCTGTCTCCATGTAAGAGAAATACTGTATTAATATTCATAGAATATTCCTAGCACACGCAATACATGTAGAATTACGCATGCACCAGTCTTAGTGTCAAGTAGCCTTTGCCCTGATAACTTTTGGATTCTATCATCATGTACTCCAAACACCAGATACCAGATATGATATAGGTACATGTCGTCCTGACACTGCAGACTTTAGTCTCCTTTTCTAGTGCAGAAGTCATAGCCCCAGTTCTTCCTGGTAACACGTCATTGCCCGTTTGCGCGCACCACTAGGTTAAAGGTCCCAGCTGCTCAGGTAGCCCCCTCCATGTTTCCGCCCCATTTATGACACTTCTGTGACGTCTACATCACATGTCTATGTATACGCCCTCTACACGCCTTCTTGTTACACCCATTTTGTCCTTATCTTTCGCGACTGCTACGAGTTACGCCTACTGTATTGAATGTAATGTAATTGTTTTAGTATATATACTATGTACTGTTACTGAAAGTTACCTTTTTTTACCCTTGCCCCTTTTTACCCATTCCCCGGCAGCTGCCATCCAGTCTATTTCCGTGCAGGCTATCCCGTTCCTGTCCCTTCCCTTATGCCTGATTAAAGCCTGTCAGACTCAGATACCTCGAATCCTGTCTCTTATTTATTGAGCTATCTGTTTTATTCACTGTATTCAAAAATAGTACCGGTAATTAATTATTTATTTACCACATAATGGCGCCCGAATAGGGACTTGCCCTTTCCCCACGCGCCGGCGAAGCCACGCAGGCCCCCTGACCCTCTGCAGCCGTGACGGAACTCTACTGCGCACCGGCAGATATTTCTGCTTCAAGTATCCCTCAGGCCCACGGAGGAGACGGAGGTTGCGGTCCAGCATCCAGACGAGGCGGTGAGGAACGCGGCGAGTCCCGACCAGAGCCCAAGCCGAGAGTACAAGGTCCGAGGTATCCGGAGGCCCACCTGTAACTGAAGTCCGAAGTTCGTAGTCCGACGTCGTAGCAGTCCAGTCCAGTCCGAGGGCTTCCGTTCTTGCTGCCCGGTGAGTACCGTTGCTGGGGTAGTATCTAGACAGGGTCAATTAATTTGTCTCTGGTTCAGTGGGTTTGGGTACGCAGATCCAGTCCGAAGTGTTCACCTAGGTGGACACGGGTCCTGACGTGTCTCTTTATGGGACCGGTATGTTTCGTACTGTTTTAGCAGTGCATCTAGTAATTCTAGTAAGTTTCGTTCTCGAGAAATTCATGTGTTCTGTTTTCAGTATACCAGGTAATATTCTGTCCGAACGGTTATTCTAAATGGTATTTAATGTGTTTTCAATGTCGTGGTATGAGTGATTTGTTTTTCTATTCATTACTGTGTTTTTCGTGTATTGTATTGTGTTCGGATTCAAGTTTAGAATGCCTCTGTTCTCCAAGTTACGTCAGTTAAAGACCAGAAAAGGGTTACTCGAGGAAGCAGTTCCTGTCCCGCCTAGGGACAGTCCCGGACATTTTATGTATCATAAGCATGGCTTAGGTGCCATATTATATCTAGATTTATAGGTGGACTATACCAAGGGGTTGGAAGAGAAATATAGATGGCCCATATCCGGTACATGGGATGCCGAGTGCATCATGCGAGTAGAAGAAGCATTATGGAAAAAGAAAGCCAGACAGTCCCAGAAAGATGCCATCGAGTTATGGCGCAAAGAATCGCATAAAAGAACCGAAAAAGAAATCAGAAAAATAGAATTAAGTAGGGAATCCTCAGAAAGAGCCCAAGAAAGGGAATTAATCGAAGTAGGTGAACGAGTTAAAGCAGAACAGTCAGACAGACAGAGAAATGCCCTTATTAAGGGTATGTATCCTCTTCTTGCCGAGGGCTTGCCAAAAGCAACCCCGGAAGCACCATGTAATTTTCCGCCGCCATTGGTCCCGATTAAGCTACGTCACGAACAGACCGCAGCTGATATTTTTCTCTCGTCCTATTTGGACGATACAGTCCCAGAATATGCAAATCCTGTTCCGCCTGCTCCCGTAAATAATGTAATTCCTGTTCCTCCAGCCACCAGGGCCGTGGGTACAGTTCACGTTACCGCACCCGTTACAGCATCTGTTATAGCACCCCCGGCCCAGCCCACCGTAAATGTACCCGCTACATCAGTCACTCTACCAGCACGTACAGTACCCACCGACGATTCCAGTTTAGGAGACGCGGGGGGAGATTCTCCTGGTACCCCGCCTCAACACAGACGTATGACGCTACATGAACTAGCGTTACAGCGTACGCCAAAAGTTCATACATTCACAGATATCAAGCGAGCACTTACCGAATGTCGTTATGATCCAGTTCCAGGCGATGGTACTATGGTCATATATTCATTACGTTTAAGACGGGTGACCGACTATTTGGACACCCTGCCCGATATGAGAGAACATCTAGACAGAATATATTGTTTTATACGTACAGGAGTGAATCCAGAAAGTGTTCGCGACGCCATGGCTCAAAGAAAAGTCGAGACTCAGCTCATGCTTTTAAAGTTTTTAATTAACTGTTTAATAAGAGAACAAGATTATCCGGAAAAAGATCAAGAAGAAATGAAAGTCCTGACCAGGTGGAGTGACCATATAGCCGAGGGAAGACACAAGACACAAAACTGTATAGAGAGTATGTACAAGAAAATTCGTAGGGAAATAATAAAGTTACACGAGAAACGAGAAGCTACACAAGCAACCGAGAAAGAAGACGACTCTCCTACCGAAGAGGTAGACGACGAGAATTCCTCCAGAATAGCGTATGTAGGTAGAACTAGACTTCCCGACCGACATTCACGCCTAGATCACAAGAAAGTTTTTCCTCCTCCAGCACCAGAACAGGGTTCTCTTGAGCAAGTATTCCAAGCTACCGATCACATTCTGAAATCACGAATAGGTTATAGTGAACTCAGTACAATGCATGAACAAGAACTAGCCCGATCAGCAGTCCGGTGGACTACTGATTCTACCACTTTTCCAGACAAAATAGTGGCTCAAATGTTTCTGAAACTGCCCCCAGCCGAGCAGCGACTGGTGGGTATGTATATGATCCAGCACCTCATTACACTGTATGAGGAACAGCATTCTGATCCAGGTCCTCTACATGATGTCTTGAACGAGTTACTCCAGTACAGATGGAAAGGTCTAGGTACCGATTTAATTTGTGTCATTCTAGAACAGCGCCACAAATATCGAACGTTTCTGAACCCACATTTTGTTCACGTCTCATCTCCAGAAAGTAAATCATTTTACATAGATAGACAGAATCCGTTACGAGAAGTGCACCCAGTTAGGAAAGAGGGTGGTGGTCTAGAACGAGTATTTGTTTACACCCCCATCACTAAGATGGAACTCTTAGAAATGAAGAAGTTAATTCCCTGTCACGATAAAGACCCAGCAGGGTTCCACCGTGAATTAAAGGACATGCTCCGTATGGGAGAATACACGTATCCTGATATCATTAAAATGTTAAAGGTCCTGTTGCCTGCGGGCATATATGAAAAACTCAAGGAAAAAGAATGGGAGGTGGGAGAGAAAAAGATAGATTGGACAGCTCTAGAAGCTGAAGATAATACACGAGTACCAGGTACCGGTCTTGGGGAGAAAGCTAAAGATTTGCCCGAGTTATTAATACAAGTTTTGCCAAGATTACTAGCCACGAAAAAGGAAGATTGGGACGCCATCTCAGCTTGTAAACAGAAACAAGATGAAGACACTAGTGATTTCTATTCTAGATTTGAAAAATGTTTTATTATTAATAGTGGTCTAAAAACAAGTAGTGAATCATACCCTCATCTTTTTGTTACCAAACTAGTCGAGAATTCAAATCCACAAGTTAAAAATCGAGTCCTGAAAGTCGAAAGCACCTGGCAAGCTAATACTCCGTCACAGATGCTTCAAATGCTCCAGTACCACCAGAATAGAATCAGGGAAGAGCAGGAACACGAAAGGAGACGTATGAAAGACACGAAAATGAAAGTATTAGTTGCACAGTCTGTTCCACAAGACAGTCAGAAGAGGGGTCCGAATCAAGCCAGTCATCCTGCAGCTCCCGTTAAAGGGACATGCAATTACTGTAAACAGCCAGGTCATTTTATAAACGAGTGTGCAGTTCTGAAACACAACATAGCTACTGGTAAAACTAAAGAAAGACCACGTCCGCCTAGACAAGAACAAGTTTCACAGACTTCCCAGCCACCACAAAATACACAACAGACAGTTACCGCACCGCAGCCTATCGCTGCAACACAGCATGTTACACAGCAGATGTACCAGTATGCACAGACGGAGTATCCAGATTATCAGCCATATTCATGAAACAGCCTAGAGAGGGAAGTAGGCTTGCCTCTCATCGAGATACCTGTAGATCAAGAGGGTCCCTATGTACACAGTCAAGTATTAGGGAAAGACAGAAAGTTTCTGATTGATACAGGGGCAAGTAGGACTACCATCAGTCATGACGAGGTTCCAGGGGCTCCGCTCTCAGGCTCTAGAAATGTTTCTCTTGGATTTTCAGGAAAGCCTATTGTTAATGAAATATCGAAACCAGTTACTCTAGAAGTCGGTCCATTGTCCCGAACTACAGACTTGTTACTCACGAAGTCTTGTCCAGAAAATTTGTTAGGCATCAAGACATTAAAGGAATTAGGAGCAGTCATATGCTGCTCCCCAGAAGGAGTCCGCCTGTTCTTGCGAGATTTTAAAGGTCATTATGTATTACGTGATTTTGATCCAAGATTATTGAATGTACCACAGCATTTATGGGCGCAAGGTCCAACTGATGTAGGTTGTATGCATATCACACCCCATCGTGTGACTCTAAAGCAAGGTGTTGTTTTACCACGAATCAGACAGTACAAATTGCCACCTGAGGCTGTAGCAGCCTTATCCAAAATTATTGACGAGCTTATTGTTCAAGGAGTGGTTGTAGAAACTGACTCCAATGTATGTAATTCTCCTATCATTCCAGTCTTGAAACGTACCGATCCAAATGCACCTCCAGTATATCGATTAGTGATTGACCTTCGAGAACTTAATAAATGTATCATACCCCAGTACCCAGTAGTCCCAGATATTTCATCCCTATTGACAGCCATTGATTCTGAAGCCACGTTCTTCACAGTCATCGATCTCAAGAACGCATTTTTTAGTGTCCCCATTCATCCAGACAGCCAGTTCCTTTTCGGATTCTGTTTAAATGGAAGAAGCTATAAATTCACACGAGCACCTCAAGGTTTCACAGAAAGTCCTAGCATTTACAGTCAAGCACTTAAGAGACAACTAGACAATATTCACATGCCAACCGACACTGCCCTGCTCCAGTATGTCGATGATATACTGATCACAGCCCGTTCTGAACGTGACTGCGAGCGAGCGTCACTTACAGTTCTGTATTTTCTGGCCGAGATGGGGCACAAGGTGTCCCCTTCCAAATTACAATTCTGTGTCCAGCAAGTGGTCTACTTAGGACACTTACTGTCCAAGTGGGGTAGGCAGTTGACACCTGACTGTATCCAGTTAATAGCACGTCTTCCACAGCCCAAGACACAGAAGGAGGTACGAGCTTTTATCGGCCTCACTTCTTACTGCAGACAATGGATTCCTCAGTACGCATTTCTAGCAAAGCCACTGATACAGTTAACGACACAGGAGGCAGCCACATCGACCGTCCTCCCTTGGACCCAGGAACATACACTTGTTTTTAATGAGTTAAAGAAAGCTTTATGCCAAGCACCCGTTCTAGCAACACCAAACTACAGTAAGCCTTTTACACTTTTTGCTACAGAACGCGATGGTACTGCATTATCTGTTCTCACACAAGATCAAGCAGGACAATACAAGCCCTGTGCTTATTTTTCTAGCACATTAGATCCAGTGGCCCAGGCTTTGCCTGCATGCCTCAAGTCAGTTGCAGCCACAGCTCTAGCTATCAGACAGAGTGATTCCATAGTGTTAGGACACTCTCTGACAGTACAAGTTCCACACTCTGTGGAAGTTCTTTTAAACCGAACACAGACTCAGCACCTGACAATTGCACGTTTAACAGGTTATGAACTGACACTATTTCAGCCACACATAGAAATCAAACGCTGCAACATTTTAAATCCAGCTACATTGTTACCGTCAGTTACTTCAAATTCTGCCACACATGACTGTGTGGAAGTTGTTAACACTATGACAAAGCCAAGACAAGATCTGACAGACATTGCATTACCTGATCCCGACCTGACACTTTATGTGGATGGTTCATGTATGAGAACAAGTACAGGAGAACTAGTAGCCGCGTATGCAGTGACTACTGACACCGAAGTTATAGAAACACATCGTATTGACACCCTGTCTGCTCAAGCAGCAGAGCTAGTCGCTCTGACCCAAGCCTGCATACGTGCCAAAAACCTGAAAGTAAATATATACACAGATTCACGTTACGCATTCGGAGTCGTACACGACTTTGGAGTGCTCTGGCAAGAAAGAGGTTTTATGACTTCTCATGGAACCAAGATCCAGCATGGTCTCCTCATTCAAGCTCTGTTAGATGCAATACATTTACCGACAGCTATTGCTATCATGAAGTGCAAGGCACATACGAAAGTCACTGACATCATTTCCCAGGGTAACGATCTAGCAGATCGAACAGCCAAGCTTACAGCTCAGACTACAGACATTCCAGTTAACACGACACCGACACCCACTCCAGATCAGACTACTTGTATGATGGTTAAGGACCCTACACAAGATGTCATAGATATACAGTTACATGCTACTCCCGATGAAATCAAGAAATGGTCCGAACAAGGAGGGGTCCAGACAGATCAAGGATGGTTGACGAAGGGAAAAGCCATATGGTTTCTCCCCGACTCTATGGTTCAAGTCATTATCAACACCGCACATAGTCCAGCACATCTAGGAGAAAAAGCTATGTTAGACAGTATTCAGAACCTTTGGTTCAACAAGCATTTACGAGCAGCAGCCAAGCAGAAAGTACGTACCTGTATGATATGTTGTCAGTTCAATCCAGGTAAAAGTGTCCCGGTGGAACAAGGTGGATTCCAACCTCCTGACCACCCTTTTGAAGTCCTCCAGATGGATTCTATTCAGATGGAGCGATGTCGAGGTTTCAAGTATGTCCTCGTAGTTGTATGCGCTTTGTCCAGGTGGACAGAAGCATATCCAGTTCCGGATTACACAGCTGCGACCACTGCCAGGCAGTTGGTTCGTGAGTATTTTCCCCGCTATGGATTACCTAGGGTCGTGTATTCAGATAACGGCCAGCCATTCTCATCCGAGCTCATGAAACAAGTTTCCCTTTTGTTAGGGTACCAGTGGAAGTTCCATTGTGTACGCCATCCTGAAGCAGCCGGTCTCGTAGAGAGACATAACCAGACTTTGAAAATTCGAATTGCTAAAGTGTGTACAGAAAAAGGTGTAGATTGGTTAGTAGCCCTGCCAGTTGCTCTTTTTTATATGAGAATGGTTGCACATTCCAGATCAGGTCTATCCCCGTACGAGGTCGTATTCGGCCGCCCTCCAAACATGTGGGGTACACCTATGCCCCGAAAGATTACAGACGTTTCCAGTAATATGCTGACAGATTACCTAGCTTCCTTGATGTCTGCCCTACACTCTTGTCGTTCACAGGTTGCCGCTGCATTTCCAGACAACACTGAGGTGAAACCGCATGAAGTCGTTCCGGGAGAATTCGTCCTGGTGCGCAATTTTGATCTTTCAAGTCCGCTGGAGCCCCGTTGGAAGGAGCCCCAGTTGGTGTTATTGACAACAAGAACCGCCGTCAAGCTCGAGGGCCGCAAAGGCTGGGTGCATACCAGCCACATCAAGAAATTCCATGGATTGCGACAAAAGACATTTATCAAGGACTGCCCAAAGACAGACTCTGAATTCAAACTTCCCCTGTTAGAAAAAACTCCGCAGCAGGAGTATAAAGCCAAACTCCGGTCTAGTAAAATAAGTCAGCCAGTTTAATTGTCTAAGTCCCTCTCGGGTGAAACGGTTAGACAGGTTCCTGACATGTATGAGACAGACCCACACAGTGAGAGAGTTAGTCAAAACTCTAAAAGATGTATTATCGTTCTATTCTTTTTATTATTTTTGAGTCTTCTGGTTACATGCATAAGTTATGCTTTACATTTATGTTTTCCTATTTCACATGTACATATGTATTCTAATGCTACAGTAGAGCACACATTTAGTGATCTGCCTCCTCACGAGCTATCCTATCGTCTTGCTATGCGTAACAACACATTCATCCGAATGTTGCACTATTCACACCAGACCAGCAATGCCACTAATTGTTGGGTGTGTGGTCGACTCCCCCCTTTCCAGACACCGAAGGGAGTTCTGCCACTTTTTCCCTATCCGTTTTCACATAATGGTTCGTGTGGAGCATGGTCCACGTTAACGTCATCCTCCACTGATATGTCCCTTCTGAATCGAACATGTTTCCCAGACAAGCAAGGTCTTTCCCATAGAACAGGGTTAGATCTAGAAAATGAAGTATATGATCTAGGTAATTATTCCTCGAATTTCATGGTTCTGAATGTTCAGTCCGATACTACTCCAGATTTGCCTGCTATTTCAGTACTACCAGTCAAAGGCGAATCATGTGTCAGAAAGAATGGTTCCGCACATGTAGGACATAGTGATTGTACTACTGTGGTCGAGTATAGTGACAGTGGGAAATCTATTTTCAAAGCCTCACGTCATTCTTATTTTGTTTGTGGTCAGACCGCATATGTTCGTCTGCCCCTCGATTGGGATGGAACATGTTATATTGCCTTCCTACTGCCACCAGTTTTTCTAGCCCCGTCTGATTATCACAGAAACACACATCTAGTACACATTAGACATAGAAGGGAGACCGAGTCCCCAATTGTCGATCAAACTGAAACTGCTCTAGAACAATATCAAGACTTCAATAAAGGTTTCTTTTTCTTCATAGGAGCTGTCCAGAATAGTAAATTAATACGTAGGTTAACCAGAACCCTTGAAGCAGTAGTGAATGAGACTACTTCTGCTCTAGGTAACTTAACAGAAGAGCAATCTGCTATGCGTTTTGTTGTGCTCCAAAATTGTCTCGTTCTTGATGTCATACTGGCTGATAGAGGAGGAGCTTGTAGAGTCATCGGATCTAGTTGCTGCATTTTCATTCCTAATAACGCGCCGTCTGTTTATTCAGCTATAACGAGACTTCATAAAATTGCCCATCAGTTACACCAGAATCCAGGCACCTGGACATGGTCCGGTTGGCTCTGGAGTATCCTATCTGCCTGGGGATGGAAAGTATTGTCATTCCTAGGTATAGCAGTAATGATCATATTCAGTTGCTGCCTCTGTTTACAATGTGGCCCTGCGATTTGCGGCATGTGTGCTACCTCTTGTATTCCTAGTCCTAAGTCCCGTTCCAAGACAATTCGAGACGAGCAAATGATGCTATATGAACAGATAGATGGTATCATGAATATTGATGTTTCCTGATGGAAACGTAGGGCACAAGGAGGGAATGTGGAAAAGTAAATTTTGCCATGTTATATGTGCCTACGTGTTCCCCATCCTATGCTATATGTGCATGATCGATATGCATGTATCCCCCTATGATCGATTGAAGATGCAATTATAGTTGTGTCCAACTCTAGTATGCCAGTTTCCAGTTCTCGTGAAAGCAACGAGTATTAGGCCTATGTTGCCACGTTTCACAGTGTGCACGTTAATCCATTGAATTGTCCCCGTTCCTAGGCCTCAAAAGGGCCCGGACACCAGATTCAAGCTCCAGTCTCCTGAACCCACTCCGAGGAGCGATACAGCCCCCACCTGCATCCCAGACCCTTCACTTACTTCCTGCCTCACAGTGCCCGGCCCGGCCTGGCTCTGCCTCCCAGTCTGCCAAGAGTATGTTATGCTTCTAGTTATCAGTCCAGCCCTCCTTCTCTGCATTCCTAAGCTACTGAATCGCATCAACAGTTCCCGCTATGGTCTAGCCTCTCTGTCTCCATGTAAGAGAAATACTGTATTAATATTCATAGAATATTCCTAGCACACGCAATACATGTAGAATTACGCATGCACCAGTCTTAGTGTCAAGTAGCCTTTGCCCTGATAACTTTTGGATTCTATCATCATGTACTCCAAACACCAGATACCAGATATGATATAGGTACATGTCGTCCTGACACTGCAGACTTTAGTCTCCTTTTCTAGTGCAGAAGTCATAGCCCCAGTTCTTCCTGGTAACACGTCATTGCCCGTTTGCGCGCACCACTAGGTTAAAGGTCCCAGCTGCTCAGGTAGCCCCCTCCATGTTTCCGCCCCATTTATGACACTTCTGTGACGTCTACATCACATGTCTATGTATACGCCCTGTACACGCCTTCTTGTTACACCCATTTTGTCCTTATCTTTCGCGACTGCTACGAGTTACGCCTACTGTATTGAATGTAATGTAATTGTTTTAGTATATATACTATGTACTGTTACTGAAAGTTACCTTTTTTTACCCTTGCCCCTTTTTACCCATTCCCCGGCAGCTGCCATCCAGTCTATTTCCGTGCAGGCTATCCCGTTCCTGTCCCTTCCCTTATGCCTGATTAAAGCCTGTCAGACTCAGATACCTCGAATCCTGTCTCTTATTTATTGAGCTATCTGTTTTATTCACTGTATTCAAAAATAGTACCGGTAATTAATTATTTATTTACCACAAAAGCACACTTAACAACAAGAGTGTTCAACATCTGATCTCCAGGAGAAGAAGGGGAAGGGAAGAAAGAAGGTGTAGTGTAGTTCCTATATTCCCAATAGGCTCTGCGCATTGGAATAATATAAACAGTAGTGTAGACGTAGGACTGAGGTCATCTAGGTCTCTACTGACTATATTAGACTTAAGGTTTGCCAGCTAGCTCAGAGGTCATTAGAAACTTTCTCAAATAAACGAGGAGGAGTTTAACCTCCCTGGATAGACAAGAAGGGATTAGCTTCTGACAACCATAAAACATGACAACATTGCTCCCCCAGAATAAGAGTGTATCTCTAGAGTCGTGTGAAAACAAAAGACAGCTATTTCACTCAGTCAAGTGTGCATACTTAGTTTCACCAGAATGCAGAGAAAAGTAAGACGGGCGTTTTCAATAAAAGGTGTAGTTTATTGAGCAGTCTTCTTTCTCATACAAGAGAAATGAATTGCCACAATTGCAATACTTATAGTAAAGTAAAGTGCGTAGAGTAAAAGGAGGATTATAAAATAATACTGTAAAAGCATTGATATGGTTTCTTAGCCATATGATACTTTAAAATAGATAAAATATATACATACATATATACATTGACAAACGTACTCAACTGGTGCTTCTAAATACGCCTACCCCGGTGTACCTGACCTAAGCCTAATACGTGGGAAGGAGTAAGTAAGTAGCAGTTTAAGTTAAGTTTGTTTTTGCCAAGAATCTGACTCAAGGATTCTCTTTAACCCCTTCCACGCTGATGACGAGCTGGGCTCGTCATGAGGTAGCCTCCTGCTACGCTGATGACGAGCCCAGCTCGTCACGTAACATGCGCTTTTAAAAATCTCCGCGTACGAGCGGAATTCCGCCTGCACGCATGCGGTTAAGGGTTTAGTCAGCTCCGTACCTCGGTAATAGAAAGCAGGAGGTATTGTATCTCTCTCTCAGGACTCGATATCCCAGTAACCCGCGAAGGCATCTGGAAACACTGAAGCTGGATTTCACGGCAGGAGAAAAGACAGCGTCTCTCTCAGTGCGTCAAAAGGAGGGGGCAGGGTCCGTGGGCTCTCGCATCAGCTGGGCTCTCGGGCAAGTAGATAGCTGCTCTGCTCCAAAACCACCACCGTGTGTTTGCTTAAGGCGACGTTGGTATACTTATACCTGAATGGTGCCGGGTTTGACGTAAGGTTGGACATAAGACGTCAATAAAGATGTCACTAAGAACTGGCCGTTCTTACAGTGCTTTACAGGAGTTCTAGGACGAAATCAAAACAAAAGCAAGGGGGATTTCCCAGGTTGCTGGAGGTTTGGTGTGTTTAGAGAACTCGTTGTGCTTTCTAGGAGTCCGGGGAAGTAGCCTTGCTTAATGTGACTGCATGGGCTACGACTGAATATGGATATGATTACTATGCCGTTATAGGGATATTATTGATTATAACCGAACAAGGGCATAAAATAGAAATATCGATATAGGTTCCTAGATAAAAACACAATAAAGGCAAAACCAACTCCTGAGAAGCATGAAACTTAGAATGCACTTTAGGCAGAAAACCAGGACCCACATGCAAAATCACAGCATTGTCCACTAACCTCAAAAAAGGGGGGGAACAACACAAAGTAGAAAGCTCTCCCCACCTCCGTGCTGAGGTGATGGCCACTAGAAAAGCCACCTTATAAAACAAGAATGTGAGATCAACAGATAGCAAAGGCTCAAAAGGAGAGGACTGAAGAGCACGTAGGACCAGCAAAAGATCCAATGCAGGCACCGAAGAACGAACAACAGGAGAGGGGAGAGAAAAGCTCTGGAACAACCGAGAAACCAACAGCCCGTCCGAAGAGGGCAAGGAATCCGGATCCCGAAACAGCCGCCCACTGGCCCTTTAGGGTAGACAGACCATAACCCTTATGGAACCCGTCCAAAAAGAACTACAGAATCTGAGACAGGAGAAATGCAGGGATGAGGGGAAAAGGAGGAAAGGCATACAGCAACCAAGGGGGTCACATGAGGGACAAGGGCTCCACCCCCACACCCCCTGTTGCAAAGTCCGGGAACAAATGAGAGGCAGTAGAGCATTGGTCCTGGAAGCAAACAAATCAATCACAGGAGTCTTGAACCTCCAGCAAATCAACTGGAACACCCTGGGAGACAGGCAAAAAGTCAGAGAGGACGGAAACCTGTGACTCAGCACATCCGCCACCACATTGTCTAAGCCCCGCATGTGCTGAGCCGAATTGAGGCAATAGCACAGGCCACCAGATTCAAAGACTGACTGGGAGCTCTGCCCTGATGATTCACGTTGGCCACAGTTACGGTGTTGACCGACCACACCAGAACATTGCAACCCAACAGACGATCCTGGAAAAACCAAAGGGCCACCACATTGTCTAAGCCCTGTATGTGCTGAGCCGAAATGGCCTGGAGATGAAGCTCCGCCCAACCTGCAATAGCACAGGCCACAAGATTTAAAGACTGACTGTAAGTACTGCCCTGATGATTCACGTGGGTCACAGACACAGGGTTGTCTGACCACAACAGAACATTGCAACCCAACAGACGATTGTGGAAAAACTAAAGGGCCCTCTCCACAGCAGAAAGTTCTTTTCAGTTGGAGGATCGGATAGACTCCGAGTCCTGACAATGAGCCTGCCTGGTCCACCGACCCAGAGTCGCATACCAAACCCAGCATACTGGCATCTGTCGTCAACACCACATGCAGAGTGGGATGCAACCACATACTGCAGAAGAGATTGGAAGAGGCAATCCACCACTGCAGACTGGTCACCACCTCCGGACACACCGGAACATCCAAGGAGAAATCCTGAACAGGGAAAGGAACAAAACGGTGAAGATGCCACAGCAAGGGGCGAAGATGCAATCAGGCCCACCGTACAGTGAACAACGAAGCTGCCATGTGACCCTGTACCTCCAACAACTGAAACAGGGGAGCTGAAGTTCGAGACAATAGCCTCCCCAACAATGACTGCAAATGCAGGATCCGTGAAGAAGGCAGGAACACCTTGCCCAGAATGGAAACGAAGTATGCCCTTATAAAATACCTCTAGGTGGCAGGGAGAATATAGCATTTGGGGACATTCAGGAAAAAGCCTTAGTGTACGAATGATCAATTTCAGATGCTGAAACATCACCAGGGAAGAAGGGTCCTGCAGAAGCCAGTTGACCAGGTAGGGAAACATAGACACCCCCGGGAGGGGAAGGTGAGTCACAAGGGGAGACACCACTTTGGTAAAGACACTGGGAGAGGAAAGCAGGTTGAAAGGGAGGACATAAAACTGCCACTGATGAACCTTCAGGCAACACCTCAGAAACCACTTGAGCCCCAAGGCCACAGGAACATGTAGATATGCATCCTGAAGATAGAATGTAGACATCACCCAGCTGGCCTGCATCAACAGGATCACACGCTGCAGGGTCAACATCTTGAAGGGAATCTTTCTGACAAACTTGTTCAGAGGCCTGAGATTTATCATGATCCAGAAGCCACCCCGTGACCTTCTGCACCAGAAAGAAGACAGAATAAGTTCCTTGACCCCACTTCGACTGAAGCATAGGCACAATCGCCTTCTTCTGAAACAACAGCTGAACCCCGTCCAACAGGATTTGCTGTCGAGATACCTCTTTCAGAAGCGGAGTCTGCACCCCACCCGCATTGAGGGGATATGAACTCGATCTGGTACACCTGCTCCAGGAAATCCAGGACCCACTGGTCTGTCATTGAGAGACCCCATGCCACCAGGAAATGGTGCAACCTCCCACCAACCTCTAGCATCACCCCAGCAGGACCACTCCGGGAGGCGACATAGTTAGGAACACTGATTATCAGACCCGCATCGAGAGGAGGCTTCTTCTGAAACATCCCCTGGGAACCTTTCCCAAGGCCTTTCTGGTTCCTGAATGAATTCCTCTGTAGGCGAGAAGGCTGTCAAAAAGACTTAGCTGTAGAAAAGAATGACTCCTTAAGCTGCTGTTGATGCCAGAAGGACAAGGAATGTTTCCATTCCTTGAACACCCTGTGCAACTTCTCCTCTAGATCTTTACCGTAAAGACGAGGACCAGTAAACGGTAACAGCAAAGCCATGGATCCTTGAGCCTCATCAGTGTTCCAACCCTTCAGCAATAAGTTACGCCTGGCAGCAATGGACACATCACAGGATAGAGTTGAAGCCCGAACAGAGTCAAATGTAATGTCAGAGAGGTACTCAACCTGATGTGCCAAGGACTCAAACAACTCAGGGCATTGACCACCTTCCTATAGAGTGGCGAACAAAGACTTGAAATTGGATACTAAAGAATGAGCGACATATGCCCCATACACCCTAGAACCAATGGCGAGCTGTGACCCCACATAGGCCTTCTTCAAAGAAGAATCAATTTTCTTTCCGCACCATCCTTCAGGACATTATCTTCAGCCAGCCATGGATGGACGCCCCACCAGAAGGCTACAATAGAGGCAATATGAACGGACTCCGGAATGGTATCCTTCATGTCTTGCAAGGGGTATACTTTATACATAAAATAAGGCAACAAAATGTGGTCAGGATCTTTCCATTCCTTCAACAGTATGTCCATAACGAAAGGATAAATGGGCAAAGCCTTCCGTGGCCTGCTTCTGAAACTGGGGCAACACCGTATCCCTGGACGTGCTGGTAACCTCCTCATCAGGGAAACCCATGTTATCACTGACATGGGAAAGAATGTCTGGCAACATATCCTTAGAGATGTATTTCCCCATAAGGTCCACTGCACTCAAGGAGGAACCATTGGAAGACTCAGAGCTGGAAATATCTGAGTAGAGGTCATATCCCCCTCCAGAGCGAATACCAGCTGCCTTTTTGGAGGACTTCATAGCGGACAAAGTCTCCAAAATCAGCTTTTTCTGTCTAGCATCATCATCTAATTTACTCTGCTATAAAAGAGGTGCAGATTCCACACTGCCCCCTGAGGAGAAGGGAGAAGAAACAGGAGAAACATGCCTGCGCTTTTCACAATGCTTCCCCATACTGAAACAAACGCAAATGACTGAAGACACCAAAAACATCAGTTCTTAAATAAAACATTTTTTTTTGTACATGTAGAAAAAACTGCCTTGAACCATTCTCAGCGAGCGCAGTGACAGGCAGATCAAAACCCGCTGACAGCCGTCACGCAGAAAAACTGGAATGCAGAAGGCGTGGCTACATGACATTATGCCACAGCAAAAAAGAACCGAGGAAGTGGCCACCGTAAGCCACACCGCATGGGGAGAGGCTCCCACCGTACTTCACAGATACGGGCCCAGAACAACCCCAGAACAGCCTCCTCACACACCGGGAGTCCGTAACACCAACGCCAGGGGCCAGCATCCAGGCACCACGAGCAGCCAAGGAAGATGCCGGCACCCCCACAGAGCCAATCATCACCGCAGGAGGTGCTGGTCGACATAGCGGCAACAGGTGGGCTCCCTCCAGAAACCCCTTTTTCCGGTCTCACCACGCTCAACACCCGGGCACTCCAGGAGTCAAACAGGGAGGAAATGGCTGACAAAAGGAGAACAGCAGAACAGGAAGCCACTGAGCACGCGTCCCAACTTCCAACAACAGCACGACCAGAGGAATTTAAATGAGAAGGCGACAAGGCCCGACCAAGCCCAGCAAGCCAGGCACTCGGAGCCACTGACCGACTCCAGGCGGCATTAACTGCGTCCTAACTCCAGCCGCTCCCACAATGATCCCAAGGCACCCCAAGAGCCCAACAAACAAGGCAACCAGCAGACATCAAGAAGAAGGTAAGAGACCGGCAATTACCTTGGTGTCCCTCGTCATGTCCACTGGATACAAAACAGGAAGTGCTTTGTGCTGGCTATGGCTTTATAGCCCCTGGAAGGAGGGTGGGTGGAACCAAATAGGGTTTTCTGTTTTGTTTCCTGTCAGTGGAAGTACACACACATCTAAGCAAGCTCTCTCTAACTCTCAAAAGCATAGATACAATAAACAGATACACTCATAGACAAACACAGGCACAGGAGCACACACAGAGACAAGAGCACATCTATACACCATAATATATATGTCTTATTTAGAACTTGTGTTGCCCTTTAATTTAAACATGGAGACACCTTTTGTCAGAGAACCTGTCTCTAGCTTGACCAAAACAGGTCGGGATAACAATGTCCTGCATAAGAGATCGCACAACAAGTACCTTGCACCTATAGCAACCTACAACAGCACTCAGTCTTGTCCAGCCTCACCCTAATAAAAAAAAAAGCAACAACAACAATCTAGGAAGGTGGTAAGAGGATGACACTCTATAAAGCGCAGTGTAACAAAAATAAATTCTAGATCAAATGGATCAAAAGTTACTAAAAACCTAGAGACGCGTATTTCCTTCGCTCTTTGCATAGGTTGACTGAGCATCTTTTGGTTTCTTAATGGTTTATTTGGGTGTTAACCTGGTAATAATATGATGAAATGTCTTCCCAGATGTGTAGCCATGTGAGAAAATGACAAAATAATCAAGTAATAATAACTCACAAAATGTGCCACATTTTGCAGCATAATTTAGCCTTTCTTGCCACATTATTTTGTCCTCCTCTGGTGCATAATTTGATCCTCCTCTGTCGCATAATTCCAGTGACCTACCCATGAGTCTTTGGTGTCTGGTTTTTAATGCTTTTTTTCTATAAAATTTGTACACAAATTGCAAATCCCAAAATGCGCTGAAAGACATCTGCAACAGTCCATTGTTAATAGTAATTTATAGACAAGTATTACATCTGGTGGTCAGGGAGCTATCATTTAGTGTCTCGTACTTTGCCTCAAGCATATGCATTCTATTACAGTGCCCTAACATTTGTACAACACTTGTATGTGTATGTGTTTCCGTTTTTTGAGGGTTCTGGTCCAGCATTTTGAAAATTAACACCTACATTTTGAGATGAAAAGCCACCAGTGGGTAAATTTAATACAATGTCATGCAACGGAGTGCAGCAACCAAAGTTGCTCTGCTTTGTTGCATAAAAGGAAGCGAGCTGGGCAGTGCCTATCACACTCCTTGGCGTTGGCGCACTTTAAGCTGCCTCGTATCATGCACACAACTTTGCACCATAGTGTAAGGTTGTGTGTGTGATTTCTAGCATAGATTTTGTACTGAGTCGGTACCCTTCCAGTACAAAATAATATGCTGTGATGTAGCTTAAAGCTATGTGTGTGAGAGAAGATGCACTTCTCTGTTTTCTCAGTTGATGTTTTTTGCTTCCACAGAAAGTGGAAAGGAGGATCAAAGAGGAAGATTTTTGGTGAAACTGAAGCTTGTGCTCTTGGTGACCTCCTCTTAGGGTCTCCCACTTTGCAAAACTGTCATGCCAGGCATCCTTCTCACAGCTTGCAAGATCCTTCTGATTTGGGCAGCTGCTAGTCCTCAGATATAAAAAGCCTCAGGAGGGCCTCCAATGTAAGACCTGTTATTCCTTCTTTGTAAGTCTGGTGTGGTCCCAGTTTTGGCATCATTATCTGTTTTATGCTCTGCTGGTGATCTGCCCATCACAAACACATCTTGGCTATTTTCTGATCCAAAAGGTTGATGAGGATCAACCGCTGCTACCTACTGTTGGAGCTCTGTTACTAGTGAAGAGGGCTCCAGCCCATTTACTTTCTTACTCAGATGTGATGACCTTTTATTGGAAGCATGAGAGGTAAAGGGAGAACACTATCAGCCATCCAAAAGTTCCAAGACAGTGCAACCAATTGGTTTACACAATACTCCAAACTACAACCTAAAATGCGATTAGTAAGATTTTACTCATAAATTTAGAAATAACTTTACATAGACCAATCTCAGCATAAGTGTATAGAAGTACAAAACATCACCAAATCTCCTGAAGAGATGTATCCTATTGATCCAGCAGGTTACCAACAACAGGTAATCTAACACCACATACTCACCTGGGCCCATAAATTCATTCACAACACAATGGCAATAACCACTGGGGTAATGTTTTGTAATTCTCTAGATTATTTATCTTTAGTCCCTAACTAATCTTTCACTGATCAAAGAGTTCTTTCCTCTGGTCAATGGACCATTAGTTGAACTAGTTGATGGTGAGATGACATAAGATTTCAATATACGTACACATTGGAAATGAACACAGAGTCAGGATGAATTTAACATTTTATCTCAAATTAATTCATGTGAACCACTTACACAGTACAGAACAAACTCTGTTTCTCATAGGAAGGAAAATTCAAATAATCAATCAAAATGCATTCATTTATACTTTGCAATGACACTGCATGAAAAAGGAGATGATAGAGAGAAAAGCGCATAAGCGCATACACAGATATTATTATAATTACCTAGTAGGGTGTGAAAACCAACTCCCAGGCCTAGGAATTGATAAGGGTCCCCCAGGAAAGATCTGGCGAACAAAGGCTTTAGGACAGGAATTAGGACAGGAATCAGGACAGGACAGACGACCTCCCTATCACCGACGCTTGCGTAGCACCCCTCTCTGACACTCTCTTCCTCCTCGAGATTCTTCCGCAATCTTCTTCTAAAATGTATTTGCTTAGGATAATTGGTTCAGCAATTCGATTCTTCTTAGGCATCACTCGTCACTCCGACAGCATCCTGGTCTCAAAACCTATGGATGTACAAATTGGAACCTTCAAAGACATGAATAAATTCAAGTCCAGTGAATTTATTAGGCAGAGACATTTTGTGTAAAATGAACTGCACAATGTATTGCACACCAGATGGTGTTGCTTTCCAAACCCCTGACAAAGATATGATTTACAAAATAATGGTAGCTAAACAAGGCACAGAAATAAATGAAATGTATTCATTAGCTACAGAAAATGACTTACCCGAAGAACTACAAACGACAGAAAATTCAGAAGTATGGGATTTTACTGGAAAAGAAATAGGTCTAATGGCAAATGTAGACCCAGTAAAAGTGACTGTGAAAGAAGGTGCAGTTTATCCCAACACACGACAATACAAAATGAGTCCAGAGGTTAAAGCAGGAGTAGCTTCTGAAATGATTCGAATAATTAGACAAGGCATTTTAAAGGAAATAATGAGCAGTCCTTGTAACTCACCCGAAATAGGTTTCAAAAAGCCTAGTGCAAGATTTAAGGAAAATCAATAAAATGGTAGTACTGTGTTGTCCAGTAGTGCCAAACCCAGCAGTGATTTTGTATCAGATACCCTGGAATGCTGGCTGGTTTACTGTAATTGATTTGTGCCAAGCCTTTTTCTCGATTCCTTTACACCATGATAGCCAGTATCTTTTTTCTTTTAACTTTGAGGATCGTATTTTGGCATGAAATCAAGTTCCTCAAGGGTATACAGAAAGTCCATCTATTTTAAATCAGATTTTGAAAAAGTGTCTAGAAAAGTTAGTTATGCCTCGAAAATCAGTTTAGTGCAATATATTGATGACCTACTTGTGGCATCAAAGTGCAGAGATGATTGTGTCACTCATTCAATTGCACTATTAAATCATTTGGCTCAAGGAGGACACAAGGTATCTCCAGAAAAATTACAATTTTGCAAAACAGGAGTGAAATATTTGAGTCACCAAGTAGAAAGAGGAGTGAGGAAAGTGACCATGGAAAGAATCAGAATAATAAGACAAATGCAATTACCTCAAACTCAGAGAGAGATCAGAATGTTTCTTGGGGTGATAGGATACTGCAGACAATAGATTGTAGGATTTTCCCTTTTAGCAAAGCCCCTAATTCGAATGACACGAAAAAGGGTAAAAGACCCAATAGTTTGGGATGATGAAAGTGTAGAAGCCTTTGTGAAATTACGAAGCTGTATATGTGAGTCCCCAGCCCTAGGAATGCCTGACTATACAAAAGAGTTTGCACTTTTCTGTTGTGAGAGAGAAGGTTGTGCACTCTCAGTGTTAACCCAGAGACATGGATTAAGCCAACTTCCAGTAGCCTATTTTTCAGCCACTTTGGATCCTGTGGCTTCAGTATTACCTGGCTGCTTAAAAGCAGTTGCTGCTACTTGTATGAGCATAGAACAAAGTGAGTCAATTGTGATGGGACATCCAGTGAAAGTATATGTTTCACATTCAGTCGATATTTTATTAACAAGAACTCGAACACAGCATCTTACCCCTAGTCGGATGATTAAATACGAAAGAATAATTCTGGGAGCAGTAATCAGATGTACTATGGTGAATCCACCCACACTATTACCAGATCTCAAATGTGAAGAAGTGAAAGATGAGGCAGAACATTACTGTTTAGATGTTACCGAGATGTGTGCCATGCCAAGCCACATCCTGAGATACAAGAAGAACCACTGAAAGAGCCAGAACATGAGTTATTTGTTGATGGCTCCTGTTTAAGACTTGAGGAAGGTGGACTGAGTGCTGCCTATAGTGTACGCAAATTGACTGGGGTTGTTGAAGCATCCTGTTTACCCGGAGTAAAATCTGCAAAAGTAGCTGAATTGATAGCTTTAATGAAAGCATATAACATTGGAAAAAATTGGAGAGTGACAATATTTACTGATAGCCAATATGGTTACGGGGTTGTGCATGATTTTGGCCAGTTGTGATCACAAACAGGATTTATGACTTCTTCAGGATCCTCTATCAGAAACGAAAAATTTGTGAAAGAACTATTGGAAGCAATACAAACGTGAAAAGAACTAGCAGTGGTCAAGTGTGCTGCTCACCAGTCAGGAAATGACAAAGTGACAGCTGGTAACCGTTACGCTGACCATGTTGCTCAGTATTGTGCTAGAAATAATATGTCAATAAACAGAAAAATGGAAACAAGTGGAATCCGCTACCACTTATGTCATTCTCAGTTTTTGAAACATGGGAAAATGTGTGACAGTTTCAGGAGGAAGTGGAAAAAAGTGAAAAGGAAAATTGAATAAAGCAGGGTCGTGAATGAAGGGAAGCAGATGGTGTGTGGGTGTACCATGATGGCAGACCAACTATGCCAGATTGTTTGCTCTCACAAATCGCAAGAATGTACCATGGAGATACTCATGTAGGCAGGGATGCCATGATATGACAATTCAAACAGGATTTCTTTGTCCAGAAAGTTGAAGCTATCTATAAATCCTTTCGTATTTGCCCTATGGACCCCGTGGTTCCATCAGATCCTCTGTTCACTAATACTCTGGCGCCATCCCCCCTATCTCCCAGGACGAGTTTCTTACTCTGAGCAAGAAGGTCAAATCAGGTTCCCCTACAGATCCCATGAGGCCTGCCCAATTCAGAGATGCCTACCTGTTCTAATCACACTCTTGCATCAAATCATCAATGCCTCCTTCACCACGGTGGTGGTGCCCTCGTCATGGAAACAAGCAAGGGTGGTCTCCTTGCTGAAAAAACTGTCACTGGACCCAACTAAGCCAGAAAATTTTCGACCCATATCTCTCCTGCTCTGGATCAGTAAAATTGCTGAGGACCACACTAATAACATCCTTTCGATTTATCTCAACAACACCGGTGCCTTGGATTGTTCCCAGAATGGTTTCTGCCTGGGTCACAGCACCGAGACCGCGCTCTTAGCAGTAAGTGAACATCTACGGACCATTCTGGATGAGGGACAAACTGCAGCACTCATACTGCTCGACCTCAGCGCCGCGTTTGACACGGTCTCCAATCATATCCTCCTGCGTCTCCTAGAGGAGACGGGGTGGTAGGTCGTGCCCTGGAATGGTTTTGTTTCTTTCTGTCTTACAGATCATTCCAGGTTTCGCCACCCCTTCCTCTCACACGCCCATTCCATCAAGCAGGGGGTTCCCCAGGGCTCGGCATTTAGCCCTGTTCTGTTTAATCTTTACGTTCAACCCCTGGCGGCGGTGGCGAGGGATCATAGCTTGACCATGGTCTCGTATGCTGATGACATGCAGCTGGTAGTGGCCCTCTCTGATGACCATACTCGGGGCGCCGCACAATTTCGGCACGGCCTAGCAGCGGTCGGTCATTGGATGACCACCAACTGCCTTCAACTTAACGCCGGTAAGTCAGAAGTGCTGTTGGTGGGCAGAGATAAGAGGCTCTGGAGCACGCATTGGTGGCCGGTGTTTTTGGACAGCGCCCCCACCCCGAAGCCAGCAGTAAAAAATCTAGGGATCAGGTTTTATTCCACTCTAGGGTTTCAGGAGCATACCAAGAAGATTGCTGGTACCTGCTTTGGACTTCTTCGGGGCTTGATGCCCATGCTGGGCTTCTTGGACCCACCCACCCGCCAGTTGATAGTCCAGGCGACTATTCTGTCCAGATTAGATTACGCTAACTCACTCATGTTAGGCGCCAACAGGGCAGAAGTGTCTCGCCTTTTGCGAGTGTAGAACGCAGCTGCCCGAGTCCTGCTGAGGCTCCCCAGAACCTGCTCTGCGATGGGTGCTTTGCGGCGCCTACATTGGCTCCGCATGCCTCAAAGGATCCAATTCAAAGCGTTATGCCTGACCTTCAAAACCCTAAAGCTGTCTTCCCCCGAGATTTTGTCTGATTTATTGGTCCTCTATGTACCAACACGCCAGCTACGTTCTGCTGAGCAATTCCTAGCAACGGTACCACGGGTGAAGTGCCTCAGAGCGGGGGCCATTCATTTCGGTATCTTGCCGTTAAATTATGAAACTCTCTCTGTGTCCAGATCCGTCGGTTAGATTACCTGTTGTCCTTCCGAAAGGCTATCAAAACCTAAGCTGCCTTCCAGGTGGTATGGGAATTGCTATTTCGGAATAGATTTCCCAAGATTTACCACGTCAAAGGAATCACTGGAATCAATCAGAATATCGTGACATGATACATTATTGTTGTTATTCTGTATTTGCTTTGCAGGTTGTGTTTTTAGATCTACAGGTACCACTTTTTACGATGCTGTAATGGTGGTCACCTCCTCACTTCACTTAATCTTTGACCACTACCAAAAAGTGTAGGTAGATCCTATTTGGTCCTAATAAATTGCTGTCTAATAGATTAATGGGTAAGAAACATGTTGACCTTTTTTACAACAGCATAAACTTCACATCTTTAGAGTGGAGATACTCGCCCTTTTTAACTAGGGTAGGGGCCACGTTTCATGAAAATTATTTTGAGTGGACCACCTCCTCTAGTTTAACTCACATACCTACACATCACTATCACCTACACTGATCTAGGGCCCTTACACGCACCTCACCCATCGGCATAAGGAATAAATATCTCTGCCAAGAAGGCCCCATCTTGGGTGCCGATCGGATATTGCAGCGCCAACCCGATAAGGAGCAGACCCGATGATGAAGCAAGACACCTAGCTGGCTGGGTGTGTGAGGGTCTTTTTCCGAAAGGAGAGGATTCTTCTCCCTACTTCTTCGACTCCGCACCACAATGTGGAGCCCATGAATACACACAACCTCGTGCTTTAGACATTAGGAACTGCATACCACTATTGTAGAGCTTAACCAACGGACATGTATGCTGGACCTGGATAAAGAATAGCCCATATTTCCCTCCTTTTGATTCACCATTGAAGCAGGGTCAAGGCTGATTTGCATATGAATGGGTCCAAGCTGAGGTAGTATGGTGGGTGACAAACAACAGATTGGGATGCTTCCCGAGCGATCACCAGTGGCTAAAATGAATTCAAGCATTCCCTCCATCACTTTGTTTTTTGTGTTTTTTTTATGCCATAGGTTTGCAATAGCATTTTTAGTATATGAGTAGCACTACTGTAGTACTACTTTAAATGCTACAAAATACAGGTTGTAAATGCAGCCCATGGAAAATATATATGTATTCCTCGGACAAGGTGTGCCACTCCACCCACAAGGTTGCGGTTTTTACTCCTTCCACTAAAGTAGTAACTTCTTCAGAGTGTGGTAGAAGTGAAAATTATGTTGGCCAGGCTCCGGGATAATAGTCCCTGAAAATTATATGAATCCTGCACAGTATCTTAATGCAGAATTTACTTAAAATCCAATTTCTTCAGCTCCAGAACTGTTGCACCTATAAAACCACATATTTTGGTGATTCCAACACCAGTCAGCCAATACTTAATCTAGTTGAACACTGTCCCATAGTAAGTCATACATCTGGAATGATCAGTGCTTATTTTGTTAAAAAGTAAATGCTGGGGTCCACATTTTTGATTAGAAGCTTGCAGCTGGCGCTATTGAATGTTGTCTGCTGAATATCAAGGATAGCTTTGTTACCATGGAATCTAGATACATAATTGATCTTAACACCAGAATTCCAAATGGACTCAATAGTGGGGAAGAATTAGCCACACACATAGGATGCTAGAATATTTGCTGCAGTGAAAATACTGTTCCCATTTGGTCTGATTGTAATCTTTATTTTGGACATATTTCCTTACCTTATTTCACTTTTTCACAAATTTTAACAGGGGGTATGATGAGTGATCAAAAATTCTATAACATCTTTAAAGACTGATCCAGTGGATTTAGAAGTTACACTTGTCTTTGTAATCACATAGGATGATAATTGATATTTGCTTAAATCCATGAAGATGACCCTCGTAGGCCATTGGCATTTGCCATCCAAACTATACTCCTAACTCAATATGATACTTCTCCATATACCTTGGCTATGATCTGACATGGATTAGCACATTGGGGCATTATACTCTATAAATCGATTAAGAGTAGCCAGTATGAGATAGGAGCACGGTGATAGAAATTCTTGAAAGGGGTATGTCCTGAAAAGATTAATTAATTTTCACATATCGCGAATCCCTCACATGTCACATTCTTTAACTTTCCGCACTACACATACACATGATCAAGTATCATAATGATTGCCTCGTGAGTAACTGTACAGTTCCCATTAGTGTTAACAACCACATTTTGTCCCACTCTGTGATTTATGGTTTTGAATTGTTAAATATGATCGGATTTGTATTAAGTCCTCTTGCATTGATCGTCCACATACTTAATTCAGGTGTACTAAGTATTTGCATATCTTTTCTGTTATCAATTGATATGCATCAGAGGTGTTTTGAGTTGAATCGTAGGTGATTTGAATTGAAAACGTTATTATTCTCTTATGCACTTTTTTTTTTTTAGTTTTATATAGCGCAAACTAAACTAGGACATCGGGTATCAGAGCTCATTACATGAGCACCAGTTTTGTTACACAAGGACACATTAATTTTTGTTAGGCATGGGGAGATTAAGTGAGTTCCCAGAATCACAGGATGTTGAGCGTTGTTGCCGAGACTCGAACCTGGTTCCCCAGCTTCAAGGTCGACCTCTCTAGACGTAAGGCTACCTCCTCTCCCCCTTGCGAGGACTCTTTGTAGGGTCTGTAGGGTCTGCTTATAAATTTGATTCGTGTTTACACCGTATGTGCTGTCATTCAACACAAAAATTGTGTTTGTTTTGAGTTTTAAACCTGTATGATTTTGTCTTAGGTATGTGTCTAAATGTGCTTTAATGAAATTATGCATGCATTTTTATCGACATTAATTATACTTACACACAATTGGGGAATACTGTGTGTTAAGAACTCCGACACAATAATGGTTATGAGTTCTATTTATTATAGGCCAACACATGCTCCTACATAAGTCGGAGCGTCAACTCCAGTCAGTCCGGTGATCAGCTGTCAACTGTCACTCTATGACAGTTAGCAGCTAATGACCTCGCCGCCGGTACGGTGTCCACGCAGGGACACTCTCGGGCGTGAACAATACGGTGTCCAGGAATGGACATAAGATATAATCACAACACATCTCCCTCCTTTAGGGAAGAGAGAACAAACCGTGAAACGAGAAAGAGCAAAGACCTCTACTATCCACAAACATAGTCCTTGAATTTTGCAGGTGGTCCCAATAACCTTCCTGCCCTGCTTCTGTCCACGGGCTGCGCCGACTCGCACGCCGGGATGGAAGGTAATCTGCATCTAACTCCTTCTGGTCTGGCCCGATTGGTGGTAGTGTCCTCTTGCATGGTGTTTGATTGCATGCTATTTCCGCTCTTCTCGTTGAAAGGTGCAGGCCACTCATAGTCAGACTCCATGTCAGAGGAGTAATGTCGTGTCACATTGTCTCCAGTTAATCCAGGTGGTCTTTAGTGGAGTTACTGGGTGAATTGTCTTCCAAGCCATCCGCTGGATGTTTATAGGCAGAGAGGGCTGAGAAATGCCAAACCTTTCCATCGCTTAAACGTGCAGAATTGCAGTATACCTCATGCACGGTTAGGGGTTTGGTGTATCTTTCTTGACCTTTCCCTATGTGGCCATACCTTCTCACCTTGACAACATCTCCTGTTTTGATTTCCACATCCTCGCATCCATGTTTGTTGTCATAGCTGTTCTTGCTTTTAGACTGTGCTTGCATGAGCTTTTCCTTGACGATCCTTGATGACCAGTGCACTCTTCGAGCGGCTTTACCCCAACCCACATTGTCCTTTGTGAGTGGAGTTCTTCCTCGCATAAGTTTGAAAGGACTGTGCCCTGTGGTTTTGCATAGTGTTGTTCTGTATGCCCACACTGTCTTCATTATTTCCTTCGTCCAGTCCAGCTGGTTAGAATTGGCTATCTGGATGATTCCTTTGAGGACTCTGTTGAACCTCTCTACTGCCCAGTTACCAGCCGGATGGTAAATTAAAATTTTCTTGTGCTCTATGCTGTGCTTCGCTATGTATTCCTTGAACATATCTGATGTGAACTGTACTCCATTATCGCTCACTATTTGTTTTGGCAGTCCTTCACGTGCAAAAGTGTCTTCCAGGAACTGGACCACATGTTGTGTGTCAGTTTTCTTTACAATTTTTATTTCTGGCCACTTGGTGTAGTGATCTATGATGACTATAATGTAACGTTGTTCATGGTCACTAAGCACTGGTCCCATTAAGTCTACTCCTATTCTCTCCCACGGCATGGATGGGCACTGTATGGGGTGTAGTGGTGGTCTGAAAGTCACCTGGGTCTTGTCGGAATCCATGCACAACTTACAGTCTCTTACTGCTCGTTCCACGTCAAGGCTGATTCCTGGCCACCAATACGTGTTCTTGATCCTGTTTTTAGTTTTAGTGATGCCCAGGTGTCCTTCATGGCATATTTCCAGTATTTTCTTCCTGACAACAGTTGGTGGTACAAATCTTCCGCTCCTCACTAAGAGTCCATCTTCTATTGATAATTCATTTTTCACTACCCAAAAGTGCTTAACTTCCTCGGTTAGTTTGTTTTTGCTCGTCCAACCATCTTTCATCTTTTGCATTACTTGTTCAATAACTTTGGCCCTACTTTGCTCCATCAGCTTGTGGGACACCCCCGCGCCGCACGGCCACCAGCTGCTGCGTGTGCCCCATTGCCTGCCGCTGCCTCGCTGCCTGCCTCGCTTCCGCTGACCACGCCCCCCTCCTCCGAGCGGCGTGGTCCGTGCTCGCCTACCGGCTGACTGAACTGTTTGTATATTTGTTTTGTTTTTGTTTTGTTTTCTCTCTCCATTTGTGCCTGTTTTTCTCAATTCTGTGCCCGTGTTAGCGTTTCCTTCCAGTGTGCCCGCCTACCTCGACGCCCTCCGCTCCCTCCCCGCTTCCCGCCACCGCCGCTTACCCCGCCCCTTTTTTCTCTTCTGTACCCTCCCCGCTCTCGCCTCCCAGCTGCTCCGCCCACCCGCGCACTTGGCCTTATATGGCGACCGTGCGACGCAGGTGAGTGTGACCCACTTGTGGGACACCCCCGCGCCGCACGGCCACCAGCTGCTGCGTGTGCCCCATTGCCTGCCGCTGCCTCGCTGCCTGCCTCGCTTCCGCTGACCACGCCCCCCTCCTCCGAGCGGCGTGGTCCGTGCTCGCCTGCCGGCTGACTGAACTGTTTGTATATTTGTTTTGTTTTTGTTTTGTTTTCTCTCTCCATTTGTGCCTGTTTTTCTCAATTCTGTGCCCGTGTTAGCGTTTCCTTCCTGTGTGCCCGCCTACCTCGACGCCCTCCGCTCCCTCCCCGCTTCCCGCCACCGCCGCTTACCCCGCCCCTTTTTTCTCTTCTGTACCCTCCCCGCTCCCGCCTCCCAGCTGCTCCGCCCACCCGCGCACTTGGCCTTATATGGCGACCGTGCGACGCAGGTGAGTGTGACCCACTTGTGGGACACCCCCGCGCCGCACGGCCACCAGCTGCTGCGTGTGCCCCATTGCCTGCCGCTGCCTGCCTCGCTTCCGCTGACCACGCCCCCCCTCCTCCGAGCGGCGTGGTCCGTGCTCGCCTGCCGGCTGACTGAACTGTTTGTATATTTGTTTTGTTTTTGTTTTGGTTTCTCTCTCCATTTGTGCCTGTTTTTCTCAATTCTGTGCCCGTGTTAGCGTTTCCTTCCTGTGTGCCCGCCTACCTCGACGCCCTCCGCTCCCTCCCCGCTTCCCGCCACCGCCGCTTACCCCGCCCCTTTTTTCTCTTCTGTACCCTCCCCGCTCCCGCCTCCCAGCTGCTCCGCCCACTCGCGCACTTGGCCTTATATGGCGACCGTGCGACGCAGGTGAGTGTGACCCACTTGTGGGACACCCCCGCGCCGCACGGCCACCAGCTGCTGCGTGTGCCCCATTGCCTGCCGCTGCCTCGCTGCCTGCCTCGCTTCCGCAGACCACGCCCCCCTCCTCCGAGCGGCGTGGTCCGTGCTCGCCTGCCGGCTGACTGAACTGTTTGTATATTTGTTTTGTTTTTGTTTTGTTTTCTCTCTCCATTTGTGCCTGTTTTTCTCAATTCTGTGCCCGTGTTAGCGTTTCCTTCCTGTGTGCCCGCCTACCTCGACGCCCTCCGCTCCCTCCCCGCTTCCCGCCACCGCCGCTTACCCCGCCCCTTTTTTCTCTTCTGTACCCTCCCCGCTCCCGCCTCCCAGCTGCTCCGCCCACCCGCGCACTTCGCCTTATATGGCGACCGTGCGAACGTGCAGCGGGCGCGCCGATTGTGCGCCGAAGGCGCGCCAAAGGTAAGCCCGTCTGCGCCCGTCCGCGCCTGGACCGCGCCCAGTGCCAGGACCCCTGGCCCCCACCGACGGAAGCCGACCCGACGAACCTACACCGCTGCCGATCTCTTCGCACTCAACACCGGCCGCACCCCAGGATGCCACCGAGCCGCCCCGAAGCACACCCATGGACCCTTCAGCTGCGACGCCTGCAAGTTCACCTGCATCCGGACCGACCCTGCACCAGCACCCGCCAAGCCGAACACCAGCAGCAACCACCTCAAGTGCATCCTGCTCAACACCCGCTCCGTCCACAGACACGCCGTCGAACTCTGGAACCTCCTCGACACCACAGCCCCTGACGTCGCCTTCCTCACAGATACCTGGATGAACGCCTCCTCAGCGCCCGACATCGCCATCGCCATCCCAGAAGGCTACAAGATCACACGGAGGGACCGCACCGCCAACCAGACGGGAGGAGGCATCGCCATCATCCACAGAAACACCATCCGCATCACGACCAACACCGACGACACCCTAACCACCGCCGAACACCTTCACTTCCAGATCCACACGGACCCCAGAACAACCCTCAGAGGCACCCTGATCTACCGACCCCCGGGACCACGCACACGATTCAGCGAGGACATCGCCGACTTCATCAGCCCGCATGCCCTCCCCTCCGCCGACTACATCCTCCTGGGGGACCTCAACTTCCACCTGGAGAACAACAGCGACCGCAACACCATCACCCTGCTCGACAACCTCGCCAACCTCGGACTCAAGCAACTGGTGACCACCCCCACCCACCTCGCCGGACACACACTCGACGCCGTCTTCTCATCCAGCAAAGACATCGCCTTCAGCCACGCAACAGGACTCCACTGGACGGACCACAGCTGCGTCCACTTCACCTTCAAAAGAACGACGATCCACCACCACCAGCAACAGGTTGCCCGAAGAAGCTGGAACAAGATCACAGCCGACCAGCTCACCGCCTCCCTGAGCCAGCACCCTCCTGCCGGCTCAACGAACCCCAGCCAGGCCGCCGACAACCTCACGAAATGGATCAGCAACTGCGCGGACGAACTCGCCCCTCTGAGGACGCCACCCAGCAGACCCGGCAGCGGAAAAGCCCCTTGGTTCACCGACGAACTCAAGAGCTCCAAGAAGAACTGCCGAGCCCTCGAGAAAGTGTGGAGAAGGGAACCAACAAGGGACAACATGGCTACCCTCAAGCTCGCCACCCGGAAACACCACCAACTGATCCGCGCCACCAAGAAAAATGCATACAAGGACCGGCTCGACAACAACGCACACAACTGCAAGGAACTCTTCAGCATCGTAAAAGAGCTCTCCAACCCCAACGCCGGAAACAACGACATCACCCCGTCGCAAGACCTCTGCAACTCCCTCGCCTCCTTCTTCCACAACAAGATCGCGGACATACACAACAGCTTCAGCATTCAACCATCGCACACAACGACCGCAGCAACGCCGCCCACCACCACTCTCCGCACCTGGACTCCGATCAGCACCGAAGACACCATCCGCACAATGAACTCCATCCACTCCGGATCTCCAACCGACCCCTGCCCTCACCACGTCTTCAACAAGGCCGACGCGGTCATCGCACCCCATCTGCGGGACATTATCAACACCTCCTTCGACACCGCCACCTTCCCGGAGAGCTGGAAGCACGCCGAACTCAGCGCTCTCCTCAAGAAACCCACAGCGGACCCCACCGAACTCAAGAACTACCGTCCCATCTCGCTCCTCCCGTTCCCAGCCAAAGTAATCGAAAAGACCGTCAACAAACAGCTGGCCGCCTTCCTCGAGACGAATGGATCCCTCGACCCCTCACAGTCTGGCTTCCGAGCCAACCACAGCACCGAGACCGCCCTCATCGCGGCCACCGACGACATCCGGACCCTGATGGACAACGGAGAAACAGCGGCCCTCATCCTCCTTGACCTCTCCGCGGCGTTCGACACTGTCTGCCACCGCACCCTAGTACAGCGCCTCGGCAACATCGGAATCCAGGAGAAGGCACTGGAATGGATCACCTCCTTCCTCGACGGAAGAACACAGAGAGTCCGCCTACCACCGTACAAGTCAGAGGCCACCGAAGTCATCTGTGGCGTCCCCCAAGGATCCTCGCTGAGTCCCACCCTCTTCAACGTCTACATGAGCCCCCTCGCGGCCATCGCACGCAAACACAACCTCAGCATAATCTCCTACGCCGACGACACCCAGCTGATCCTCTCCCTGACCAACAACCCCGCCACCGCCAGAACCAACCTGCACGAAGGAATGAGAGACGTAGCCGAGTGGATGACGACCAGCCGCCTGAAACTGAACTCGGACAAGACGGAGGTCCTCATCCTGGGCTCCTCGCCCTCCGCCTGGGACGACTCCTGGTGGCCCCCCGCCCTGGGCACCGCACCCAAACCGACTGACCACGCACGGAACCTGGGCTTCATCCTGGACTCCTCCCTCTCCATGATCAGACGCCGTCTCCTCATCATGCTTCAACATCCTACGCATGCTACGGAAGATCTTTTGGTGGATCCCCACCGAGACCAGGAAGACCGTCACCCAGGCCCTCGTCACCAGCCGACTGGACTACGGCAACGCTCTCTACGCCGGAACGACCGCCAAGCTCCAGAAGAGACTCCAGCGGGTCCAGAACGCCTCAGCCAGACTCATCCTCGACCTCCCACGAAACAGCCACATCTCCGGACATCTGAGAGACCTGCACTGGCTCCCCGTCAAGAAAAGAATCACATTCCGTCTCCTCACCCACGCACACAAAGCCCTACACGACCAAGGCCCGAGCTACCTCAACAACCGAATCAACTTCTACGCTCCCAAGCGCCACCTCAGATCAACCAGCCTCGCCCTCGCCGCAGTCCCCCGCATCCGAAGAGCGACAACAGGAGGAAGGTCCTTCTCCCACCTGGCCGCCAAGACCTGGAACTCCCTCCCGACGGACCTGCGCCTGACCCAAGACCACTTCGCCTTCAGGAAGAAGCTCAAGACCTGGCTGTTCGAGCAGTAACGGCACCCCCCCCCCCCCCCCCCCCCAGCGCCTTGAGACCCTACGGGTGAGTAGTGCGCTCTAAAAATGTCGTGATTGATTGATTGATTGATCAGCCACTCCTCCTTTGTTATTCCACTGGAACACTCCCATAGATTTGCTATACACGATTCTTCCATCTCATTAGTTTCAGTGTTAGTTTTTGTTTGAAGTTGAAGTTGAAAATATTTGTTAAGTCCACTTATACCACGCAGTTTCATGGCGCTAAGAAATGATTGCACAGAGGGGAAGGTAGAGAGTTACTGTCCAGAAAAAGCTAGAGAGAAGAAGTGGGTTTTCAGGGCTCTACGAAAGTCCATGTAGGTGGGAGTGGATCTGATTGAAAAATGAAGAGCATTCCAGAGGCAGGGGGCAAGAATGGAAAACCTCGCGCCTCCCAGTTTCTTCCTCCGATAGCGGGGCACTTCCAATAAAATCTGAGTGGACGAACGGAGGGTTCTGCTGGGGGCGTAGGCCAGGATCTTTGAGTTGACAAAGGCGGGGGCGGTGCCCGCGAGAGCCATAAAGGTCAGGCAGCCAAGTTTAAAAAGGGAGCGATAAGAGATAGGCAGCCAGTGAAGAGATTTGAGCAGAGGGGTGACCCAGTGGGATTTAGGGAGCCTATGAATGAGGCGGGCAGCTTGGTTTTGGATGAGTTGGAGTCTCCTAAGCTCGTAGGCAGGGATGCCTGCGTAGAGGCCGTTCCCGTAATCGAGGCGGGAGATGATCAAGGCCATCACAATGAGCTTAAGAGCCTCTAGAGAGAAGAAGCGGGAAATTTTACGGATAATCCTGAGTGACAGGAAACATGTTGAAACAACGGCACTGATCTGAGGGCGCATCGTCAGGTCATGGCTGATTTTGATCCCCAAGGTTTTAGCTGAGGAGGAGGGTGAGGGAGGGGTGCCAAGGGCAGGGGGCCAGAAAGCAGGGGTCCAAGGGCTGGGAAAACCACCGATAAGGACCAGCTCCGTCTTATCGGGATTGAGCTTTAGGTGATTCTGGTTCATCCAGTCGTAAACAAACAGTAGTGAGGTGTGAAGCTTGAAAATGGAATCCGGAGAGGAGGAAAGGTCAAAGATGAGCTGGAGGTCATCAGCATAGTTAAATACTGAGACCTCCATCTGCTGGAGAGCAGCAATGAGGGGATGAATATAAAGATTAAAGAGGAGCGGGGATAACGAGGAACCCTGGGGAACCCCACAGGTGACGGGGCAGGCGGGAGCAGAGAAGCTGTCCAAGTGGACTGCTTGGGTCCTGTCCTGTAGGAAGGATGCAAGCCAGGCCAGGGCCGTGCCCTGAATGCCGGCGCCCCCGACACGGTCGAGAAGGATGGCGTGGTCGACCGTGTCGAAGGCGGCGGACAAGTCAAGGAGGACTTGTGCCTGGGGGGTGTTGGAATCCGCACTTCTCCTTAGCTCATCCATGACGGCAAGAACAACAGATTCCGTCGAATGAGCCGGACGGAAACCCGCCTGATTAGGGGCCAGGAGATGGTGTTCCTCGATGAAAGCGGAGAGGCAGAGGGTGATATGGCTCTCTAGAACCTTGCCCAGGAACGGGAGCATGGAGATGGGTCAAAAATTGGAAGGGGTGCCAGGGTCAGCTCCAGGTTTTTCGAGGATGGGAATGACTGCTGCTGATTTAAAGGCAAGAGGGACAATGCCCTGTGTGATGGAAGCATTAAGGAGAGTTAGAGGGGGCTCGGGACAGCTGGAGAAAACCTCTCTCAGTATGCGTGCCGGGCAGCAGTCAGACGGAGACCCTGATTTTACTTTCTTCAGGAGTTTGAGAAAGATATCCATAGTTATAGTAGGGAACTGATCCAGGAAGGCAGATGGCAGAGAAAGAGAAGGCAAGGAAAAGGACTGGGAAGGCGGGGAATGTTGAGTTTAATAGTCGCTACCTTCTCAATAAAATAGCTGTTAAGGGAATTACAAAGGGCAAGGGAAGGAACAGGTTTAGGAGAGACCCTGTCAGCAGCAGCTAAATCATGGGCGATGGAGAAAATCTCCTTGGGCCTGTTGGATGCATTGAGGATTTTAGAGGAAAAATATTCGGTTTTAGCTAAAAGGATAGCTTTCTTGTAATCCCGAAGGAGAACCGAGTATTGGGATTTGAGGGAGGGGCAGTAACTGCGTGTCCAGTGGCGTTCAGCCTGTCTGAGTGATAATTTAAGGGCTTTGAGATCATTGGTAAACCATCTATTGACGTCGTGGGGGCGACAAGTCCTAACTAGCTTTTGAGGGGCTATAAGGTCGCAGGAGGCAGAGAGCCAGCAATGGACCGAGGCCAACTGAGAGTCAGGGGGAACATCGGTCAGGTTGGGGAGTGAGGCCTCAAGGGAGGAGCAGAGAGCAGCCATGTCCACCCGGTTCCAGTTGCGGGCCCGAATATTCTTGGGGGGGGTGGGTTTATGAATAGCCCCTAAGTTAAGGGAAAAGGAGATCAAGTGGTGGTCAGACCAGATACAGGGGGCAATAGTAGGAGAAGAGAGGGACAGGTTTGCTGACCAGATCTGGTCTAATGTACGACCAAGTATATGAGTGGGAAGGTGGATGTGTGGGACAAGGTTAAGACAATGAAGAGACTCGGTAAAGTCTTTAGACGGGAGGTCCTCCCGAGGATCATTGGGCCAGTACTTGAAATCACCTAGGATCAACAAAGAGGAGTTGTTGACCACCAAGGTGGCCAGCAAGTCCTGGACCACAGGAATAAAGAGAGACATGGTCTGGGGAGGGCGGTAAAACAAGGCACAAGTGAGAGGAACGGCAAGGTTAAGAGAGCGGACGACTAGATGGTCGACGGCGGGGATAGCTGGATAAGAAAGCTGCTGAAACTGGAGATTGGATCTAGCTATCAAGGCCACACCGCCTCCCACCTTCCCGTCCGGGGGGTCAGAACGAAGGGCATAATAAGAGTCAGGGAGGGCCGCCAGGATATCAGGCAGTGACTCCGACGAAAACCAAGTTTCCGTGAGGAAAAGGAGATCGGGTTTGGTGGAATCCAAGAGGTTAAACAACTCTAATTGGTGCTTAACCGCTGAGCGGGTATTGAGAAGATAGGCCGTGGCCACGGCCGGGGGGCCCGAAGGGGACTGCACACAGGGCTCTAGATGTCCTAGGGGAGGCAGGGAGATATGATTAGAAGATAACAAGGGCGGGAAAGTAGGGAGTGAAATTCCAAGCTTATCAATTCGGGCCTGGGTAGATACGCAAATGGGTGCATCGCGCTGACAGGCATGCAATTGGTCGAGGGAATAGGCCAGGCGGCCGTCATAGTGACAGGCCCCAGGTCCCGACCTGTCGCGGACAGGCGCAGTCGGGCTTGCCTTTGGCGCGCCTACGCCGCGCTGCCTGCGCGGCGGCTGCGCAGCCGGGAGGGGAGACACTTTTATATACACAAAAGGAGGTGGGAACGGCATACAACTGCACTGCCGACCTAGGCTTCCCCCAAGATGGCGAGAGAGATGCCCGTTCCCCCGCTACAGCGTCTAATCGGCTGAGCGGGTGGAGCGGGGAGGTGAGGAGGGGGAGGGAGAAGGGGAAGTGCACAGAAATAAATGCGGCGCAATTTAAAAGCAGCAAACAATTTTAAAAATAAGGACAGTCTAATACTCCCGGCTTCCGCCTCAGGAGTTACTGTGCTAGGTCAGTTCTGCGCGCGTGCCCGGGAGCGCGACTTATGAGCTGGCAGGAGGCGGGAGCGGTGTACAACTGCACCGCCGACCTAGGCTTCCCCCAAGATGGCGAGAGAGATGCCCGTTCCCCTGCTACAGCGTCTAATCGGCTGAGCGGGTGGAGCGGGGCGGTGAGGAGGGGGAGGGAGAAGGGGAAGTGCACAGAAACAAATGCGGCGCAATTTAAAAGCAGCAAACAATTTTAAAAATAAGGACAGTCTAATACTCCCGGCTGTTTCAAGTGGCATTCTGCTTAAAAAGTTCCCCACTACGTTTTTCACTCCAGGAACATAATGTATGCTATACATGTAATCGAACAGGCGCATAGAGATCCTTGCTAGCCATGGTGATGCTGTGTACAACATGTTCGTAGTAAGTACTTTGGTTAAGGGTTTGTGGTCTGTGCAAAGATTCACTTTCCTGCCCCAAACATACTGCCTGAAATGCTCAAGGGCCCAGACACAGGCTAATGCCTCCCGCTCTATCACCGAGAATTTTTCTTCTGCTGTAGTTAAGGATCGTGATGCAAATGCTATTGTGTATTCTGTTCCTTTTGCGTCCTTTTGTGTGACTACAGCTCCTATGCCTTTGTTGCTGGCGTCTGTTGTCACAAAATTTTGCAGATTAGGGTCAAATCCTTGTAAGGGTAGAGTCGTGCACATTTCCTGTTTGAGATCGTGGAAGGTTTTTCCGCATTCTTCAGTCCACTCAAATTTGTTTTTGAGCTTTAACTGTTGTCTCAAGGCATACGTTTTTATTGAAAAGTTCCTGATGAACTTCGAGTAGTACTTCACCAATCCGAGGAAGGATCCTATTTCTTCTCTATTGGTGGGTACCGGTGAGTCTTTAATGGCTTAAATTAGTTCATTCTTTGGGCTGATGCCTTCACCAGTTATTTGATGGCCCAGATAGTTGACTGATTTGCTCACGAATTTGCATTTAGAATGCTCTGCGGTTAAACCCTTGCTCCACTCGGCTGTCGTGTTCTTCTCTTGTTTTTCCCATTACCAGGATATCATCCTGGAACAGTAATATTCCTGTAACACCTTCAAATATATTGTTCATCAACCTTTGAAACATCGCGGCCGCATAAGCCAAGCCAAATGGCACTCGGGTGAACCTGAAGCACCCAAATGGCGTTACAAACGTGGTTAGTGATTTGCTGTCCCAATGTAGCTGTACCTGGTGGTATGCTGATTTTAAATCGATGGTAGTAAACCACTTTACCCCCTTGGTGGTGGACAGCATTTCGTTGATTTTTGGGAGTGGATATTGTTCCACTATGATGTTTTGGTTCAAATCTCGAAGGTCTATGCAGAGTCTCAGCTTGCCATTTGGGCGTTTGGCTACGACAAGCGGTGCGACCCACTCGATGCCTCTACTCTTTCTATTATTCCATCACTCAACAGCTTTTCGAGTTGGTTTCTGACCTCTTCCCTTATGGCAAATGGTATGTTCCTTGCTTTGTGCACTGTAGGTGTGGTGATAGGTTTTAATCTTATTCTGTGCTGGTACCCCTTCAGTACTCCCACATTTCCACTGAACACTTTCTGAAATTTAGATAGTATCAGGCTGGCATAGTCGCTGGTGTCTGTTAAGCTCAGTACCGGTTCACTACTGTTTGGATCAAACATAATTCCCAGACTGCCTTGGTCCATCCACCCTAAAACAGATGGTCCTACCTTCGAAACATAAAGTTTGCAATCTGCCTCTCTACCTTTGTATATGAATTTAAGATTTCTGTATCCACACATTTCTATGGGCTCACCAGAGAAAGATTTTATCACAATGTCCGGTTTGTCAAGTCTTTCACCTATTTTGGCTCTGAATTTGGCACCCCTCGTTTACGATTGTATATGGTGACCCTGAATCAGCTACTATGCTTATGTCCACACCTCCAATTGTCATATTACATACTGGTTTCCTTGTCTTAGTTTTATTTTTTTTCTTATCATCTTTGTCTTGTTCTTCTTCTATGTTAAGTATGTACATATTGATGTCTTCATCCGATTTATCCTGTAACGCATCTTCTTCATTCTCTATTACCTTCACTCGTTGTGGTCCTCTTCTATTGCATGCCTTGTTGTAATGTCCTACTAGACCACAGAATGTGCATTTTACATCACAAGCTGGGCATTTGGGATTATAGGCCATGTGAGCCGTGCTCAAACATCGATAACAGTGTCCCCAATTCCCTGTTTCCGTCTTTCTGTACATTTGTTTGGTGTTATTCTTACTCCAACTCTGTTTCTTGTTGAATTTTTGGTGGGACACCTTGTTGAATTTTTGGTCTGAGACTTTGTTCACTTGTTCTCCCTCTTTCTTTATTTTGTCTTCTTTTAGAACAGCTTTGGCACATCGTCCCGTGAGTTCTGCCTTCCTTGCAATATCTATTATGTTCTGCAGTGGGTACTCACCCTTGGCCCACAAGTTGTCCTGAATGTTTTCGTTTGATCCCTGCATCACAATCTGATCTCTTATTAATTCATCGTGTAGATCTCCAAAATGACAGTTTATCGCCAGATTTGTAAGTGCGGAAACGTAATCATCTATTGACTCTTCTTTTCCTTGTTTCCTGTGGAAAAATGTATACTATCTACTCCTACACAAACTGTAGGTTTGTAGTACGTGTTTAAATCATCTATCTCGTTGCTGAACACATCACCCTTATTTTCCGCTCTTATTTTTTTGTTTATTGAGTTACACACTTTTATTCCTCCTGCTCCTAGGTTGTGCATCAGCATTTTATATTTCTTTTCCGGTTTTATCTCTTCATCCTCTTCTAGTGTGGAGATACAATTTAGAAAATAATCCCTCCACTCTTCCCATTTCAATGCTGGTTCACTCCCTGCACGCAAGAATGACTCAGAGGGTGAGAGGTTCCATATGCAACCAGTTGCCATTTCCAACCTTTTTTTAAATGTTCCTGTTAATCTAAACTGTAGGGTAGAGGAATTTTATTGTTTAATTTATACAATTGAGAAAGACTATTGCTGTATCATCAGTTATTTATCGTGCCTAGGTGCTCCTAGTTTGATTACTGATGTTGTCGTTAATGTAGAAGTCTGTGAGAGATACAGCCTTCTAATTGCTCAAGTCTGTGAATATTTTAAAATTTACCGTTTTTTCCTTGTAATGCGTTGTTCTCTTTGTAGTTCAAAGCGTCCGATTTAGCTTCCAATTATACCAGCTAAACGTCTTTGCTCCGTTCTCTGTTTGTTTACTGAAGATGAGTAACAACTAGACTTTAAATCAATGTGTGCAAACACTACCTTCAAGATGGCCGCCGACATCGTTACGTTCCTCCCTGTTGACGTAGGTCTCTGCTGAACTTCACCTCAGCTGGCAAGCTGACAGTTGGCAATGACGGTTGCAATGACGGTTGTTTTATTTACTTTTCCTTAATACAGTACTGATCCTTTTTCTGTGCAATCCGCCCTCATTTGAATCGCAATGTTCAGATTTATATTCCCTCAGGCACTAAATGTTAACTTTCGGACGATCTTTATTTCTTTTTTTCCTGGTTCGTTGAAACAGTGCGCGTTTTCACTCGTACTAGTGAACATTCATTCCACATGACATCGTTGATTTTCCTGCGCTGACCCAGCAATCTTCCCCAAATTCTTGTTCCTTGCTCAAATTGCTGTTTACTTTCATGCAATAACGCTGAGAACATTGAGTTTCAGTACCTGGATTCTCATAGTATTCTCCTCTTCCGTGTAGAATATTTTCCTTGATGAGATATTTCCAAGTGTAATTTTATTAGTTCCGGCTGCTGGTTTCAATATTTTTTTTCTCTGATGCGTGGGTTCAGTGTTGGCCCTCATCGCCAGTTTTGTTAAGAACTCCGACACAATAATGGTTATGAGTTCTTTTTTATAGGCCAACACATGCTCCTACATAAGTCAGAGCATCAACTCCAGTCAGTCCGGTGATCAGCTGTCAACTGTCACTCTATGACAGTTAGCAGCTGATGACCTCGCCGCCGGTACTGTGTCCACGCAGGGACACTCTTGTGCGTGAACAATACGGTGTCCAGGAATGGACATAAGATATAATCACAGCACTGTGTCCTGGTTGAATGAGAAAACATTATTATCAACTTTTTGTTTTGAGTTACGAAAGGATCAAATATCTGCAATAGTTTTACATAAGTAATCATTGTTAAAAAATATGAGAAATGATGATTGTAACCCCGAAATCATAAATATAATGATGAATTTGAAATTGAATTTAAATTATGTCATACATATAGTATGTTGTCACTATCTATGAACTCTAACAGCTATTTCAACAGGCGATTGAGCGCAGTGTATCAATTGACAAAGGCTAACTGCCGAAACTCGTCGTTTGCGGGCCCAAAAAACTATTTTGCTGTTCTCAGGTATGCCGCATTGTTTTTTCCCAACTTACTGGAATTACTCTTCTTTATTTGAGCTATGAGAAACAGCAGTACCGATCAAGAACTTCTGCTAGAAAAAGAAGAAATGTGCAAAAGATTTCAAGCCTGTGGCTATACAAAGAAAGTAATTCAAGTGGCAGTAGACTAAGTAGACAAGGTACAAAGATCAACCCTGCTACTCCCTAAACAAAGGGAGGAAGCTCAGGCTGGGAACCAAACTAGATTTATTACCACATATTCCAGCCAGGCGTACAAAGTATGAAAGATATTAAACCACAACTGGCATATTTTTTAAAAACAGATGCGGGTCTTGATAAATATCTGCATGAATCCCCGCAAATAACGTTCAGGAAAGGGAGACCTCTCAAAGACGAATTGAGCCAAAATGCACTAACATCGCAGATCACAACTAGACGGGGAAAAATAACAGGCTTCGCATGTTGTATGCATTGCAAGGCATGTGTGAGTAGTACAAAACTGTACTAAAATCAGGGTACCGAATAGTAGCAGAGACTTTATAATTAAGGGGAGCTATGATTGTCACACGGAATTCTGTGTATATTGTTTGATCTGCCCATGTAAAAAGTTGTACATTGGCAGTACAATACACAGAGCCAGAAGAAGAATATTGGAGTATAAACGAGCAATACACCACAATAATGAGCATTAGCCTGTAGCTCGTCATTTTAAAGCTCCCCGTAGCCAAAATGACATACTTTTATCATTTGTAGTTTTGGATACGGTAATACCACAGATGAGAGGTGGTGATAGAGAGCGCCAACTCAGGGTTTTAGAATCTAGATACATCATTGACTTTGAGACACTATTCTCTATGTGTTTGAATTCTAGTGAAGAACTAGCTATACACCTTGGATAACTTGGGAGAAGATAATTATGACATTAGTAGAACACAAGCTGATTAAGATTCATAAATATCACAAACATAGATTAAAATATACAATACATTGATGGTGATACAGATGGATCGGTACGACAATGACATTTTTAAATTTAATATTTTAAAGTGTATATAGAATTTTATGCATTGTTGCTTTTTTGATATTTTGTTTTCTGTTTTTTGTAAATAGGTCTTTGTAGATACTAGAGAAAACTACATAAATTAAGAACATGGCTCATGAAAAATTCACAAACTATGAAGAATACAAGTAACTTTCATTTGACAAATTCATCGCACAAGGGAGTATTCAGCATATATGGCTGATGCTATAGGCCCACTTGGGCGGGACCAAGCTCAGCAAAACAGAATGATGACACACTATAAGGCCCAGTTGGGCAGGAATGTGTTGCATTTGCAGATGACAAACTGTTCTTTATGGACTATATTCAATAAAACAGAAAGACAATAGACATCACAAGAAACATTAGGGAAGGACTGTTTTGGACGTATAGTCAACGAATTGTCATTTGGGATCATGTTTGATCATACACATGATCATATGTTCGCTTGGACTTGTCATAGACCGTGTTACAGGGAATATGATTACCTGTGTTTTACCCTGACAGCAAATAGAGCTTTAAAATAACTTATTTAAAGATGTATTTCCATTTTTGAACTAAGGCTCGTTTTTATGAAATCATACTTGATTCCTTTCATGTATTTAAAATTTTATACGAATCATGATATACGAACTGCTTAGATTCAAATTTTATAAATGTATAAACTCAAAAGGGAATGTGAATTGATTGCACGTGCACTTTATATTCTGTACTTGATCTTTGAAACAAAATGTACCATTACATTATGGCACCGCTCAGTTTTTTCTGCTGGTTCTGCACAAGTCCACTTTCTATGTTTAATCACCAAATTGAATTTATACGGAAGTGAAACAATGCTTGCCTCACTGTGACCAAGCCGTAAAGGCGAAATGTGTGGGCAGGAGGCTATCTGTAATGAAATAAAGAACATTTAGCACCTTGGAGTGTCCTGACTTCTCTTTCTTTATCAGAGGCACAAGCTGGTGATATTTTAGGATTTCCGGAATCCAGCCAGGACCGCCGTGCAACAAAGCCCCGTACTACCGGACAAACGTGTGTGTGTGTGTGTGTGTATATATATATATCTGGAATACTCACCTGCTTCATAAACGCTACACCCACGGCGCTGAAGAAGGCAGGGAAACGCCGAAATGCATTCGCCACAGCGGGTGTAATTGAACTTCTTTCTTCCATCTGTTCCTGATTAAAGGTGTCTCCAACGTCTCCCCTCAAGTTGGTCTTTTCTTTCTTCTTGGATGAAAGTGGATGCACATATATATATATATATATATATAATATATATATATATATTATATATATACATATATACATATATATATATATATATATATATATATTTATATATATATATATATATATATATATATATATATATATATATATATATATCAGTTCCAACAAAAAGTTTTGGCATTAAGCTGCAGTGGCCTCTTTCAGCGGCGGGCCACGGACGGGATTGCCACTCCCTTCACATACCAAACACACACGTTCACGATTCCCAAGAACGAAGTCCAGGCCAACATCAGTTTTCAAATCCGGATTTATTTCACAGCTTCACTCGACGCGTTTCGGGAATAGCCTTCCCTTTCTCACGAGTACAAGAGTCTGTTTGCATCCGTTTTTTAAAATAAATCACGTGATTGTGTTGGAACAAAATTATAATGAACATAGTTAACAGACTACCAAAGCATCATCAGTCTGGAGCTACGTTGTACAATCATCTTAGCAGACTGTGCGGCAATTTCATAATATCAACATAAATTATAATTTGACATTTAAGCTTTTAGGTAAATGCACACTTTGAGTCGTTTCAATCAATTTAACACCCCTTGCGAGGCAGCGGCATTCTTGCGTACTGATGCTACGGGTACAGGTCCAGTTCCCAAGCATCCGGCATACTAAAAAATTACATGGTCATAACCCTCTTTGGGTGGTGTGTCAACTTCCTTGGAAACACCAACAGTGAATGAAGGAGACCAAACAGTAGAGAATGGTAATGATACTAACCAGCCAAGTGAGACAAGGCCGGGCTTCTTAAGCCCAAAAGACAAAATTTTAATCGAGTTCTCGCTTATGGCCAAAGGGAGACAAGAATCCCAGAGCAAAGCATTTGTCGGAGGAGCAAGAGGACGAGGAAGAGGAGGGAGAGGAGGAAAAAGATTAAACTTAACAGATGCCAGCACATCAAGCCCTGTGGGAAAGAGAACGAGGGGCCAGAAAAAGCTAAAATGAAGGACATCAAAACTATAATCAACCTCTCCAACAGGAACCTGAGCGCCACCGAAAAAGAGGTATTATCCTTTGGATTATCTTTTTGCCCTACCTCTAATTTTAACTATACGCAGAGCCGCATTGACCTTTTCCAATTTACTAGGAAACTCAGACTGAGGAAATGGTTCGCCACCAGAATGAATAGCGATCCAGGTACAAACTCTGAGAATCCAAGTATATTACAAATTGGAGATGCGGACATAGTACAAGTAATGCATGAATTGGAGGGAAATGTAGATACAATGGAAAACCCACTCATTCTTCAATATGTAAGACATATTTAAACTTTACAGAAACAAAAAATCACTGGATGTTGTTATCAGTGATGTCATCAGTGATGTCATTTGAGATGTCATCAGTGATGTCATCAGTGATGTCACTGACCATGTCATGAATGATGTAATATGTGACATCATCAGCAGTGGATTGCGGGTGCGCGATATATAGTTAGTGCAACTAACTATATATGGAATTTCAATGGTTGTGTGTGAGTAAAAAAAGGTTTTTTAAATGCTAATTCCTAACGATATATGGTCTATAACCTATGGTTTTTTCAGTGAATTTCAATGGTTTTTTAATAGCAAATATCATAAGCTGTCGAATGTCAAGTACGTGGTATGTAAAAACATTTTCGTGTTTATGCACACTGATCTGCTTTGAATGCTGCCCCCCCCCTCATTTCTATTAGGAGTACTCTCTCTTTGCAGATAGTGAAAGGTAGTTAACGCAGGCCTTTGCCCCCGTTTTAATACGTCGTGCCTGCTTCTCTCTCCATTTGATTGATTGTTATCCAAGCATTTACTGTTTTAGAATTGCTTCTCTTTGGTTCATTCTCTATTTACAAACAAACACAGAGTCGCAATACTCTGTTTAGTCTTTGCAGATAACGAAAAATCGTGTAAAAAAACAAAAGGAATCGAGCAAAATCAGTAGGCCACTAATGGGATCTCTTTTTGACCTCGCTAAAATAGAAACATTAGGAACAACCCCTCATGACAAATACGAAACTAGTGAGATGAACTGAACTCCACACCATGATGGCTGCAATACAGCTCGGCTCCGCCACCCACCCCTCCCAAAATAACGATAAAGAGCGGCTGCCATGATTGCTCGCGGAATGGCCACGACGGAGCTACGAAATGGTGGTGCTCTCATGCTAACCCCAGCTTCAGTCTGAAACATCCAGAAACACTGTAGACTACCAATTCGATCAGTTCCGGTAGTGCCCCAACGTAACCCGGTAGAGAAGAACTAGCCCTCCCCTCTTTGACTGATGGTTCTTGTTGCCTGTCCCTTCTGTTGTCATTTAACAGAACTATTTAGCCTGCTGAAAGGGGTTGTGTTCCGACCGCTGGTTGGTGGAGACATTTTGACTATATTCTGGACCTGCGTTGTCGCGTAATGCGTCATATGACGCGCCGCGTTAGCGCATCCGGAAGTCGTCCGGGGCGCGACGCGTAGCGCGTAACGTAAGCATAACAGGTCATGTGACTTGTTAATAAAACTTTTCATTGGTTCATTTTACTTTTCTTATTCTAATGATGAAAGGCTTGGTCATATGACCTAAAAATTACGCTTTTTTACTTCCGAACATTATTTTTTCTTAAATATATGTTATAATGTTCCAGGCTAATGTACTTTCCCGGAAAATTTACAACTGTCCTGCAAGTAAAATATATTCTTTTTTCGAGAAAAAGGGCGTTTCTTCGTCCCATGACGGAGCCGTTGAGCAAAAGAGGGTCGACCTGCTGTCTTAGTCGCCGATACGCCTGAATATGAGATTCTTATCGATCACTTTATGTTGCAGGAGTAGAAAACACAACAGCCCTTGACCATTTATCTTTACTGCGTTCCTGCGTATTATACCTTTTACCCTTCATGTAATTGGTCTGCTTTATTTCACTTGCCTTTTACTGATTCTAAAACAGTGACTATTATTAAAAACTTTACCAATGTATATACTACTACCATGTTTTCTTTTAAAAACCTTTATTGTGAAAATTTCATTATACAAATACGAGCCTATAACCACGTGGGCCGGCCACGGAGCAAACTGTAATCGTATATGATAAGTAGACATTTACACTGTAGAGGAACGTAACGGGCGGGCCATTAGGTTGCAAGAACTAAGGTGTCTAACAGTTGCGGAATCGGTGGACGTACATTTTATAATTAAAATACGACAGGGCCAGTTACAATAAAATTATCTAGATATACATTTGCGGGCAAGTACCATGGGTGACGTTAATTCGAACTTTCAATAGTACAGTAACCAATAACACATCAGAACTTAATATCAACAGAGATGTCGAAATATTCAATCTATTCTCGTCCACGCCCGCCATGTGCTTCAAAACTGCATACGTATCTCGTGATATCAAGGTTGTGCAACCAGTACACAACAAGGAGTTACGAGTCCCATTTATTCCGGCGCCATTTTGGGCGAGGACGGGCAGGTCCAGGATATAGTCAAAATGTCTCTACCAACCATCGACTATGATGATGTTCATATGCTGTATTTATTAGAGTAACACTCATCTGTCCACATGAAATTAATTTGCCACAATCTAAACATGTCATTTTAATCTTTCCAAAGTTCTTCTAAATATTTGGGACCGTTTCCCTTGCCTCTGATGCTGTCAGTGCCACTTCTTTGATGAATGTACTGGCAGGTCGGGGGTTCTCCTCCAAATCTCTCTTTTATGCAGCACTATAATTAATTGGTGCCACCTCTCCATATGACGATGCATGGTATAGTTACCATAACTATATTTTTTTTCGGTTCCTCTGGAGAGTACATCGTGGCAGATGAAGCGTGTAACGTACCGGGCATTTACCTTTTTTTGCATGTAGAGGAAAGGAAAAAAAATTTGAGCGTCCGAGTTCTAAGGTGTCCCAGGGCCATTTTAGTGGACCAGGCCCAAATCCAAAGAACAGGCCGCCATTTTGAGAGTCCTGTTGCAGCCGCCTGTCGCTGTAGCATCAAGAGCGGCCGAAACTCAGCTAAATGGCAACTGAAACGGTAAAGGGGCGCCCCACTACAGCAGACGAGCCTCCACCTAGGAAGGCCCGTTCACGCTGCCTCCCCCCCCCTTCGGGCACCCCACGCCGTTATTCGGAGCAGTATTGTAGGATGGCCACACCAGTGCGGCAACTTGCTAGACATCACCTCGGTGGTAACCGAATCTCAGCGCCTTGTGGTGTCTTCTATTCAGAAAATATTGTTGCGCTGCCTTTGGCCCCATTCGCACATCGGTCCGCTACTGACGCCATCTCACAGGCTAATGGGGCGCCCCACGCCGACTTTCAGCATTGTAGGATGGCCACACCAGTACAGCAACTTTCTAGACACCACCTCGGTGCCATCCGGATCTTGGCATCTCAGCGCCTAGTGGTGTCTTCTATTCAGAAAATATTGTTGCGCTGCCTTTGGCCCCATTCGCACATCGGTCCGCTACTGACACCATCTCACAGGCCAACAGGGCGCCCCACGCCGACTTTTACCATTGTAGGATGGCCACACCAGTGCGGCAACTTGCTAGACACCACCTCGGTGCCATCCGGATCTTGGCATCTCAGCGCCTTGTGGTGTCTTCTATTCAGAAAATATTGTTGCGCTGCCTTTGGCCCCATTCGCACATCGGTCCGCTACTGCCGCCATCTCACAGGCAAATGGGGCGCCCCACGCCGACTTTCAACATTGTAGGATGGCCACACCAGTGCGACAACTTGCTAGACACCACCTCGGTGCCATACGGATCTTGGCATCTCAGCGCCCAGTGGTGTCTTCTATTCGGAAAATATTGTTGCGCTGCCTTTGGCCCCATTCGCACATCGGTCAGCTACTGACGCCATCTCACAGGCCAATGGGGCGCCCCACGCCGACTTTCAACATTGTAGGATGGCCACACCAGTGCGGCAACTTACTAGACACCACCTCGGTACCATCCGGATCTTGGCGCGTTGTGCTGCCTTCGGCCTATTCGCACATCGGTCCGCTACTGACGCGAACTCACAGGCCAACGGGGCGCCCCACGCCGACTTTCAGCATTGTAGGATGGCCACACCAGTGCTGCAACTTGCTGGACACCACCTCGGTGCCATCCGGATCTTGGCATCTCAGCGCCTTGTGGTGTCTTCTATTCAGAAAATATTGTTGCGCTGCCTTTGGCCCCATTCGCACATCGGTCCGCTACTGACGCCATCTCACAGGCCAACGGGGCGCCCCACGCCGACTTTCAACATTGTAGGATGGCCACACCAGTGCGACAACTTGCTAGACACCACCTCGGTGCCATCCGGATCTTGGCATCTCAGCGCCCAGTGGTGTCTTCTATTCGGAAAATATTGTTGCGCTGCCTTTGGCCCCATTCGCACATCGGTCCGCTACTGACGCCATCTCACAGGCCAACGGGGCGCCCCACGCCGACTTTCAACATTGTAGGATGGCCACACCAGTGCGGCAACTTACTAGACACCACCTCGGTGCCATCCGGATCTTGGCGCGTTGTGCTGCCTTCGGCCTATTCGCACATCGGTCCGCTACTGACGCGAACTGACAGGCCAACGTGGCGCCCCACGCCGACTTTCAGCATTGTAGGATGGCCACACCAGTGCTGCAACTTGCTGGACACCACCTCGGTGCCATCCGGATCTTGGCGCGTTCTGTTGCCTTCGGCCTATTCGCACATCGGTCCGCTACTGACGCCGCCTCACGTGCCAACGTATTTTCTACGCATTTTATACCCTATGCCGCATAACAGGTCATGTGACTTGTTTATAAAACTTTTCATTGGTTCATTTTACTTTTGGTTTCCTAATGATGGAAGGCTTGATCATATGACCTAAAAATAACACTTTTCATTAAATGAAAACTTTTTTTTCCCCAAACGATGAAAGCCCCACCTTGTTTCTGGATGTTTCAGACTGAAGCTGGTGTCAGCATGAAAGCACCACCATCTCGTGGCTCCGTCGTGGTCATTCCGCGAGCAATCATGGCAGCCGCTCCCCACCAGAAGCCTGCAGGAGTCGGGGGCCCCCAAAACTTTTGTTGAATCCTCAAGGCGGAGGGGACGCTTTCGAGAATGGGGTCCAAGACCTAGCAGACAAGCGTCCGATTTCCAAGGTGTCCCAGGGCCATTTCAGTGGACCAGGCCCAAAAAGGAAAGAGCCTGCCGCCATTTTGAGAGTCCTGTGACAGCCGCCTATCGCTGCACCGCAAGAGTGAGCGCAACTCAGCTGAATTGCGGCTTTTGACACAGTGGACCAAAAGCGGACAGAATGGCAACTGAAACGGTAAAGGGGCGCCCCACTACAACAGACGAGACTCCACCTGGAGAGGCCCGTTCACGCCGCCTCCCCCCCCCCCCGGGGCGCCCCACGCCGTTATTCGGAGGGCGGCAACTTACTGGACATCACCTTGGTGCCATCGTTTTGCTGCCTTGGAACTATTCGCACAACAGACCGCTACTGATGACCCACCCCCCGCGACGCCCCACGCCGGATACCGAAATCAGTGCGGCACCCAGGCAACATCACCTGGGTGCCGTCCAGAAATCTTGACGTTGTGCTGCGTTGGGACTATTCGCACAACCGACCGCTACTTCCTTCTTTTTCCTTAAAAATGGTTAAATGTTTTTACTGTTTTTGTTTTGTTGTATATATTTATAAGTTATTAAAGTTTTATAATCCTACTACTTTGTTGGAGTGCTATATATTTTTAATGTGACACATAATTGTAAAAACTTTGATGTACAAAGAGTCATCCCTGGAATCTTCCGCTTCATGCTCGGTCCCCTCCCCAATCACAATACAGGATGGTTTTCAGATAGTAGGAACGCGTGTGCTGTGACGGATCTCATCGAGTGTGGGCCTTGATCTACTATAACTCCTTTGAAGAGGGGTGATTCTTTACAGCTGGGGCCATAAACTACATCTGCAGGGCTAGCTGATAGCCTAGGACCGGCCTGGACAATCGGACACAGAGGAAAAGGAGTGTCAGAGGGTGCGGTAGTGAATAGGGCGAAAGGGAGGTGTCGGGCGGGCACAGAGTGTGATTCTCAGGGAAGAGCAGCGCAGATGGGGGGAGGTTTATTACCCATGCATAAGACAGAGAGCGGGGGTGACCAGTGCCTGGGGGAGATGCTTGTGAGGGTGGGGAGCCATGCTAAGGATCGACAGCGTGCAGAGAGTGGGTCTGGTCAAGGCATCTAAAATGACTGCCGTGCACGACAAAAGTGTGGCATTTGAAAAAAGGCAAGATGGCGCAGACAATGTTTTTCAACACTTCCTGATTTCCTTCGAATCGAACGTTAACAGACGTTGGGGCATATTACCAAAGTTAAGCGATATTTATCCCTAACGATGCTTAGCAACGAATTTTTTACCGCTAAGCATCGTCAGAAATTATCGCAGATAAACCTTGCTATTATCAAGGTTTATCGCAAATGCGATAAAAAACGCCCGCAATGCATTAATGTCGCTGAAAAGTCAGCGATATTCATGCATTACCCAGCTAATGCTCTTAGCCATGTTATCCACCTCCCATTGGATAACATGGCTAAGAACTGCTCAGGGCAGGTGGTAGCTTTTGGAGATATTCGCGCTTAGCGCGAATATCTCCAAAAGTTGGCAATAGGAGATAGCGATGTTAGCGACTGTTTCCAGTCGCTAACATCTTGGCATGCCCACTTTGCATGTCATTAGTGATAAATATCACTGACATGCAAGGTGGGGCCCAAGATGGTCGCTATCTCCTACTAGCGGTCGCTAACTGGTGTTAGCAACAGCTAGGTAATACAGAGATAATTTTATCTCCGCGAAGCGGAGCGCTGTTACAGATATATATCTTTTTTTTAACGTTAATTTCTCAAAATCCACTGAAGCACATATATTGAGACCTAGCAAAGGCACATCGGGCTACCAGTCCCTACAATTTTGCCAAGTTTCGTGCAAATCCATTCAGCCGTTCGATTATTATTATTTATTTTTTTTTGCCCCGCGGGGCCCTTTTAAAACCTCCACATCAAACCTAAGAGGTCAATGAGGATCTACTATGCCCCCTTATGGTCATTTGCCCCTTCGCTTTGGCCTCCTCTTGTCTCTCGATCCTACCGAGAGACAAGATGGCGGCCGCTACGGACTGTTTGCAATGTTTACAGACGCCGGAGAACCAATCAGCTTCGCAAAGCTCCGTTACGCGAAAAGTACGCGAAGCGGAGCGCTGTTACAGATATATATCTTTTTTTGAACGTTAATTTCTCAAAATCCACTGGAGCACATATATTGAGACCTAGCAAAGGCACATCGGGCTACCAGTCCCTAATATTTTGCCAAGTTTCGTGCAAATCCATTCAGCCGTTCGATTATTATTATTTTTAATTTTTTTTGCCCCACGGGGCCCTTTTAAAACCTCCACATCAAACCTAGGGGGTCAGGGAGGATCTACTATGCCCCCTTACGGTCATTTGCCCCTTCGCTTTGGCCTCCTCTTGTCTCTCGATCCTACAGAGAGACAAGATGGCGGCCGCTACGGACTGTTTGGAATGTTTACAGACGCCGGAGAACCAATCAGCTTCGCTTCACAAAGCTCCGTAACGCGAAAAGTACGCGAACTGGAGCGCTGCCTGGTCCGCTGTTACAGATATATATCTTTTTTTGAACGTTAATTTCTCAAAATCCACTGGAGCACATATATTGAGACCTAGCAAAGGCACATCGGGCTACCAGTCCCTACAATTTTGCCAAGTTTCGTGCAAATCCATTCAGCCGTTCGGGCTAAAAGTGAGGCCAACCGCCCTATGGAAAACAATGTTAAAAACACGTTTTGGGACCCCCCTTTTTTCTCGGCCCCCCCTTGACGAACCCCCCCCCAAATTTTCAGGGGCTGCTCAGAAACAAAATGTTCCATTTTCCTGAAAATTTCAGCCAATTCCGTCCACAAACGCCAAAGTTATTAGACATAGAATTTTCAAAAATCCCATAGAGAAAAAATCCTAACTATATATACCTACTGGCCAGTAGGTAATATATATATATATATATATATATATATATATATATTCACGGAAAAAAACCATAGGTTTCACACCAGTTATAGTTAGGTATTAGCATTTAAAAAAACTATGAAATTCACTGAAAAAACCATAGGTTTCACACCAGTTATAGTTAGGAATTAGCATTTAAAAAACGTATTAAATTCACTGAAAAAACCATAGGTTTCACACCAGTTATAGTCGGCTGGAAATTTTACTCGCATAAAACCATTGAAATTCCCACGTTATAGTTAGTTGGACTCACTATAACTTGCGCGTGCAATGCACTGCTGATGACGTCACATATTACATCGCTCATGACATGGTCAGTGACATCACTCATGACATCACTGATGACACCATCCAGTGAATGTGTCTCTTTTTAAAAAATAAATATGTGTTATATATGTATATATAAAAGTTGATGGAAGAATAAATGTTTAAATAAGTGTTTACATGGATGTTTTTTTTTTTAATTGATTGGTTAACTGGTTTATTAAGTGTATCTTAGTGAATACATATATTAGAGACTAATGTTTAAATATTCAAATATATGTATTAGTGTTTCACTTTGTGTATAAGTGCCTGCATGGGTTGGTGAGTTGCTACATGTGTATGTATATGGGTTATTAGATGTTTTTTTTTAATATCAGTATGAGTATTTGTATGGTTCGGTGGGGGTATTACTTAGCACATAGATGCATGAATGACTGACTCTCTCTTTGTATGTGTTTTGAAGACAGCATATGTGCAGGACTGTATGGGTGGATGAGTGTGTATATGTGTGTGTTAGTGAGTGAATGACTGTCTCACTAGTGTGTTTATCAGTAACTACATATGTTTTAATCTAGTATATGTGAATATTGATCTATATAAGTGAGTATATGTGAGAGTGAGGAATTGTAAGAGTTCCTGTTTAAATTAGTATGTGTTTCTATAAGTGATTGTTTAAGAGAGTAAGTATGTGTAAGTTTCCTTAGAAGTAAAGTGGTAGTGTGTGTGTAGCTGTATATGCAAATAAATGGATGTTCAATAGTTTATTTGCATGTGTGAGTATGTGTGAGAGTATCTTTAGGATGACTGTCGGTGTGTAAGAGGATGTATAGGTGTATCACTTCATATGAAGAGTGAGTATATGTATGAGTGACTATATAGAACTGTTGGTGAATGAGTGCATGAGTATATAGATGGTGGAATAATTGAATTGGTTGTTGTAACTGGTATGGCTATCTCCATATTTTTGAAAATGTTAGTTTTTATTTTTGAATATGTGTTTCAAGGGTTACATTTCAGTGAAAGGAGGTCTGTCACTCTGTCACAAGGATGGTGTCATCAGTGATGTCATGAGTGATGTCACTGACCATGTCATGAGTGATGTAATATGTGACGTCATCAGCAGTGCATTGCACGCGCAAGTTATAGTGAGTCCAACTAACTATAACGTGGGAATTTCAATGGTTTTATGCAAGTAAAATTTCCAGCTGACTATAACTGGTGTGAAACCTATGTTTTTTTCAGTGAATTTAATAGGTTTTTTAAATGCTAATTCCTAACTATAACTGGTGTGAAACCTATGTTTTTTTCAGTGAATTTCATAGGTTTTGTAAATGCTAATTCCTAACTATATATAGGGCCTCAAACCTATGAAATGTAATATTTTTTATAATGAATCCTATATTGTATATTTATATAATACTATTTTTGTAAAAAAAAATTTGCCGGGGAGCGCCCCGGTCAGCGCAATTTTGGGGCGCGCCCCGGGGTGCGTACCGGGGAGCGTCCCGTTTCCGCTATTGCCGGGAACGAAAACATCTTTGTGACGTATCGCGTAGCCGCGTCCGCGTGATACGCACGGCGAAAGGAAACCCGGACGCACTCGAGCGCATACGAGCGCGCAACGTAAGCATCCGACGCGCTTACGCGATGCGCCCTGGCGCGCCCGGGGTCGCGTAGCGTAAGCGCGTCGGCTCATGTGACCTGAAAATAACACTTTTGATTGGTGCAGAACAGTTTTGGTTTCCAAATGATGAAAGCCCGGGTCATGTGACCTGAAAATAACACTTTTCATTGGTCCAGGACATTTTTTTTTCCAAATGATGAAAGCCCCCACCTTTTTTCCTTATTCTGACTTTGTCCTTTGACTGAGGAAGACCTGTTTGGAAATCTGTGACTAATATTTTGTACTTTAAAATGGCTACATTAGCAGCAGCAGCAGGAGCATCTGCACCACCACCACCACCACCACCAAGAGGACCACCACAACATCACAGTGGTGGTCAAGAAGAAGAAGAGGAGGAGGAGGAGGAGGAGGGGAGTAGGACATTCCTGCCAGAAGACAACACCCCATATAGGCCAAAGCAGCACATTGTATGGGAGTTTTTTTCCATCCCTGAGGGCAAGAAGAAAGTGAATGCGCCAAAGGTGACTTGCAAAATCTGTGGTTCTGAACTTTCAAGAGGGAACCCTAATAAGAAATATTCATTTGGCAATAACACCATGATTCGGCACATGCAGCGCAAGCATCCCAACAACTATGCTGCGGCAGAGGTGAGAGAACTGGCCAGTAACCCTCCCCAATCTTCACCCAGCACCTCCAAAAGAAAGCAACCCACTCCATCGGGACCAGAGACAAGGGAGATGGTCCCAAACATACAACCACAGTTTGGTGAATTCAAGATCACCTGTATTTTTTGTGGTAAGACCATCACCTATGGTGAGCAGAGCATAAAGCTCATCAACCGTGCTGGTGACAACCACAATTGCCACAAAAAAACATAATTTTTTCCTTTTTTTTTTTTGCTCCAGTTGAGCCGTTTACTATTCAATGTTTTTTGTTTCTCCCCATAACAATAACCAAAAAAAATATAAAATAGTTCATAAAAGCCAAAAAAAGTACAAAATGTTCAAAAAAACATTTAAAAAAATATAAAACAACAAAAAGAAGAAAAAAAACAGTTCTTTTTAGAACTATCTCCAATTTATAAAAAAAGGCTACATTTTTAAAAAAATCTGTTATTCTTTTTTCCCCATGGTACGCTCCCCGGTACGCTCCCCGGTGCGCATACCGAGCGCTCCCCCCGCGCAAATCGAAAAAATAAATACATTTATTTTTGTTCCACGGGGCCCTTTTATAGCCCCCACATCAAACCTAGGGGGTCAGGGGGAGTCTATTCAGCCCCCTTATGGTCATTTCCCCCTTTGTTTTTGCCACGTCTTGTGTCTCGATCCTACCGAGACACAAGATGGCGGCCGCTCCGGACTGTTTGGAATGTTTACAGACACCCGAGAGCCAATGAGCTATCCGCTTGCGAACTCGCGTAGCGCGCTGGTACGCGCCCCGGTGCGCGTACCGGGGCGCGCTTATAGATATATATATTTTTTTTAACCTAAATTACTCAAAATCCTCTGGAGCACATATCTTGAGACATAGCAAAGGCACATCGGGCTACCAGTCCCTACAATTTTGCCAAGTTTCGTGGGAATCCATTCAGCCGTTCGGGCTAAAAGTGAGTCCAACCGCCCTATGGAAATTAACATGGGGAAAACACGTTTTGGGACCCCCCTTTTATCTCGGCCCCCGCTTGACAAATCCCCCCTAAACTTTCAGGGAAGGAGCAGAGCGGAGCGGGCCATCTTCTTTGAGAAATTCGCGAAGATTCGTCCCCCGGCGCCAAAGTTATTCCCAATAGAATGTTGCGGATTTCCAGTAGGTAATATATATATATATATATATATATATATATTCCCACGTTATAGTTAGTTGGACTCACTATAACTTGCACGTCTGCAATGCACTGCTGATGACGTCACATATTACATCACTCATGACAGTGTTTTAAAAAAAAAATGGATTGGTTAACTGGCTTATTAAGTGTATCTTAGTGAATACATATATTAGCGAGTAATGTTTAAATATTTAAATATATGCATGAGTGATGTAATATGTGACGTCATCAGCAGTGCATTGCAGACGTGCAAGGTATAGTGAGTCCAACTAACTATAACGTGGGAATTTCAATGGTTTTATGCGAGTAAAATTTCCAGCTAACTATAACTGGTGTGAAACCTATGGTTTTTTCAGTGAATTTCAAAGGTTTTTTAAAGGCTAATGCCTAACTATAACTGGTGTGTAACCTATGGTTTTTTCAGTGAATATATATATATATATATAAAATTTCTATGGCAAAATGAAACCCCTCATTTTGTTCCTTTTCAAATTAAATGTATTAAGTGTTACCACTTTATTCCAATCAAGATGACTTCAGGTGTGCCACACTTTTGTCATAAGTAAGATTGTTAGCCTTCTAGTTGTTCTTTAGAACACTCTGGGATATTCTGTCATTGGGCTATAGTTGGGCTACATCTGGCTGATATTTGGGCTACATTTGGGCTCTTTTGTCTCTGGTGGCCATATTGGGAGACTGCATATCAGATTTTTTTAATGAAATATAAGAGGATTTGAGAAGTCACTCAAAATGTGCCCTAATTTTTCTTTCTTCAGCACTAATCATAATTTCTATGGCAAAATGAACCCCCTCATTTTGTTGCTTTGCAAATTAAATGTTTTAAGTGTTAACACTTTATTCCAATCAAGATGACTTCAGGTGTGCCATACTTTTGTCATAAGTAAGACTGTTAGCGCTCTAGTTGTTCTTTAGAACACTCTGGGACATTCTGTCATTGGGCTATAGTTGGGCTACATCTGGCTGATATTTGGGCTACATTTGTTTTTTTGTCTCTGGTGGCCATCTTTGGGCTACATTGGGCTACATTGGGCTACATTGGGCTACATTTGGGCTCTAACATATATATAGTCCAATGTAGCCCAATATATATTTTTTCAAAGTTAATTTTCATAAAAACCACTGGAGCATATATCTTGAGACATAGCAAAGGCACATCGGGGTACCAGTCCCTACAATTTTGCCAAGTTTGGTGGAAATCCATTCAGCCGTTCGGGCTAAAAGTGAGTCCAACCGCCCTATGGAAATTAACATGGGGAAAACATGTTTTGAGACCCCCCTTTTATGTCGGCCCCCGCTTGACGGATCCCCCTGAAACTTTCAGGGAAGGAGCGGAGCGCAGTGAGGCAAAGTTAAGGAACATTACAGGCAGATCCCTCATTCGGCGCCAAAGTTATTCCCAATAGAATGTTGCGGATTTCCTATGGAAAACGATCCTAACTATAACTACCTACTGGCAACCGCCAGTAGGTAATATATATATATATATATATATATATATATATATATATATATATCCAAATCAAAAGTTCACCCTGAGGCAAGAATCCCGCCAGCAACAGGATGATTTCCATCATGTATTTTACGGAAACCATCAGCCACAGTCAAATGTACATTTTTCCAAATCCTAACGCGTTTCAGAGCTTCACTCGCTCCTTCATCAGAGGAAATGCAGGCAGAAACCAAACAGCTGCTCATTCAGGACCTTAAACGCATGTGCCAATTAGCCCCGAAAACTTTCAGGTGAGTATTCAAGTCGGCATGCTGGGACCTGTAGTACAATTCAAAGCGCCAGTGTTCCCCAAGTGGGTTTGGTTATTCTGCTGCCGTTTTAAAAGTCGATAAAACACCCCCGTGGGCCATCAGACCGGGGTGCTGGTTTATATATATATATATATAATATATATATATATTTATATATATATATATATATATATATATATATGGCGGTCGCCAGTAGGTATATATAGTTAGGATTTTTTCTCTATGGGATTTTTGAAAATTCTATGTCTAATAACTTTGGCGTTTGTGGACGGAATTGGCTGAAATTTTCAGGAAAATGGCACATTTTGTTTCTGAGCAGCCCTTGAAAAGTTGGGGGGGTTCGTCAAGGGGGGGCCGAGAAAAAAGGGGGGTCCCAAAACGTGTTTTTAACATTGAGTTTTCCATAGGACGGTTGGCCTCACTTTTAGCCCGAACGGCTGAATGGATTTGCACGAAACTTGGCAAAATTGTAGGGACTGGTAGCCCGATGTGCCTTTGCTAGGTCTCAATATATGTGCTTCAGTGGATTTTGAGAAATTAACGTTCAAAAAAAGATATATATCTGTAACAGCGGACCGGGCAGCGCTCCGGTTCGCGGACTTTACGCGTTACGGAGCTTTGTGAAGCGAAGCTGATTGGTTCTCCGGCGTCTGTAAACATTCCAAACAGTCCGTAGCGGCCGCCATCTTGTCTCTCGGTAGGATCGAGAGACAAGCGGAGGCCAAAGCGAAGGGGCAAATGACCATAAGGGGGCATAGTAGATCCTCCCTGACCCTCTAGGTTTGATGTGGAGGTTTTAAAAGGGCCCCGCGGGGCAAAAAAAATAAAATAATAATAATCGAACGGCTGAATGGATTTGCACGAAACTTGGCAAAATTGTAGGGACTGGTAGCCCGATGTGCCTTTGCTTGGTATCAATATATGTGCTCCAGTGGATTTTGAGAAATTAATGTTCAAAAAAAGATATATATCTGTAACAGCGCTCCGCTTCGCGTACTTTTCGCGTTACGGAGCTTTGCGAAGCTGATTGGTTCTTCGGCGTCTGTAAACATTCCAAACAGTCCGTAGCGGCCGCCATCTTGTCTCTCGGTAGGATCGAGAGACAAGAGGAGGCCAAAGCGAAGGGGCAAATGACCATAAGGGGGCATAGTAGATCCTCCCTGACCCCTTAGGTTTGATGTGGAGGCTTTAAAAGGGTCTCGCAGGGCAAAAAAAAAAAAAACGTTTTTTTAGTTTTTTTGCTTGGAGTGTGCCCGGTTCGCGAACCGGGAAGCGTTCTGGGGAGCGTACTTTCTTGAAAATTAGTGAAAAAAGTTAGAGTAAAATAATAATTGTGAGTGATCAGATGTAGGGTAGCTCTGAGAAGAGCTTTTGGGTTTATGGTACATTTAGGTACTTATAAGTAGGTACCAATGCACAGTCTTAAATTCAGAGTGAAAATTCTGTTGCCCTCATCTGAGAAGTGAACTCCATCTCCTCTGTAGATATCTTGCATGTAGTAACGCAAGTTATTGTTGTACAGGGAGCCCATTCCATGGTCTCTCATGTAAGCTGAAACAGATTTGTTTACATGCTTCCTCGATTTCTCAATTTGTGGACAAAATTGGTTCTACCACCTCCATTTTTGTCTTTGGCATATATTTGAATATACCAAGGCAGTCTGAGGAAAAAGTGCCATCAATTGCTCAAAGGTGTCCTTTAAAAGCATTTCCAGACCTACCCCAGTCAAAGTGCCCAAATCATTACCTCCACAGTGCACAATTAACAGGTCAGGTTTTGGCAAATGCATAAAGGTTTTCACCAATGGTATCAATTGGTGACATTTTAATCCTCTGTGGCCAAACCACTTAATTTCCACATCTTGTAAATTGAGGTTAGGTAAATTCCTGTTTTCAGCGTACCTCTGAGCCCAATAGATGTAACTATGTCCAAGAATCCAGACAGAAAACATGGCGAGAGAAGGTTCTCCTGCAGTCAGATGAAGTGTGGCAATGAAATGGCAGTTGAAAAAATGAGAGTGTAAAATGAAAAAAACTGAGGAGTTTCTGTGTTAATGAAGCAGTAAGAGTGATTGGTGGATTTTGATTGCTGAAAACAGAAAGTTAGGGTGCATGGATGAGTTCGTTGAAAGATGTATTTTGAGTGGCGAAGAAAAAATCATTAAATGAAAGTATGCACTGGATATGCAGGTGCACTGAGAGTTTAGAGTTCAATTGCAACATTGTTGTGTGAACTTGGAAACACCAGATGTCTTGCAAGAGGTGGTTGCTATGCAGAAAAAGCAGAGAGGGGGCAGAGGGGGGAAGGGTTTTGATTTGAAAAAAAGTGAGGGAAGAGTTTTGATTGGGTGACATGAGAGATATGTGTGAAGAATTACAGCATGTCTGTGCTTTTGATAGCTGCAGACTCTGGAGTGCATACCTTTTGCTCTGCTGAAGACAAATTGGTGTGTTTCTGAGACTGTTTTGAAACTCAAAGTATTTGCTAAGGTGAGAAAAGATTTCTTTAATTTAGATAGAAAATAGTGTGCTTTAAGGAGAAAATTATGAAGAAAGTTGTGTTTTTCAAATGTTGGTTTGTCTCAAGTGTTTTACAAATAGATTTTGTTTCTTTGAGAAATTGTAATTGGAGAAAATGTGAAGTATTAGTACTGACAGGGTTTTTATGTGCATAGGAGCTGTGGAGTGTTATCAAATTATGACTTGTAAATCGTTTTTGAGGAAAAGCAATGGTTTTAATATTTATGACAAGGACATAATGGTGTATGCTTCGTTATAAGGTAATTGAGAGTCTCTGATGTTATTTTTCCCATTTCAATGTAAGAAGTTTCTCTGTGGAGCAAATTGCTTGTAAATATGCTCCCACCTGTGCATGGCAAATTTAGATTTTGAATGTTTGCGTTACATAGGCATGTTAAAGGTGACCGAAACATGCTGCAAAGGCAATCAAAAAACGCATTCATGTGTCTTAAGGACATTTTAAGTCATTTCCCCATGTGGAGTGTTTTTAAATTATGACTTGAAAATCGTTTTTGGGGAAAATGAAGGTTTTTAAAATTTATGACAAGGACATAATGGTGTATGCTTCTTTATAAGGCATTTCAGTGTCTCTGATGTTATTTTTCCAATATTAAATTAAAAGACCTTTCCCCGTGGAGCAAATTCCTTGTAAATATGCTCCCACCTGTGCATGGTAAATTTAGATTTTGACTGTTTGAGTTACATAGCCATGTTAAAAGTGACCCAAAAAAGTTGCAAAGGCTTTAAAAAAACACTTTCATGTGTCTTGAGGACATTTTAAGTCATTTCCCCGTGGGCAGTGTTTTCAAATTATGAGTTGAAAATCGTTTTTGAGGTAAAGGAATGTTTTCAAAATTTATGTGCGCCATATGCCCCAAAATTTCTTTTTCAGGGGTGCAGCAGGGTGTTCTTGAGACACCCCTGCACCCTCGGAAAAATTCGTAATTTGCGATGAGGTAATTGCTAATCGCAAATTGCACCTTCATTCCTATGGGCCTCCTGCTCCATGGAAATGAATGGGTAATTTGTAATTAGCAAATAGCTCATCGCAAACTAGGAATGGTAAAGAATCGCTATTTATTCCTTAAAGTTCGCTATTTAGGAAATGCAAAAAACTTTGATGATACATATGGCGGTTCATCTCTAACAAGATAAGAAGCATAGGGATAGATTTATGATGACTGGCGCATCACCAGGGATGTGTTAGTCATCCTGTGCCGCTGTTCCGCCACCTATGGTGTGCTGCATTTACAATGCGGCGCATCATGGGGCAAAAACAGCACAGATGCGCGACGTATCTGTGCCGTAAAGGTGGCGCATTGCTGGAGTTGTATCGCAAGTGTGATGAAGCTCCAGCAAGGCTCAGGGGTGCCCCTGTCGCAGGGTTTCTGTTCTCACACAGAACTGTGCACAGAGGATTGGAACCTCGGCGAATTAGGGTGCCCCAAAACTCACCTTAGTACTCAAAAACCCCTTAGCAAGCTAGGTACAGTGTCACATTGGATATAACAAACTCTCAATGTTTAGACAATCCAGAATATGAACTTATAGTACCTCAGGATACGTGGAACTCATGAACACTCGGTCGTTATATATTTATTAGAAACCAGAACATGGAGTTAAGAAGAACACATGTGTATTTGAAATGTTTATTTACTAATGCCGTCTTCTCAGGCGTAGTATCTTAGATAATACAAGTACACATATTATCAGTAGCAAAATTACCAGCATAGTTACTAGTACATAAAAAGCGAATGGTGACAGTATGTTAACATGCTGTAAATGAATAAGAGTTAGCAACACTTATAAGCAGCCGCGGGCCGTGGAGGGAGTTACGGTGGGGCAGGGAGGCGGGGAGGGGGAGGGGCAGGGTGGAGAGGGCTCCACCCTGCCCCTCCCCCTCCCCGTCCCCCTGCCCCACCGTAACTCCCTGCACGGCCCGCGGCTGCTTATATCTCACCCTCCCTAATACACATATTATATTATTTGCTAAGAAGGTCTCTTTGTGTTGGTTTAGGGCGTGCCCATACTGTAGTGTCTTAGATTTGAAGGAATCACATCAGCATACACCAGCTCTCTCTTCATGTGAACCGCATCAAGTGTTGTGTATGTGTGTTCGGCAAAGCAATATAAAATCCGCCTCATGCCCAGAATTGGCAGAAGCTGCACTTATGTTATGAGTATGAAGTCGTGGAGATCAGACCTCATAACAATTCTGTATCGTGTTGTTCTTGAAACTTCAGCACTCGCTGTACAGATATAGTTTAACAAGCAAAGCAGATAGTAGAGCAATAACATATTATTCTCATGTAAACCACGATGAACTACTAGGTTGAAAGCTAAAGCAACAACTAAGTGTCGTGTGCAGAAGTTGCAAAAAAGGAAAAATGGCGTTTAAACCGGTAATGAGCCCATGCTAACTTAACACGGTGTAAAGATATCCAGGATCTAGATGACACCTCCCCATGATCCGGAAACGAACTGAATAAGATAATAGAAGTGCCATCTCATGAGAGCAGATTGCAACTTTATATGTGGACGGTCCGCAAGTTAAACATTAAAAACTAGGAAAATTTAATGCTAAAGAAAAATAAAACAGCCAACTACTTTATCGAGGCTTAAGCCAATAGGCAAGCTAAATAATAAAAACTTGACAAATAAGTCAATGAATTGTCAATGAAATGCTAGTACTCAGCATATCAAACATGAAAAAGGTCTATGACATAACTGTGTATGCAAAATAAGCTGCAACAGCCTCCAATAGGAAGTCACCGTCTTCATCCGAAAAGAGTTCAGCCATCCAATTTAAAAGCGGAAAAGAACATACGTGCTCTCCCAGCACCGGATCCTCTATCACCATCAGAGGACAGCTCGGTGGGTTTTCAAGAAAGCTCTGTTCCAAGAAAGACTGTGTTGCCGCCAGTAAATTCCAGGGACCAATTAGTCCATGCATCAATGCCACAGCCATAATCCTTTCGCCAGGACAAACCAACTCGTGAGTAATGATAGGACTCATCAGCTGATTAAAGTCGACGTCAGGAGAAACCGGTCCGCAGAGACACAAATCAATGGCCCAATCGAAATCACAGGTCAGGCAGTGAAATACAGGCTGGACACAGGTGAAGTAGGAGAATCGAAAAGATAATCCATATGCCGTGCTTAATATCGCCAACGGCATTGTGCCATAATATTCAAGCATGCGATTGCGGAACAGCGTCAGCAGCTGCAGGGCGGGAGCTTGCACAGGAGGGACATCCATATTTAAAAATGTAAAAAAGCACAAGAGCGTCCGCTGCTAATGCAAGTAAAAATGGGAATCCACCAAGCACAGTGGAAAAAATAGAATGAAAGAAAGCAGGGATGACTCCAAAGATTTTCTCAAATGAAGTCACGAGACCACTGGTAACAACTTTAAAAAAGTGCACCAGGCCCTTTGTGGAGGACGCGTTAAAGATAGTCCGAACCATCTTGCTGAAATGGAAAGGCGAATCAGTATTTAAAAGGGTCTGCACCTCTGTACGGGTGTTCGCTATGTGAAGCACGAAAGTTTCACGGGCCGAACTCAAGGCCACCTCTCTCTGAGACAAAAGAGCGCTTATTCTTGCCATGCCGTTGAAATCTGCTCCCAAGGTTGGTATTTGTGGCCAGATTGAAAACTCCCTATGTTCATGTGTGGGAGGAAATAGAACATTTCTGCAGCAAATAACCCGTTCACTTACTGTTACGATAAAAGGAATACTTTTAATTAACCCAGAACAATCTTCATTATTGAGCATCAAATAACTAGCATTTTCCAACAACTGAACGTGGGGATGATAGCAGGAACTGGCGTGCCTTGCAACACGCAAGCCATATTTGGTCGGTCTTTGTTGCATGAACCGTGTAACTGTATGTGCCTACACATTAGTGAATGATCTGGCGTCTCAGTGCCTTCCTCTCCATTCAGATAAACTTCTTGATCATCTTTGAAACATCTGTATGTGTATGGAAGCGACCAGACCTCATGAAGAAAACCACTACCTAAAGGTTCATAACGACCTATTGGTATATATTTCATACAATTTGAAAACTTATATAAAGCAAAAGTCAGCGTTATTAAACCGTTGATAGGGCACGTTGCCAAAGCAGCCAACCTTTCGGATTTATACTGGAAATGTTAAAGGAAGAATTACGGAGTAGGGCCTGTAAATCACTAATGGACAACCGAGTAAAATTACTCCAACCATCATATTCCTCTAACTCCGGGATAGTAGGGGTGTTTAATTTTTTAGAAGTAGCCAATCCAAAGCATTTGGTCTGGGAAATTGTTTCATTCACAAACAACATATGATTTGGGATGAGACATGCACGGTGCAAAGCCTCAGTGCCTTGTATCTGCCAGGTTCGTGAACCCCAAACTGATGTAGATCCTGGATATCTTTACACTGTGTTAAGTTAGCATGGGCTCATTACTGGTTTAAACGCCATTTTTCCTTTTTTGCAACTTCTGCACACGACACTTAGTTGTTGCTTTAGCTTTCAGCCTACCTGCGTCAAGATCTATGCCTGCTTCAAGCAGGCGCAGGGTTTTGATGCAGCTTTGTCCTATCTGATTGTAAATGCAGCACACCGTGGGTGGCAGAGCAGCGGTGCACGTTAACTGGTGCATCCCTGGGGATGTGCTAGTTAATATAAATCTGCCCCTTTACATTTAATTATGTGCAGGGGACACAGAGTCGGTGAGGTTTATCCAAGGTTAAGAAGAGATGAGTCCTGTTCAGTGAAAAATTGGAGATAGGCTTCACCTCCTCACAGCCGCGGGCCGTGGAGGGAGTTACGGTGGGGCAGGGAGGCGGGGAGGGGGAGGGGCAGGGTGGAGGGACCTAAAAACTGGCATATGGATAATTGCAGGTAAGTACACAATTTAATTATTCAAACGAAATTCGTAGCGCGCACAGCATCGCATTTTGCGATGCAGTGCGCGCTACGAAATTCGTTTGAATAATTAAATTGTGTACTTACCTGCAATTATTCATATGCCAGTTTTTAGGTCCCTCCACCCTGCCCCTCCCCCTTCCCGCCTCCCTGCTCCACCGTAACTCCCTCCACGGCCCGCGGCTGCCTCCTCAGCATCGTTGGACATGGTTAAATAATAGCTGCAAAATGTTACTCTTGTTAAACAATTTTACTATTATAATCTCTGAGATTTGTCTCTTACTCTGCAACATCTCATTGTTGTTATCTTTCTTTAAAGATAAAGACAACATCAACATGAGCGACAATCAGCAATCAGTTGATTTCGACCTCATCATTGAACTCGTAATTGAAACATCAGTGGATGTTGATCCCTTGGATGATTTCAATCCTGAGGATGAAGAAGAACGTGATGAGGATGCAGATTTTTCAGAATTGTATGACATAGGATGGGAAGCTGACGTGCTTGAGCCTATGGAACTATAAACATTTATTTTATAAATTTATAATAAATAAAAAGTAAAAATGTAAACCGTTTAATTTAAAAATAAAGACACCTTCAAAAACAGGGTATGTGTAGTGTCTTCAATAAAATATTAAAATATGGTCATAAAATTAGATCAGATTCATATATAAAACAGCACAGGTAAAATGAATATAAATTCCATTTCTTTTCTGCTATTTCTGTATTCTAAATTTGCCATGTACAAAAAAATCTTCTATGTAAAAATGTTAAGTAGTGTGTTAAGTTTTTGATGACTGTTATTAATTTACTGTTGGGTAATAGTGGTTAATAACATTTTTTATTATATTTTACCACAGATTCAACTGCAGATCATTTCAAGATTTCAGCATGCCAACCAAAGAAAGAGTGAGAAAGGCTGCAAAACGTCAAAGACAGCAGGTGAATGAAAAAAAGCAGCAGTCCTCTAACAAAAAGATTTGTCAAGTCACCAAGAAAGCACCGGGTAAGAGTACAAAAACATTCATAAGAAATATCTGTAGTAAAAAAAATATTACTACAGAAAATGTTTCAGTCCAGAAAAGGAGAAGCAATTCAAACGGTAAGGAAAGGCCAATGAAAAATGTTACTGCTAGAGTAAGAGATAACTCTATGCATGAAAGTAGAAGGAAACAACAGTTTAGGGACATTCGTAAACGAATGTTCCGCAACAGGATAATTGGCAATTTGTTAAAAAATATTAAGAAAGGTCAACAGAAAGTGGTTTTTTATAAGAGAAAAAAAATAGTTGAGAAAGTTATTGATCAGGCATTTGAAATTAAACGTAAGTTATTTATTTTGACAATCAATAGAATTAGGAAGCTAAACAAGGCAATTTATGATTTCAAAAGAAATAGTAGATGGAAGAGAATAGTTAATCGTAGTAATTTTTGTGAAGTTTTTTCTGGAGAATGGATGCATAGCAAGCTCTGAGGCATTTTTTAATGAGGAGAGTTATTTCCAGGATAATGATTTGGTGCATGCAGTTGACACCAGTGGTCGAGCTTATGAAGTGAAAGATGGTTGTCCAGTTGAAAAAGAAAAACTTGTGACAACAGAGATAGAAGAGGTGTTAGGTAATGAGGTTTTAGGGAGACGTCCTAAGGGTCCTGTGTACACCTGGAAGTGTAGTAGTATTTGCAGTGTACGACAGGATTCCATCAATTTGCTTTGTGATTTTATACGGTCATTTAATAAGAAAAGTTTGAAGCAAAAAATGAAGTTGTTGCAAGAATTAGATCCTTGCAGAGTGAGAGAAGTGATAGGTTTGCATGGTCATTCACTGGCTTGTCTTTCCAGGAGAGTATGCCAGAGTGTTTTTCATCATTTCAGGATGCTAGCAGTGCATCATAATAAAGTGAGGAAATTAGTTAGAATGTTGTATTATGCTAAGAGTCCAGCAATTATGCTTAAACAATTATGCGCTGCTCTTTTGCATGGTTCTGAAATAGATGTGAAGAATATATGTGAAGAAATTGAGTTTTGTTACTTTGGAAGTAAAGCGGAGAATGTTGAAATTGACCAAGAAGAAGAGAGTAATGTGGAAGATAGTGTACAGGTTTCCAGTACAGATAATTTCCAGAGGGAAATTGCGACGTTTGAGGTGAAATCAAGTGAGAGGCCAAATTTCCCTTGTGTGTGTTGTCGACGCACTTATTATAAGAATCAGACTAAGTTAGTGGATTTATATGGAAAAAGTGAAAGGGAAAATAATAGTGAATGGAAGGATTTTACAACATACTTGATGGTAGAAAATTGTTTTGATTTGGGATTGGATCAACGTGTGTGTACTTATTGTTGTAACAAATTAAATCAAAACCAGATGCCTGCTAGAGCAGTTCATAATAATCTGGAATTGGTTGAGATTCCTTCTGAATTGAAGGATTTAAATACTTATGAATCTATTTTGATTCAAAGTATCCATCCCTTTCAGGCTATTGTAAGAATGGAGCCAAAGACAGGGAAATTGCCTCCATCAGATTTACAGAGAGGATTAAAGGGAAGATTTGTTTATTTGCCTCTAGATTTGAAGAAAAACATTAACACAATTGGAGTAGAAAAAGTGGAAGAGGAACCTCTTGTTATCTTAGTTAATGGGGTTCCGACAAAGAATAAGAAAATATGGCAAGATTTAGTAGATGTTAGGAAAGTCAAAAGGGCAACATTGTATTTGAAAAAATATAATAAATACTATAAAAATGTATATGTTGCAGAAGAGGAAGTAAGTGAGGAAGAGGATAGCGATTTGTGTGCTGGTCAAATTGAGAAAGTAGAACCCTGTACTAGTGAAGAAATATATGAACATTATAGTGTTCATCCTTTGCATTCCAAGGAAGTCATGGGGAATGCTATTGAGTTGTTTCAAATGAAACAAGCGAAAGGGAGTCCCATTAGTGTTTGGGAGGAAAGTTTGGAAGCTCGGTGTTTCCCACAGCTTTTTCCAACAGGTCAGGGAGGAAGATATGATGAGCGACCTCATCAAATTCCTGCTTCTGAATACCGGACTTTGCGATTGTATGCAGGAGATCCTAGGTTTCGACAATGCATTCCTTATTTGTTTCATCTCCTGTTTGAAAGCGATCTGTCTGGACTGTCATATGCAGTGAACCACATCTTGAAAAGTGGTATACACATGCAAAACATCTCGGCAAGTGACTTTATGGATAAAGTCAATGTCCAAGACAGTATTTTGGATTCTCACCTGATTAATCTCATGGCGTGTCAGCGTGGTACTAATGAGTACTGGTACCGTCGTCATGGTGATTTAAAATGTATGCTGAGGAACTTAGGAACTCCCACATGGTTCCTCACTCTGAGCTGTGCTGAGTATGGCTGGGAAGACTTACTTGAATTTCTACGAGAGGCAAATGCTAACGTAGAAAACATCGAATTCAAGACACCCGGAGAACTGTGCTCTTTGGATCCAGTCAATGTAGGTAGGTACTTCAATCATAGATTTGAAGGTATGATGTCTTTCATCATGAATAAGAAGAATCCACCTCTTGGAGAGGTGTTGGATTTCTTCTGGAGGAAGGAGTACCAAGTAAGAGGTGCTCCTCATATACATATGTTGCTGTGGATCAAGGATGCACCTAAATTTGGAACGGATGCAGAAGACTCAGTGATGAGTTTCATAGAACAGTATTCTACGTGTGCTGTTCCAAACGCAAAGGAGAAAAAAAAGCCTAAGAGAAAAAGTTCTACGTTTCCAAAGCCATCGATGTGGAAAGTACTGTCGTCGTAAATTCCGGAACAAAGACAAGTTCTACACCAAATGTCGTTTCGGCTTTCCACGACCGGTGATTTCTAAAGGAAGAGTGAACAGTTTGATGTCTTCGCTGCGACATAATGTGATGAAGAAATCACCTAAAAACACATACAATTTGAAGAGGAACGAAGAGTCTAAGTACATCAACGACTACAACCCGGTGATTTTGTCCATGTGGAATGCTAACATGGATATACAGTTTGTGGCTGATAACTGTATGGCTGTGGCTCGGTATGTGACATCTTACATCACCAAAAAAGAGAAGACAGAATTGAAGGATATGTGGGAGGACATTTCCCATGAAAAGAGCCTCAGCAAGAAGTTGTACAGTTTCAGTCAGAAGATGTTGTCGCATCGAGAAATCGGAGCTTACGAATGTTCTGACCGGTTGTCTTCAGCAAGTCTCTATGCCAAGTCCAGGAGTATCGTTTGGGCGAGTGTTGGTCTTGCTGCAACGCGTAATCGAGTTCTCAAACCTGTGCGGGAAATTGAGTATTTGGCGGAAAAGGAGCCAAACAGTACCGACATTTTGAAGACCAACATGTTGGATACATATTATCCAAATCGAAGCAGTCACCTCGAGAATGTTTGTCTGTATGAGGTTCTGCAAAATTACATATTCAAGAGGAACATCAAAGAAGATACTGAGAAAGGAGTGTATGCTGTAATAGGAAGTGAGGGATGTCTGGTCAAGCAAAGAAAATGCCACTTGATAAACCGTCGAAAATTGAGTGGCGAATCTCCTGAAAAAAAGGAGTTTTTCTATTTAGCACTTTTGCAACTTTTTAAGCCTTGGCGTGCAGAAGAGGAACTGCTTGGAGATTTCCTTTGTTACGAAGACTCTTTCAATGCTGCCAAGGAGACCATAGAATGTCCTGCTTTTCCCAAATATGTAGAAATGTTGAATGTGGAAATTGAGCAGGAAGCAACGATTGCAGCCGAGATTGCCAGAGACAGTTCTCAGGACAGTCAGAGTTCTGCTTCATTGAGTCAGGATCCACTAGGAGGACCTGTTATCGAAAATGAAGCTGCCACTGCTATGAATGAAGTGGAAAGAGCCATGGCACATGCTCAGGAGGATGCGGTTAACTTAGAAGAGTTGGAAAGACAACTCAACGTTGAGCAGAGGAAAATATATGACGAACTTACCATGCAAATTGATCATGGATTAAGTCATGACAAGAAAGAGTGCTCATGTACGTCGTTGAAGCCTGTCCGACTGTACGTGAGTGGAGAAGCGGGAACTGGAAAAAGTTTCCTTATTAAAGCAATTTCATGTTATTTGCAGGAAAGGACAGAGTCATCGCTGTCTTGTGTTGTCACCGCTCCAACTGGACTGGCAGCACATAACATTAAAGGGATTACTTTACATCGTTTACTGATGCTGCCAGTGGAGCATGACAACAAATTAGAATATCACAAGCTATCTGGAGATGCTTGTTTTGAAGTTTCAAGAGTCTTGAGGAAAATGAAACTTCTTATCATTGACGAAGTAAGCATGGTTTCCAATGTCATGCTTGCCTTTGTGCATTTGAGAATGCAAGAAGTTCTCAAAACAGAGTATGATGTGTTATTTGGTGGCAAACACATCATTGTTTTCGGAGATCTTCTGCAGCTGACACCAGTGAAAGGGCAATCTGTGTTCAAAATGCTCACGCATGAAGATACCAGGAAGTGCTTAGGGAGCATTGGCAACGTCAATATATGGTTAAACTTCAATTATGCTGAACTGCATGAAAATATGCGTCAGGCAAAGGATGAAGTTTACAAGACTATTCTACAAGATGTTAGAATTGGAAAAGTGACCGAGCATGGGAAAGAAGCTTTACATGCACGATTACTGACAAATTTATATCCAGACCAAGATGTTGTGCCTGAGAATATTTTTCAGAAAATTACTGAGAAAAAATCTGGAATATATTTGATGCCAACTCTTGCAGAATGTGCCAAATTCAACAACAAAATGTTGCATTTAGAAAAGCAAGAGATTGTGAAACTGGAAGCTATTGACAGAGTAGAGCATATGGGATCAACAATTATTTTGTCTGAGAATCTGAAAACAAAATTGGATTCATTAGAGAAGAGTATATCTAAAACTGCAGGTGTTGAAAAGACTCTGAATGTGTGCTTGAACTGCCGTATAATTTTAAGAAGGAATTTACATGTTGAAAGAGGTCTGGTAAATGGATCAATGGGTAATGTTGTTGATTTTGTGAAATACAGAAATAGAGATGGAATTGAATTTTTAAAAATTAAATTTGATGGCATTGAGGAAGTACAGCTAATTGGTCGTTGTTCTGCTAGATTTTTGCTTGTAAAAGACTTATATGTTTGTCGTAAGCAGTTTCCTGTTTGCTTGGCATATGCGGTGACAATCCATAAATCGCAAGGTTTAAGTGTAGACTGTGCATTGGTGAATATTGGCAGTTCTGTGTTCAAGGAGGGTATGGCATATGTGGCATTGTCACGAGTTAGAACTTTATCGGGATTGTACTTGATTGAGTGTGATGTCACAAACATTTGTGCGGATCTAGATTGTGTTAAGGAATACAATAGGTTAAGAAGAGAGTATGCGCCACATTTGCCTCAGTATCCTTTGTTTGAGAAACGTGTGGTAGGCCGGAAACGAAGAAATGTGACCAATACTGGGGAGGTTGTAGCAAAAAGACGAAAAGTCGATGAACCTGAAATTATAAGCAGAAACAAAAAGGATTCTGTTGAAGATGTTGTTGGTTTTCAATTTGAAAACAGTTCTGGTGTCAACTGCTATGCTAATGTAGTGGTTAATGTTTTGTTTTCTCTAGAAAATGTAAAAGAAGAGATTGTGGTCAATTCTGATCAAAGATTTTGCAGTTTGTTAAATTCTGTGTTAGAGAAATGTAGCACTGATAGAACAAACATAGAAAGTGTGTCTGAAATTCGAAATCTGTTAGACAGATGTTCAGGCCAAACACAATTCTCTCAAAATAGTCAGCAAGATTGTCAGGAGTTTTTAATGTATATGCTTGATGTATTGCATGATGAAGGTGTAGATGTAGATCACCTGTTTGGGCTTTCTTATCAATGGCAGCATGAGTGCGAGAACTGTAGGGTATCAAGTACTACTAGTGTAGACTCAGAAAGATTTATATATTTAACTTTGCCAGACAGTAAATCAGTCTCTTTTAATAAGCTAGTAAAAGCAGCTGATCACAACATGGAGTGTAGCCAATGTAAATCTGAAATGATGTCCACATTATTTATACGAACATATGGCCAGTATGTCATTTTAATGTTCCAACGATGTAGGCCTGATGGAACAAAATTGACAACTTTAATTAAAAATTTTGTGGCTTCACAGTTGTCAATATCAGGAAGGACTTTCGTAACTGTAGCAATTATATATCATGATGGTCCTTCAGTAACATCAGGACATTACACAGCTTATTTAAAGTGTAGAAATGGCTGGTCATTCTGCAATGATTCTGTTTTAATTTTCAAAAAAAAATTGCCGTATGACCTTAAAAACTCTTACCTGGTGTTTTTAAAACCAAAATTTTAGGGAAAGAATCTCGGGATGTGCTCTGAGGAATTCCAAGAAGTTCTAACGGCTCCTACACGATTTGGCCTTGAGGATAAGTGTAGTACAGAGACATAACTTCTTACCATAACACTGGACGTCATGGAGAAATACGTGCACTTTGAATGAGTTCAGAAAAACTGTTTCTTTTTATAAGCTAATTGAAGCAGCCAATCAAAACATGGAGTAGAGGGAATGTAAGTCCGCAATGCTGTCTACTGTTTTACATTGCTTTGTGATTAAAAGTGATGTAGAGAATTAAATAATTGTACTAGTCATAAAGGTAGTGTAAGTCTGCTTCATAGTAAGCAGTATCAGTGTGATAGGAAATGTAGAACATGATTGAGCAAGAAGGGAAAGATATTACTAGTCCAGGATTGTGAAAATGATCTTCAACATTTTAATTGTGAAAGTTGCGGAAATACAACATGACGGGATTGGCTTAAAAGAATTCTAAGAGTTATAAATGGCTCAGACACGATTTGGCCTTGTGGAAACGTGTGGTAGAGAGCGAGAAGTCATTTATTGTATGTAACATGTTTTTGAAAACGATGGAGGTTTTCTTTCAGAAAGTGGCGGGTTGAAAGTAATAACAGCACAACAGAGTGTAAGCTGTTCATAGGACATCCTTCGCCGTCATGGAAAGTAAGTTAACTTTAAGGAGTTCTGAATTCTGATTTGTTATGTTGTATGGGTTTTTTAAACACAATCATTTTGATTGTGTTTTTTTTTCCCCGCTGTTATATGATGAATACCTTCAAGTCACTGTTTTAGTGAAATTTGATACATTCTGAGAACAGCAAAAATAAACCATTTAACATGTATAATTAATTCTGTTCTGTTTGCATTTATGATGTACATGTAGAACTGTGTAGGAGGCATGGAGAAGGTGAGGCTTCTGTAAGTGTCAAAGTTGTTGCATACAGTGCTCATATTCTACGTAGTCTTTTATATTTCAGTACTTTCACTGTTTCTGACTGATCTAAAAATTTTTTTTTAAAAAGAACAGTAAGTATAAGGGAAGGAAACAGACAGTTATGTTAAAAGAAAGACAGCTATAGGGAATAAACTAGGGATACTGTTACCCGCAATGCTCTGCTGATGATGTCACTGACCATGTCATGAATGATGTAATATGTGACATCATCAGCAGTGGATTACGGGTAATAGTATCTCTAGTTTACTCCCCTATAGCTGTCTTTCTTTTAACATAACTGTCTGTTTCCTTCCCTTATACTTACTGTTCTTTTTAAAAAAAAAAAAATTTTTGGTTCGCTCCCGGTTCGCGTACCGGCGAGCGAACTGGGAAGCGAACTAAGAGAAATAGAGGTTGGCACAGTTCCAAATATTGTATCAATTTTTTTAATAACGGGGAGGTAGTTCTGAAAAGAACTTTTTTTTAATTGTTTTTGTTGTTTTATATTTTTTTTATTATTTTTCTGAACATTTTTTTAATTTTTTTTAATTTTTCTGAACGGTTTTATATATTTTTTTGTTTTTTTTCGGGGGGGGACGAAAACGATTCATTGTAAAGGGCTCAACAGGAGCAACAAAAAAAAAAAAGAATTTATTATTTGGGGCGTTTCGTACAAACTTGCATATGATTGTCAATAGCTCTGTTGATCAGAGTGATGCTACTTTCTCTGTAGCAAATGAATCCACTGCAATGTACGCAGACTTGTTTTACTTCACCAAATCTCATTTGTATATTTGGCACCATCTCCCTGCCCTCTGGTCCCGTTACTTCCGGTACAACAGATCTTCTGGCCATAATAGGGAGATTATCTAGGTCGTTACGAAACTGTGCAGCACTGTAGTTGTTAGGATGCCACCTAGTCATATGGCGATGCATTGTGTAGTTTCCGAAACTGTATTTTTTCTCGGTCCCTCTGGACAGTCTATCTTGACATATAAGGCAAGTTACGTATCTTGCATTTACTTTTTTCTGACCTTTGGGAATTTTAAAAAATTGCCAAATGAAGTTTTCTTTCCGGTGAGACGTCCTGGGCTCCTCAGGCAAAAACTGCCTCTCTTCGTGCTCTTCCTCCTGTTCCTCTTCTTCCTCTTCTTGCTGAATTATAACTTCAGCAGGTGGTCCACTCTTCCTTGGATGTGGTGGAGGTGGTGGGGAAGCACCAGCTGAAGCTACTAAAGAAGCCATTGCTCACTGGTAACAAAGGGTCTTTCTCTCACAATGATGAAAGTCAGAGTGAGGAAAGAAGGAGGGATTTTCATCATTTGGGAAAAACAATAGTTCTCAACCAATGAAAAGTGTTCATTTTAGATTATATGACCTAGTCTTACATCATTAGGAAACCAAAAGTGAAATGAACCAATGAAAAGTGTTATTACCAAGTCACATGACCTGCTGTGTTTACGTTACGCGCTTTGCGCCGCCTCCCGGTTTGCTTCCAGAAACCTGCGCTTTGCGCCTCGGTTCGCGTACCAGTTCGCTAACGTAGCACGTCATATGACGTATCGCGCGACAACGCGAAACGTCATGCGGACGGGAGGCGTCACGATGTTGTTTTCTAACGCGGCAGTTGCGGTAAAGGAACGTTTACCGGCTCGCGGTCTATTTCGCGGCATCAAGGTCAGCTAACGGGAAGCTTCCCGATTCGCGAAGCGGGAGCGAAGAAAAAAAAATATTTAAAAAAAAATTATTAATAAACATATAAAATATATTTTTGGATTTAAAGAAGAATACATTTTACAGCTACAGATATTAGCTGTTAAAAAACCAATGAAATTCACTGAAAAAACCATAGGTTATAGACCATATATAGTTAGGAATTAGCATTTACAAAACCTTGAAAATTCACTGAAAAAACCATAGGTTATAGACCATATATAGTTAGAAATTAGCATTTAGAAAACCTTATTTTACTCACACAAAACCATTGAAATTCCATATATAGTTAGTTGCACTAACTATATATCGCGCACCCGCAATCCACTGCTGATGATGTCACATATTACATCATTCATGACATGGTCAGTGACATCACTGATGACATCTCAAATGACATCACTGATGACATCACTGATGACATCTCAAATGACATCACTGATGACATCATGACACACCAATACCAGTTACTACATACGCACTCACTGATTCCTACGTCTACACACACATTCACTCACTCACCCATACAATCACTCATACATACAGTCACTCATTATTACAACACTATCATATGCACTCATACACCTATGCAGACAGTCACACACTGCCACTCATCCATGGAGTTACTCACACACCAAGTCAGTCCTGTAAAGAATCAATCACACTTCCATTTCCTCATCTATACAGTTAAACACAGAACACCATACTTCAGTGACATCACTGATGACATCACTGATGACATCTCAAATGACATCACTGATGACATCTCAAATGACATCACTGATGACATCATGACACAGCAATACCAGTTACTACATACGCACTCACTGATTCCTACGTCTACACACACATTCACTCATTCACCCATACAATCACTCATACATACAGTCACTCATTATTACAACACTATCATATGCACTCATACACCTAGTCAGTCCTGTGAAGAATCAATCACACTTCGATTTCCTCATCTATAGTTAAACACAGAACACCATACTTTTCACACATATACTAACACATACTTACTCTCTTATACAATCACTGATACAAGTACACATTGATATGCACAGAGTCACACACCTCCCAGCCAGCCACACACACACTCAGTCTTCCATACATCCACTCATTCTTCAATATGTAAAACGTATTTAAACTTTACAAAAACACACAGTCACTGGATGATGTCATCAGTGATGTCATCAGTGATGTCATTTGAGATGTCATGAGTGATGTCATCGGTGATGTCACTGACCATGTCATGAATGATGTAATATGTGACATCATCAGCAGTGGATTGCGGGTGCGCGATATATAGTTAGTGCAACTAACTATATATGGAATTTCAATGGTTTTGTGTGAGTAAAATAAGGTTTTCTAAATGCTAATTCCTAACTATATATGGTCTATAACCTATGGTTTTTTCAGTGAATTTTCAAGGTTTTGTAAATGCTAATTCCTAACTATATATGGTCTGTAACCTATGGTTTTTTCAGTGAATATATATATATATATATATATATATATATACAGCATTCAGATGATTTATGAACTTGTGTTCATCTGTGTTGGGACCACATTAAGGCCAGATATACTATATTCTATGTGATTTCTGGGGAATATTGTTCTTGGATGACGGTTATACATTTTTAGGCACAGAGAGATTAAGTGATTTGCTCAGAATAACACGATACTGAGCCAAGGCTGTGATTCAAATCTTGTTTCCCAGTTTCAAAGTTGTATGCTTAAGCCACTTGGCCAAATCTCCTCCTCGCACCAGCCTTCCATTTGGTGCAAGTTCTAAAGCCAGAACTGTTTCAGCTCACTTATGTCTTCTTTCTTTATGTCTGAATCATAATTTTTTTTTAAAACCTTTATTTTAAAAGAACAATAAACAGCAGGATGGGTAACACCATACACAGTACATGACAGTTCGTAATGGGGAGCACTAACATACATGCAATGAACGCTCGGGCGGCCTATCTCCACCACTCCATGTTGCCTAGTTACACACCAATCTTGCAGCCTAAACACCCTAACATTGCTGGGGCTAATCCACCCCCCTATCTGGATTTACGTCTTCATCCACGCTCGCACCCTGTGTAGGAAAGTAGGGTCTGCTTCCTATGGTTACCCACACTTTTTGCAGTGCTTCACTGGTTTTTTGACTTTAGTATGGCTGTGGTCCTGCCAATCAGGCCCACAGCCTAGCTGTACTCTCTCTAAATTGATATCATGTACTTTAGGCACATACCAGATTGGTTACTGGGTCACCCTTTTGAGCCCCTGTAGATGGTACCTTAGGTACCCAGGGCATAGGTGCACCCTAGGCCTACCATGGGGTGCATGTAATTGCAGCCTGGGTAAGGTGTCCTAATCACCCCTTACTTAGATATAGTATACCTATATCTATATATATATCTATATTACCTACTGGCGGTCGCCAGTAGGTATATATAGTTAGGATTTTTTCTCTATGGGATTTTTGAAAATTCTATGTCTAATAACTTTGGCGTTTGTGGACGGAATTGGCAGAAATTTTCAGGAAAATGGAACATTTTGTTTCTGAGCAGCCCCTGAAAATTTGGGGGGGGTTCGTCAAGGGGGGGCCGAGAAAAAAGGGGGGTCCCAAAACGTGTTTTTAACATTGAGTTTTCCATAGGGCGGTTGGCCTCACTTTTAGCCCGAACGGCTAAATGGATTTGCACGAAACTTGGCAAAATTGTAGGGACTGGTAGCCCGATGTGCCTTTTGTAGGTCTCAATATATGTGCTCCAGTGGATTTTGAGAAATTAACGTTTAAAAAAAGATATATATCTGTAACAGCGGACCGGGCAGCGCTCCGGTTCGCTGACTTTTCGCGCAACGGAGCTTTGTGAAGCGAAGCTGATTGGTTCTCCGGCGTCTGTCAACATTCCAAACAGTCCGTAGCGGCCGCCATCTTGTCTCTCGCTAGGATTGAGAGACAAGAGGAGGCCAAAACAAAGGGGGAAATAACCATAAGGGGGCATAGTAGATCCTCCCTGACCCCCTAGGTTTAATGTGGAGGTTTTAAAAGGGCCCCGCGGGGCAAAAAAAAAAATTTTTTTTTTTGTTTTTTTTGCGTGGGTAGCGCCCGGTCCGCGAACCTTAAGCGTTACGGGAGTCTGTCAACATTCCAAACAGTCCGTAGCGGCCGCCATCTTGTCTCTCGGTAGGATTGAGAGACAAGAGGAGGCCAAAACAAAGGGGGAAATAACCATAAGGGGGCATAGTAGATCCTCCCTGACCCCCTAGGTTTTATGTGGAGGTTTTAAAAGGGCCCCGCGGGGCAAAAAAAAAAAAAAATGTTTTTGTTTTTTTTGCGTGGGTAGCGCCCGGTCCGCGAACCTTAAGCGTTACGGGAGTCCACCATTTTGTGTTTCAGTCGAATTAAGATACAAAATGGAGGGCAAATAATATTCAGAATGGGTAGAAGGGGGCACGGTAGACTTATCTTGACCCCCTAGGTTTTGTGAGGATGGCTGAGGAGGCTTATATGTGCGAAAAAAAACATTTTTTTAAAAAATTTCGCGAGGTTAGCTCCCGGTTCGCGTACCGGGTAGCGCCCCGGGGAGCGTACTTTGTTGAAAATTAGTGAAAAAAGTTAGAGTAAAATAATAATTGTGAGTGATCAGATGTAGGGTAGCTCTGAGAAGAGCTTTTGGGTTTATGGTACATTTAGGTACTTATAAGTAGGTACCAATGCACATTCTTAAATTCAGAATGAAAATTCTGTTGCCCTCATCTGAGAAGTGAACTCCATCTCCTCTGTAGATATCTTGCATGTAGTAACGCAAGTTATTGTTGTACAGGGAGCCCATTCCATGGTCTCTCATGTAAGCTGAAACAGATTTGTTTACATGCTTCCTCGACTTCTCAATTTGTGGACAAAATTGGTTTGACCACCTCCATTTCTGTCTTTGGCATATATTTGAATATACCAAGGCAGTCTGAGGAAAAAGTGCCATCAATTGCGCAAAGGTGTCCTTTAAAAGCATTTCCAGACCTACCCCAGTCAAAGTGCCCAAATCATTACCTCCACAGTGCACAATTAACAGGTCAGGTTTGGGCAAATGCATAAAGGTTTTCACGAATGGTATCAATTGGTGACATTTTAATCCTCTGTGGCCAAAACACTTAATTTCCACATCTTGTAAATTGAGGTTAGGTAATTTTCTGTTCTCAGCATACCTGTGAGCCCAGTGAATATAACTATGTCCAACAATCCAGACAGAAAACATGGTGAGAGAAGGTTCTACTGCAGTCAGATGAAGTGTGGCAATGAAATGGCAGTTGAAAAAATGAGAGTTTAAAATGAAAAAAACTGTGGAGTTTCTGTGTTAATGAAGCAGTAACAGTGATTGGTGGATTTTGATTGCTGAAAACAGAAAGTTAGGGGGCATGGGTGAGTTCTTTGAAAGATGTATTTTGAATGGTCAATAAATAATCATTAAATGAAAGATTGCAGTGGATACGCAGGTGCACTGAGAGTTCAGAGTTCAATTGCAACATTGTTGTGTGAACTTGCAAACACCAGAGGTCTTGCAAGAGGTGGTTGCTATGCAGAAAAGGCATGAAATGGCAGAGGGGGGAAGGGTTTTCATTTGAAAAAAAGTGAGGGAAGAGTTTTGATTGGGTGACATGAGAGATATGTGTGAAGAATTACAGCATTTCTGTGCTTTTGATAGCTGCAGACTCTGGAGTGCATACCTTTTGCTCTGCTGAAGACAAATTGGTGTGTTTTGAAACTCAAAGTATTTGCTAAGGTGAGAAAATATTTCTTTAATTTAGATAGAGAATAGTGTGCTTTAAGGAGAAAATTATGAAGAAAGTTGTGTTTTTCAAATGTTGCTTTGTCTCAAGTGTTTTACAAATAGATTTTGTTTCTTTGAGAAAATGTAATTGGAGAAAATGTGAAGTATTAGTACTGGCAGGGTGTTTTTCTGCATAGGAGCTGTGGAGTCTTTTCAAATTATGACTTGAGAATCGTTTTTGAGGAAGATGAATGGTTATAATATTTCTGAGAAGGACATAATGGTGTATGCTTCTTTATAATGCAATTGAATGTCTCTGATGTTATTTTTCCCATTTTAATGTAAGACCTTTCTCTGTGGCGCAAATTGCTTGTAAATATGCTCCCACCTGTGCATGGTAAATTTAGATTTTGAATGTTTGTGTTACATAGCCATGTTAAAAGTGATACAAACATGCTGCAAAGGCAATCAAAAACCGCTTTTATGTGTCTTAAGGACATTTAAAGTAATTTTCCCATGTGCAGTGTTTTGAAATTATGATTTGAAAATCGTTTTTGGGGAAAAGGAATTGTTTTTAAAATTAATAACAAGGACATAATGGTGTATGCTTTTTTATAAGGCAATTGACTGTCTCTGATGTTATTTTCCCCATTTTAATGTAAGACCTTTCTCTGTGGCGCAAATTGCTTGTAAATATGCTCCCACCTGTGCATGGCAAATTTAGATTTTGAATGTTTGTGTTAAATAGCCATGTTAAAAGTGACCCAACCATGCTGGAAAGGCAATCAAAAAACACTTTCATGTGTCTTAAGGACATTTTAAGTCATTTCCTCATGTGCAGTGTTTTCAAATTATGATTTGAAAATCGTTTTTGGGGAAAAGGAATGGTTTGTAAATTTATGACAAGGATATAATGGTGTATGCTTCTTTATAAGGCATTTCTGTGTCTCTGATGTCATTTTTCCCATATTATATTAAAAGACCTTTCTCCGTGGGCCACATTCATTGTAAATATGGTCACACTTGTGCATGTTAATTTTGGTTTTTACTGTTTGAGTTACATAACCATGTTAAAAGTGACCCAAAAAAATTGCAAAGGCTTTCAAAAAACACTTTCATGTGTCTTAAGAACATTTTAAGTAATTTCCCTGTGGGCAGTGTTTTCAAATTATGAATTGAAAATCGTTTTTGAGGTAATGGAATGTTGTTAAAATTTATGTGCGCCATATGCCCCCAAATTTCTTTTTCAGGGGTGCAGCAGGGTGTTCTTGAGACACACATGCACCCTTGGAAAAATTCCTAATTTGCGATGAGCTAATTGCTAATCGCAAATTGCACCTTCCTTCCTATGAGCCTCCTAGCCCATGGAAATGAATGGGTAATTTGCAATTAGCAATTTGCTCATTGCAAATTAGGAATGGTAAAGAATTGCTATTTATTCCTTAAAATTTGCTATTTTGGAAATGCAAAATAGTTATATGATACATATGCCGGTTGATGTCTAACAAGATAAGAAGCTTAGGGATACATTTATGATGACTGGCGCAATGAAGTGGACATTACTTACTTCATTGGTAGAGCTTTACATGTATTATGTCCTCTGTATTCTTCATCAAGCGTAACTTTAATCTGCAATCCTGAGTAGGCCTCACCTTAAACAAATCTCTGGATAGGCCACACCTTATCGTCATCATGAATTAATCATTTAAAATGCTAGGGACAGATTTATGATAGGTGTATGCCTCTTTTGCGCCACTTACAAAACACTGTCCACGGGGAAATGACTTAAAATGTGCTTAAGACACATGAATGTGTTTTTTTAAAGCGTTTGCAATTTTTTTGGGTCACTTTTAACATGGCTATGTGACTCAAACAGTCAAAATCTAAATTCACCATGCACAGGTGGGAGCATATTTACAAGGAATGTGCTCCATGGGGAAAGGTCTTATAATGTAATATGGGAAAAATGACATCAGAGACAGTGAAATGCCTTATAGAGAAGCATACACCATTATGTCCTTGTCATAAATTTGCAAACCATTCCTTTTCCCCAAAAACGATTTTCAAATCATAATTTCAAAACACTGCACATGTGGAAATGACTTAAAATGTCCTTAATTCAAAATTTGCTATTCCTTATTTTGCGATTGCACTGAAGGATTTGCAAATTTTGCGATTTCTTAAATGCAATGTATCAAACAAAAAAGATGTAAAAAATGACATTAAGGATTTGGAAACTACCACCAACTTCTAGTTTGTGGTAATTTGCGAATTCTTTTCAAAAAGAATTTTTTTAAAAAAAACAAAAGGTGCCACATGACGCCAATACATGCCCTTAGGGCATGTATGTGCGCCATATGCCCCCAAATTTCTTTTTCAGGGGTGCAGCAGGGTGTTCTTGAGACACCCATGCACCCTTGGAAAAATTCCTAATTTGCGATGAGCTAATTGCTAATCGCAAATTGCACCTTCATTCCTATGAGCCTCCTAGCCCATGGAAATGAATGGGTAATTTGCAATTAGCAATTTGCTCATTGCAAATTAGGAATGGTAAAGAATTGCTATTTATTCCTTAAAATTCGCTATTTAGGAAATGCAAAATAGTTTGATGGTACATATGGCGGTTCATCTGTAACAAGATAAGAAGCTTAGGGATAGATTTATGATGACTGGCGCATCACCAGGGATGTGCCAGTCATCTTGCGCCGCTGTTCCGCCACCCATGGTGTGCTGCATTTACAATGCGGCGCAGCATGGGGCAAAAATGGCACAGATGCGTGACGTATCTGTGCTGTAAAGGTGGCGCATTGCTGGAATTGTATCGCAAGTGCGATGCAGCTCAAGCAAGGCTCAGGGGTGCCCCATCTCCACAATGTTGCGTCAAGACCTATGCCTGCTTAAAGCAGGCGCAGGGTTTTGACGCAGCTTTTTCCTATCTGATTGTAAATACGGCACACCATGGGTGGCAGAGCAGCGGTGCACGTTAACTGGTGCATGCCTGGGGATGTGCCATTTAACATAAATCTGCCTCTTTACATTTAAGTATGTGCAGGGGACACAGAGTTGGTGAGGCTTATCCAAGGTTAAGAAGAGATGAGTCCTGTTCACTGAAAAATTAGACATAGGCTTCACCTGCTCAGCATCGCTGGACATGGCTAAATAATAGCTGCAAAATGTTACTCTTGTTAAACAATTTTACTATTATAATCTCTGAGATTTGTCTCTTACTCTGCAACATCTCATTGTTGTTATCTTTCTTTAAAGATAAAGACAACATCAACATGAGCGACAATCTGCAATCAGTTGATTTTGACCTCATCATTGAACTTGTAATTGAAACATCAGTGGATGTTGATCCCTTGGATGATTTAAATCCTGAGGATGAAGAAGAGCGTGATGAGGATGCAGATTTGTCCGAATTATATGAGATAGGGTGGGAAGCTGACCTGCTTGAGCCTATGGAACTATAAACATTTATTTTTAAAATTTATAATAAATAAAAAGTAAAAGTGTAAACCGTTTAATTTAAAAATAAAGACACCTTCAAAAACAGGTTATGTGTAGTGTCTTCAATAAAATATTAAAATATGCTCATAAAATTAGATCAGATTCACATATAAAATAGCACAGGTAACATGAATATAAATTCCATTTCTTTTCTGCTATTTCTGTATTGTAAATTTGCCAAGGACTAAAAAATCTTCTATTTAAAATGTCAAGTAGTGTGTTAAGTTTTTGATCACTGTTATTGATTTACTGTTTGGTAATAGTGGTTAATAACATTTTTTAATATATTTTACCACAGATTCAACTGCAGATCATTTCAACATTTCACCATGCCAACGAAAGAAAGAGAGAGAAAGGCTGCAAAACGTCAAAGACAGCAGGCCAATCAAAAGAAGCAGCAGTCCTCTAACAAAAAGATTTGTCAAGTCACGAAGAAAGCACCGGGTAAGAGTACAAAAACATTCATAAGAAATATGTGTAGTAAAAAAAATATTACTACAGAAAATGTTTCAGTCCATAAAAAGAGAAGGAATTCAAATGGAAAGGAAAGGCCAATCAAAAATGTTACTGCTAGAGCAAGAGATAACTCTGTGCATGATAGTAGAAGGAAACAACAGTTTAGGGACATTCGTAAACGAATGTTCCGCAACAGGATAATTGGCAATTTGTTAAAAAATATTAAGAAAGGTCAACAGAAAGTGGTTTTTTATAAGAGAAAAAAAAAAGTTGAGAAAGTTATTGATCAGGCATTTGAAATTAAACATAAGTTATTTATTTTGATAATCAATAGAATTAGGAAGCTAAAGAAGGCAATTTATGATTTCAAAAGAAATAGTAGATGGAAGAGAATAGTTAATCGTAGTAATTTTTGTGAAGTTTTTTCTGGAGAATGGATGCATAGTTCAAGCTCTGAGGCATTTTTTAATGAGGAGAGTTATTTCCAGGATAATGATTTGGTGCATGCAGTTGACACCAGTGGTCGTGCTTATGAAGTGAAAGATGGTTGTCCAGTTGAAAAAGAAAAACTTGTGACAACAGAGGCAGAAGAGGTGTTAGGTAATGAGGTTTTAGGAAGACGTGCTAAGGGTCCTGTGTACACCTGGAAGTGTAGTAGTATTTGTAGTGTGCGACAGGATTCCATCAATTTGCTTTGTGATTTTGTACGGTCATTTAATAAGAAAAGTTTGAAGCAGAAAATGATGTTGTTGCAAGAATTAGATCCTTGCAGAGTGAGAGAAGTGACAGGTTTGCATGGTCATTCACTGGCTTGTCTTTCCAGGAGAGTATGCCAGAGTGTTTTTCATCATTTCAGGATGCTAGCAGTGCATCATAATAAAGTGAGGAAAGTAGTTAGAATGTTGTATTATGCTAAGAGTCCAGCAATTATGCTTAAACAATTATGCGCTGCTCTTTTGCATGGTTCTGAAATAGATGTGAAGAATGTATGTGAAGAAATTGAGTTTTGTTACTTTGGAAGTAAAGAGGAGAATGTTGAAATTGACCAAGAAGAAGCGGGTAATGTGGAAGATAGTGTACAGGTTTCCAGTACAGATAATTTCCAGAGGGAAATTGCGACGTTTCAGGTCAAATCAAGTGAGAGGCCAAATTTCACTTGTGTGTGTTGTCGACGCACTTATTATAAGAATCAGACTAAGTTAGTGGATTTATATGCAAAAAGTGAAAGGGAAAATAATAGTGAATGGAAGGATTTCACAACATACTTGATGGTAGAAAATTGTTTTGATTTGGGATTGGATCAACGTGTGTGTACTTATTGTTGTAACAAATTAAATCAAAACCAGATGCCTGCTAGAGCAGTTCATAATAATCTGGAATTGATTGAGATTCCTTCTGAATTGAAGGATTTAAATACTTATGAATCTATTTTGATTCAAAGTATCCATCCCTTTCAGGCTATTGTAAGAATGGAGCCAAAGACAGGGAAATTGCCTCCATCAGATTTACAGAGAGGATTAAAGGGAAGAGTTGTTTATTTGCCTCTAGATTTGAAGAAAAACATTAACACAATTGGAGTAGAAAAAGTGGACGAGGAACCTCTGGTTATCTTAGTTAATGGGGTTCCGACAAAGAATAAGAAAATATGGCAAGATTTAGTAGATGTTAGGAAAGTTAAAAAGGCAACATTGTATTTGAAAAAAAATAATAAATTCTATAAGAATGTATATGTTGCAGAAGAGGAAGTAAGTGAGGAAGAGGATAGCGATTTGTGTGCTGGTCAAATTGAGAAAGTAGAACCCTCTACTAGTGAAGAAATATATGAACATTATAGTGTTCATCCTTTGAATTCCAAGGAAGTCATGGGGAATGCTATTGAGTTGTTTCAAATGAAACAAGCTAAAGGGAGTCCCATTAGTGTTTGGGAGGAAAGTTTGGAAGCTCGGTGTTTCCCACAGCTTTTTCCAACAGGTCAGGGAGGAAGATATGATGAGCGACCTCATCAAATTCCTGCTTCTGAATACCGGACTTTGCGATTGTATGCAGGAGATGCTAGGTTTCGACAATGCATTCCTTATTTGTTTCATCTCCTGTTTGAAAGCGATCTGTCTGGACTGTCATATGCAGTGAACCACATCTTGAAAAGTGGTATACACATGCAAAACATCTCGGCAAGTGACTTTATGGATAAAGTCAATGTCCAAGACAGTATTTTGGATTCTCACCTGATTAATCTCATGGCGTGTCAGCGTGGTACTAATGAGTACTGGTACCGTCGTCATGGTGATTTGAAATGTATGCTGAGGAACTTAGGTACTCCCACATGGTTCCTCACTCTGAGCGGTGCCGAGTATGGCTGGGAAGACTTACTTGAATTTCTACGAGAGGCAAATGCTAACGTAGATAACATCGAATTCAAGACACCCGGAGAACTGTGCTCTTTGGATCCAGTCAATGTATGTAGGTACTTCAATCATAGATTTGAAGCTATGATGTCTTTCATCATGAATAAGAAGAATCCAGCTCTTGGAGAGGTGTTGGATTTCTTCTGGAGAAAGGAGTACCAAGCAAGAGGTGCTCCTCATATACATATGTTGTTGTGGATCAAGGATGCACCTAAATTTGGAACGGATCCAGAAGACTCAGTGATGAGTTTCATCCAACAGTATTCTACGTGTGCTGTTCCAAACGCAAAGGAGAAGAAAAGCCTAAGAGAAAAAGTTCTGCGTTTCCAAAGCCATCGATGTGGAAAGTACTGCCGTCGTAAATTCCGAAACAAGGACAAGTTCTACACCAAATGTCGTTTCGGCTTTTTACGACTGGTGATTTCTAAAGGAAGAGTAAACAGTTTGATGTCTTCGCTGCGACATAATGTGATGAAGAAATCACCTAAAAGCACATACAATTTGAAGAGGAACGAAGAGTCCAAGTACATCAACGACTACAACCCGGTGATTTTGTCCATGTGGAATGCTAACATGGATATGCAGTTTGTGGCTGATAACTGTATGGCTGTGGCTCGGTATGTGACATCTTACATCACCAAAAAAGAGAAGACAGAATTGAAGGATATGTGGGAGGACATTTCCCATGAAAAGAGCCTCAGCAAGAAGTTGTACAGTTTCAGTCTGAAGATGTTGTCGCATCGAGAAATCGGAGCTTACGAATGTTCTGACCGGTTGTCTTCAGCAAGTCTCTATGCCAAGTCCAGGAGTATCGTTTGGGCGAGTGTTGGTCTTGCTGCAACGCGTAATCGAGTTCTCAAACCTGTGCGGGAAATTGAGTATTTGGCGGAAAAGGAGCCAAACAGTACCGACATTTTGAAGACCAACATGTTGGATACATATTATCCAAATCGAAGCAGTCACCTCGAGAATGTTTGTCTGTATGAGGTTCTGCAAAATTACATATTCAAGAGGAACATCAAAGAAGATACTGAGAAAGGAGTGTATACTGTAATAGGAAGTGAGGGATGTCTGGTCAAGCAAAGAAAATGCCACTTGATAAACCATCGAAAATTGAGTGGCGAATCTCCTGAAAAAAAGGAGTTTTTCTATTTAGCACTTTTGCAACTTTTTAAGCCTTGGCGTGCAGAAGAGGAACTGCTTGGAGATTTCCTTTGTTACGAAGACTCTTTCAATGCTGCCAAGGAGACCATAGAATGTCCTGCTTTTCCCAAATATGTAGAAATGTTGAATGTGGAAATTGAGCAGGAAGCAACGATTGCAGCCGAGATTGCCAGAGACAGTTCTCAGGACAGTCAGAGTTCTGCTTCATTGAGTCAGGATCCACTAGGAGGACCTGTTATCGAAAATGAAGCTGCCACTGCTATGAATGAAGTGGAAAGAGCCATGGCACATGCTCAGGAGGATGCGGTTAACTTAGAAGAGTTGGAAAGACAACTCAACGTTGAGCAGAGGAAAATATATGACGAAGTTACCATGCAAATTGATCATGGATTAAGTCATGACAAGAAAGAGTGCTCATGTACGTCGTTGAAGCCTGTCCGACTGTACGTGAGTGGAGAAGCGGGAACTGGAAAAAGTTTCCTTATTAAAGCAATTTCATGTTATTTGCAGGAAAGGACAGAGTCATCGCTGTCTTGTGTTGTCACCGCTCCAACTGGACTGGCAGCACATAACATTAAAGGGATTACTTGACATCGTTTACTGATGCTGCCAGTGGAGCGTGACAACAAATTAGAATATCACAAGCTATCTGGAGATGCTTGTTTTGAAGTTTCAAGAGTCTTGAGGAAAATGAAACTTCTTATCATTGACGAAGTAAGCATGGTTTCCAATGTCATGCTTGCCTTTGTGCATTTGAGAATGCAAGAAGTTCTCAAAACAGAGTATGATGTGTTATTTGGTGGCAAACACATCATTGTTTTCGGAGATCTTCTGCAGCTGACACCAGTGAAAGGGCAACCTGTGTTCAAAATGCTCACGCATGAAGATACCAGGAAGTGCTTAGGGAGCATTGGCAACGTCAATATATGGTTAAACTTCAATTATGCTGAAATGCATGAAAATATGCGTCAGGCAAAGGATGAAGTTTACAAGACTATTCTACAAGATGTTAGAATTGGAAAAGTGACCGAGCATGGGAAAGAAGCTTTACATGCACGATTACTGACAAATTTATATCCAGACCAAGATGTTGTGCCTGAGAATATTTTTCAGAAAGTTACTGAGAAAAAATCTGGAATATGTTTGATGCCAACTCTTGCAGAATGTGCCAAATTCAACAACAAAATGTTGCATTTAGAAAAGCAAGAGATTGTGAAACTGGAAGCTATTGACAGAGTAGAGCATATGGGATCAACAATTATTTTGTCTGAGAATCTGAAAACAAAATTGGATTCATTAGAGAAGAGTATATCTAAAACTGCGGGTTTTGAAAAGACTCTGAATGTGTGCTTGAACTGCCGTATAATTTTAAGAAGGAATTTACATGTTGAAAGAGGTCTGGTAAATGGATCAATGGGTAATGTTGTTGATTTTGTGAAATACAGAAATAGAGATGGAATTGAATTTTTAAAAATTAAATTTGATGGCATTGAGGAAGTACAGCTAATTGCTCGTTGTTCTGCTAGATTTTTGCTTGTAAAAGACTTATATGTTCGTCGTAAGCAGTTTCCTGTTTGCTTGGCATATGCGGTGACAATCCATAAATCGCAAGGTTTAAGTGTAGACTGTGCATTGGTGAATATTGGCAGTTCTGTGTTCAAGGAGGGTATGGCATATGTGGCATTGTCACGAGTTAGAACTTTATCGGGATTGTACTTGATTGAGTGTGATGTCACAAACATTTGTGCGGATCTAGATTGTGTTAAGGAATACAATAGGTTAAGAAGAGAGTATGCGCCACATTTGCCTCAGTATCCTTTGTTTGAGAAACGTGTGGTACGCCGGAAACGAAGAAATGTGACCAATACTGGGGAGGTTGTAGCAAAAAGACGAAAAGTCGATGAACCTGAAATTATAAGCAGAAACAAAAAGGATTCTGTTGAAGATGTTGTTGGTTTTCAATTTGAAAACAGTTCTGGTGTCAACTGCTATGCTAATGTAGTGGTTAATGTTTTGTTTTCTCTAGAAAATGTAAAAGAAGAGATTGTGGTCAATTCTGATCAAAGATTGTGCAGTTTGTTAAATTCTGTGTTAGAGAAATGTAGCACTGATAGAACAAACATAGAAAGTGTGTCTGAAATTCGAAATCTGTTAGACAGATGTTCAGGCCAAACACAATTCTCTCAAAATAGTCAGCAAGATTGTCAGGAGTTTTTAATGTATATGCTTGATGTATTGCATGATGAAGGTGTAGATGTAGATCACCTGTTTGGGCTTTCTTATCAATGGCAGCATGACTGCGAGAACTGTAGGGTATCAAGTACTACTAGTGTAGACTCAGAAAGATTTATATATTTAACTTTGCCAGACAGTAAATCAGTCTCTTTTAATTAGCTAGTAAAAGCAGCTGATCACAACATGGAGTGTAGCCAATGTAAATCTGAAATGATGTCCACATTATTTATACGAACATATGGCCAGTATGTCATTTTAATGTTCCAACGATGTAGGCCTGATGGAACAAAATTGACAACTTTAATTAAAAATTTTGTGGCTTCACAGTTGTCAATATCAGGAAGGACTTTTGTAACTGTAACAATTATATATCATGATGGTCCTTCAATAACATCAGGACATTATACAGCTTATTTAAAGTGTAGAAATGGCTGGTCATTCTGCAATGATTCTGTTTTAATTTTCAAAAAAAAATTGCCGTATGACCTTAAAAACTCTTATCTGGTGTTTTTAAAACCAAAATTTTAGGGAAAGAATCTCGGGATGTGCTCTGAGGAATTTCAAGAAGTTCTAATGGCTCCTACACGATTTGGCCTTGAGGATAAGTGTAGTACAGAGACATAAGTTCTTACCATAACACTGGACGTCATGGAGAAATACGTGCACTTTGAATGAGTTCAGAAAAACTGTTTCTTTTTATAAGCTAATTGAAGCAGCCAATCAAAACATGGAGTAGAGGGAATGTAAGTCTGCAATGCTGTCTACTGTTTTACATTGCTTTGTCATTAAAAGTGATGTAGAGAATTAAATAATTGTACTAGTCATAAAGGTAGTGTAAGTCTGCTTCATAGTAAGCAGTATCAGTGTGATAGGAAATGTAGAACATGATTGAGCAAGAAGGGGAAGATATTACTAGTCCAGGATTGTGAAAATGATCTTCAACATTTTAATTGTGAAAGTTGCGGAAATACAACATGACGGGATTGGCTTAAAAGAATTCTAAGAGTTATAAATGGCTCAGACACGATTTGGCCTTGTGGAAACGTGTGGTAGAGAGCGAGAAGTCATTTATTGTATGTAACATGTTTTTGAAAACGATGGAGGTTTTCTTTCAGAAAGTGGCGGGTTGAAAGTAATAACAGCACAACAGAGTGTAAGCTGTTCATAGGACATCCTTGGCCGTCATGGAAAGTAAGTTAACTTTAAGGAGTTCTGAATTCTGATTTGTTATGTTGTATGGGTTTTTTAAACACAATCATTTTGATTGTGTTTTTTTTTCCCCGCTGTTATATGATGAATACCTTCAAGTCACTGTTTTAGTGAAATTTGATACATTCTGAGAACAGCAAAAATAAACCATTTAACATGTATAATTAATTCTGTTCTGTTTGCATTTATGATGTACATGTAGAACTGTGTAGGAGGCATGGAGAAGGTGAGGCTTCTGTAAGTGTCAAAGTTGTTGCATACAGTGCTAATATTCTACGTAGTCTTTTATATTTCATTACTTTCACTGTTTCTGACTGATCTAAAATTTTTTTTTTAAAAAGAACAGTAAGTATAAGGGAAGGAAAAAGACAGTTATGTTAAAAGAAACACAGCTATAGGGAATAAACTAGGGATACTGTTACCCGCAATCCTCTGCTGATGATGTCACTGAGCATGTCATGAATGATGTAATATGTGACATCATCAGCAGTGGATTACGGGTAATAGTATCTCTAGTTTACTCCCCTATAGCTGTCTTTCTTTTAACATAACTGTCTGTTTCCTTCCCTTATACTTACTGTTCTTTTTAAAAAAAAAAATTTTGGGGTTTGCTTCCGGTTCGCGTACCGGGGAGCGAACTGGGAAGCGAACTAAGAGAAATAGAGGTTGGCACAGTTCCAAATATTGTACCAATTTTTTAATAACGGGGAGGTAGTTCTGAAAAGAACTTTTTTTTTAATTGTTTTTGTTGTTTTATATTTTTTTTATTATTTTTCTGAACATTTTTTTACTTTTTTTGAATTTTTCTGAACAGTTTTATATTTTTTTTGTTTTTTTTTCGGAGGGGGCAACGAAAACGATTCATTGTAAAGGGCTCAACAGGAGCAACAAAACAAAAAAAAAGAATTTATTGTTTGGGGCGTTTCGGACAAACATGAGCATGATTGTCAATAGCTCTGTTGATCAGAGTGATGCTACTTTCTCCGTAGCAAATGAATCCACTGCAATGTACGCAGACTTCTTTTACTTCACGAAATCTCGTTTGTATATTTGGCACCATCTCCCTGCCCTCTGGTCCCGTTACTTCCGGTACAACAGATCTTCTGGCCATAATAGGGAGATTATCTAGGTCGTCCTGTTCCTCTTCTTCCTCTTCTTGCTGAATTATAACTTTAGCAGGTGGTCCACTCTTCCTTGGATGTGGTGGAGGTGGTGGGGAAGCACCAGCTGAAGCTACTAAAGAAGCCATTGCTCACTGGTAACAAAGGGTCTTTCTCTCACAATGATGAAAGTCAGAGTGAGGAAAGAAGGAGGGATTTTCATCATTTGGGAAAAACAATAGTTCTCAACCAATGAAAAGTGTTACTTTTAGGTCACATGACCTAGTCTTACATCATTATGAAACTAAAAGTGAAATGAACCAATGAAAAGTGTTATTACCAAGTCACATGACCTGCTGTGTTTACGTTACGCGCTTTGCAGGGCCTCCCGGTTTGCTTCCAGAAACCTGTGCTTTGCGACTCGGTAAGCGTACCAGTTCGCTAACGTAGCACGTCATATGACGTATCACGCGACAACGCGAAACGTCATGCGGACGGGAGGCGTCACGATGTTGTTTTCTAACGCGGCAGTTGCGGTAAAGAAACGTTTACCGGCTCGCGGTCTATTTCGCGGCATCAAGGTCAGCTAACGGGAAGCTTCCCGATTCGCGAAGCGGGAACGAAGAAAAAAAAATATTTAAAAAAAAGTTATTAATAAACATATAAAATATATTTTTGGATTTAAAGAAGAATACATTTTACAGCTACAGATATTAGCTGTTAAAAAACCAATGAAATTCACTGAAAAAACCATAGGTTATAGACCATATATAGTTAGGAATTAGCATTTACAAAACCTTGAAAATTCACTGAAAAAACCATAGGTTATAGACCATATATAGTTAGGAATTAGCATTTAGAAAACCTTATTTTACTCACACAAAACCATTGAAATTCCATATATAGTTAGTTGCACTAACTATATATCGCGCACCCGCAATCCACTGCTGATGATGTCACATATTACATCATTCATGACATGGTCAGTGACATCACTGATGACATCACTGATGACATCTCAAATGACATCACTGATGACATCACTGATGACATCTCAAATGACATCACTGATGACATCATGACACACCAATAGCAGTTACTACATACGCACTCACTGATTGCTACGTCTACACACACATTCACTCATTCACCCATACAATCACTCATACATACAGTCACTCATTATTACAACACTATCATATGCACTCATACACCTATGCAGACACTCACACACTGCCACTCATCCATGGAGTTACTCACACACCTAGTCAGTCCTGTAAAGAATCAATCACACTTCCATTTCCTCATCTATACAGTTAAACACAGAACACCATACTTCAGTGACATCACTGATGACATCACTGATGACATCTCAAATGACATCACTGATGACATCTCAAATGACATCACTGATGACATCATGAGACACCAATACCAGTTACTACATACGCACTCACTGATTCCTACGTCTACACACACATTCACTCATTCACCCATACAATCACTCATACATACAGTCACTCATTATTACAACACTATCATATGCACTCATACACCTAGTCAGTCCTGTGAAGAATCAATCACACTTCGATTTCCTCATCTATACAGTTAAACACAGAACACCATACTTTTCACACATATACTAACACATACTTACTCTCTTATACAATCACTGATACAAGTACACATTGATATGCACAGTCACACACCTCCCAGCCAGCCACACACACACTCAGTCTTCCATACATCCACTCATTCTTCAATATGTAAAACATATTTAAACTTTACAAAAACACACAGACACTAGATGATGTCATCAGTGATGTCATTTGAGATGTCATCAGTGATGTCATCAGTGATGTCATTTGAGATGTCATCAGTGATGTCATCAGTGATGTCATTTGAGATGTCATCAGTGATGTCATCAGTGATGTCATTTGAGATGTCATCAGTGATGTCATCAGTGATGTCATTTGAGATGTCATCAGTGATGTCATCAGTGATGTCACTGACCATGTCATGAATGATGTAATATGTGACATCATCAGCAGTGGATTGCGGGTGCGCGATATATAGTTAGTGCAACTAACTATATATGGAATTTCAATGGTTTTGTGTGAGTAAAATAAGGTTTTCTAAATGCTAATTCCTAACTATATATGGTCTATAACCTATGGTTTTTTCAGTGAATTTTCAAGGTTTTGTAAATGCTAATTCCTAACTATATATGGTCTATAACCTATGGTTTTTTCAGTGAATATATATATATATATATATATATATATATATATATATATATATATATATATATATATATATATATATATATATATATATATATATATATATATATATATATATATATATACATATATTACCTACTGGCGGTCGCCAGTAGGTATATATAGTTAGGATTTTTTCTCTATGGGATTTTTGAAAATTCTATGTCTAATAACTTTGGCGTTTGTGGACGGAATTGGCTGAAATTTTCAGGAAAATGGCACATTTTGTTTCTGAGCAGCCCTTGAAAATTTGGGGGGGGTTCGTCAAGGGGGGGCCGAGAAAAAAGGGGGGTCCCAAAACGTGTTTTTAACATTGAGTTTTCCATAGGGCGGTTGGCCTCACTTTTAGCCCGAACGGCTGAATGGATTTGCATGAAACTTGGCAAAATTGTAGGGACTGGTAGCCCGATGTGCCTTTTGTAGGTCTCAATATATGTGCTACAGTGGATTTTGAGAAATTAACGTTTAAAAAAAGATATATATCTGTAACAGCGGACCGGGCAGCGCTCCAGGACGCGTACTTTTCGCGCAACGGAGCTTTGTGAAGCGAAGCTGATTGGTTCTCCGGCGTCAGTCAACATTCCAAACAGTCCGTAGCGGCCGCCAACTTGTCTCTCGGTAGGATCGAGAGACAAGAGGAGGCGAAAGCGAAGGGGCAAATGACCATAAGGGGGAATAGTAGATCCTCGCTGACCCCCTAGGTTTGATGTGGAGGTTTTAAAAGGGCCCCGCGGGGCAAAAAAAAAATAAAATAATAATAATCGAACGGCTGAATGGATTTGCACGAAACTTGGTAAAATATTAGGGACTGGTAGCCCGATGTGCCTTTGCTAGGTCTCAATATATGTGCTCCAGTGGATTTTGAGAAATTAACGTTCAAAAAAAGATATATATCTGTAACAGCGCTCCGCTTCGCGTAACGGAGGTTTGCGACGCTGATTGGTCATTCTGTCACTGGGCTATAGTTGGGCTACATCTGGCTGATATTTGGGCTACATTTGTTTTTTTTCGTCTCTGGCGGCCATCTTTGGGCTACATTGGGCTACATTGGGCTTCATTGGGCTTCATTGGGCTACATTGGGCTACATTTGGGTTCCAACATATATATAGGCCAATGTAGCCCAATATATATTTTTCAAAGTTAATTTTCGTAAAAACCACTGGAGCATATATCTTGAGACATAGCAAAGGCACATCGGGCTACCAGTCCCTACAATTTTGCCAAGTTTCGTGCAAATCCATTCAGCCGTTCGAGCTAAAAGTGAGTCCAACCGTCCTATGGAAATGAAGGAAATGAATGGGTAATTTGTAATTAGCAAATAGCTCATCGCAAACTAGGAATGGTAAAGAATCGCTATTTATTCCTTAAAGTTCGCTATTTAGGAAATGCAAAAAACTTTGATGATACATATGGCGGTTCATCTCTAACAAGATAAGAAGCATAGGGATAGATTTATGATGACTGGCACATCACCAGGGATGTGTTAGTCATTCTGTGCCGCTGTTCCGTCACCTATGGTGTGCTGCATTTACAATGCGGCGCATCATGGGGCAAAAACAGCACAGATGCGTGATGTATCTGTGCCGTAAAGGTGGCGCATTGCTGGAGTTGTATCGCAAGTGTGATGAAGCTCCAGCAAGGGTCGGGGTGCCCCTGTCGCAGGGTTTCTGTTCTCACACAGAACTGTGGACAGAGGATTGGAACCTCGGCGAATTAGGGTGTCCCAAAACTCACCTTAGTAATCAAAAACCCCTTAGCAAGCTAGGTACAGTGTCACATTGGATATAACAAACTCTCAATGTTTAGACAATCCAGAATATGAACTTATAGTACCTCAGGATACGTGGAACTCATGAACAGTCGGTCGTTATATATTTCTTAGAAACCAGAACATGGAGTTAAGAAGAACACATGTGTATTTGAAATGTTTATTTACTAATGCCGTCTTCTCAGGCGTAGTATCTTAGATAATACAAGTACACATATTATCAGTAGCAAAATTACCAGCATAGTTACTAGTACATAAAAAGCGAATGGTGACAGTATGTTAACATGCTGTAAATGAATAAGAGTTAGCAACACTTATAAGCAGCCGCGGGCCGTGGAGGGAGTTACGGTGGGGCAGGGAGGCGGGGAGGGGGAGGGGCAGGGTGGAGAGGGCTCCACCCTGCTTCTCCCCCTCCCCGCCTCCCTGCCTCACCGTAACTCTCTCCACGGCCCGCGGCTGCTTATATCTCACCCTCCCTAATACACATATTATATTATTTGCTAAGAAGGTCTCTTTGTGTTGGTTTAGGGCGTGCCCATACTTTAGTGTCTTAGATTTGAAGGAATCACATCAGCATACACCAGCTCTCTCTTCATGTGAACCGCATCAAGTGTTGTGTATGTGTGTTCGGCAAAGCAATATAAAACCCGCCTCATGCCCAGAATTGGCAGAAGTTGCACTTATGTTATGAGTATGAAGTCGTGGAGATCAGACCTCATAACAATTCTGTATCGTGTTGTTCTTGAAACTTTAGCACTCGCTGTACAGATATAGTTTAACAAGCAAAGCAGATAGTAGAGCAATAACATATTATTCTCATGTAAACCACGATGAACTACTAGGTTGAAAGCTAAAGCAACAACTAAGTGTCGTGTGCAGAAGTTGCAAAAAAGGAAAAATGGAGTTTAAACCGGTAATGAGCCCATGCTAACTTAACACGGTGTAAAGGTATCCAGGACGTAGATGACACCTCCCCATGATCCGGAAACGAACTGAATAAGATAATAGAAGTGCCATCTCATGAGAGCAGATTGCAAGTTTATATGTGGACGGTCCGCAAGGTAAAGCATTAAAAACTAGGAAAATTTAATGCTAAAGAAAAATAAAACAGCCAAGTACTTTATCGAGTCTTAAGCCAATAGGCAAGGTAAATAATAAAAACTTGACAAATAAGTCAATGAATTGTCAATGAAATGCTAGTACTCAGCATATCAAACATGAAAAAGGTCTATGACATAACTGTGTATGCAAAATAAGCTGCAACAGCCTCCAATAGGAAGTCACCGTCTTCATCCGAAAACAGTTCAGCCATCCAATTTAAAAGCGGAAAAGAACATACGTGCTCTCCCAGCACCGGATCCTCTATCACCATCAGAGGACAGCTCGGTGGGTTTTCAAGAAAGCTCTGTTCCAAGAAAGACTGTGTTGCCGCCAGTAAATTCCAGGGACCAATTAGTCCATGCATCAATGCCACAGCCATAATCCTTTCGCCAGGACAAACCAACTCGTGAGTAATGATAGGAGTCATCAGCTGATTAAAGTCGACGTCAGGAGAAACCGGTCCGCAGAGACACAAATCAATGGACCAATCGAAATCACAGGTCAGGCAGTGAAATACAGGCTGGACACAGGTGAAGTAGGAGAATCGAAAAGATAATCCATATGCCGTGCTTAATATCGCCAACGGCATTGTGCCATAATATTCTAGCATGCGATTGCGGAACAGTGTCAGCAGCTGCAGGGCGGGAGGTTGCATAGGAGGGACATCCATATTTAAAAATGTAAAAAAGCACAAGAGCGTCCGCTGGTAATGCAAGTAAAAATGGCAATCCACGAAGCAGAGTGGAAAAAATACAATGAAAGAAAGTAGGGATGACTCGAAAGAGTTTCTCAAATGAAGTCACGAGACCACTGGTAACAACTTTAAAAAAGTGCACCAGGGCCTTTGTGGAGGCGCGTTAGAGATAGTCCGAACCATCTTGCTGAAATGGAAAGGCAAATCTGAATTGAAAAGGGTCTGCACCTCTGTACGGGTGTTCACTATGTGAAGCACGAAAGTTTCACGGGCCGAACTCAAGGCCACCTCTCTCTGAGACAAAAGAGCTCTTATTCTTGCCATGCCGTTGAAATCTGCTCCCAAGGTTGGTATTTGTGGCGAGATTGAAAACTCCCTATGTTCATGTGTGGGAGGAAATAGAACATTTCTGCAGCAAATAACCCGTTCACTTACTGTTACGATAAAAGGAATACTTTTAATTAACCCAGATCAATCTTCATTATTGAGCATCAAATAACTACCATTTTCCAACAACTTGAACGTGGGGATGATAGCAGGAACTGGCGTGCCTTGCAACACGCAAGCCATATTTGGTCGGTGTTTGTTGCATGAACCGTGTAACTGTATGTGCCTACACATTAGTGAATGATCTGGCGTCTCAGTGCATTCCTCTCCATTCAGATAAACTTCTTGATCATCTTTGAAACATCTGTATGTGTATGGAAGCGACCAGACCTCATGAAGAAAAGCACTACCTAAAGGTTCATAACGACCTATTGGTATATATTTCATACAATTTGAAAACTTATATAAAGCAAAAGGCAGCGTTATTAAACCGTGGATAAGGCACGTTGCCAAAAAACCCGCAATCCTCTGCTGATGATGTCACTGAGCATGTCATGAATGATGTAATATGTGACATCATCAGCAGTGGATTACGGGTAATAGTATCTCTAGTTTACTCCCCTATAGCTGTCTTTCTTTTAACATAAGTGTCTGTTTCCTTCCCTTATACTTACTGTTTTTGGTTCGCTTCCGGTTCGCGTACCGGCGAGCGAACTGGGAAGCGAACTAAGAGAAATAGAGGTTGGCACAGTTCCAAATATTGTACCAATTTTTTAATAACGGGGAGGTAGTTCTGAAAAGAACTTTTTTTTTAATTGTTTTTGTTGTTTTAAATTTTTTTTATTATTTTTCGGAACATTTTTTTCCTTTTTTTGAATTTTTCTGAACAGTTTTATATTTTTTTGGGTTTTTCTTGGAGGGGGCAATGAAAACGATTCATTGTAAAGGGCTCAACAGGAGCAACAAAACAAAAAAAAAGTATTTATTATTTTGGGCGTTTCGTACAAACTTGCATATGATAGTCAATAGCTCTGTTGATCAGAGTGATGCTTCTTTCTCCGTAGCAAATGAATCCATCGCAAAATACGCAGGTGTGTTTTACTTCACCAAATCTCATTTGTATATTTGGCACCATCTCCCTGCCCTCTGGTCCCGTTACTTCCGGTACAACAGATCTTCTGGCCATAATAGGGAGATTATCTAGGTCGTTCCGAAACTGTGCAGCACTGTAGTTGTTAGGATGCCACCTAGTCATATGGCGATGCATTGTGTAGTTTCCGAAACTGTATTTTTTCTCGGTTCCTCTGGACAGTCTATCTTGACATATAAGGCAAGTTACGTATCATGCATTTACTTTTTTCTCACCTTTGGGAATTTTAAAAAATTGCCAAATGAAGTTTTCTTTCCGGTGAGACGTCCTGGGCTCCTCAGGCAAAAACTGCCTCTCTTCGTGCTCGTCGTCCTGTTCCTCTTCTTCCTCTTCTTGTTGAATTATAACTTGAGCAGGTGGTCCACTCTTCCTTGGATGTGGTGGAGGTGGTGGGGAAGCACCAGCTGAAGCTACTAAAGAAGCCATTGCTCAGTGATCACAAAGGGTCTTTCTCTCACAATGATGAAAGTCAGAGTGAGGAAAGAAGGAGGGATTTTCATCATTTGGGAAAAACAAGAATTCTCAACCAATGAAAAGTGTTCATTTTAGATTATATGACCTAGTCTTACATCATTAGGAAACCAAAAGTGAAATGAACCAATGAAAAGTGTTATTACCAAGTCACATGACCTGCTGTGTTTACGTTAAGCGCTTTGCAGGGCCTCCCGGTTTGCTTCCAGAAACCTGCGCTTTGCGACTCGGTTCGCGTACCAGTTCGCTAACGTAGCACGTCATATGACGTATCAACCGACAACGTGAAACGTCATGCGGACGGGAGGCGTCACGATGTTGTTTTGTAACGCGGCAGTTGCGGGAAAGAAACGTTTACCGGCTCGCGGTCTATTTCGCGGCATCAAGGTCAGCTAACGGGAAGCTTCCCGATTCGCGAAGCGGGAACGAAGAAAAAAAAATATTTAAAAAAAAAATTATTCATAAACATATAAAATATATTTTTGGATTTAAAGAAGAATACATTTTACAGCTACAGATATTAGCTGTTAAAAAACCAATGAAATTCACTGAAAAAACCATAGGTTATAGACCATATATAGTTAGGAATTAGCATTTACAAAACCTTATTTTACTCACACAAAACCATTGAAATTCCATATATAGTTAGTTGCACTAACTATATATCGCGCACCCGCAATCCACTGCTGATGATGTCACATATTACATCATTCATGACATGGTCAGTGACATCACTGATGACATCACTGATGACAACATCCAGTGATTATGTGTTTCTGTAAAGTTTAAATATGTTTTACATATTGAAGAATGAGTGGATGTATAAGTGTCTGAATGAAGGTTTTAGTAGGTGCGTGATTGACTGTATGAGTGAGTGATTAAATGCGTCTTACTGAATGCACGGGTTAGTGACTAAACTGTCTGAAAGTGTGCATCAGTATGTCTGTTGTTGTGCAAGCTGCTGCATGTGTTGATCAGTAGCTATATAAGTAGCTATATGGGTTATTGATTGGTTGCACAAGTATTTGTATGGGAGACTGAGTGTGTGTATGGCTGGCTGGGAGGTGTGTGACTCTGTGCAGATCAATGTGTACTTGTATCAGTGATTCTATGAGAGTAAGTATGTGTTAGTATATGTTTCAAAAATGTAAGGTGTTCTGTGTTTAACTGTATAGATGAGAAAATGGAAGTGTGATTGATTCTTTTCAGGACTGACTAGGTGTGTGAGTAACTCCATGGATGAGTGGCAGAGTGTGAGTGTCTGTATAGGTGTATGAGTGCATATGATAGTGTTGTAAAGATGAGTGATTGTATGTATGAATGATTGTATGAGTGAATGTGTGTGTAGACATAGGAATCAGTTAGTGCGTATGTAGTAACTAGTATTGGTGTGTCAATGGTTTCAAAAATTATACTCTCTATTTAACACTGGGTGTAATAGAGGTTATATTAGAGTGTGAGGAGATGCATTGTATTATCACATGAATGATATCATCAGTGATGTGATCATTGATGTCAAGTGAGATGTCATCAGTGATGTCATTTGAGATGTCATCAGTGATGTCATCAGTGATGTCACTGACCATGTCATGAATGATGTAATATGTGACATCATCAGCAGTGGATTGCGGGTGCGCGATATATAGTTAGTGCAACTAACTATATATGGAATTTCAATGGTTTTGTGTGAGTAAAATAAGGTTTTGTAAATGCTAATTCCTAACTATATATGGTCTATAACCTATGGTTTTTTCAGTGAATTTTCAAGGTTTTGTAAATGCTAATTCCTAACTATATATGGTCTATAACCTATGGTTTTTTCAGTGAATATATATATATATATATATATATATATATATCCAAGCTTCCTCTTTCTCACCTTACAAGAAAGCACAGCACTCGCAGGAGGAGGGTATAGATTCTTTATTGCTCCCTCAGAGAACCAGACGCGTTTCGGCTACTGCCTTAGTCTTTGGTACAATAGTGCGCCATTTTTTGTTGTTTTAAATACCATACACGTGAGTGTCATGGAGATAAACACGGGACAAATTTCATAGTCGCCATCTTGTAATGGTTTTGTTTAACATTTTTAACATTTCGAGTTCCGCCCTGAATGGGCGTTCCCACTTGTGTGTATGTTGTATACATAACATCTTGGTTTCATATCACAACTTTTCATTGCTCAGTAATTAATTCTCTATTCAATTTTAAAATCATATCGCCCTGAATGGGCCTTTAGCATTCGTTACACAATTTATCAACATTTTGCCCTGTATGGGCTTTTTGTTCCCTCAATGTAGTATCTCCTTTCCACAAAATCACATTTTTATCACCCACTGTGTGAACCTCTGTCACTTCCCCTCTTCTTTTTGAAAACTTAAAACTTAAACAGGTACAGTTATCATCATCATTCTCACCGAGCAGGGAGCCCCCTACCCTAAATGTACTGTCATCTCTTCATGGCTATTCAACCCTCCGGGCACCTTCGTTCCAATATCTATTATATATCTGGATTCCAGCCTCCTTAGTTTCTTTAGCCTGTCCCCTCCTCTTGGGCTCGCCGCCACATGATCCACACCAAAATATGTTATAAGGTCGCTGTTATTTTTATGATACTGTTTGAAATGCCTGGCCACTGGGTATGTGGGATCACAATTCGTTATAGCCCTCAGGTGTTCTAGGATGCGTAGTTTCATGGGGTTCACCGTGCTGCCGATATAACGTAGTCCGCATGGACATACGAGGCAGTATACTGCAAAGGGAGTAGAGCATGTAAGGAACACTTTTATTCTACGTTTCTGTCCTCTGACATCATAAGAGAGTACTTTTTTACTTTGTTTGCACGCCTTACACCTTCCACATGGATAGAATCCCGGCTTATGTTCTCCAAATGGTCGGTCTACTATGCGTGCCCGGTAACTCTGTGTCAGTGTGTTCCGTAGTGCCATTGCCCTTCTATAGGTCACCATAGGTTGTTTGGGCATGTCTACGCCAATAACTTCCCTTCCCAAGGTACATAAGAACAGTTTGAAACCTCCTGGACGACCAATCGTAAGTGCACAGGGCAGCCTGTTAGAACATTTGTCTATGTACATTGATTATTTTCTAATTGATCATGTGAAAAACTTACGTAGTTATATCAAAGACACAAAAGACTTATTGACCAAGTTGGAACAACTCACACTAGGAGAAGGGGACTTGCTCATAGTGATGGACATTACTAGTCTGTATACAAGCATAGGCCATGGGGAGGGTATGCTTGCTATAAATGAAATGTTGTCGACAAGAGAAGCGAGTTTCACAGATCATAATGCAATGCTATTGGAATTCCTAAATTTTAGCCTTAGTAATAACATTTTTTTGTATGAGGACCAATACTATCGACAATTAGTCGGAGTAGCCATGGGCACGAGCTATTCTCCCAGTTTCGCCAATATATTCGTGGGATGGTGGGAGGAAAATGTGGCTTGGCATGAGAAGTATACAGAATGGTCTCAACATGTACTGGTTTGGTACCGGTACATAGATGATTTACTACTTGTATGGCGGGGATCCAAAAGAAAAGCAGAAGAGTACATAGACATTTTGAACCAGAATGAATATAACCTACACTTCACGGCAGAAATAAGTGAAAAGCAAATAAATTTCCTTGACCTTGAAATTAGAAAGGAACAAGGTAAAGTTCACACACAGTTATTCAGGAAACCCACGGCAGGAAATTCCATACTACATTCCAGCAGTAGCCACCCGCCCAAATTAATCCACAGTATTCCCTATGGAGAACTGCTCCGCATCAAAAGAAATTGTACTTTAGAGGAGGATTACAAAAGAAATGCACAAGCAAGTGTAGACAGGTTTAAGGCAAGAGGATACAATGAAAGATGTCTAAAAGATGCCCAAAGGAAAGTGGATGCTATGCCCCGAAAAGATATGCTAAAAACTAAACCAAAAGAAATTGAAAAGGAGGGGAGGTTTAGATTTATCACCACCTTTTCTGAGGGGGCAGGGGGTTTAAGACAAATTTTAAGGAAGAACTGGACACTTTTAACTACTGATCCAGTTATTGGCGTAGACATGCCCAAACAACCTATGGTGACCTATAGAAGGGCAATGGCACTACGGAACACACTGACACAGAGTTACCGGGCACGCATAGGAGACCGACCATTTGGAGAACATAAGCCGGGATTCTATCCATGTGGAAGGTGTAAGGCGTGCAAACAAAGTAAAAAAGTACTCTCTTATGATGTCAGAGGACAGAAACGTAGAATAAAAGTGTTCCTTACATGCTCTACTCCCTTTGCAGTATACTGCCTCGTATGTCCATGCCGACTACGTTATATCGGCAGCACGGTGAACCACATGAAACTACGCATCCTAGAACACCTGAGGGCTATAACAAATTGTGATCCCACATACCCAGTGGCCAGGCATTTCAAACAGTATCATAAAAATAACAGCGACCTTATAACATATTTTGGTGTGGATCATGTGGCGGCGAGCCCAAGAGGAGGGGACAGGCTAAAGAAACTAAGGAGGCTGGAATCCAGATATATAATAGATATTGGAACGAAGGCGCCCGGAGGGTTGAATAGCCATGAAGAGATGACAGTACATTTAGGGTAGGGGGCTCCCTGCTCGGTGAGAATGATGATGATAACTGTACCTGTTTAAGTTTTAAGTTTTCAAAAAGAAGAGGGGAAGTGACAGAGGTTCACACAGTGGGTGATAAAAATGTGATTTTGTGGAAAGGAGATAATACATTGAGGGAACAAAAAGCCCATACAGGGCAAAATGTTGATAAATTGTTTAACGAATGCTAAAGGCCCATTCAGGGCGATATGATTTTAAAATTGAATAGAGAATTAATTACTGAGCAATGAAAAGTTGTGATATGAAACCAAGATGTTATGTATACAACATACACACAAGTGGGAACGCCCATTCAGGGCGGAACTCGAAATGTTAAAAATGTTAAACAAAACCATTACAAGATGGCGACTATGAAATTTGTCCCGTGTTTATCTCCATGACACTCACGTGTATGGTATTTAAAACAACAAAAAATGGCGCACTATTGTACCAAAGACTAAGGCAGTAGCCGAAACGCGTCTGGTTCTCTGAGGGAGCAATAAAGAATCTATACCCTCCTCCTGCGAGTGCTGTGCTTTCTTGTAAGGTGAGAAAGAGGAAGCTTGGATTATAGCGGGGGGCTGTCACCCGCGCACAAGCACCCGTGTCAAGAGTGCGCGACCTGGCAACACTTGGAAGCGAAGATATATATATATATATATATATATATATATATATATATATATATATATATATAGATAGATATATATATATATATATATATATATATATATATATATATATATATATATATATATATATATATTACCTACTGGCGACAGCCAGTAGGTATATATAGTTAGGATTTTTTTCCTATGGGATTTTTGAAAATTCTATGTCGAATAACTTTGGCGTTTGAGGACAGAATTGGCTGAAATTTTCAGGAAAATGGAACATTTTGTTTCTGAGCAGGGGGGGCCGAGAAAAAAGGGGGGTCCCAAAACGTGTTTTTCCCATGCAATTTTCCATAGGGCGGTTGGCCTCACTTTTAGCCCGAACGGCTGAATGGATTTACACCAAACTTGGCAAAATTGTAGGGACTGGTAGCCCGATGTGCCTTTGCTGGGGCCGAGAAAAAAGGGGGGTCCCAAAACGTGTTTTTCCCATGCAATTTTCCATAGGGCGGTTGGCCTCACTTTTAGCCCGAACGGCTGAATGGATTTACACCAAACTTGGCAAAATTGTAGGGACTGGTAGCCCGATGTGCCTTTGCTATGTCTCAAGATATAGGCTCCAGTGGTTTTTACGAAAATTTACTTTGAAAAATATATATTGGGCTACATTGGGCTATATATATGTTGGAGCCCAAATGTAGCCCAATGTAGCCCAATGTAGCCCAATGTAGCCCAAAGATGGCCACCAGAGACAAAAAAAAACAAGTGTAGCCCAAATATCAGCCAGATGTAGCCCAACTATAGCCCAATGACAGAATGTCCCAGAGTGTTCTAAAGAACAACTAGAGTGCTAACAGTCCTACTTATTACAAAGGTATGGCACACCTGAAGCCATCTTGATTGGAATAAAGTGGTAACTCTTAAAACATTTAATTTAAAAAGGAACAAAATGAGGGGGTTCATTTTGCCATAGAAAGTATGATTAGCGAATATATGACGAAATCCCGCATACCATCAGTCCGCAAAAAAAATCCTGCATGTACTATTAGGCCGCAAATTAAAATAACGAAAACTTTTAGAACGAATATGCCTTTAGCATACACTAAACAACTAAACTACCCTAAACCCTAAAACACTACCCCCAGCATGACCCTACACTACACAAACAGTACAACACTACCCTAAACCCTAAAACACTACCCCCAGCATGACCCTACACTACACAAACACTACAACACTACCCTAAACCCTAAAACACTACCCCCAGCATGACCCTACACTACGCAAACACTACAACACTACCCAAAACCCTAAAACACTACACCCCAGCATGACCCTACACTACGCAAACACTACAACACTACCCTAAACCCTAAAACACTACCCCCAGCATGACCCTACACTACACAAACACTACAACACAACCCTAAACCCTAAAACACTTCCCCCATCATGACCCTACACTACACAAACACTACAACACTACCCTAAACCCTAAAACACTACCCCCAGCATGACCCTACACTACACAAACACTACAACACAACCCTAAACCCTAAAACACTACACCCCAGCATGACCCTACACTACGCAAACACTACAACACTACCCTAAACCCTAAAACACTACCCCCAGCATGACCCTACACTACGCAAACACTACAACACTACGCAAAACCCTAAAACACTACACCCCAGCATGACCCTACACTACGCAGACGCTACAACACTACCCTAAACCCTAAAACACTACCCCCAGCATGACCCTACACTACACAAACACTACAACACTACCCTAAACCCTAAAACACTACCCCCAGCATGACCCTACACTACGCAAACACTACAACACTACCCTAAACCCTAAAACACTACCCCCAGCATGACCCTACACTACGCAAACACTACAACACTACCCAAAACCCTAAAACACTACACCCCAGCATGACCCTACACTACGCAAACACTACAACACTACCCTAATCCCTAAAGCACTACCCCCAGCATGACCCTACACTACGCAAACATTACAACACTACCCTAAACCCTAAAACACTACCCCCAGCATGACCCTACACTACGCAAACACTACAACACTACCCAAAACCCTAAAACACTACACCCCAGCATGACCCTACACTACGCAAACACTACAACACTACCCTAAACCCTAAAACACTACCCCCAGCATGACCCTACACTACGCAAACACTACAACACTACCCTAAACCCTAAAACACTACCCCCAGCATGACCCTACACTACGCAAACACTACAACACTACCCTAAACCCTAAAACACTACCCCCAGCATGACCCTACACTACGCAAACACTACAACACTACCCAAAACCCTAAAACACTACACCCCAGCATGACCCTACACTACGCAAACACTACAACACTACCCTAAACCCTAAAACACTACCCCCAGCATGACCCTACACTACGCAAACACTACAACACTACCCTAAACCCTAAAACACTACCCCCAGCATGACCCTACACTACGCAAACACTACAACACTACCCTAAACCCTAAAACACAACCCCCAGCATGACCCTACACTACGCAAACACTACAACACTACCCTAAACCCTAAAACACTACCCCCAGCATGGCCCTACACTACGCAGACACTACAACACTACCCTAAACCCTAAAACACTACCCCGAGCATGACCCTACACTACGCAAACACTACAACACTACCCTAAACCCTAAAACACTACCCCCAGCATGACCCTACACTACGCAAACACTACAACACTACCCTAAACCCTAAAACACTACCCCCAGCATGACCCTACACTACGCAAACACTACAACACTACCCAAAACCCTAAAACACTACCCCCAGCATGACCCTACACTACGCAAACACTACAACACTACCCTACACCCTAAAACACTACCCCCAGCATGACCCTACACTACGCAAACACTACAACACTACCCTAAACCCTAAAACACTAGCCCCAGCATGACCCTACACTACGCAAACACTACAACACAACCCTAAACCCTAAAACACTACCCCCAGCATGACCCTACACTAAACAACCACCACAACTCTACACTACACTAACACAACACTACACTACACAACACTACACTACACAATCACTAACCCACGAAAAAATTAACACAAACCCACTTACCTCTCTCGTCATCGTGGTTTTCACAACGCAAATGCATTTACCATACATGCCTTTAAAACGTAATTCTTTGTAAAGGCATGCGCGATAAATGCACATGCGTTTTGAAAAAATGCGGGATAATGGTATGCGAGGTCAATGAGCTTGCGGGATAATGGTATACGGACTGAAAGTCTGCGGGATAAAAAATGCGGGAAAATGGCTGCAAACCATGATTAGCAGCAGACTTCCCTGGTGAGCACTAGCTTTACTACAGTGATCTAATGAGCAACCAGAGTGCTAACATTCAGAATTTATGGCAAATGTGTGACACATCTGAATGCCTTCTCGATAGAACTAAAGTAAACAAGCATTGAAAATGCAATAGATCTCGCCCTCGTTTAAGTTAAAGCCATTCTGTTTTTAATGAGGTGGCTTTTTAGCTTTGCTTTTATTAGTGTTTTTAAAACTTTCATGTAAATAACATGCATATGTATGCATATATGTATATGTATGCATGCATTTATATTTATATAGATATGCAGATTATATATGTTTATATATGTATATTACCTACTGGCGATAGCCAGTGGGTATATATAGTTAGGATTTTTTCTCTATGGGATTTCTGAAAATTCTATGTCTAATAACTTTGGCGTTTGTGAACGGAATTGGCTGAAATTTTCAGGAAAATGGCACATTTTGTTTCCGAGCAGCCCCTAAAAATTTGGGGGGGTTTCGTCAAGGGGGGGCCGAGAAAAAAGGGGGGTCCCAAAACGCGTTTTTCACATTCATTTTTCCATAGGGCGGTTGGACTCACTTTTAGCTCGAACGGCTGAATAGATTTACATGAAACTTGGCAAAATTGTAGATATGGTTTGCCCGACGTGCCTTTGCTATGTCTCAATATATGTGCTCCAGTGGATTTTGAGAAATTAACGTTTAAAAAAAAGATATATCTGTGACAGCGCTCCGGTTAGCGCCCCGGTTCGCGTACCTGACGCGTAACGGAACTTCGCGAAGCGAAGCTGATTGGCTCTCCGGTGTCTGTCAACATTCTAAACAGTCCGGAGCGGCCGCCATCTTGTCTCTCGGTAGGATCGAGAGACAAGATGTGGTGAAAAACGATGGGGGAAATGAAGGAAAGGGGGCAAGGTAGACCCCTCCTGACCCCTTAGGATTGATGAGGGGGATATTAAAGTGCCCCGCGGGGCAAAAAATAAAAAACATTTTTTTTTTGCGATTTTACGCCGTAGAGGCGCGTCCCGGTACGCGAACCGGGCAGCTCACCGGGCAGCTAACCGGGCAGCTAACCGGCAGCGTAGCTGTCAACATTGTAAACAGTCCGGAGCGGCCGCCATCTTGTCTCTCGGTAGGTTCGAGAGACAAGATGTGGTGAAAAAAGAAGGGGGAAATGAAGGAAAGGGGGCAAGGTAAACCCCTCCTGACCCCCTAGGATTGATGAGGGGGATATTAAAGTCCCCCGCGATTTTTCGCGGTAGAGGCGCTTCCCGGTACGTGAACCGGGCAGCTAACCGGCAGCGTAACGGGAGTCCGCCATCTTGTGTTTTTGGAGCGTCCGGTTCACGTACCGGGTAGCGTCCCGGTAAGCGTAACAAGGGGAAAACCAAGAGAAACAGTAAAAAAAAAATGAAGGGAATAGATTTCCAGCAAACTTGCCAAAATTGTAGGGATTGTTTGTTTGATGTGCCTTTGCAAGGCCTCAAGATATGTGCACGTGTGGATTTTGTCTAATTAAGGTTAAAAAAAATATATATATCTGTAAGCGTGCTCCGGCACGCTTACGTTACGGGTTTTGTTTGCGCTGCAGAGCCGATACGTCATGGTTATGCGACGCGTCATGAGGCGTCTCACGTGGCTACGTGATACGTCACGTAATAAAGAATATATTTTACAGCTATAGATATTAGCTTTTAAAAAACCAATGAAATTCACTGAAAAAACCATAGGTTATAGACCATATATAGTTAGGAATTTGCATTTACAAAACCTTGAAAATTCACTGAAAAAACCATAGGTTAGAGACCATATATAGTTAGCTGGACATTGTATTGACATAAAACCAATGAAATTCCATATATAGTTAGTTGCACTAACTATATATCGCGCATCCGCAATCCACTGCTGATGATGTCACATATTACATCATTCATGACATGGTCAGTGACATCACTGATGACATCACTGATGACATCTCAAATGACATCACTGATGACATCTCAAATGACATCACTGATGACATCATGACACACCAATACCAGTTACTACATACGCACTCACTGATTCCTACGTCTACACACACATTCACTCATTCACCCATACAATCACTCATACATACAGTCACTCATTATTACAACACTATCATATGCACTCATACATCTATACAGACACTCACACACTGCCACTCATCCATGGAGTTACTCACACACCTAGTCAGTCCTGTAAAGAATCAATCACACTTCCATTTCCTCATCTATACAGTTAAACACAGAACACCATACTTCAGTGACATCATTGATGACATCACTGATGACATCTCAAATGACATCACTGATGACATCTCAAATGACATCACTGATGACATCATGACACACCAATACCAGTTACTACATACGCACTCACTGATTCCTACGTCTACACACACATTCACTCATTCACCCATACAATCACTCATACATACAGTCACTCATTATTACAACACTATCATATGCACTCATACACCTAGTCAGTCCTGTGAAGAATCAATCACACTTCGATTTCCTCATCTATACAGTTAAACACAGAACACCATACTTTTTCACACATATACTAACACATACTTACTCTCTTATACAATCACTGATACAAGTACACATTGATATGCACAGAGTCACACACCTCCCAGCCAGCCACACACACACTCAGTCTTCCATACATCCACTCATTCTTCAATATGTAAAACATATTTAAACTTTACAAAAACACACAGACACTAGATGATGTCATCAGTGATGTCATTTGAGATGTCATCAGTGATGTCATCAGTGATGTCATTTGAGATGTCATCAGTGATGTCATCAGTGATGTCACTGACCATGTCATGAATGATGTAATATGTGACATCATCAGCAGTGGATTGCGGGTGCGCGATATATAGTTAGTGCAACTAACTATATATGGAATTTCATTGGTTTTATGTCAATAAAATGTCCAGCTAACTATATATGGTCTCTAACCTATGGTTTTTTCAGTGAATTTTCAAGGTTTTGTAAATGCAAATTCCTAACTATATATGGTCTATAACCTATGGTTTTTTCAGTGAATATATATATATATATGTATATATATATACACACATATTAACCTATAAGTCACTCCTATGGCAGGCCTTAACAATCCTGGAGGCAGAGTGCTTGGTTTTGTGTGAGAGGGTGCCCTAGCATGTGCTGAGCCCCTCTGCAGCTTTCGGAACCATCTCCTTATAGCTCTTCTATGATATAGAGCCATACCATATACTCTTAAGTGCATTATAATCCTCGCGGTTATTGCTAACTTTGGTTTGGCTTTATCAAAACATGTTGTGTAAGGTGTCAAACACTTTGGAGCACTACCCCCCCCGCCAGTCCTGGCAGCGGGGGTGGCATTCCACCCTTCTAGAGGGATAAGACATGTAGTTACTGGTAAACCCGGTTAAAGTTAAACAGAGCCCCAGCATCACAAAATGGATGCTGCTGCCACAGACATGAGTCTGCCCTCCTGCTGCTGGACAAAACTCCAGCAGGGGAGGCCTGGACAATAGGTTTCCTGTCCAGGGAGGTGCTGGCACCTCCCCAGACAGGCTTTAGTGTATTGGGGCAGGGTGGGTTGTATTCAGTGAATGCTTTTCAGACACTGCCTGGGGCACACAAGGTGCTCCATGCATTTCACAGTTCAAACCGGATCCTGGGGCACTCTTCCCCAGCCCTGGCGCGAAACTGGACAAAGGGGAAGGGGTGTAAGCACCCCCTCCCCAGGTCCTCCCATAGGTGGGACCCTAGAGTTAGTCCAACCCCTAAACTTGCTATAAGAAGAGGAACTGATATGAAATAGGGGGAGAAGGAGGAATCAGAGACTAGGTCGCCCTCCAAAGTCTTGGTGCATAAGTTGGAATCCAATTTATTGGACACCGAGACCTAGCTCAAGTGTGGGTGACTGACCAAGTTGATCAGTACAACCTTAAAAGAAAGAAAAATTTCTTTCTAGTATCCCCTCACTTACCGGGGTTGCCCCACGGTGACATGCTTCATCATTGGGGCCATCCCAGTTCTCTACGAAAAGGGGTGTGCTGTGACTCACGAACTACGCAGGAGCACTTAAAGGTGAAAGACTATGTGTAGTGCAAGGAAGTGGTGGAGTGGGTGTAAGTGAATTAAAAATACCGTGCTTAGTGGGCCTCAACAAATTTATTTTGCTCCTAGGCAGGTATATTAAAAGTGGGGTGAATATCACTGTAGACCAACCTTTAATGAGGATTGGTTCAGTGAAAGTGAAAGGTCAACATGTTTCATGCTGCCCCTAGCATTTCTTCAGGACCATGCCGGGACCAGCCCTGCATTTGCCACTCCTATGTCCCTAGTAAGGGAGCAATAGATTGTAAAGAAAATACACTTAATAATCTAAGCATGCGTTCACAATGGAAATACATACGCTTGTATCGAATTTCTGATGCTGTAAAAAGAAAGCATATCATTAGTAGCAATCATCCCCTCCCTGTGGGAAGGGGCACATAGTATACTTTCATGCCGCACGCATCCGGTGCTATAGTTGGTGGTTGCACCATATTGGTGCGTGCAAGCTGCCATGCCAAGTGTTTAGCGATAAAACTGTGCTGTGTGTTTGTGAATTCACACAAAAAAACAAGACATGACTTAATGTGACCAAGACAAAAGACACATGTAACATATAATAGATACATAGAGAATAAAGCTCTCGATATTTACTTAGTAAAGTGCATAATAACACTTCATGATCTCTCAGGGGGATCGATTTCACCTATTGGACTCACTGCTGTTGGTCCGTGAGGGGAAAGAAGAAAATGGAGATCGATATTTATCCGATCACAAAGCAGGACTAAATGTTTGCGCTGTTGTCAAATATGTTTTGCCAAAGTTCTGGGAAGAAAAATTACTTACTTCCTAGCTGGTGAAAGCGTTCGGTTTTACCTAATCACAGCCTCCCCGGGACCGCATCTTACTCGTCTGTTGCTTCCGTGAGGTTTAATGGAGAACCGGCTTCCGGGTTCCTCCCTCAGAACCGCTAGACCGCAGGGTCACAGCGACCATATTGGGAGTATGCTTTTTGATGGTATAATAAAGGATATTGAGGGTGATAATGCTCAGCGCTTACGCGAGCAAAGATAGAGTGTTTATGTCATCCAAATCATTCGGGATGCGGGGACAGGGCGAGCTCCTGATTAGTATCGCTGGCTAATTATGTAGTTCTAGTAACTATTAATTTGCGGCTAAAATTAGACCGTTTTTGTTAAAAAACGGTTGCATTGACAAAAGAAGGTTGGTTTGTCAAAAATGGAATAGAATACGAACGTCTTCAAAAAAAGAGGGGGGGGGGAATTTTACAGATAGACTGCGGTACAGAGGACTTAAAACAATTCGCTGTTGGTATAGTCACGACTATAGTGATCAAACATACCCTGCATGACTATTTCAGATGATGGTCTCTAGTAACACAATGCACAGTAAATATTAGGTATTCAAGTGAGCGTTAAGTTATGGCCAGATTCAGTAGTATTATCATTGGTAATGTTATAAGCGGGTGGCACGGGTCATATTAACTGAACATCACTATTTCTAATTTTGATCACTTAAATCACAATGCAATATGGTTAGTCTACATTGGTAAGGATCAAGCATGGGCGTAAAATCCGCTCCGCTCGCGGATTTTTCGGATTTTCGGCAAATTCGCAATCCGCGAGCTCGCGCGAATTTGTCGAAAATCCGTGAATCCGCTCGCGGTGGATTTTTTGCTTGGTTGCGGCGCGCGGCGTGGTGCACGGCGTTCACTTTCCGTCATTAAGCGTTTGCCGAGTTGTTTTTCTCGATCATATTTTGCGAGTGCCGCGCCATTTTAGATCTTGCTGCGTGATCCCGCGGGTGTTTGGCGCCCGAAACAAGATGGCCGCGCCCGTTCACGACCGCGTGGGTACGTTCGCGCGAGATTTTCCTCGCGAGCACGCGCGAAATTGTACTAGCGAGCAGCACAGTTTGCGAGATTACACATAGCGGCCGGAAACGGAATTACGTCACGCAAACAAGATGGCCGCGCCCGTGTACGACCGCTAGGGTAACTTGGCAAACGTTTAGCTACAAGCGCCTCGCGAACACGCACAAAATCACGCGAACATACACGTCGCAAAGAAAAATTTAGGGTATTCGTAAGCATTCGCGGCTTCCGAAATCGATCTCGCACGGATTCGCGCCCCAAAAAACGCGCAAAATTGCAGAAAAAACGATTTTTGCTAAACTGAAAGCAATGAGCAGGTGCAAAAGTTCAAACTTAGCATTAGTAAAATTCACTCTAGTGCTTCCTGAGGGGCCCCTCCAGAGTTTGCAACTATTCTATGACCCTGCTATGACCCAAACAGCAGGCTCATAGAATAGCTACAAGTAGACCATAAAGGTCCTGTGAAAAAAAATTGAACTGCAACAGAAAGCAAATTACAGATAAGGAAGGAAGCAGGTGCCAGCCAGACTGGAACTTTCAAAATAACTGACACATTAATCAACCCCAAATTAATTCATGGCAGTTGAAGTAGGGGAGGTGTGCTTGCTTTTTTCAACCCCCATAAACTACAGTGATAAACAAACCTAATGGGTGGCAGTGAGGATGTGCCAGAGGGTGGCATGGGTGTCCCAGAGGGTGGCTGTGGTGAAACAGAGGGTGCTGTGAACCTGTGATGATAAACCAGACGTAGAAACAACATAGTCGCGGCCGTTGCGAGCCGAAAAGTAAGTTCGCAATTGCGAAATTGTCCCAAAATCCGCGCGAACGCTCGCCAACACAAAAAACGGGAAAATCCGCAAATCCGCGAGAGTTCGCGTATTGTCGCGGATTGCGAATCCGTAAATACGCAAATTCGCGTACGCGAGATCCGCTAGATCCGCCCATGCTTAGTAAGGATGCCAGGACCTGCGTAGGCTCTGTGATGGCCGCACTTGGGGGTTGAATCAATGGTAGCAAAAAGGTGCCTCCACGTAATATAAGGTCATGGAATAACACTAGTTTTTGAAAGCGCCCCAGGGGATGTCGTCATTGAGTCCTTGGGAGTCCATATGAAGTTTGAACACCCATCTTTGTTCCCGTTCATGGAGTATTCTTTCTTGTTTTTCTTTAGATTTTACAACTTCCGGCACTACCCATCTCATATCATTGGGTGTATGGTTCTTTTCAATAAAATGGTTCGTCATTCGTGTAGTTGCTCTTTTGCACCGGATATTGCTCCTGTGCTCAACTATGCGAGTGCTGACCTTTCGTGTAGTCATTCCAATGTAGTGTAGGTTGCAACTACAAGTGATCAAGTATACAACTCCACTGGTGTTACAAATGGATAACTGCCTCAGCTGCCATGTGACATTGTTGTTAAAAATGACCGTCTTTGTGGTCGCTGTCAAATGGCACACAATACAATTGTTGCAAGGATAGTGGCCCGTAGGTAGAGGTTGCAGTCTGGTAACCGTGCTGGACGGTTTTGGTCGAGTGTGGACCAGATGGTCTCTCAGATTCATCCCTCTGTGGTGGCTGAACATTGGGATAGGTATGTTCAGGTCTCCGCTTTTGACAATCGGACAATGTTTTTTTATTATTTTGGTTATTTTATCCAACACTTTGCTGAATGTTGTGATACAAATAGGTCGTGCATTCTCAGTGGTATTTTTTACTTTTGGTTCCAAAAGTGCAACTCTGTGGCTATTTCCTGCCCTCTTCCTTGCATTCTTTATTAGTTTGTTTGGGTATTTCCTTGCTTTTAATTTCAGGCTCAGATCATCTGCTTGTAATAGGTAGTCCTGTTTGTTAGTGCAATTTCTCCTTAACCGTAGGAATTGTCCAAAGGGGAGGTTTTGTTTCAGATGTCTAGGATGGAAACTGTCGTAAGTCAATAAACAGTTCCTTGCCGTGGGTTTAAAATGTGTCGTTGTCCTTAGAAATCCTCCATCTGCCAGTATATTCAAATCCAAAAATATCAGGTGAGATCTAGTCAGGGTGTTGGTGAATTTTAGGAAGCTATCCTGTTGGTTCAACCAGTTGAAAAAATCGAGAGCCTCATTCTCATTTCCTTTCCATATTACTAGAACGTCATCGATGTAACGTTTCCATAACGTAATGTGGTGCCTGTAAGGGTTGCCATTACTCAAAATCTTTGTCTTCTCTAGATGATGCACATATAATCCTGCTATGCTCGGTGCAAAAGTGCTGCCCATGCTGGTCCCGTGTTGTTGGCGGTACAGTGTCTCTTCAAACCGAAAAAAATTCTCGGTAAGGGCCAAACGGCAACACTCCAGTACTACATGTCTTGGTGTTTTATAGTTCCATTGGGAATCAAAGAGGACTTCTTCCAAAATTTCAAGAGTTTCTTTGTGGGGGAGGCTGGTATAAAGACTCTCTACATCCAGGCTTATGAGAATGCTGGATGTGGGGTCAAAAATGTGTTCTTTGAGTAGGCAGAGGACATCCTTTGTATCCTGCAGATAAGTATCTGTTTTCTGCACTAGTGGTCTTAAAAAGGCATCAGCATATTTGGAAAGAGGTTCAAGGATAGATCCTATGCCAGAGACTATAGGTCTTCCCGGTGGTTTGTCCAAACGTTTGTGAATCTTGGGGATTGTATAGAAGTAGGTGGTGACTGGTTTGTTGTTTACTAGAAATTCAGTTTCTTTTTTGCTCATCCAGTCGTTCTCCAATGATTCCTCGATGAGGTATGCAATAGATACTCTCAATCGTTCAGTGGGATCTTCTTTGATGATGATGTAATTTCTGGTGTCTGCTAAAAGTCGTAGGCATTCCTCTCTATAGTCAGATGTATTTTGTAGAACAATGGCTCCACCTTTGTCAGCAGGTTTTATAGTTAAGGTACTATCTTTTGATAGTTCCTGTATTGCTTGCAGTTCCAGGTTGCTTGTGTTTTGAAACACTTTCACTGTGCGTGGGTCAAGTTCTTTCACCTCCTTCATGATGGCCTTTTCAAAAGCGAGAATTTCAACTGGTAAACTTCCGGGTGGTGGAACAAAAGTTGATCTTTTCTTTAGTCCGGTGTCTGATTCGATTTGGTCGTTGTGTTTCTTATCTTTGAAAAAGACTTGGAGTTTCAGTTTTCTAAGAAACTCTTTCAGCTCACAGCATAGTTTGAATTTGTCAATGTTGGGGGTCGGTACGAAACCTAAGCCTTTATTTAAAACTTGTATCTGAATTGGGGAGGATTAGTACTAGATAGATTGACTACTAGATCTGAGGCTTGCTCGTCGATGGCTCTGGAGGGACCTTGCTGCGAGTGTGACGTCCTTCCGTCACTAGGGGTTGTGCCCATTTTAGTTGTTGTCCTGTTTTGTTTTTTGCCTGTTGTTGGGACTCTCCCCTGCCTAAAAAAGGACAACCTGGGTTGCCTTGATTTCCTTGATTACCTCCCCAATTTGGGAAAGGCTGTTGAGGGTACATCGGTGGGCCATAGTAGAATGGTGCTGGTGGTGAGGGGCCGTAAGGAGGACCAAATGGTTGTGGACTTTGGTATGGGGGCCACGAGGGGGGTTGATTACCCCGATATCTTTCTGAGTTTCCTCTCCCTCATCTTGGTCTCCTATTCATGGAGTGATTATAGTTAAAGGAGGATCCCGAGCTGTCAGACCCTGAGGCCGAACCATCACTGTCCGTGTTGTATCCCGGATTCCTGTTGCTTAGTTTGTAATCGTCCCTTATGTATGGATATACTTTTTCATGTGAAAAAGATTTTTGGTCCTTTGATAATTTCACATACTTTGTGTCTTTTAAGCTAATTTCAAACTCCGTCATGCTCTTGTTTAATTCGTCGAGTCTCTTCTTTAGCTCACTTGGGGTTTGATAAGACTTTAGACGTACCTCCAAAGAATGGATTTCTTCTAATAATGTCTCCGAAAGACTGGCTGCTGTTTTCACTATAAGCACTAGCCAGTCCCTGGTACAGTGCCACGGTTGAGTAACCAGTCCTTTTTAAATTGCTTATCTTGTTGGAATATAAACGGTTCGTTTCTGACGATGAGACCCCTTGGAGCTGCACAGATCTTAAGATACTCAGCCATCATGACACCATGGATCAGTGTCTTGATTTGGGTTCTTTTGAGTTCAGTCACCTCATCTCAGATTTGGTTTGCATCGCTGTTGTCTCTATTGGGAGCCCCTGTGTGTGGTAGTATGGAAGCAATAAGTCTGTCTACCTCGTCCTCTGAAAAAGACAGACCTGTGATTTCCGCCATAGTTTGTGTCGTGAAGAGAGTCTATGTATTGTTTTATGAAAAGTGTCTGATGTAAGGTCACTGATTAAAAATAGGGTGTGAACCCTATAAGCAATTTGTAAATCACTCCCGCAGCCAGGCTGCTGCTGGAAACTGATGTGAAATATGGGGAGAAGGAGGAATCAGAGACTAGGTCGCCCTCCCAAGTCTTAGTGCATAAGTTGGAATCCAATTTATTGGACACCGAGACCTCGCTCAAGTGTGGGTGACTGACCCAGTTGATCAGTACAACCTTAAAAGAAAGAAAAATGTCTTTCTAGTGTCCCCTCACTCACCGGGGTTGCCCCACAGTGACATGCTTCATCATTGGGGCCATCCCAGTTCTCTACGAAAAGGGGCGTGCTGCGACTCACGAACTACGCAGGAGCACTTAAAGGTGAAAGACTATGTGTAGTGCAAGGAAGTGGTGGAGTGGGTGTAAGTGAATTAAAAATACCGTGCTTAGTGGGCCTCAACAAATTTATTTTGCTCCTAGGCAGGTATATTAAAAGTGGGGTGAATATCACTGTAGACCAACCTTTAATGAGGATTGGTTCAGTGAAAGTGAACGGTCAACATGTTTCATGCTACCCCTAGCATTTCTTCAGGACCATGCCGGGACAAGTTCAAACTTCATACGGACTCCCAAGGACTCAATGACGACATCCCCTGGGGCGCTTTCAAAAACTAGTGTTATTTACCCCACTTTTAATATACCTGCCTAGGAGCAAAATAAATTTGTTGAGGCCCACTAAGCACGGTATTTTTAATTCACTTACACCCATTCCACCACTTCCTTGCACTACACATAGTCTTTCACCTTTAAGTGCTCCTGCGTAGTCCGTGAGTCGCAGCACGCCCCTTTTCGTAGAGAACAGGGATGGCCCCAATGATGAATCATGTCACCGTGGGGCAACCCCGGTGAGTGAGGGGAAACTAGAAAGAAATGTTTCTTTCTTTTAAGGTTGTACTGATCAACTGGGTCGAGCTAGGTCTTGGTGTCACCCACACTTGAGCTAGGTCTCGGTGTCCAATAAATTGGATTCCAACCTATAAGAAGAGGAACCCAGTCCCTAGGACTTTAGATTAGCCTGGACGAAACTCTGCAACATTTATCTTGAACCTTCGACATTCCATATCGACTGGAAGATTGAAGAAATCTCCCTTGTGGTCAAGGAGTGACCACCCTGTTCAAACAGGCACCAACTGCCTGCATCTTTGCAGGTCTGCATTTTCGAGGCTCCCGCCGGATCCCAAAGAATCTGCGACACAGGACATGGACTTCCAGACATCGCTGAAGCTTACCCGAGCTCCCAGCAAAGCTGAGACCCGTAGCTGACACGTGAGACGTGGGACCGGAACTCCTGGACATCCTGCATTTTGCAAACTGCACCTACTTTCTGAGGTATCCCGAAGTTGTGCATTGGGGTGTTTGAAGCCCCTGCCCTGAGCACCTTTTGCACCGAAGTTCAGAGGCCCAAACTCCACGAGTGTCCCATGGGCCCGCTTAGTGCATTTCAGCTCGACGTGTCTTTGCAGTTCTTTGTCTGTTGGCTAGTGAGCCCCCACGAAGACCAATCCTTGATTTACCTTACTTTCCTGGTTGCTCCAGGCTTGCTTAAACTTCTTTCTAAAGGAGAAGTTCCTCAGACCTTGCTGGTCTGTACCGAAGTCAATCTCAACATTCTGCATGGATTGCGTTTGCCAAGGCTTGTTGGGTCCAATCTGGATACCAATACTGCAGTCAACTAGATTGTTTGGGGCACAGTTTGAATCCAGCTCATGGTCATCATCGATGCCTCCTGGACCACGTGTCTGAAGAGACAAGCTTCACCTCTTTCACCTGAAATCACCCGACTTTGGCTGGCAGCTTCCCATCGCCATCCTGGACACTGGCTAGTGACCCAGACTCTGTCCCTTCTGCTTTCAGGTTCTTCAGATCTTCGATCCACCCTTGGATCCACCCAGACACTTTTCCTCTGGTTGCCTGCAGCATTTCTTCGCAGCTCTCCATTGGAATCGATGACGAAACCTGACACGAAAAGACACCTATGCACCCAGCTTCCCTGGGTGAGGTAACACGAGTACTCCGGTGCTCCCATGGGTATTGACTCTCCAAGTATCCTAGTCTAAAAGGGTTCCATCGCAGTTCACCTCCTTGTGCCCTTAATCTTTAAAACTGTAACTTGTTCATTCTCCATAGAAAGTCAATGGTAACCCGCGGCTGTGTTTAGACACTGCATGCATCTCCAGTGGGCCTCCTACATCCTAACCTTTGGTGGTTCTAGGCAGCCCCAGCGATTCCACAGGTCCTAGGCCTGCTTTCTATTCCTCAAGTGGTTCTTATACCACTATTTTAGTATATGGTTTGTGAGGCCCCTAGGGCATAACGTATACTGTGCAACTTAAAGTTCCTTGTATTGTACTTTTACCTCTGACCTCATAAAGAGTCCAGAGGGGTTGTGTTCAGAATAAATACATATATATTTGATATATACTTTGTGTGGTGTGCTTTTATTTGATCATTCAAGAGATTATAATTGGTAAAACAACTTGCTTAACTCGCCTCTAAGTCTTAGCCTGAAGGCTGCTCCCCACTGCTACCACTAGGATAGCTTTCTATAAAGTTGACTTTACAACCTACCATCACTAAGGGTCGTTTGTACTGGTGCAAGGTATCTCACTAGAATAGTGGACATCATATACCAGGCCAACTTCTCACACCCATGTCATCGCTATCAGCGGACTCCGTGTCTGCATGTGGGTCGAAAAACGGATGATGTCTGGATCATCCTTAAAGACATTTCGATGTTTATTCGGAATATGCCAAATTTCACCTAGCTGCACATCTTTCCTATATGTCAAAATCATTCTTTTCATTCCATGTCTTTGTTCTTCACCTTTCTTCTGTGGTCTGGGGCTAGAATTGCTCTCCTTGATGTATTCTTTACATTTTCCAAACCTTTTCATATGATAGAGTTTAGATAGTTTCTTGTTGGAAAACTGTTTGATCATGTGCATCTGTGTTTCCAAAATCTCTTTCTTTTGGTCTTGTGACTTCACCATATGGAATGCTCCTTTTGAGCTTTTCCTGGTGGAAATTTGGCCTGAAGAATATTATAGTACTTCTTGAAGCCCTATTTTGAACCATCCCACATAATGAAGTGGTCATCAATAAATCTCAGTCACATCACTGTTTTATAAGAGTACTGTCCACTCTTCTTTACTGACGCTACTTCCTTTTCCCACCAGTCCTCTGTTAGAATTGAATAGTTGGGTGAATGGACAGGGGAGGGCGCCCCCCCACCCTGCTTCTACATGTATAACCTTTAGGCATTTGGCAGTACAACGTGTGCCCATTACTACTTCTGGAATACATGGAAGCTATTACTGCCCTTGGCCATAAGTTTAAAATGCCCCTATTACATGGGGCCTATACCTACTGCTTTGGGAACCCAAGCATATGAACACAATAGCTTATGATGCTCTTCAAAAAATGCACTATCTCCCCAAGGAAGACATTGGAAAATGGATAATATCCGCTACTAGATATTCCAGAAGTGCAAGGCGGAGAGCAGGGACTTTCTAGATAAGTTGCGTAATTGCCTTGTGATCCAGAGTTATTGGAGAGAGGTTAGAAACACCCTATCTAGGGTGCTGGGAAGCGAGACAGAGCTCTCCCTATAATTTGACCTTCTGGGCCGTATGGATCGAATATTTTCGCAACTCTTGGCTAAAAGGGACCGATCAATCAATCAGTCAGGAGTTTGTATAGAGCGACTACTCACCTGTGAGGGTCTCAAGGCAATCAAATATTGTCCTGCTTTTAAATGAATGATTGGGCGCTTCTGGGAACAGATCACTGCGTGTACTGGGAGAGGTTGATTTATCAAGCAAGGGGTCGCCTGGCCCTGGTAGGACACTTTTAGGCTAGACCTATGCCCCTATGAAAAGTCAAATTGCCTCTGTACCTACCCTAACCTACTTTGAGCACATATTTACTTATTGAGTTTTATATAGCGCGAACTTGACCCGAAGGTATCAGACCGCTTTACATAGTTGGCAAGTAGAGGTAAAATGAGATACATATCTGGTAGATACTATTACTATTAAGCACAGGTACAAACAGCTGTGTACGTGGACGAAATAAAAAAACAGTGCCGTGAATCACGTATAAAATAAAAACATAAAAATGCCTTAACATAAAAAAGAGCACATATGGGTTCATTCAAACTAGCAGTGTGACTTGTATAACAAACTGTCAATTAATAAAACGTGTTTATAAAATAACGCATCATCACACCTATGGACCGTACAGATGTTTTCAACGAACATTAGCTCAGTTAAATGACACCTTACCGCTGGAATATCTTTTTTTAAAATGCAGATTTCCTCACAGGCTGAAACAGACCCGCGGATAAGGAAAGCAGCAATTATATTTGCATATATTACGCTGACATGAAATGTCTTGCTTTGCGGTTACTTTTAAGAATTTTCAGAGGGTGACATAACCGCTTCTATCAGCCCCGCCTTGAAGGCGAGGACATCTCGGGTAAAGCCGCGACTACAAGCACGCCCGGGAGTGACGGTTTTCAGTTTTTTCAAAGGAAGCTTTATCCTTTGCTAAGCAGTGGGGGATTTCTGACCCTATCTGTTTACTTGGTGCTAAGCCTCAGCTCGGCTTCGGCAGCATTTAACTGAATCAGCTAGATGGGACTCATAGGCCGAGCCAGGATTGGATGGTTCACATTACAGCACGTGCCTGCTCTGCTGCTGTCTCCCACGCGCGGTGACAGGAGGCGCACGAGACAACAAGCAAGCAAGCTGTTCAAAATGTTGGAAAATTAAACATCACATACTCCTTTACATAATATGCATTTTGATGAGAGGGCAAGCAGGAATTGTTACTTGTACACGTGACATGGAAATCAGTTCACTAAAATTCCAGGAGTTATGGAAGTGAAACACAAAAAAGTGATGAGTGAGTGTGTAACGCTTGAATTAATGTCAGCCACGTGTACTCAGGGCAGCATTCAAGTCTATCGTATTTTGTGCCCTCTATCCGTAGGGCCTCTGGAAATATGCGATTTTGTGGCTGCGGTGTTACCGCATAATTCATTTGTAACAGTTGCCACTTAATTTGTCGGCTGCTGCATTATCTGTGGATTTTAACAAACAATTGTTTCTAGCTCAAACGGATCAAAAGATAATAAATAAAACACGCAGCAACATGCGTTGCTGCCCAAGTGGAAGTCCCTTCGCAAAGTTTGCCTGGTCATCTTTCAGTAGCTGTTTCTGTATTTGGGCGTCAGATTGAAGTGAAACTTTTGCCTAGATACTGTTATTGTGAAATAGTGACAAAATAATGAGGTAATACTATCACAAAAGGTGCTGTATTTTGCCACATAATTTGCCTTTTATTGAACCATAATTTAGTAAACTCTGCCGCACAATTAGGTCCATCCTTGCTGCATGATTCCAGTAGCCCTCACTATGCCACTCATGACAGGGATCAGCCATATGCAAAACACCTAGGTCCTGCTAAAGGGTACTTTGTCCGGCAGTTTAGGCTGCACTGCTCCTAATAGAGCAAATACGCCAGTTTGCATATGATTGCTACATTCTAAATTCTGCAGTGGGCAAAAAAATGATGGAATGAAATATGACCCGAACAATCACCAATGGTGGAGACCTTTGCATGAATTCCACCTACGACCTTTTGTTACATCTTGTTGAAGAACATTTGTCTACCTTACCTTAAACAGAGTGTGGGGGTGGTTTAAATCAGCCCCTTGCTCACAACTCACAACTGGATGGCTTTCCTGTGTATTTCAGCTCTCTGTTCTTTATTTGATGGCTTTCCTCCCAATTCTTGTTTATGTCTCCCTGGGGAATAGTGTCTGCACATTAATTCTGTTTGGAATACTTGTATCCTTCCGCTGCTGACATGAGAGGAATACTTTTTAGGGCTGGCATTTAAAACAAATGTAGATGTCACACCTGACTTGTTTTTCCTAAAAATCTATATGATACACACCCATAAAAGGTATTTGGTCAGTGGGCTTCATCCATTGGTCTTTATGTCATTCACATTTTGCTGTCATCTACCACAGCATACAGTATGGAGCTGTGGGTAAGTGCACTTTACCAATTTTATACCTTCACTTTGAGTGACGGCACAAAGCTTGTGCACGTTGTTCACTACCCCCTAAAAATAGTTCCATTCTCTCTAGAGACAAAGGCGGTTCAAAGTGGGTTTTAGGTCTCACCTGAACTAGCTCATGTGCTGCGGTTTGCAAGACATTTTGTTAACTTTAACTTAAGGCGGGGTTGTAGCCCGCTTATGGCCTACCATTCGTTAACTTCATTGTCACTCGTATTTGCTGGCTTCTGATTGGTCAGCGTGTGCTAGTTTCACTTTGTTTGTTTATTCTTTCATAGAGCATAGATCAAGCACTTATTGCTCTTTTGTGATTAGTGTCTGTTAGACCTGTCTGACCTTTTGCGTAGTCCCTCCATTTGATTATTTATTTTGTCCCCTTTTTGCCCCTCATGCCTTTATTTATTTTTGTGTCCACTAGATTTTTCAAGGTGTTGGCCTAGGGGATAGGTGCTCTTTCGCCCTCATAGTTTTTCACCTCAGGCCTAGAGGCCTTCCCTGACAGGAATTCCCTTGGAGTCACAAAATGGTGGCTACCAACTGTCATAACTGACATACCTGGGACCTGTCCCATAGGGTAGAGTAGGGCATTCCAGAACCTTCTGGTCCCTTCCCGACCTCTGAGGGTCAGCCTATATAAGGCGGAATGCTGGTCAGCCATTTTGTCTTACCAGAGAGAGTCAGCTGGAGGACAGGCTGTAGCAGAAGGTGGGGGTAGGATAGTCAAAGGGTTGACCTCCCAGTCTAAGGACGCTGCCTTATTGATCCACCACCCTTCCTCCCTTGGGTTACTTGACCTGTCCCCGCTGCGTAGGATTACTGGAGACCCTGGGTGCCTGACCAACCCCTAGCCTTGAAGAAAGGGGTGTGAGTGGGTGAAGGAGACTGCGGCGCTGCGGAGCGCAGTCCTCTGCCTAGCTGGAAAATCCTTAGAAAGGCTCGGGCAGAGCGTTGCCAATAAGAAGAGAAGATTAAGACTGAGGGAGATTCTTTATGGCCCCCCTCGATTAGCTCCTTAAAGGAATTCTGCTTGTAGTTGTCCTTGATTTCCCCTGGCGATATAACCCCATGGAATCCCACCTCTTACCTGCCGTGGCAGATTGCTGGCTGAGGAGAGCAGCGGTCGCTGAGGGAGCAAGAGAGGTGTGGAAACGAACTGGTCTGCTCTCGAGCCAGCGTGAGGTGAACAGCGCAGGTTCGGAGGTGTGCCGCCGGACCTGAGGTGAGGGGAGAGGCGTAGTGAGAGGATTGTTTCACTGTGTGGAGCGGCCCTGGTGATGCCTCCGTTGGTTCCGGAGTGGGCGGAGTGAAAGGGGGAAGCGCCGGAAGAAGAGCGCGGGCTCCAGCGGGGTGACACTTCACCTCCGCGCATGCCCAGTTGAGCCGTCTGGCTCTGTGAGGCGGAGCCGGCCGGAGGAGAGAAGCGGAAGCGGCGCTCGTCAGTGTTGATCAGCCTTGTCAGCGCCAGCCCCGGAATCGTGTGGCGGAAAGCGGAGGACCCAATAGCAGTTCCCGATTGAAGGAGAGTCATTCCCCGGTCCTCCCCGCGCCAGCACTGAGATCAGGTGGCTGGCTGGGCGGGAGGAAACAGACTCAGCAGCTACCGGCCGGGACTTCTGTAGAGCCGCCTGACAACCCAGACACTCGGAGACGTGGGCAGTGCAGTCTCCACAGTACAGTAAGGAGAGTGTGGGAAAAGGGGGAAGACTGAACCCCTAGGGATTAACCACCTCGAGAGACAGAGGAGTGGGGTTCTTAAAAGGTCTTTTCGTGTAGGGAAAAATGAGTACTAGTGCATGTAAAAATAGTCTAGATACACTGTTCGTTATTCCCCCTTTACTGTGTCCTAGAAGGTGGGGAGTAGCTTGGTGATGCAAACCTCATTGATTACAGGTCCAAGGAAAAGCAGCCACTGAACCAGGATTTGGGGATTGGATCAAAATGTCGAAGTAGTGCTGAAAGTACCTACTGTCTAAGAAAAATTATAAGATCCTCTTAGAGGTTGCTAGTGCATATGTAAATCTCTTGTATCACTGACATCTCTCACTGGTTGTGTACCTTCTTGGTGGCTAAAGGTGCAGAAGGGGAAAAAGTATAAGCACTTCAGAGAAGTCAAGTCCAGTAAAGTTTGGAGAAGTCTAACATTGCTCTTTGGAGATAAATATAATGTGCCGTATGTAAGGAAACTGATTAATGTAATAATTGGGCAACTGTTGAAGGAGTAATACTTCCCTTGCTTGACATATGGTGTTACACTGCATTAATTGAAGGTTGATCCTAGACGAAAGAGCAAAGTATATTTTTATAAAACAGCTCATATTTTCCTAAATTGGTGTAGTGTCCTTATTTTTGAGTGGTGGATGTCTTGTTACTAAAGGGTTTGACGCAAACTTAACACATGTATCTTGAGTTAGGCCTACCGACTTAGTGCCAAGCTACCTTATGTGACTTGGGGTTCCCTAGGTCCAACAGTGTCCCTTTGCTGCTCATATTCAGATTGTGATTCCTTTTTCTTCTCCTTCCTGTGTCATTGTAGTTGCTTGTTCACCCGCTCCCCTTGCGACGTTGCTTTCCCTCTCCTGGTTGCAGACTTGAGATTGCTTGCTCCGTCATTGTTGCTACACCCTCACATTGTTGCGTTCCCATTTTTTTTGCTTGATCCATGCCCCCTACTCCCTACCAGGTTATGGCTTGCCCCTTCGTTGTTGTCCGTTTTTGCTTGCTTGCTTGCACCATTCGTGTTGCTTCCCTGCCCCTCTCCCCCTGCGGTTACATGTCCAGTGACACAACCCACCTCCAACCCCTCTCGAACCCATTGCTGCTTACCCCATCCCTTTCAACTCCTGTCCATACATTCATTGAGGCTTGCTCCCTCCACAAAAAAAGGTTGACAAAACAAATTAGCTCTTGTATTCCCAAGAGCTATTTGGCTTTATGGCTGAGTGTTTTAATAATGTTGAACAGCTGCACGGCTGCTGTGCAGCTTGGTTGAAAGTAACAAAAGAAAGTGCTATGACGTGGCCAGCAATGACTGCCTCTTTGCACTTTGTTTTTACTTTCAGCCTTGCTACTGTATACAAAATGGTTTAAAAATACACTGACATTGCCAACAGATCTCCCATAGGAAAGACCTATTGACTTTGCCAATGCTTGTTTTAACTTACTGGCTACATTGCTTGCACTTCAGGTGCCCAATGAAATGGATTTTCAGCTTCCTTTTATGATCTCACCAACCATGCATCACAAGGTGTCTGGCTGCGAAAGGCCTATTATGGACTTACCCAAAACTTTCAATGGCTGGGCACCTGCTCATTGCCTACTATTGGTTGGCTTAGTTGTCACTGTCTTGCTTGCTTCTTAATCAATGATTTGTGTTCTGAGGTTCCGTGACAATTCGAAACCCGTGTTTTCGACGTTATCGTATTCCTATAATTTCGGTTCCAGTGAACCGTAAATTATCCATATAGTATATCCTGGTGTTTTCGCTATGCTATGAGCAAGAACATTCTTGTTACAAGCACATTGCCGGTACATCGATGGCATCCATTTTAGAATACAGCATCCATCTTGTATTCTTGCCCTCACATAGTCAATAAGCAAACAGTGACCTCCGATCAATTCATTTCGCTAAAGGACACGTAGGCTTTAGCCGGCGATTCACCTTGTGAATGACACGTGCACCCTAGTTCAGAAACGCTGTGGCCGCATGACTCGGCAGAAGCTGCTCCCTCTGCCTGAGGCCAGTCCTGCTATACTGGTTCTCGTGCTCATTGGCCTGATCATGATTAGGCGGCCGAAAAAGGCAGCCGTGCCCATTTACGACCCACAAACATCTCTTATCCTGTTTTTCTGTCTTCTACACCTGGCTCTGCTCCTTTCCTTCTGGGCCTTTATTAGGGGGAGGTAACGGAATTTACGATGAGGCGGTCCGGCTCCTGAATGAGAAGATGACATGAGATTTTGATCGAACAGTGGGAACCCCTCATTCGTAATGTTTGACATCAGAAATTCGTTGACGGTTCCTGTTTAACGCCAAATATTTATTGTTTAGGATACAAAGTTTAAGAAATGTGCGAGTATGTGAAGAATGTTGCCTACAGCTAAAAAGTGTGTATTTAAGGAACAACCCACTTCGTACAAATCTAACAGGCTCCTAGATTCTGCCCGTGTGTAGTTTCTGTGACTTCTGTATCCCTGCAGTAATAAACCTTTGGTCTTTGACGCCACCATCGAGAAGCCCGTGTTTCTGTTTTATTTGTGCACCAAGACAGGTAGAACTCAGGGGTCTTCGGGTGTTATCCCTGACACCTCTGGACCGTAATTTAGTCCAGAACTCCAATTGGCGCGCCAACGTGGGCGACGTCATTCGGTATCGGTTCAAAAGCCTGAAGATTTCGAGAAGCTTCGTGTGAAGATTCCAGAGGGAGGCGCCCCACTTCATCGATCCCGGTATATCGCAAAAGTGGCCCGACGTTCTCTTCCACGAGGGTTCCCGTTCAGACGGCTACAAAGGTCCGCTGCCTTGACTGTCGCCCTGTCTTGGACCAGAGGTGCAGACCTTAGTACGGCGAGACGTGACGGGTTTCTCCTTGGTGACGTCTACAGTGCCTCAGTTAAGTATTAAGTGGTTGCTGGTTGTTTTTGGTTACTTTGTAAGGATTTATCAATTGGTTGCTCCTGTTCGGATGATCCTTTCAGTTCTCTGACTTGACTTGGTTTTGTAGATTATCACTGGTTGTTCTCGTTATGATAATCTTTGGTTTGGTTTGGTTTGGGTGTCGATACATTGGTTCATTTGATAGGCCTAAGTTCTCGATTGCGCATCTTTGTCTGTGTTTGTTCTGTGTTCCGGTTTTTCAAAATGGTAAATCGAAAAAAGTGTATGTTTTCATGTTTTGGTTGCTACAGGGATTCCCGGTTGGAGGACTCATGTCCGGTTCCTCCAATTGGAACTCCTACTTATGAGCTCTACTGCAAGCATGGTGTGGGGCCTATATCTTATAATGAGGTGTGGGTCCGCTACACGAAAAAGGATGGTGTCCTTAGTTGGCCACTACATGATAGTTTTGAACCCGAAATCCTTGATAATTTGGAAATAAAACTGTTTAAGAAGAAAGCCCGGCCGGCAATGTTTGATTCTTTCCGTTGTTGGCGGAAAGAATCCAAACAAAGAGAGCTTAAGAAATTGAAGAAAGAGCAAAAAGAGCAAGAGTTGACCTTAATACAGTCTGCCAAGCAGCTACAACTCGATGAAACTGAGAAAGCAATAGAGATATCTGATAGAGAGCGTAATTTGGCGATTGACAAGTGCTACCCCGCCTTGCCATCATGTGCTGCTAAGCCAGTAGAGGACCCTGAAAAGGATCCCCTATTGTCTTACTTGTTGAGGTCACCTCCACCGTATGCACAGGGTGCTACGGCCCCGCCATTGCCACATGTTTTATTACCGGCTGCTGGACAGCCTGGGATACCTGCTCCTGCTCCCTTGAATCTAGCTCCTGCACTCCCTGTGGTTAACAATGTTTTTCCGGCAACCCCTCTTCCAGGATTGCCTGCTCCTCTGCCTATGCCTGCTTCGCTTATACCTGTTATTTCGCAAGTTGCTTTGCCTGCTACCCCTACTCTTACTGTTTCATCTGTTCCAACTACATCTCTACTCAAACATTCTGCAAGCTTTATCTCTCCGCATTCTGTTCGTCGGAAAATCACCGAATCTGTCACTAATATTCTATCTCCTTTTTACAAAACTCTAATTAAGACTCCTGCATCTGAATCTACTCAGAGATGTAGTCAGCTTCCGAGTGTTGAAGAACGAGGAATATTAGATTCTACAGCCCTTAGGTGGATTTCGAAAGTTGGAAGGTATGATGTACGAGATGTATTAGATACATTTATGCAATGGAACGAACCGACACAACGGTATGTGTTCGATGTAATGTGTTCCCTTTTGCGTGAGGATTTGGAGGAGGACGACTCTGAATCAGTTCCGGATGAATTAATCCATGTTCAACAAAAATTTGCCGCAGGTATGATAGTAGGCCAGGATGTAAAAGAAGCGATGGAACTGATTTTAGGCTATAGGTTTGATCCGTCTCTCCGCTCACCAAGGGACCTAGAGAAACGTAGCTCAAAACAAGGTCGTCAATATCCGATGAGGGAGTATCCGCCAATATGGCGCGAAGCCATTCAAGCTGATGCGGCCAATGGTATTGCAGCCGCTCCAGCGCAGTTCCAGAGAGTGTGGATACACATTCCGTGGAAACGAGCTGAAGTATTAGCAGTAAAACAGGCTTTGCCAGACCCGCGTAAAAACCCAGCTGGGTATTATAAAGAGCTGACTCAGACGGTTCAAGCTTGTGTCATGAACTTAGCAGACATCGACATGCTATTTGGCAATGTAGTGCCGCAACCTATTTGGGCTAAAATTCGTAACGAAAATCATCCAGTTGCTCTAGGTGATGATTGGCCAGCCATAGTAGCGGCAGATGGTCAACAAATTGGTGGTTCCAAGCCTGAACCTGTAATTGCTAATTTACCTGGTAGGATAATCGATCGAATGAAAACTTTGATGCCAGCATTGCGCGTTAATTGGGACAAACTGTCCGCATGCAAGCAGAAGAAAGACGAAAGCGTCTCCGACTTCTTCACTAGATTTGAAGAAACTTTCGTAGATCACAGTGGTCAGGATATGAGCACGGAGGGAGGCCAGAGATTGTTTGTCGATAAATTCGTGCATAACTTGTTACCAGAGCTTAGTAATAAATTAAAAGATTCTGAAAGTGCGTGGGCTGTCTCTACGACTGCGCAAATACTTGCAACTGCTCAGTACTATGAAAATAGGGATAAAGAAGAGAAAGAAAAGTCAGAAAAGAAAACAAAAGATTTAAAAACTAAAGTCCTTTTGCAACAGGCATATCCACCTCGCACGAATCAGACAAACTCACAGCAAGGGCCACATCAGAGAACCGATTACGGTTCCCAAAGACCGCAGTACCAATGGAATCAGTGTGCTTACTGCAAAAAGGAAGGTCATTACAAGAATGAGTGTCCAGTCCTAGCACAAAATAATAGCGTTCCAGCTCAGAGAGGTCGTGGTGGTTTTACGCAAACCCCTAGAGGCCGAGGACGAGGTACTATGCCTCCGCAGACTAATGATCGCCCTTCTAATTATTTCGATCAGCGGAATGGACAATCTGTACAGCCTGGTAGATCGCAACAGTACCATGTAGAAGATTACTGTGAGGTTAGCGAGGAATTTCAACAAAATGAGTACTAGGACAGCCATGGACAGAGAGAGGGAGTAGTATCAGTTCCAGTAGATCAGAGTGGGCCTTATGTCGCAGTAGCTACATCAGGTGTGGTCGAACCGTTTCTGTTGGATACTGGTGCAGCAAAAAGTTCTATCATGCAAGCGAAACTCCCTGGCGCACCATTGTCTGGCTTAACAAACGTTTCAGTAGGTTTTTCAGGCGCCCCTGTTCACAATCCTGTTTCTGGTCCTTTGTCTATTTCTGTTGGGCCTCGTCAATTAAAAGCACCCTTGATTTTGACGACCGGCTGCAGTGAAAATCTGCTTGGTTTAGATCTGTTAAAACGCCTGTATGCGACACTGTACTGTTCTCCTTCAGGAGTACAGCTCACGTTGGGTAAGAGAGTCATCTCCCCAATATACCTGTCAAAGGACGGGCTCCCACTGGAGCTGCGTTCTCTTCCTGATACTCTTTGGGCGACTGGTCCTAATGATGTAGGTCTTTTGGAAATTCCTCCTTATGTAGTAAGTTTGAAAGCAAATGTTAAATTCACACGAATCCCACAATATAGTATGTCTAGCGAAGGCGAACGTGCGCTTTTATTGATAGTACAGGACCTAATCCAGAAAGACGTAATAGAAGAAACTAGAGGGAATGTCTGTAACAGTCCTGTCCTGCCGATTCTAAAACGCACTGATCCTTCAAAACCTCCAGTCTACAGATTTGTAATTGACCTTAGAGAGGTTAACAAAATTGTGATTCCGCAGTTTCCTGTGGTTCCAGACATTACTGCATTGTTGACGCTGATTCCTGCTACGGCCACATGGTTTACAGTGATTGACTTGAAAAATGCCTTTTTCAGCATTCCGATAGCCGAGGAAAGCAGAGATATTTTCGGCTTCTCTCTAGGAGGTCGAAGTTTCAGGTTTAAACGCGCTCCACAAGGCTATTGTGAAAGCCCATCCATTTACAGTCAGGCATTAAAGAGCCAGTTAGATTCTTTTGTACTTCCTCCTGGTTCTGCCTTGGTCCAATATGTAGATGACCTTCTAGTGGCTGCTGATGACAAGGAAACTTGCAAAACAGCTACAATTTCCCTACTGCATCATTTGTCAGATTTTAATCACAAGGTGTCACCTTCCAAACTACAATATTGTTGCCAAGAAGCGACCTATCTAGGTCATCTCTTGTCAAAGGAGGGAAGAAGGTTGACCCCGGAGAGGATAAAAACAATTACTCAGATGAATGTTCCTAGCACACAGAGAGAAGTGCGTGCGTTTTTAGGTATTACTTCATACTGCAGGCAATGGATCCCAAATTTTTCTCTCTTGGCAAAACCATTGGTGGCTCTGACCGGAAAAGGTGTTCCGAGTCCGGTGCCATGGTCTGACGAATGTCAGCAGAGTTTCTCTGAGTTACGAAAAGCACTGTGTTCAGCTCCTGTGTTGGGTACACCTGACTACAGCAAACCATTTACACTCTATGTTCATGAAAGAGAAGGTTGTGCATTAAGTGTTTTGACGCAACGATTTGGGGATAAACAACGTCCTTGTGCGTATTTTTCATCAACATTAGACCCGGTAGCCAGAGCGTTGCCAAGTTGCTTAAGAGCTACAGCAGCAGCTGCAGTGTCCATTCGACAATCTGCTGGTCTGGTCATGAACAATATGCTAACAGTCATGGTTCCACATGCCGTGGATATACTCATGAACCGAACGAAAACTCAGCACCTCACCAGTGCTAGATTATCAGGCTATGAGCTGACACTGCTAGCGAATCACATTCAGATTAAAAGATGCAATGTACTGAATCCAGCAACACTGTTGCCGACTAGCCAGGAGTCGAGTGATTCTGAACCCCATGACTGTTGTTTTAGAACCGAGGAGGAGACAAAAGGACGGATTGATCTTAAGGACACTCCGTTACCAGATCCAGATGGCACGTTATATGTTGACGGTCTTGTTTTAAATTAGAGAATGGTGATGTGACAGCTGCCTACGCAGTAACGACTTTGAGTACGATTGTGGAGACTGCAAGAGTGAGTCAGAATTCTGCCCAAGCTGCAGAATTAATTGCATTGACTAGAGCGTGTGTTTTAGCAAAGGGAAAGAGAGTGAATGTGTTCACAGACAGTCAGTATGCGTTCGGCGTAGCGCATAGTTTTAGTCGACTGTGGAAGGAAAGAGGTTTTATTACGTCCCATGGGACTAAGATTCAGCATGGTCAGCTAGTCAATGACTTGTTGGAATCTCTAACCTTACCGACTGAAGTTGCGATTGTGAAATGCAGCGCTCATCGAGCGGTTACGGATGATGTTGGTCGTGGAAATGCTTTTGCTGATGAGATAGCTAAACAGACAGCTAGGAATACGATGAGTGGGATGTATGTTGCAACATCTGCGAGATGGGTTGCTGAATCGGGAATGTGTGAAGACACAGTGGAAAGTGTGAAAGCAATTCAGGAAGAAGCGACTGAAGAGGAAAAGATTGCATGGAAAGAGAAAACGGGCAAATTGGACTCGGGTGGATGTTGGATTGACTTGTCGGAGCATCAGCGTTGGATGTTGCCTGATGCGTATGTGCTTGCGGTGGTAACGATGGCGCATGGAACAGCGCACATCAGTTCTAAAGGGATTTGTAAAATGTTGGCCCCAGTCTGGAAGAATGATGGAATCAGTAAGTGTGCAGAAAGAGTGGTTAGGAACTGCATGGTATGCCTGATGCATAATCCTGGTAAGGGAACTCCCACACCCGCTGGACATTTCGCTCCTCCCTCTTGCCCCTTCGAAGTGATTCAGTTGGATTTCATCCACATGGACCGATGTAATAACCTTAAATATGTCCTGGTGGTAGTCTGTGCTTTTTCGAGATGGATTGAAGCATATCCGTTAAAAGATAACACTGCCTTGTCCACTGCTAAAATCCTCCTAAAAGAATACTTCCCCAGGTATGGAATGCCACGGATCGTATGGTCAGACAAAGGGAGTGAGTTCGTAGGGAAAGTTATGCAGAGTGTGTGTGCAGGTTTAGGGATTAAGCAGAAGTTTCATAGTGCGAACCACCCCCAGTCAGCAGGTTTAGTTGAAGGGTACAATGGTACACTTAAACTGAAACTTGCTAAGATCCAAGCTTCCACGGGTTTGTCCTGGCCAGATGCACTACCGCTGGCCTTGTTATCCACTAGAGCGACTGTGCACTCTCGAGTAGGGCTTAGCCCATATGAGATTGTGTTCGGTCGCCCCGCAAATGTCTGGGGAGTACCGAGACCACGAGAATTTAAGCAGCTAGAGTACCCAATGTTAATTGATTACCTTTTTGACTTGACTGCTAAATTGAGCCTCATTCACCAACAGGTTTTCGATGCATTGCCAAAGCCTCCGGAAAGTCCAGGTCATCAGCTGAAACCCGGAGATTTAATCGTCATCCGAAACTTCGGACGGACCAGGAATCTCCAACCGAAGTTTGTGGGCCCTTTTCAAGTGCTCTTGGCGACAAGGACTGCTGTGCGTGTGGTTGGCCGGAAAAATTGGGTCCATGCTACTCACACTAAGCGTGTACCCCTTCCACTCCCCTATGACAACTGGGTTAGACAAGGAATTGGTGCCTCTGATACAGAACCTGTTCCTAGATATGTTCCTTTCAGTGATGCAGAACTGACAACTGATTCACCAAACTCTGACTTCCCCCCTGAAGCTGTTTCTGTGATCACTGACCAAAACACTGCATCGAACAAACATTTGTCATCTACGAATACGAACATTGTTGCTCCTGCCGAAAACGAACTATTCCCGGATCAAACAACGCCAGGAAAACTGAGATACAACCTTCGTTCTCATTCTAAGGACAAATAAAGCAGGAAACTGCCTATTTTTCATATTTTATTACATTGCCTCCAGCCAGGAAGTTTGCTGAATATTTTGTATTTCCCTGTTTTATTTTTGTTGTTTCTATTACCTTGCCGTCTGGGTCGCCGTAGGGTCGTGGCTTTGTGCCTAGTTGAATCTGCGGGAGCTAGACACAAGGTTGGTCTTTCTGTTAGTCCTGGGAACTCCCAGGGCTGATAGAGGCATTTTCAACTACGTACAAATCATCAGTGGTCACGAGTGGTTGTAGAAGATGGAGCTTCCTGGGCTGCACCGAGAGAATGTAATTTATGCTCGCAGAAATAGATTATACAAAATTTTACATAGCAAATGCTTTCTGATGCGATGTGCAATTACATTTTTGATTGTTTTAATAATGTTGATGGGTGGAATTGCCATTGGTATTCATTTAATCTTTGCACCGATCACGACTACAGTACCTCCCCATGCACCTGTTTCTCCTACTGATGCTTCTTTTCATTCCTTTCATCCGTTTCCTGAACATGAGCAAGCTCGACGCTCAGAATTCATAAATAACACTTTTGTACAACTCTTGCACCAACACCAACTGGTAGTTAACACAACAGACTGCTGGGTGTGCGGTTTGATACCACACACTATGGACAAAGGCATTCCCTACCTGGCCTTGCCTTTTAGCTATAATGGATCATGTCGGGCCTTTCAGACTGTATTTGTCTATGCCCTCGAGACCTATCCCCCGCGTCCTCCACGTTCCACCAAGTATAACTCCGCTAATAAAGCTTTGTTAAAGGGAATAACTGACATGATTAAAGACGTCAATAACACCCCATTTATTCCTAAAGATGAGCTACGAGTCTATTTGAGTTGGAATACTACGGAGTATAGCATTAGTTTGGGTGAAAACAAGCGTAAAAGCTCCACTCCAGTTTGGGTCGTGCCTCACCGAGGTCAAGTCTGTTTGCAAGGTAATGGGAGGAATCCAAGAGCTCGGCTAGGGAAGAGTGACTGTGTTGAAACTTACGTGTATCCATCAAACTCTTCACCTGCCTTCCTAACCGTTAAGGGTACCTACTTCATCTGTAAAGACAGGGCATATACATGTTTGCCTGCGGACTTTTCAGGTTCATGTTATATTGCTCGACTGTTGCCTCCGACATATACAGCTGCCCCAAATTATCACAGAACCAGAATGGTAAGAGGTGTTTTCAGCAAGGAAGACACAGCTGGTCAGGAAGCCGGAGACTTCTTCAAAGGTTTCTTTCCGTTCTGGGGGCCTATGGCCAATAGTAGAAATCTACGTCAGCTAACACGGGTAGTTGAATCTACTATTACAGAAACTGCTGGTGCCCTTAGTAACTTAACAGCTGAGCTTCAGACGGATCGTCTCATGACATTACAGAACCGTATGGTTCTTGATGTAATACTTGCAGATCGAGGTGGGGTATGCAGAATGATCCAATCGAGCTGCTGTGTTTATATCCCCAATAATGCTCCGACAGTCTACGAAGCGATCTCTAAGCTACACAAAATTTCCGACTCTATTCACGTAGACAAGGGAAATAGTTCGCTAATGGAATGGCTTTGGACTCTATTATCAGCGTGGGGATGGAAGGTTCTGGTGGTCATTGGTATTGTCTTAGTGTTCCTATTCTCGTGCTGTCTTGTTATCCAGTGTGGCCCTGCCTTGTGTAGCCTCTGTGCTGCAACCTGTTTAAGGACACCACCTGTGTTGGGAGACAAGGTGCGAGAAAGCATAATGCTACAGCAACATATTACTGATCTGATGAACATCGAGACAGACTCTGACATAGAGTGAGTAATTGCCAATGTAAGGGCAAAAGGAGGGTCTGAGGTTCCGTGACAATTCGAAACCCGTGTTTTCGACGTTATCGTATTCCTATAATTTCGGTTCCAGTGAACCGTAAATGATCCATATAGTATATCCTGGTGTTTTCGCTATGCTATGAGCAAGAACACTCTTGTTACAAGCACATTGCCGGTACATCGATGGCATCCATTTTAGAATACAGCATCCATCTTGTATTCTTGCCCTCACATAGTCAATAAGCAAACAGTGACCTCCGATCAATTCATTTCGCTAAAGGACACGTAGGCTTTAGCCGGCGATTCACCTTGTGAATGACACGTGCACCCTAGTTCAGAAACGCTGTGGCCGCATGACTCGGCAGAAGCTGCTCCCTCTGCCTGAGGCCAGTCCTGCTATACTGGTTCTCGTGCTCGTTGGCCTGATCATGATTAGGCGGCGGAAAACGGCAGCCTTGCCCATTTACGACCCACAAACATCTCTTATCCTGTTTTTCTATCTTCTACACCTGGCTCTGCTCCTTTCCTTCTGGGCCTTTATTAGGGGGAGGTAACGGAATTTACGATGAGGCGGTCCGGCTACTGAATGAGAAGATGACATGAGATTTTGATCGAACAGTGGGAACCCCTCATTCGTAATGTTTGACATCAGAAATTCGTTGACGGTTCCTGTTTAACGCCAAATATTTATTGTTTAGGATACAAAGTTTAAGAAATGTGCGAGTATGTGAAGAATGTTGCCTACAGCTAAAAAGTGTGTATTTAAGGAACAACCCACTTCGTACAAATCGAACAGGCTCCTAGATTCTGCCCGTGTGTAGTTTCTGTGACTTCTGTATCCCTGCAGTAATAAACCTTTGGTCTTTGACGCCACCATCGAGAAGCCCGTGTTTCTGTTTTATTTGTGCACCAAGACAGGTAGAACTCAGGGGTCTTCGGGTGTTATCCCTGACACCTCTGGACCGTAATTTAATCCAGAACTCCAGTTCTTCTTTTGTTTGTTCCCCCCCAGAGCCTAGCCTCTATACTATGCTTTTGATTGGCTCACTTGTGAAAGAGTTTTTTTCATATGAAATGATTTTGCATCATATTGGCATTAACATGTAAACACACAAATTTATTAACTCTAGATTATTAATGTTTGTATTGAACATAGCTAATGTAGGGCTGCTGTTTAAAATGGCTAACCATCTAGCCATCTTGGTTCATGGCGCCTGTGCATTTTATTTCTAGGAGAAGCGGAACTCCCAATTAACAAAAGTGATGTTACTTTGCCTACTTTCTCATGTGAAATGTTTTTGTTTAAGTGATAACTGCAGAGTGTCCTAATGGGTTGCAACAGTGCATCTGCCAAGTACAGGCCGGCCCAGTGTATCTTGTTTTGTTGCAGATAATTCTAAGTTTGAAGCATGTTTAGAGAAGCTGTATTGTGAAGGACCATGATAAACTATTGAGCTTGTCATTGTATCTTCTTAATTTCACCCGATTGGATTGTTTTATGGGAACTATGTGTAGGAGTAGCAAATGTTATAATTGTGTGATTCAATCTAGTGCAAAGTAGGTGAGGATTCAAAACCTTTTGGGACAACTTAGAGTACAGAAGCGGACTTTACTGAACCTTTTACTCTTGGCAACTCTCTCCTAGCTCGTTCTCTTACTTATATGATTTTGATTGCTTTGAACTTCATATTAACAAATGCATTCATATATTGATTATTGATTGATATAAGTTTGTTGATTTTGTCTTTTGAAATGTATTAACTTTTTTCTCTCACTCAAAATCAGTTTTATTGGATTTTTCAGTTAATGTTACAAAACCGCAAGAAGGGTAGCTCAAGGGTTCACAAAGTAAGGAAAGCAGGCAGTTCAGAAAACCTCAAAGCAAAAGCAATAAGGCAAGAACATATATGGCTTAGAAACCATTGACAAAGCTATTAATCTATACAGCTTCTTAATCTTTAGGAGAGAGCAAGTGAACTCCCGGGGAAAGAGAGGGCAGAGAGGGAGAAGGACAACGGAAAGAAGGGGGGGGTGGAGAACAAGTTTAGAATTCTAAGAAGGAGATGGGGGAGGGGGAGAACAAGGCAACGATAAAATATATGGGATGGTCAAAGATCGGGGTGAGGTGTTAGGGGAGCAAGTCACACAGTGGTTTTGTGGAGGGGGCCGTACTGTGAAGGGGGAAATGGTGGCACTAAGGCGAGAAAAGCATCTCAGGGGCAGGGGGGTCTGCCATCGACTATATCAATTGGGGACTAAAGTATGGCCCTCATCCATCCATCTGCCTAATCAAATAAGTGAAGGGCGCAAAGACGAGGTGGGGGAAATCAAATTTGATAGATGCTATCGAGTGGGTACACCGCACAAGGCGAAGCAACCTCCAGATGACATCCTGGTCTGTGTCCACGATATTAAAACCGAAGAATCAATCCTCCATAGGGCTTGAGATGCTCAACCACTGCAATTTAGAGAACATACACCCCAGTTCTACCAAGACTTAGCAATGATCGCCCACAGAAAAGAAAGGAATTTTGCCCTGTCACAGCTCACCTGAAAAAGACTGGCACTCCGTATTCTTGGAGCCACCCATTTCACCTCATATTTTGATTTGAGGGCAAGACTTACCAGCTTCGATCTTCAGAAGAAGCATGTAAACTCCTAAACATTGACCTTGCTTCACGGGATTCCCAGCCCACCTCAACACAAGATCGCGCTGCTGGGAAGGAACCGGCGCAGGATGCGCCACAAATCCACCCAAGAGGGCCACCGCCCTGACTTGGACACCATTTCAAGAGAGTGAGCAGCTGTTCTTTGCTCCCTGTCGGGAGATGGGGTGGACAACTCTTGATCTTCTCTCTGAATGGACAATGTGCTGTTCTAATACGGTGGATGGTTTGCAGCAGGCGGGCACGGGTGATGGGGATTAAGAGGTTGTTATTGATGACTACACCTAATGTTGTCACCCCCACTACCATGCTTCCAATATCGATGGACTGTGCTCTGCTTTCTTTTTCTTGTTGGGACTTGAGGATTTTTTGAGAGAACGTCCTTCCAACACACACTTACACTAAGATAAGGAGTAACTGGGGTGGTGGGCCTTACCCCATGGGGCATGCTGGCTTACTGGACCCTTTTCTCTATCCTGGCAGATAAGAAGGCCTGATCCCAGTGATTGTTCTTCATTTTCTTATGAAGGATATTAAACTGTTGAGCCTCACATCAGAGGCCTCAATAATCCAACAAAGAGATCAGACATTCTCTATTTGCTCGAAAATGCGAGTGGGGACATATGCCACTTACAGGAAACTCACCTACTTTCCAAAGATGTTTGTAGGATGCAAACTAGGTGATTCCCACAGCAATACTAGTCTTCTGAGGCCGTGAAAAAAAGGCGGGATAGCCAGCCTCTTCTCTAAATGCTTCCCTGGGACGGTGCGGAGTACGGTAGTGTGGTTCTCAAAATCCGGACCCTGTGGTTTTCCCGATATCGAGGTCCAATACCCGTGTCACGAAACCTCAACGTACCGAGACGATTTTGGTGTCTACGAACCGATAATGATTAGGACATCATTCCTATGTATTTGCGTTACAATCGAGGGTTGCCAACACCCCTAAATCACAGTTTCCGTCCCATCCCTTAAACTCCATTTTGTGAACGGCATCCATCTTGCATCTTGCCCTCATGATAAGTCAATTAAAGGTCGATCTTGATCCAAATAGACACGTCCACCTTTCGTGACTTTCCCCTGACCTGTCCCAACTGACTCCACTGTCTTCGGCCAAACCTGTTTAGGCAGCTCCTCGCCCAGTGGCCGAATACGATAGCATCTACGCATAACATTCCACGAACCATTCACTACATACAGCCCATGTTTCCTTCAAACACGCACCTGTCCCCGTATCTTGTTTATGGCCCGTTTTATGACTGGGTTGTACCTTCCTTTATTGGTGGTTCATCGATATCTGATGGGAGTTCCCGATCCAACTGGGTAATCTATCAGCAAACTGGACATCTAAAATATGGGCTTGCTTACATGACTTCGCTCTTTGTATTGTTGTAGAAATATGTGTGTTGCCATACCATAAACTCAAGAATTCTTGCTTGAAGCCATATATTTGATATATAAGGAGACGGCTGGTTCTGTAAAAACGAACAGTCTCCCAAGAACCTATTCTCTGTGTGGTGTACTTCTGGGACACGTGTTACTTGGTAGCTATCAATAAAACTTGATCTTTGACTGCGACTAGAAGACTACGTGTTTCTGTGGTCCGGAACAAGGGAACTCAGAGGTCTTCGGGTGTTATCCCCTGACACCAGCGGGTTCCTAAAAACCCGTTACCTCAGTTGGCGCCCAACTCGGGGCGATATCAAGCGGTGACGGTCCAAGCCAGATGTTCGTGAGGAGCTTCGTGTGAAAATTCCGGAGGACGGCCAGCCACTTCAGCGACCCCTGTATGTCGACGTGGTTTCGAAGGTCTTTGCTGCGAGGTTCCCCGCGTCCCGACGGCTATGAAGGACTGCTGCCCTGACTATCGCCTTGTTTTGGACCCAGTGATCCTTGGTAGAGCGAAACGATAGACGAGTCTTCTAGCGACGTCATCGATCTTCAAATACTTCAGTTAAGTATAAGTGGAGCGTCTCCTAGTCCTTAGTTTGTTCTTAGTTTTTGGTATCCTTGAGATACGACTTGATTTGGTACTTGCAAGCCCCAAAGCCGAAGGACTCGTGTATTCACGAGAAATATCGTAACAGATAATCCTTTGAAGTTTGAAGCTAGACTAGTGAGCGAAGATGCCTGGTTTTAGCAAACTTGGAAACTTGTTTTGTCTTGGTTGTAGTAAGGACTCCCAATTGGAAGGTTCTTGTCCGGTTCCTCCAATTGGAACTCCAATGTATGAACTCTATGTGAAGCACGGCGTAGGTCCTATCACATATAACGAGGTATGGATAAAATACACCCGCAAGGATGGTGTTTTAAAATGGCCCCAATATGGTAGTTTCGACCAAGAAATATTAGATAACTTAGAGGTCAAATTGTTCAAGAAGAAAGCCCGGCCGGCAATGTTTGACTCTTTCCGCTTATGGCGCAAGGAAGCCAAACAGAAAGAAATAAGATTAACAAAAAGAATAAAAGAGGTATGTCAATGGTGCAAGCTGCCGTTGCATACAGAGATAACGAGGAAGAGCAGGAGAGCGAACAGATGCTTAGGAGCAAGAAACTAGCGATAGATAAATGTTACCCAATGCTGCCAAATAGAGGAAAAGGTCAACAGGAAGGATCCGAGAAAGATCCATTAATGTCCCACCTATTAAATTCTCCGCCACCCTATGCACAAAATGCCTCAGCACCTCCGCAACCTTTCGTTGCACCTTTGGTAGCTGTAATACAGGCTCCTTTACCGCACTCACCGGCTACTCTTCAGCTGGATCCTGTTTCTTTGGCACAGCCTCCTCAAGGCTCACCGATCACATCTATTTCTCCTACCGTTCCTTCTAAAATTTCACCTAGCGCACCTTCTAGTCTCTCTGATACTCGTTCTACGAACATTTCTGTTTCTGCTTTGCGTGACTCTGTTCTACTACCAGCTATTCCTCCACTTTCACCTTCCGTCTGGCATAAAATGGCCAGCATTGTTACTAACTTTCCTTCACCACTTTTTCGGTCGCCTAAAACGACCCCTAACACGGAACGAAGACAATTACGAAGCCAAATGCCTGATTATCAGGAAAGGGAGTCATTGAATAAGTTAGCACGAAATTGGGCTATGGATACAGCGAGATATGATGTAGAGTCTGTCATGAACGTCTTCCGTCAATGGGATGAACCAACGCAAAGATACGTCTTTGAGCAGATGTGTGTTTTCCTGTGTGAGGATTTGGAAGATAATGGTCAGAAGAGCAACCTGCAGGAGTTGTGTAGGTTACGATTTAAATTTGGGGAGGGTATGATAGTTGGTCCCGACGTTGAAAGAGCAGTAGAGATATTATTATCACATCGAAGTACAGGTGGTAATTCTGGGTCATCCTCTGACAGTGGTACGTATAGTAGGAAAAGAGCGAGACAGTACCCTATGAGAGAGGTTCCTCCGGTTTGGAGGGAAGGTGATGCGAACGCAGTAAACAAAAAGACAAAAGGAGTGGTGGCGGGTCCTAGGGGAGTTTGTTTATAGACCGTGAGAGTACCTAGTCCCCCAACTTGACAGCAAAAAACACGAGAGGTACTAAAAGTCTAGAAATCAGAAAACTACTGTGTAGTATCCTTGCACTATCCCCTTTTATTATAGAATGTTCTGGCTATGATGCTCTGTGGAATGTTGGCAATCTGTGGGCTGAGTCGGGCAGTTGGCTTGGGGCTGAGCATCTTGCAGGATGTTCCTGTTGGGGTCTTTATGGTTTATACCATCATATCTACAAATCTTGTAATAAACCATCTAACTACATCAACTGTCTATGAACCTAATTACTACAATTTTCATGGCGACGATCCTGTTAAAAGAACCTACTTCTGCTACCTCTACTTGGATTTACAAACGAAAAGAAACCACAGCAAAATGTCACAGCAAGTGTGAGCTACAAAAATCTGGAAAGTGACCTTCCCATTTATTGGGTGAAGCAACATTCAACAAAATATCCAGAAGCAGTTCTTCAAAAGAGATAAGAGATAAGAAATTCCTCCACTACAAGAGAATGACGTGCACCTACAAGATGATCAACACAAATGGAACAAGAGCCACAAGACATACTACAACACACAAGGAGCCACTTAAGAAACATCAGCGCAGTAAGGAAAAAGGACCCCATCAGTGTCCTTTACATCGGACAGCCTTTGCCAAAACGTGCTGTGAGTGGTTTCCTTGTAAATATGGTCATCATTTCAAACTAAAGTAAGCATAATGTTATTTTCCTTCTTGTTTTTGGCTCTTTAAAATTGTGTGCTACCTCCGATGTGACATTAAAAAAAAAACGTGTGCCGTTAAGGCATGTAGCACACTTTCTACATAGTTTGAATTTAATTATTTTTTTTGTCCTTTGTGTACATGGAAAAACCTGTACCTCTACGAGCCTAAGTTTAATTAGACATGTTCTAGTTTGATCTCCAATGCCTCTAAAGACATTAATCACTAGCTTTCACCAAGCGGAAGCATTGTTTACTTCTCGTGACTTTCAGCTTGCATTTGGCAGATTAACGAACAAATTAATGATTAAGCATTTCTGTCTAGTCTCATTATCAGCGCTTAAATTACTTTGATCTGTCTTGAAAAGTAAAAGTCTGAAGAACTTGATTGGACACATGTGAAAATCGAAATGTTTATTGCACACCTTAAACGTGAAGAACTTGTTTAGGCACTCGAGGAAATGGAAAAGCTTATTGTACATCTTAAACATTTTCTTTGCTCAAAATACCATTTTTCATCTGCGCCATGCACACGAGACATTAACTGTTTATTCAAATCTCAACATGGTGCGCGAGCAACACGCAAAGCTTACCTTGGCTCCTGGCACTTTGTGACGCCATAAGAATGCTTCTTCTTCTCCACGTTATGGAGCAGCGCTGTGCGGAGAGCCACTCGGTTTGACGTGAGATACGTGATACCATTTTACGTGCTGGTTTTTCCTTTCGAATTGTCACCATAGCAACTTCACTTCAAAGAGAGGCTCGTCATTATTTTTTTTAAGCTTAATCTTTCAACAAGGACAATAAAAGACTTGTGTCTGAGGCGTAATGTGTATCCTGTCTGCCAGTGTTCTCAGAAAAAGAAGAGAACTTACAGAATATGTCGGAAATGTTTCAGCTTCAACCCACTTGAGATCGACGATCTTCTTTGGAGACCCCGGGTGAGAGGCCGCTCACCGGAGCATAATCTTTCTCTTTTTCTATTTTGCTGGTCATTTTATAATGGAGAAAGTATTATGTGTGTGGCTGTGATCTTAAGTAGTAGCGCTTTGGGTTGTAGCGTGGTTGTGTTACTATATAGTTTTTGTGTATATGACTGGCTGTGACATTAAGTAGTAGCGCTTTGGGTTGTAGCGTGTTTGTATGACATGTATTAGTACTGTTTGTATTTCAATGTAGTTTTACACACACTTAGTGTAGGAGCGGGTTTTAGTCCCGTGATCCTTAGGAATGGGTTTTAGTCCCATTACCCTCTAACATGCTAGTTGTTAAAAAAAAATTTTTAAACTATGAGTATTTGTTTGAGGGGGTTTTAATCCCACCTTTGTGTTTTTAGGGGGTGTCAGTCCTACCTAAATAGTTTTACGCTAGGGTTTGAGTCCCTTAGTGTCTCTTAAAAGAGAAGTGGCGTTTTTGACTACGTCACAGTCTTCTTATGTGAGAAGCACTATAGAATGGGTTTTAGTCCCATTACTCTGGTACATGCAAAGTTTTTAAGAGGGGGTGTTTATCCCACCTTGGTGTTTTTTAGGGGGTGTCAGTCCCACCCAGGTAACGTTACACTAGGGTATTAGTCCTTTTAGTGTCCCCTAGGACAGGGGTGGCGTTTTTCTTGGCTACGTCACGGTTTTCTCATGAGAGAAACACATTTAGTTTTGTTTTTCCTGTTTCACATTCATAGTCCCTAGTTTTTTTGGGGCAGATTTAGGGTTTGGGTTCTGAGTCCCATTTGTCCTCAGTTTTTTTAGGGCTAGATATGGGTCTTATTCCCTTCATCGTCTATCTTACACATATAGGTAGGAATTTGTTAAAATTGTCTGTAGCACTTTCTTGGGTTTTGGTGAGTTCAATGATTAAAAGTGCTCAATATTTACATATTATAACATTGTTCTAAATTAGAGGAGGAGAAGGATGGTGAGGTTGATTCTATCTATTTACTTTCCTTCTTCTCTTGCAATTTTTGTATTTCTGTTTTCCCTCTCGTGATGTTAAAAAATAATTACATCCCTGGGTTACAGATTTCTTAATAATGGTATTACATTTCTGTTCTTTGTTTCTTTCCCTTTAACTTTATTGTGTTCCGTTAGTAAAGGGAGAGGATAATGTAGTATCCTTGCACTATCCCCTTTTATTATAGAATGTTCTGGCTATGATGCTCTGTGGAATGTTGGCAATCTGTGGGCTGAGTCTGGCAGTTGGCTTGGGGCTGTATTACATTTCTGTTCTTTGTTTCTTTCCCTTTAACTTTATTGTGTTCCGTTAGTAAAGGGAGAGGATAATGTAGTATCCTTGCACTATCCCCTTTTATTATAGAATGTTCTGGCTATGATGCTCTGTGGAATGTTGGCAATCTGTGGGCTGAGTCGGGCAGTTGGCTTGGGGCTGAGCATCTTGCAGGATGTTCCTGTTGGGGTCTTTATGGTTTATACCATCATATCTACAAATCTTGTAATAAACCATCTAACTACATCAACTGTCTATGAACCTAATTACTACATACTGGAACCTAATTGTGTCCCATATTAATGTTCAGACCACACTGTTAATCTAAACAAGTGACAATGTCATGCCAGAGAAGTGAGACAGAGAAGATACAAAGTCTGAAAGACTAGAAAAAGTACCCATCAGCCCACTCAAAAGTGGAATCTCGTCATCTGGGTTGTTCAGTGTTGGAGGCAGGTGTCCTGTAGGCTCCTCCTCAGGGAGAGTCTGAGGTTGCCTAATGATGGACCCTGGGATCAAGCATCCAACCAACAGAAGACAGTCTGTGAGCGGAAGGGGCAAAAGTTGCAGTGCTCAAAAGAAGAACAGAAAAGGAAAATAATCCTAGTGATTTAAAAATACCTACTTTGATGACATAAAGAAACACTATTGGGTCTGACCATCAAAGTGGTATTATTAAAAGCAGTATGCTGATAGCGTGCAAGGAATTGCTATCTACCATGAATGTCCCACCTATACCATGTCGACCAACTAACATTCATGGTAGATAGCAATTCCTTGCACGCTATCAGCATACTGCTTTTAATAATACCACTTTGATGGTCAGACCCAATAAAGTTTCTTTATGTCATCAAAGTAGGTATTTTTAAATCACTAGGATTATTTTCCTTTTCTGTTCTTCTTTTGAGCACTGCAACTTTTGCCCCTTCCGCTCACAGACTGTCTTCTGTTGGTTGGATGCTTGATCCCAGGGTCCATCATTAGGCAACCTCAGACTCTCCCTGAGGAGGAGCCTACAGGACACCTGCCTCCAACACTGAACAACCCAGATGACGAGATTCCACTTTTGAGTGGGCTGATGGGTACTTTTTCTAGTCTTTCAGACTTTGTATCTTCTCTGTCTCACTTCTCTGGCATTACATTGTCACTTGTTTAGATTAACAGTGTGGTCTGAACATTAATATGGGACACAATTAGGTTCCAGTAGTTCTCTGATTTCTAGACTTTTAGTACCTCTCGTGTTTTTTTATGCGAACGCAGTTCCACCGGTTCTGCCTCATTTCCAGCGTGTATGGGTACATGTCCCCTGGAAAAGATCAGAAGTTCTAGCACTCAAGCAGACACTACCCGATCCCCGTAAAAACCCGACTGGGTATTATAAGGAGTTGTCCCAAACTGCAAGCTCATGTATAATGAATTTAGCGGATATAGACATGTTGTTTGGGAACATTGTTCCACATCCTTTATGGAGTAAGATACGTCATACGGATCATGACCAGGAATTAGGTGACTCATGGGCAAACATTGCGACTACAGATGCTAGACAAATCGGTGGTTTCAAGCCTGAGCCGTTAATAGCTGAACTTCCTGGTAGAATTATTGCATACATGAAGACAATTATGCCTGAAGTACGTGTAAACTGGGACAAGCTATCCGCGTGCAAGCAGAAGAAAGACGAGAATGTGTCTGACTTCTTCACGAGATTTGAGGAAACTTTCACTGACCATAGTGGTCAGGATATGGCTACCGAGGGTGGCCAAAGACTGTTTGTAGACAAGTTTGTACATAATTTGCTTCCTGAATTGTGTGCTAAACTAAAAGATTCAGAAAGTGCTTGGGCTGTCTCTACGTCAGCGCAGATTTTAGCAACAGCCCAGTACTATGAAAATAGGCGTAAAGACCAGTTAGACAAGGCAGACAAAAAGACGAAAGATTTGAAAACTAAAGTTCTTCTCCAACAGGCCTATCAGCCTCGTATGGCTAGCCAGCCCAATTATCAACAGAATCAGCAGTACTCTAGAGACGCGCAAGGAAACGAGCTTTCCCATCAGCGTCCTACGTATGGCCTGAATCAATGTGCGTATTGCAAAGAAGAGGGTCATTTTAAGGGTAATTGTCCGGCTCTTGCACGACGTTTAAACGGTGCACAAGGTGTAAGGGGAAGAGGTGTTCAGCATGCCTCTAGAGGTAGAGGCCGTGGAAATTTCACTCAGAATATAACTTCTTTTCCACCTCAGAAATCCATGAATAGCTTTGATCAACAGAGTAACTCATCGTCCAAGTCAGCTCAGTACTATGCTGACGACTATTACACCGAACACGACAATGAGGGTAACGATCGCTAGGACAGCCATGGACAAAGAGAGGGAGTTGTTTCAGTTCCAGTAGATCAGGATGGACCTTATGTCGAGGTAATTACCTCAGGAGTGTCAGAGCCATTTCTGCTGGATACTGGTGCTACAAAAAGTTCTATTATGCACTCAAAACTTCCTGGCGCACCTTTGTCTGGCGAAATGAATGTCTCAGTAGGCTTCTCTGGCGCCCCTGTTAGAAACCCGATCTCTAGTCCAGTTTCCCTTTCTGTTGGCCCCTGTGAATTAGAAACACCCCTCATTCTTACAACAGGTTGCGGTGAAAATTTGTTAGGATTGGATTTGCTAAAGAGGTTGTACGCGACTTTGTACTGTTCTCCCTCGGGAGTACAGCTTACTTTAGGGAGAAAAGTCATTTCTCCAATGTACTTGTCAAAAGAAGGTATCCCAACCGAATTGTCATCACTTCCAGATATACTATGGGCTAATGGTTCCAACGATGTAGGTCGTTTAGAGATAGCACCGTATGTCATAACTTTGAAAGCAAACGTCAGATTGCCACGTATTCCCCAATACAAAATTTCTAACGACTGCGAACAGGCATTGTTAACGATCGTTTATGATTTGATCGATAAAGATGTTATCGAAGAAACAACAGGAAACATTTGTAATAGTCCAGTTTTACCGGTCTTAAAACGTACTGATCCTTCACAGCCCCCTGTGTATAGGTTTGTGATTGACCTCCGAGAAGTAAACAAGGTAGTTATACCGCAGTTTCCAGTCGTCCCCGACATTACTGCTTTGTTGACAATGGTTCCAGCTTCAGCAGCTTGGTTCTCGGTGATTGACCTGAAGAACGCTTTCTTCAGCATCCCGATCGCCGAAGAGAGTAGAGACCTTTTCGGCTTCAATTTAGGAGGACAAAGCTTCCGCTTCAAATGCGCTCCTCAAGGCTACTGCGAAAGTCCATCAATATTCAGTCAGGCTCTGAAAACACAACTAGACACCATTGTACTGCCAGATGGGTCAACATTGATTCAGTACGTAGACGATCTACTGATCGCTGCAGACACTGAAGAGATTTGCAAGGAAGCTACGTTGTCGCTATTACGTCACCTATGTGACATGAAGCACAAAGTCTCCCTTTCAAAACTGCAATTTTGTCGACAAGAAGTAACCTACCTAGGTCACATCTTATCGAAGGAGGGAAGGAGACTGACACCAGAAAGAATACAGGCAATCACAGAACTAAGTGCCCCAAGGACACAGAGAGGTGTTCGAGCTTTTTTGGGCATTACATCGTACTGTAGACAATGGATACCGAATTTCTCACTACTAGCCAAACCCTTACTGTCACTACTCCGCAAAGACACGCCTAAACCTATGCCTTGGTCTGAAGATTGTCAGACGAGTTTCCGCGAGTTGCGCGATGCATTGTGTTCGGCTCCTGTGTTGGGAAACCCCAACTACAGTAAGCCTTTTACATTGTATGTCCACGAAAAAAGAAGGTTGTGCATTATCAGTCTTAATGCAACTCTTTGGGGACAAACAGCGCCCATGCGCGTATTTTTCGGCAACTCTGGATCCAGTGGCTAAGGCACTGCCAAGTTGTCTAAGAGCAACAGCCGCAGCAGCTGTCTGCATTCGACAGTCTGCTGGATTAGTCATGAATAACACTTTGATCGTTATGGTTCCGCATGCAGTAGACATTTTACTAAATAGGACAAAGACACAACACCTTACTAGCGCTCGACTATCCAGTTACGAACTTACCCTGCTAGCAAGTCACATCCATATAAAGAGATGTGATACACTCAATCCCGCTACATTATTACCCATCCCGACAGAAACAGACAAGATTGACAAACATGACTGCTGTTTCAGGACAGAGGAAGAGACAAAAGGGAGAGTAGACTTACAGGACACTCCCCTTCCCGAATGCAATGATACTCTATGGGTTGATGGTTCATGTTTCAAGTTGCCGAATGGTGATACGACTACAGCATATGCCGTAACGACGTTACACACCATTGTAGAGACTGCACGCATTCCCCACAGTTCTGCACAAGCTGCAGAGTTGATAGCGCTTACTAGAGCATGTGTGCTGGCGAAAGGAAAGCGAGTGAATGTGTACACTGACAGCCAATATGCCTTTGGTGTGGCTCACAGTTTTGGGAGATTATGGCGTGAACGTGGGTTCCTTACGTCCCATGGTGCAAAGATACAACATGGCCAGCTAGTCAATGAGCTCCTTGAGTCACTCACCTTGCCCCTACAAGTCGCCATTATAAAATGCAGTGCACACAGAAAGATTCAGGATGATGTTGGCCGCGGAAATGCATTTGCAGATGAGGTTGCGAAAGGAACTGCAAGGAACACAATGAGTCGGATGTATGTCATGGGTCCCGCTAGATGGATTACTGATGTGGGAATGTGTGAGGACACCATTGAAAGCGTAAAATCGATACAAGCCGAGGCCACTGAGAACGAGATGAATGAATGGAGAGAAACCACAGGTAGATTGGATGCGAATGGTTGTTGGGTCGAACTATCGGAACACCAGCGATGGTTACTACCTAATGCATACGTACTTGCAGTGGTAACGATGGGTCACGGAATGGCACACATCAATTCGAGAGGAATATGTAAACTATTGGCCCCAGTATGGCAGAATAGCAATATCCCAAAGTACGCAGAAAACGTGGTCAGAAAGTGTATGGTATGTTTGAAGTACAATCCCGGTAGGGGAACGCCAACTCCAGCTGGTCATTTTGCGCCTCCAACGTACCCGTTCGAGGTTTTGCAGCTAGATTTCATCCACATGGAGACATGCAACAACCTGAAATACGTTCTCGTTGTTGTTTGCGCCTTTTCAAGGTAGGTGGAAGCGTACCCCCTTAAGGACAACACCGCCTTATCGACTGCCAAAGCCCTTGTCAAAGAGTTCTTCCCTAGATTCGGTATGCCTAGAATTGTCTGGAGTGATAACAGAAGTGAATTCGTAGGATGCGTGATGAAGAGAGTGTGTGAGTGTCTAGGCATACGCCAAAAATTCCACTCTGCGAATCACCCCCAATCGGCTGGATTAGTAGAATGCTACAATAGCACTCTAAAACTCAAACTAGCCAAATTCCAAGCCAGTACAGGTCTTAAATGGCCTGATGCCTTGCCTCTAGCACTTTTGTCAACCAGGACGACTGTCCACTCCAGGTTAGGACTTAGCCCCCATGAAATCGTGTTTGGCCGCCCAGCCAACGTCTGGGGCGTGCCAAGACCCAAGAAACTGAGCGAGATAGAGCACCCCGTACTGCTTGACTATTTGTGCGAATTGACAACTAAATTGCGTGTTTTACACCAACAGGTTCACAGTTCTTCTCCACCAGCCTCTGACGATCCAGGTCACCTCATCGAACCCGGTTCGTGGGTTTTGTTGCGGAATTTTCAGCGCACCAACAACGGACAACCGAGGTGGACCGGACCGCACCTAGTACTACTTTCAACAAGATCTGCTGTTCGGGTTGAAGGCAAGAAGAACTGGGTACATGGGACCCACTGCAAACGGGTCCCTCTACCCCTTCCATACGACCGGTGGGTCAACAAAGGACTTGCTGACTCTGAGACAGAATCCGTACCTCGCTTCATCCCTTTCAGCGATGCCCGTTTGAAAGAAACTAGTACCGAAAAGGAGAGTGATCATATTTTGCAAGGACTTGTGTCACCATCTATGCAATTGGACACTACTGAACCTGAAACGCTGTTTGAAGATCACACCGTACCTGGGAAACGACGATACGACCTGCGATCTAAACAAAAGAACTAATAAAAGTGTGATCTAATGTAATTTCCTTTTCCCCCTAAGAACTATTTTTGATTTTCAGCTCTCTCGTCCCAAGGGAACTAGCTCATTTTTGATTTTTCGAACCGCCATCCGGTTCTGCTGCTAGGGTCGCGGTTGAAGTCTGGGGAGTGCAACTGGGATGTTCTAGGTCCACGGTTCTGATTGGTCCACGGGAGTTACCCCGGACTGAGCAGAGCGCGCTCCCTGGGAGAATCAATCAACCACCGCGGGCAGCAACTAGAGGATGGAGTTTCCAAGGGTAGAGAGACCTGTCAGACTCACGAACTTCGAAAAACAGTTATGCACGATACTGTCCAGAAGAAGATTCCTGATATTATGTGTTTTAATGTTATGTAGCATACTTGTGTTTTTTATTGGTTATACTTTGTTCGTATTTAAAGTTACCTTTTCGAATGACACCCAGACACCACCTCCTCCCACTATTTCTCCACACTACTTTCACCCTTTACCTGAACATAAGTCTGCCCAAAGACTCGAATTTGCAAACAACTCTTTCATTCAGCTTCTACACCAACACCAGTCCATAATGAACACGTCAAACTGTTGGATATGCGGACTTATGCCACACACAACCGATAAGGGGATCCCATACTTCATTTTGCCATTTAGCTACTATGGTTCTCTGTGGGCTTTCCAGACCATGTTCTTATTCGCCCTAGAACCATACCCGACCCGTTCCGCTGCGAGCGATTCCAATAACAAGGCACTAATCGCAGGGATAAGGAACATGAGTAGGGATATCGACACCTATCTGACAATGCCCAAAGATGAACTGAGTCCCTACTCCCGTTGGAATGTGACTAAACATGGGGTTTACCTGGTCAAGAGCCAGGCAGCAAAGAAATCTCGCCCAGTTTGGATAGTTTCCCACCGAGGTCACTTATGCTTACAGGGTATTGGTAGGAACCCCACAGCACAGTTGGGAAAGAGCGTTTGCACGGAAACATATGTATTTGCTTCCCGAACTTCCCCTATACTCTTTGCAGCCAAAGGCACGTATTTTGTTTGCCACGACCAAGCCCACACGTGGTTGCCCCCTGATTTCTCAGGTACATGTTTTATTTCATTTCTGCTGCCTCCTACCTACACGGCCCGAGCAGATTACCATCGGACAAGGACAGCTAGAGGTGTCGTGAGTAAAGACGACACCGGGGGTCAGGAATTCGCTGACTTCGCAAAGGGTTTTCTGCCATTTTGGGGGCCTATGGTGAACAGTAGGAATATTCGCCAGCTAGCGAGGATAGTTGAATCCGCCGTGACCACAACGGCCGGAGCACTTGGCAATTTGACAACAGAGCTTCAGTCGGATCGACTTATGACCCTTCAGAACCTAATTGCCTTAGACATTATACTCGCCGATCGTGGTGGTGTGTGTAGAGTCATCCAATCCAGTTGCTGCATTTTCATCCCTGATAACGCACCAACAGTATACCAGGCCACCTCCAAACTACACGAAATATCTGGTTCCCTTCACATTGAGAAAGGGGATTGGTCCCTGCTGGGGTGGTTCTGGGAACTGATCACTGCCTGGGGATGGAAAACTTTGATCTTCATTGGGATGATCTTGGCACTTCTGTTCATGTTTTGCTTGTGTATACAGTGTGCTCCTGCACTATGTGGCCTCTGTGCTACCTCGTGTGTACGGAAGCCTGTGTCACAGGACGAGCTGAGTAACAGAATGATGCCCCAGCAACATCTCCACGAATTTCTTCATACCGATTTGGACTCAGATTAGCATGAGTTATTGCCTTATATGAGGGCAAAAGGAGGGTCTGTGGTTCTCAAAATCCGGACCCTGTGGTTTTCCCGATATCGAGGTCCAATACCCGTGTCACGAAACCTCAACGTACCGAGACGATTTTGGTGTCTACGAACCGATAATGATTAGGACATCATTCCTATGTATTTGCGTTACAATCGAGGGTTGCCAACACCCCTAAATCACAGTTTCCGTCCCATCCCTTAAACTCCATTTTGTGAACGGCATCCATCTTGCATCTTGCCCTCATGATAAGTCAATTAAAGGTCGAGCTTGATCCAAATAGACACGTCCACCTTTCGTGACTTTCCCCTGACCTGTCCCAACTGACTCCACTGTCTTCGGCCAAACCTGTTTAGGCAGCTCCTCGCCCAGTGGCCGAATACGATAGCATCTACGCATAACATTCCACGAACCATTCACTACATACAGCCCATGTTTCCTTCAAACACGCACCTGTCCCCGTATCTTGTTTATGGCCCGTTTTATGACTGGGTTGTACCTTCCTTTATTGGTGGTTCATCGATATCTGATGGGAGTTCCCGATCCAACTGGGTAATCAATCAGCAAACTGGACATCTAAAATATGGGCTTGCTTACATGACTTCGCTCTTTGTATTGTTGTAGAAATATGTGTGTTGCCATACCATAAACTCAAGAATTCTTGCTTGAAGCCATATATTTGATATATAAGGAGACGGCTGGTTCTGTAAAAACGAACAGTCTCCCAAGAACCTATTCTCTGTGTGGTGTACTTCTGGGACACGTGTTACTTGGTAGCTACCAATAAAACTTGATCTTTGACTGCGACTAGAAGACTACGTGTTTCTGTGGTCCGGAACAAGGGAACTCAGAGGTCTTCGGGTGCTATCCCCTGACACCAGCGGGTTCCTAAAAACCCGTTACCTCAGTAGTGGAGATTAAGGGATGACCCTTGGCTCTCCTTCTGCATATAGGCTCTTATCATTTTACTCTAGCTACAGTCTATGTGCCTAACAAGCGCCAGGAGTCCTTCCTGATTGACTCCCTGGCCAGGGTCCTCCAATCTCCGGATGCGGCAGTGGTTGTAGGGGGCAACCTTAATTTAGTGATGGGCTTGGAGATGGACCGCTCCGGGCATAGATCCGGTCAGACAGGGGCTTTTCTGCCTGAAGGTCTCGGTTGGCTTTCTGAATGAGACTTGTGTAACCTGTGGCACTTGCACCACCCTGGGGATAGAGACTATACCTTCTACTCCGCGTTTCTCATGACATACGCCCAAATCAACTATTTCTTGGATTCCCCCTCTGTACTGGACAGCGTAATGGACAGTACCATTGATTGAGCCTCGAGTGCTTTCTGATCACGCACCTATGACTCTGAACCTGCGCATGCCTCCCTCACCCTCGCAGCTGTAGAGAGCCATCCGGGCTCTCCCCTACAATGTAATGCACCACGCATCCATACACCCCTCGGGCGGGCTCGCAACGAGGGCATAAATAAACCCGCGGGAGACCACTCGTGGTCTTCCCGCCTAACCAGTAACTCCTGTGTCCAGTGTCCCTGTATGTCAGCCTTTGTCCTGAGGCCTAGTCGGGCGCAGACCCGATCACCACATTGGCGACGAGGCCGGTACTGACCTTCGTGTGCCTACCTGCAGCTTCCCCGTCCGTAGTGCCCACCCGCGGCTGCCCGGCTCCAGTGTGACTGCCTGCGGGGGACAGAGGAGCTGCAGTGCCCACCCGCCTCGCTCCACACACGGCCTGACGGGGTTCCTGGTCGCCGCTGCCGGCGTGAGCCCGCCCACGCATCTCCCTCGCGGGTGCGCCTTCAGCTGGCGGAGCTCGCCGGTAGCGGCCTGTTACCTGGGTGAGTGCGACGCGCCCCTCCCCTGCGCTGCCGGGTTGAAGGAAGATCGCGCAGGGCCTACCTCCAGGCCGGGTGTCTCCTGCTACGTCCATCATCCTGCGGCGGCCCCGCCTCATGCTGAGAGGCCCAGGGGGCCTTGAAACTGCCGATCATCCCTGCACTAGGGGTGCCCCTCACAACGCCTGCTCCCTCGCGTGCTGAGGGACCACACACGCGCTCCCTGTCAGTGAGACATGGGGGGGAGAGCGACGGAGAATCCACTTCTGTGGACAGGGAAAAGGGCACTGCCTCAGTCAGTTGAAGCTAAGGAGGACAACAAACAAGCCTTGGCAAACATAAGAGGTTTTGCACAAGTACACAAGCAAACATTGGCAAAACCAAGGGCCACCGAGTCTGGGCAGTGCTTCCAGGACACATTTGGAAAATACATGGGATTCTGCACCAGCCCATAAGCAAGCATTGGCAAATCCAAGGGCTACCAGACCTAGACAGTATTGCCAGGACACTCTCCCTGGGGCAGTTCAAGGGTGGACTCATAGGGACAAACGTGCCCACGCACCATCGCGTCTCCGTCTAGGCACGTCTAAGCACGGCGGCACGCCACGATGAACAACGACGCACCTGGGCAGGAGTCAACTGTGGCCCCGCGCTGATCCCTCAACCTCCGGTACACACGCACACCGCGGTGGCACCCCTACCACCATTCAGCAAGTCCACCGATTCGGCAACTGCAGCGCCCCGATGGAAAGCCTGGGTCGGGCGGTTCAACCATTACTTCAAGGGGACCAGAGAAACCGACGGAACGGTTAAGAGATCGCTCCTCATCTACTATGGGGGTGCGGAAATCTACGATCTGTTTGAGACGCTCCCAAACACAGGAGAGGAGGACGACTATGATGCCGCGGACGCTGCGCTCAACGCACACTTCGACCCACAGCTCAACAATGACTTCGAAAAATTCAAATTCAAAAAGGCGTGGTAAACCGAATCGGAGTCTGTCGACATGTTCTATGCACGGCTGCGCCGGCTGGCTAGCACGTGCCCCTTCACGCAGCCAAGGGAAGAGATCAGAGACCAGATCATCGTGGGATGTCGTACAAAGCTGTTGAGGAAACTAATCCTACGACAACACGGAATCTCCTTAGATGAAATCTTAATCCTGGCCCGGTCCCACGAGCTATCAGACGCTAGAGCGGAAGAGATGGAGGTGGCCCTACATACCCCAGTAGCCACTCCTTCGTCAGCGAGGCTCCTGCCGATCAAGGAAGAAAAGGTGGACGCCATCCAGAGAAGACCCCCACCGACACGCCAAGCACCAAAGAACACGCCGAAGAACCAGTGTGGATACTGCGGGGAAGATCACCCGGCGGAGGCCCCGTGTGGGGCGAAAGGGAAGACAGGTTCCCGCTGCGGAAGGCTAAACCACTACGCGAAGGTGTGCCGGGGAGGACGGTTTTGAACCGCGGGGCCCAGATCCAGAGGCCTACCACAGTGCATCCATCAGATCTCACTAGACGGACAGGCACCACCGCCAGACAGTCAGGCGCAGGAGAGGTGTCCAATGTACAAGGACGACGATGAGGAAGAGGTGTTCGTCATCTCGTACGTCAGCCGGTCAGGCACGAAACGACGGCCAACCCTATGTGCTCAGTAACCATTGAAGGCACCAATGTACAGGCTCTCATTGACACTGGAGCTTCAGTGAATGTAATGGACTCTGAACAATATGAGAAGCTATCACCAAAACCACGCCTCACACCCTCAAGTGCGAGAATCTACACATATGGAGGCACTGACCCCCTGCCGCTGCGGGGCGTGATTCAGACTACCATCGTGAGCGGAAACCACTCCACGGAGGCGAGTTTCCACGTGACCGAAGGAAAGAAAGGAACACTGCTCAGCTGCCACACGGCAGAGGACGTAGAACTTGATTTTTCCGCTAACCAGGTGCACGAGTCACATGCCAAAGCTTTGCTGGGAGAATTCCCCGAGCTGTTCAAGGGACTAGGCAAACTCAGAGGGAAGAAATTCTGACTTCATATCAACACCTCTGTACGACCCATTGCTCTCCGGGACCGGTGCGTGCCCTTTAACCTCAGACCGCAGATGAAGGAAGAGCTCCGGAAACTGGAGGAACTTGGTGTAATAGAGAAGGTATCCGGGCCCACACCGAGGGTGTCTCCATTGGTCGTGGCCCCCAAGCCCAAGCAACCGGGAGCGATTCGACTCTGTGTCGACATGAGGTTACCCAACATGGCCGTGAAGCGGGAGCGGCACATCACTCCCACTATGGACGACATCGTAGCCGACCTGAACGGCGCAAAGTGGTTTTCAAAACTAGATCTTAATGCAGGTTACCATCAGCTAGAGTTGGATCCGGAAAGTCGATACATCACCACTTTCTCGACGCACGTGGGGCTACGCCGCTACCGGCGACTCAGTTTTGGAGTGTCGTCCGCGGCCGAGGTTTTCCAGAACACAATCCGTGAAGTGTTGTCGGGGCTGAGAGGAGTCATAAACCTTAGCGACGACATACTGGTCTATTCGGATACGCTGGAGGAGCATCACGCACACCTAAGGGCAACGCTACAATGGTTTGTGAACTGTGGGTTAACGCTACACAAGTCAAAATGCTCTTTCTACCAGGAAAGCATTGATTTCTTCGGATATACCTTCACGCGTGAAGGTCTCAAGGTGGACCCAAGGAAGGCAGAGGCCAACAGAGCAGCAAGCACCCCACGGAACCCCACAGAGGTGAGGAGTTTTCTGGGCATGGCCACGGTTCATCCCTAACCTGGCGGCGATGTCGGAGCCCCTGCGGGCACTCACGCGCCAGGACCGGAAATGGGAATGGTCCGTAGCTGCCAACAAGGCCTTCCTGGATATTAAGGCGATTCTGCTCGACAAGACTGTGATGGCGTACTTCCAGCCACAGCGCAAAACGGAGCTCGTCATCGACGCTGGTCCAGTGGGACTAGGGGCAGTGCTCCTGCAGGACCATGGATCTGAGGTATGGAGGCCGGTTGCCTACGCCAGCAAGGCGCTGACCGACACTGAAACGTGCTACGCCCAGTTCGAACGGGAAGCGTTGGCCATCAAGTGGGCGTGCCAACATTTTCATCTCTACTTGTGTGGCCAAGAATTCACCGTAGTGACTGACCACAAGCCACTGCTGCCCCTTTTTGCAGGCTCGACCCGTCTGGCTCCCCCACAAATCGAACAATGGGCTGTGCAACTGCAAGGGTACACCTTCAAGGTCGTCTTCCGCCCAGGGGCGCACAATCCTGCAGACTATCTGTCCAGACATCCGGAAGCGAACGTGTCTGCCCAACCCCCAGAAGAGCTCTGCTACATGGATGCCTTTGTCAACATGATTTCGCAGTCGGCATGCCCCAAAGCAATGACGCTGGCGGAGATAGGCCAAGCTACCCGGGAAGACGTCACCCTGTCCCGAGTCCGTGAAGCGTTGGAGAGCAATAGCTGGGCTCATTTTATGGACGGGGCCCGAACCCTACGGCTGGAGGTCGGCCACGCTCGGCAACAAATATGGCACGCATGGCACGAGTTGAGCGTGGGAGAAGAAGGAGTCATCCTGTGAGGTCATCTAATAGTGGTATCCGAAAGCCTACAAAAGAGGATCCTTGCTTTAGCCCATGTGGGACACCAGGGGATAGCGAAGACCAAAGCGAGACTAAGAAACAAAGTCTGGTTCCCGGCTATGGATGCAATGGTGGATGAAATGGTGCGTGCATAATCACTGGAGGGGACCCTGCGCCGGCACCCGTGATCACTGAGGAGCCCTGCAGCACTCCGTGGACACACCTGAGTATGGACTTTGGAAGTTTTCCCGACGGCCGTCACATGTTGGTCATCGTAGATTCATTCTCAAAATTTCCAGTCGTGGAGGTCGTCACATCGACAGCGTTCCCATAATTAAAGGCAGTAATGGACCGAGTCTTTGCACTCATGGGTTTGCCAGCAGAGATCAAATCTAACAATGGACCCCCCTTCCAAGGGCGGGAATTTCAAGACTACCTGGCTGATCTCGCCATACGACACAGAAAGATCACCCCCTTGTGGCCCCAAGCTAATGGGGAGGTAGAAAGGCTGATGAGAACTCTCAATAGGGCACTGCGCATCGCCATTGACAATGGGGAAAACACAGAAGCAGCCCATAACCAGTTTCTAGGGGCATATCGCCAAACGCCTCATAGCACCACGAAATGTGCCCCCGCACACTTGCTATTTAAAAGAGCCCCCAGAGACAGCATACCCGCGGATCCAGCGTGGATGCCTGAGCAGAGGGACGACGAGGCGGTCCAGGCAAGGAGAGAAATCACAAACCGGAAAGCAAGCGAGGCTCGTCATGCAAAGGAGCCAACAATTGCAATAGGGGACTCGGTGGTAGTTAAGGACTGGTACCCCGGGTGGAAGTTCCGAATACCATATGAACCCAAGGTCTGGACGGTGGAAAAGGTCAAAGGGACGATGGTGACAGCCCGGAGAGGAAATCAACTAGTCATCCGCAATGTCTCCAGTTTCAAGAGAGCCCAGGGAACGGAAGCAGACCCGGGAGCTGATGCGTCTCAGGACGCGACACCAAGAACAAACCCCTCGGGGTCATCATCGGGGTGGAGTCCGACAATGGAGGAGCATCACCCGTTGGATCAAGGAGCCTGGGCCAGTCCAAGTTCAACCTATCCAGCCAGGGACAGTGAGGAGGCACAGGAAAACTCAACGGGATGTGTGTCATCTCCCAATGGCCGAAGCCAGCACTACAGCCTCCGACCCAACCCTGGTCCCAGCCAAAGACTCCGAGACTTTGCCTGTGTATCTCCATGAGAAGCGGTTAAGGTGTTCTGATGTCGGACTAAATTGAAGGAGGGATGTAGAGAGCCATCCGGCCTCTCCCCTACAATTTAACGCACCACGCATCCATACACCCCTCGGGGCGGGCTCGCGCTGAGGGCATAAATAAACCCGCGGGAGACCGCTCGTGGTCTTCCCGCCTAACCAGTAACTCCTGTGTCCAGTGTCCCTGTATGTCAGCCTTTGTCCTGAGGCCTAGTCGGGTGCAGACCCGATCACCACAGCAGCCTCCTGGGTGGCGGCTTCGTGCACTCTGAAAAATCCTCCAGGATTATTTGGCCCTTACCAATACGGGGTCGACTGCTATAACGTCTGTATGGGAGGCTCTAAAACTGTTTGCACGTTGGGAATTCAGTGTGCGCACGACGGATAGAAACAGCAGGTGACAAGATAATAGAACGGCACTTGAAAAGAGAATCTCTGAGCTGGAGGCCATTCATAAACGAACGGGCGCACCTCGGGTGTGGAGAGAGATGGAAAAGGAGCAGCTAAGGCGGTTAGATCTAGATCGGGCTGAACACGATATGCTTCACCTCGAACAAAAATTCTATCTAGGTGGTTACTGGGGAGGCCGATTTGTTGGCACACTGATTACGTAGCACACAACACGTGGAATCGGTCAGGTTGATTACAACAGATTCGGGGAGGGAGGTAAAGAATGCTGAGCATTTTATGCAATACTGTATTCCGCAGAGGATGGCCCACCTTAGTGGTATAGCCCTCACTCCGCTCCCTCTGGGCGAAATCGAGGCCTTAGATAGGCCCATTCGCGTGGAGGAGGTGATTTTGGCTATTGCCTGATTGAAACCTCTAAAATCTCCAGGCCAGATGGGTTTAGTGCAGCTTTCTACAAGACCTTATGTTGTAACCTGGTGCCCTTGCTAACACGACTTTTTAATTCCTTTTCCGATTTAGGTACTCTTTCATAATCTATGCTAGAGGTGTCAATTTTGCTGATTCCCAAACCTGGGAAAGGCCCAACCAAATGTGGGTATTATAGACCCATCTGGTTGCTGAACATGGTATGGGGTATCTCCAATATGTAATTTCTGTAATAATGCTGTACAGGATCGTAATCACGTCTTGTTTATTTGTCCTGCATTGCGCCCATTGCGCCATAAATGGTTAAAACCAATTTGTTTTCAATTAGGAATTGTAAATGTAAAAATGTTCTTCCATGCACTTTACTGCCCTCCAAATGAAATGTTTTGTTCCAGAATTTTTAAATTTTTTAAAGGGATTTTAGATATTTATTAATGAAGTACAGGGAGATGTTGATGATTGCTTTACTCGCAGATAAGTAGTGTTTTCTTTTCGTTTTGTGTTGTCATTTATTTACTATTCATATTGTATAATTGTGTGCTTATTTTTATGTGGCCCTCATTGAGAGCCAAAACATAATAAACTTTGACTTTGACTTTGACTTTGGTTGCTGAACATAGATGCAAAACTGTACACAAGCATTTTGGTTTGGCCTATTGCCTCAATCCCCTTATGCTAGGGGTTATTGACCCAGACCAAGTGGGTTTTATCCCTTATTTCCAATGTGGCAATAATACAAAACTCATTTGTCATCTAATAGACAAGGCACACCGGTCATGTAAAGAGGCACTTCTGCTTTCTATCGATGAGAAAAAGGATTTTACCAGGTTCATTGGCCCTACCTTTTTGAGACCCTAAGGGGATCGGCATTGGGGTAGAATTGGACGGTGGGTTCAATGTATTTATAACACTTCCCGTGTGGTGGTAAGAGTCAACGGACTCCGATCCTGTAGCTTTTCCATCCAACGGGGCACCCATCTGCACTGCCTGCTCTCCCTACTTCTTTTTGTGCTCTACATGGAGCCTCCGGCGCAAAGATTATGGGATAACACAGCAGCGTTCGGCATTTTATTTCACTCTGATAACAATTTGGTCAGCTTATATGCCAACGATGTTATCTTCTCGATAACGCAACCCCTGGTCTCGCTGCCGGCCATCATAGCGGAGCTACAGACATTTGGGTCGATCTCGGGCTTTCGGGTAAACATGCAAAAGTCACACATTTTAAATCTTACAGTAACTCAAGAGACTGAGAGCAATCTGAAGACTCGGTATGGTTTCCAATGGGTCACCGAAGACCCTCCATATCTCGGCCTAGCCTTGGTGTGTACTATCTCGAAGACGGCAGCAGCAAACTATGCATCTCTGATTGCCCAAACCCGCAAGGATGTGGCAAGTTGGCAACGGTTACCTCTCTTGTGGCTTTTCCGAATCGCAGCAGTGAAGATGACCATCCTCACCTGTGTTCTCTGTATATTTCAAATGCTTTCCCTGGCCCCACCGTCTGGTGCAATTCTTTCACTTCAACGGGACATCAATAATTTCATCTGGAGAGGTAATAAACCTAAACTCCAGAAACATCTTTTACATCGCACAAGGAAGGAGGGAGGCGTGGCACTGCCCTTACTGTCACAATACTATCAAGCTGCCCAGCTCCACTATCTCATAGAATGGAACCGACCCCTCACTGAGAAACATTTGGTGTTCATGGATCAAGTGGTATAGGGCTTGGGGTTTTTAATCTTCTTCTGTGACATGCACCACTCTTATGGTTTGGGATAAAGTGGTGGTTACAGCAGGTCTTACTACGTTCCCTTTGCCCATGACCCCCTTTTTACTAACCCAGACTTTCCGCCTTTGTTGACACAGAGTAGCTTTCGACGTTGGGTAGATGGAGGTTTTAAGCGAATGGGCTATCTATTTGATGTAGATGGACTGTTCTCCTTTAACCACATTAAGACTGACTACTCCTTGCTGGAAACAGATCGATTCTCATTTTTGCAAATACACTATTGGGTGAGGAGTCCCGATGTACACAAGGGAGCAAGCAGTCTGATGACCCAGGTTTGAATAATGACTGTTCATTATCGCCTTAACCGCGGCGGCAATTCCGCTGCGGTGTGGGCGTTCTAAAGGGAGGGCAGGGCTGCGACAGCCAATGGTCATTCGCAGCACCAGGGGGGGAGTGCTCCCGTCGGCCGTTGGCTGACGGGAGCACGGAAGGGGTTAATCCGGATGATAAGAGGTTGGTCTCAGAGATTTATGCCTGGGTAAAGCGGGGCTACGTCGGATGACCCTGGCCAGAAGCAATGAGAGGATGAAATGGGCAGACCCTTTACGGACAAAGAATGGGAGGATATTTTTTACAGTATCCACCACACAGCACACACAGTAGTAAACACGAAAACAGCGTATAAGAGAGTCTCTTATTGGTATGATATGCCGGACTGCATCTGGAGGTGGAATGACTGACTGCTCGGGGACTGTTGACGGGCTGTGGAAACCCCGGACTCTGCTCCATCTCCTATGGCACTGTCCTAAATTGAAAAGGTCCCGGATGATATTAACATTGCTTTTAACACTATTGTCCCACGATTCCTAGCTTACATTATCTTGGGACTCCCAAACGCAGTGACATTCCCGATGTGCTCACTCCGAGGGAGACAGATGGCCCTTGCATTGAATGCAGCTCATCAAGTTATTCTATCAGCCTGGGGTACACCCAAAACACTAGACCATAGAGCATGGCTGCACCAATTTTGGCTCCTTCTAGGAATGGAGCGATTGTCCATGGAGATGACGCCTGATGGCTCTTCGTATGCAGAGCTATGGGCCCCTTTTATTTCAATTATTTCTAAAGTAAACATCCTTCACAACGCGGTCAAAACACTGCGGTGCCATTACGACGCGGTGCCATTACGACGCGTCTCTTACAACTTAAGTCGTTACCACGACTTGCGCTGGAGGTCGCTCTAGACTAAGGAATAGTAGATTTACTATTCCAACACCTTCCCTACTGTACGTAGGCTGGAGTTGGAATAGTAAATCTTACTATTCCTAATTCAAGCACCCTACAGCGCAAGTCGTGATAACGACTTGCGTTGTAAAAGATGCATTGTAATGTACCGCGATCATTTTGATCGCGTTGTAACATCATACATCCATTTCTAAAGAGCTGTCCTACCCATCCTATCTCCACATCTTGCGATTGATCACAGAACCTTCGCCCTCTGAGTGATAGAGGGCGTTAGCAGCAGGGAACTTGAGGGTAAGTAAGTAAGTAAGTTTATTGTGCAGTTAATTAAAACCATTACAAAAATTGATCATCTCTATAAGCAATAAAACCTCTTGTTTTTTTTTTTTTAAAAGGCTGGTAGCCACAGTTAAAAAAACACGTTTAAGATTGCAGACAAGATACACTCCCCCGGCCTTGATGACCCATAATCTTGTTTCTACATTTCTGTTGGCAGGTATTATCAGCAATTCATGAGCTAGAATTACCCCCCTTATCAGAGTCTTGGCCGCAGAGTGGTGATAGGCCGAGAGGTGCAAATTTAAAGTACATAGTGCCGCCTCAACGTCAGTTGGTTTGTGCAAAAAAAATCATATAGTTAGCCTATTAATGCTTTCCTTTGAGGCTTACGTGTGCACAAAATGCTTAAAATTATGTGCTTAAAACACTGTTACGATTGTTTGCACTTTTTGAATCGGAGGTCAGCTGCAGTTAAAATTTTTACCAGGCAGCAGCTTAGTTGAGTATCTTCGCCAGAGAAGCTTGCAAGCACCGCTTGTCTGCACGGCCGTATTTGTTTTTTGTTGAAAATAGTTCTAAGTAGTGACCGGGCCTCCCGCATCAGCTCACGGCAAATAGTTATGAGATATACTATGTCCTCCTCTCCATCCCCGCAAAGGCGGCACATTGCTGGCTTTAGAGGGCGCAGCCAAGGGGGCAGATGGTGTACCGATGGTAATAGACCTAACCGAAATTTCAGAAACTTCTCTTTGGTGGTTCTGGGGAAGTTAGAAATGAGGTAGGCGAGGGGAGGAGCCTAGCTCGCGGCCGTAATGGTCGCCCTTTAGCTCGGCTCCCGCAGCCCTCCGTCCTGATTGCCTATCCTGTCTTCTATCCTGTCCGGGGACGACACATTTTTGGGGCATTGGAAACATAACGGCTTGTTTGTACTTACCATCCGACCCCGGGGTCTCGGTGTGCAGTGGCTCCGGAGTTGTGGCCTCCGAGAGATCGGGGCCTCTGCGAGACTTGGACCGGGACCTGGCCGGTGGGATCCGACGGCTCTCGGCCCCGGCCGAGAGCGAGAACCAGTGTTGGGAGCCGATGTGCGAAGATCCCGGCGATCCTGACCCGGGCCTGCCCTGGTGGCCGCGCGGCCGACGTGGGTGAGTGGCCCCGGGACCTGATTCTGTGAAGGGGTCTCTCCCCGCCGCTGCTTTGTCCGGCGGCCCTGGTCCTCGGGGCCCGGACTCCGCTTGTTTGGGGCACCGGTGCTGGTGCTGGCGGAGACCCGTCTTGGGCAGTCATCCTTTTGGCATCGAGGCCGCCCTTGCTGGGACCCCCGGAGCTTGTAAAGTCCTACATTTGAGAACTGTTCTTTCCGGGGGTCTAGGTGGGCGGCGATTGGGCTGACTCACGAAATGGCGGCCGACCCTCTGGAACGAGAAGCACCCTGTAGCGGCGGGCCCGTGTTGCCTAATTGTGTGGGGAGCGGATCTGGTGGACGTGAGCCGACGGTCAGAGATATCCTGGAAGCCCTGAGATCCCTGCACGCTTCCCTGGCCCTGGGCGTCTCGTTGGGTCCGCCACGATCTGCCGCCATTTTGGGTGGCCATTTCTTCATGTCGCCCTCTTGTTTCGATGACTTCATTGCCTCGCCCCCCTCGATTGACTTGAGTGTCTCCGCCACTGATCGAAGATCGTGTAGTGTGCCGGTGACTTTGGGGCGCCCCGCTTTTCAAGGTTCGGACCCCGGGGACTCGGATGCTGTACTGCGACCCTGTTCGACATTGTTGCCTGAAACTATTGGTGGACTGCCTCCTGTGCCTGCTTCGATGACTTTGCCTGTGTCTATAATTGGGGCCACCTCGCCCGCTCCAGTGGCGCAACAGAACTCCTGTTTTTCATTGCTCGTGCTGCGATTGTTGATGCATCTGTCCCTTCTGTTTGGACTATTGCTCCCTTGTGGATCTATCTACCCCCCACGTAACTATGCTAGTCACCATTCCACTCGATTATATGCTGATTCCGTACTTAGTATGTGGTTTTACATTGCCATGTGGTGGGTGGAGTTTGTCGCTCGAAAGGGTTGGGGGTGAAATGTACGACTTCTGTATGATTCCCAGTATACGATTTAGTAGCATAATTGTTTTTAATCGTAGAAAGGTGGGAGGTCTCCTTCTCCTAATGTTTTGTGGCGCGTGATGGGGTGTCGTCCTGGTCTGTTTTTGACTGTGCTTGTCTGGTTGGGCGGAGGGCTGCGGCCGCCCGTTCGGATTATAGTTATTCTGCTCCTCCCTCCTGTCTTCTTTTCTCCGCTTTTGTTGTTTTTTTTGTCTCGTTCTTCTTTCTTACTTCTTGCTATATTTCGGGTTCTGGTTTAGGGCGACAGGCACGCTGTTTGAAGGGTAGGCCATAGCCTTCTACAGGGGTGCAGGGTGGGACGGGTGGGTTGGGTTCTATTTTTTGTTTGTCCTCTGGTTCTATGGCCCTTTCCTATCTCTTTTTCGTGAGGCCGCGTCTGTCCCGACCTCCTATGGTGTGTTTCGGGTGGGGGGTGTGGCATCGTTAATCCTCCTGCTATGTTTCGGCTGTCTTTCTCCCCGATCGCCATACCCCCACTTGGGCTGCTACTCCTTTTGTCTCCTGTCTTCCCGCCACGGGGGGCCTGTGTCGGCGTGTCTTCTTCCTTTCGTTTTTCATTTTCTTTATTTCCTTTTTATTGTTTTATTTTGTCTTCCCTCCATTTTCCTTTCCCTTCCCCTTCCCCTTCCCTACCTTGTCCCCCCCCCTTTTTTTCCTTCCTGTGTCCTAGAGGTTACTATGTCGGGCTGGTTCTGGTGCATTGTCTTTCCGATCCCTCTGTTCTGGCTTGGTAGTGTCTTGGGTGGCGGGCATGTTACGAGGATAAGGCTCAGGGGCTGATTGTGTCTCACATATCCTGATTTTATTGACTGCATTGTATTGTCCCCCCCGATATTTTGGCTCCATGCCCCCTTATTAATGTTGAAGTTGGTTACGGGATATCGGATGCCTCCGTCTTGAAAGTGAGCCTGTCATACGTCTTCTCCCCATATTATAAAACTAAGCCTTATTTACTCCTGTGTTTTAGCCCTTTGGTTCCTGTATCTCTTCTCCCCCCTTTTACGATTGTACGGCCTCTGCTTTGTATTGATTGAGTATGTACTATTTGCCTGGTACTCCTGATTGTTTTGCACATTGCGGCCGGCCGGCTTGGTTGTAGGCCTCGACTTGTCTCTCCTTTTTGATGTCAATAAAGGTTTAAAAAAAAAAAAAAAAGAAATGAGGTAGGCTTGAGGAGTCGCTTTACTGTAGGATTGTATAGTGAGCCAGCCATGTGAACGTTCTGTCAAGGCCGCCTTGTCTTGTAAGATAGACTCTTTTTTAACAATGTTATTTATGATTTTCTTGAAGCTTGCCATGTTTATGTTTATGTTTAGGTGATTTGTATTGCGCGCAAATACCTAGGGGTGTCTCGGTGCATGAGGACTGTAGATCCAGACAGGAAAGTGCTGGAGGAGACTTATTGATCAAAGAGCCAAGTCTTCAATTGTTTCCTAAAGATTGTGCGGGTGGGACTGTTTTTAATGGAGAGGGGGAGAGTATTCCAGAGTCTGGCGGTGGCAACCAAAAAGCGTCTGTCTCCCCAGGAGGAAGTTTTTGTGCGCGGGACTGGTAGGTAGAGGGCAGTGGAAGAGCGGAGAGTTCTGGTAGGGGCATAAATAAGAAAGGCGTTCTTGAGGAACTGAAGTCCTATAATTGACTGATGCAGTGGGATCTAGGGAAGGTTTTTTGAGAAGAGGTTTGACTACAGCTTTTTTTCCACGCAGGGGGGTATGTCCCTGTAAGGAATGTGGAATTACAGATATCCATGAGAGAAGGTGTAATCACCTCTGGCGTCTGTTTGAGTATAGACGGTGGGCAGGGGTCTAAAGGGGAGCCTGACCTGATGGAAGTAATTAATTTACTGATCTGTTCCGCGGAAACATTGTGAAAATTGGAGAAGGAGAAGGGCAGGGACGTAGGAGGGGAAGAAGGGATGGGAGCGTTAGGGTGAGGATGGGAGGTGAAAGCTGTGTAAATCTTCTTGACCTTGGTGGCAAAGAAGTCAGCTAGTGAGTTGCAGAGATCTTGGGATGCCTCTGTGCCTTCACATGTTTTCGGGGTGAAAAGGGTATTGACTACCTGGAATAGTTTCTTAGCTGAGTTATGGGCGGACTCAATTTGAGAGGAGTAAAATATCCTTTTTTTGAGTGGTAATTGCCCGCTTATATATGGACAAAGCGTTCTTGTAAGTTTGTTTGTCCTGAGGGTTGTACTGCTTTCGCCAGAGTCTTTATACATTTCTGCAATACTGTCTTTGGAGTCTGAGATCCTCTGTAAACCAAGGGGCGGAAGGGGTGGATCGATTGGGGAAAGTCTTTTTAATCGGTACTACATGATTACAAGCATCTTGGATCCAGTCCTGATACAGGTTGGATGCTGATTCTGGATTAGGGGTGCCTTTATAGCAAGAGTTTGAGAGGGTCTGAATGAGTAGTGGTATGTCCGCGTTGTTCCATGCTCGAGTGATCTTAGGCGTATGGGTCTTAAACTGTGGTGGATAAGGGTTGTGGGCCTTGATAGAAAATAATACTACTGCGTGATCGGACCAAGTCACGGGAAGGACCGCTAGCAGTGTGATGTCAAGGTCATTGGTGAATAAACCATCAAGCGTATGACCTGCTTGATGGGAAGGGGAGGACACTATCTGATGGAGACCTACCGCTTGCAAGTCAGTTATGATTTTAATAGTATCTATATCGCTAGAGGATTCAAGATTGGGGAGAGGAGTTGGCCTAACGGCTAGGGCGCTCGACCTCGGACCTGGAGGAACTGGGTTCGAGTCTCGGTAATGACGCCAAACATCCTGTGATTCTGGGCAAATCACTTAATCTCCCCGTGCCTAACAAAAAATGAATGTGTGTCCTCATGTAACGTAACTGGTGCTATGTAAAGCGCTCTGATACCCGATTCGGTTCGGGTCTAGTTCGCGCTATATAAAACTCTGCAAAAAAAAAAAGATAGAAGTTAAAATCTCCTAATATGGTGTAGTGCGGGGTTTCTACAAGAGGCTCAATAAGATCGTCAAGGGCTGCGAGGAAGCGTTTCCGCGAGCCAGGGGGGCGGTAGAGTAGGGTACCTCTAAACACTTGATTGTTATTGAGTGAGAGAGAGTAAATGAAGGCCTCGCAGTCAGGAAGTTGGAATGGTTCTATTTTTGTGACATATAGAGCTTTACATTGCTGAGAGCAGCGCGGAAGTGAGTCTGATGGGTGGTTGGGGCAGAGTAGGAAGAGGAACGAGGAGTGGGAGGGTGAAAGGGCATGTGGGACATTGGGCTGGTCCGGGAGAAAGCATGTTAGGCAAAGGCAGGGTGGAACAGTGAACCTTGGCACCCGAGTTAAGTGCTTTTAGTTGTGTTGTAGTGTATCTTATGCAGGTGGCAATGGATCTGGGGATAATGTGTCCGGGGGGGTGGCCCTGGGCCCGGTCCAGGCGCAGACGGGCGCAGTCGGGCTTGCCTTGCCGTGCCCGCTGCGCATCTGGGGGGGCATGCGGTCTTTATACCGGTGAAGGCGATGAACTACACCGCTAACCTCCCTGGTAACAGGAAGTGTAGAGTGGCACTTCCTGTTATGGCGTTCGCTCCCTCCACAGCAAGCTGAATAATTAGTGGTGGAACGGGGAGCACGCCAATGGACACAAAAGGTGACTTTTTATTCAGCAAACAATTGTGACACAAGTATAAAGCATAGTACAGTGCAAGTGAAAATCAGAGCGCTAAGAGCTCTTAAGATCGCTCCTGTCTTTGTATCCCGAATTCCAGCCTCATTTGCGCCGGAGATGTATATCCAGGCAACCCGTGTATTATTCTCAGCGCTCTTGCGATGGTGCCATTTAATGTTTCCGCGTCCCTCCCTCTCATGGCTTCACTGCCATAGGTGATTAATGGTATAAATTTAGCCTGTATCACCTTGGTCAGAGGGAGAAAGCTTGGGCCAGCGGTTATATTTTTCAGGTTTCTTAATGCTACTGCTGTTGTTAATCCCCTCTTTTTTATTGCCTCAAATTGTGCTTTGTAATTGCCTTTGCTGTCGATCATGACCCCCAGATATTTGTAGTCTTGTACGACTTCAAGCTTGACTTTTGCCAGGTGCCAGTTGTATTTTATTTTTATTTTCTGGTAATTTACACACATGACTTTGGTTTTGTCTTGGTTGATGCTTAGTTTGTTGGTATCTGAGTATATGAGATGTAATGCCCAGCAGGCTTTGTAATCCTATGGGTGTCCGATTGATGGGTACTAAATCGTCTGTGTATAGGAGGTTATATAGCTGGCGATCTCCCAACTTCGGGGCATGCGTGGTTGCTTCCATTAAGTTGGGCTGAAACCTCGGCCATAAATAGATTGAATAGTGTTGGGACTAATACACACCCTTGTTTTAATCCTGAAGTTGTGTTCATCTTTTTCGATAGATAAGTCTCCTGTCCCCAACTTTACTTGTACCCAGGCGTTACTATGCAGAAGGATTAGTTGTCTTAGGAGCAATGATGGAATATCTAACATTTTTAATATTTGCCACAAAATGTTTCTGTTTATGTGATCAAATGCTGAACTGTAATCGATAAAGCAGATGTACAGAGTCTGTTTGGTTAAAATTGCAGCGTCTATCATTAGTGAGAGGGCGGAGATGTTAGTGTCAGTGCCCATGTCTCTACAGAAGCTGGTTTGATTGTATGGTATTGCTTTGTTTTCTGTGGCACATGTTGTTAATTCTTGAAGAAGTACCCCGGCATAATATTTGGCTTCATTGTCTAAAAGAGCTACCCACCGATAGCTCTTTGGGTCGCTCCTGTTGCCTTTTTGTAAATGGGAGAGATTATTGAGCCTCTCCACGATGATGGTAATATTGACGTCTGCAGGATTCTATCAAAGACCGGTTTTAGAACTGTAGCCTAAAATTCTGGATATTGTTTCAATAATATAGGCGGAATCCCATTTGAGCCAGGAGCTCCTTCACGTCTACCTTTCAAGATTCTTTTGTGAACTAGGGTGTTTGTGATTGTGAAGTTCTGTCCATATTCTGCCATAAAGTTTGACTGGAGCGGTTGAGTTTCCATACTAGGCGCGGTGGTGTTTAAGCCAGTTTGGGGAGTCTGTTCTTTGTTAAAGTGAGATTCAAGGTAAGCTATCCATGTTTCTTCTGTGACATTGGAGGTGATGCACTGACCTTGCGGGTTAGATAGGGCATTGATCTTCTTCCAAAATTGTGCGCTATTGTTCTTGATATCGTACAGGAGTCTGGCCCAAAGAGATTCTTCGTATTCCTTTTTGTTTTGCCAAATACGTTTTTTGCGAGTGGCTTTTAACTGCCTCAACTCTTGTAATGCCGTGGGATCTTTCTTCAACCTCCGCAGTGTGAGGTTTATCCGTGTTTTTAGCTTTTTTAATTTGGCGTTATTCCGCAGGTTGGAGCCTGGGCGCAGATTTTGCTGATGTTTTATTCTCCTGTTTCAAGAATGGCCCTTTGGATCTCCGTAGTTGTTAGGGCATTTATGAATGCCTCCCAGCTTCCAATTATGTCGTGGTTGGCTGTTTTCCTTTTTCCCAGAGTTGTTTCGCTAGAGAGAGGAGTCCTTACGGATCGTTGGTGCTACATTTTACTCTTCTCTCGTTGCTGATATATTCGGAGCCCAATGTGTTTGCTGGGGACAGTTTGTATGATGATGGCTCTTCTACTGTGTTTTCCTGGGGTAAGTGGTCGCTAAAATCTTCGCTCCCAATGCAATCGTTTTTTACTTTTGTGAACATGCAGCGAGAGCAGAATGTGTAGTCAATTGTGGACCTTGTTACTGCATTACTGAATGTAGCTCTTTGTGGGCAATCTCCAGGAAATCTGCAGTTTAATGCACGTGCGCCCAGTTGCTCTAAGAACGACAATAGGTTTTTCGAGATGTTTGTGAGTCTTCTGTCTGAGTTAATGTCTTGGGGCATTTCCTCCCAAGCAAATGGATCCTCCTCTGAGTTGATGTCATCTGCTCGTCTCCTCAGCATGTTTAAATTGAAGTCTCCTGTGATTATCCAATTATTTGTTTTCTCTTCTGTTATTATTTTCACCAACTCCTCCTTTAATTGTTGACTCCCTTTGTTTTATCGCATGGGTGCAGATAAAGGTTTGCAAGTATTATATGTTCTTTACTTGTCTTCCCCTGTAGGGTAATTCAAGTTACTTGCATTTCATTTGGTGGCTCTAGGTTGTATGATAAGGGTTCTGTTGCGTAAATGCTGCTTATGGAGGTGTATGTGACTAGACCTCACTTGTCGTGGCCGAATTTAGCATTTCTAGTTGCTGGTAGATAGAGCATGTTAAAGCTGTGCAGTGTCGTCGGTAGTTCACTCCATGTTTCTTGGAGCGAAATTATATCAAATGTCTGCAGATAAGTTAGCAGTTCCAGGTCAGAGGTCTTGTCTCCCAGCCCATTGATGTTCCGTGAACAGATTTTCAATAAATTCTTGTGTGGGGGTGCATTATGCTTAGAATGTCACGGTCTTCCAGATTTGATGTTTATTGTCCTGGAAACACTGCTCCACTCCGGTGTTGGTCTGCTCCTGTCCACGTTTGCCCTAGGTGCATTGTGTTCTCCGTTTCCCCTGTACTCTGTGCTGTTACTGCAGGCCCCTCGCAGTACTGAGAATAATCGTGGGCTTGGTTGTTCATGGCCAGGGTTTTCTTCTTGGCACTTTGATTCGGCCAGTAGGGGGTCAGGATACCTTGGTTTGGCAAGTGGCTGAAGTTTAATGCCCCATTCGTTGAACCTGTTTTGTTCCTTTAGGACTCTCTCAGCTAGGTCTGGTGTAGCCCATACTGTTTTCGTTGACTCTGATCCTGGACGATCAGGTGACTCTTGGAACTCGACTGACTCCAGGTCAGTTTTTTTTATGTTCTTTAACGTATTGATGGACCTCAGTAAAAGTAGGATGTTGCCCCTGTTTAGTATATCAATCCGTCTCTTTGATATATACTCTGGGTGAAACATGATTGCTGTTGTAGCACCTGAGTGCCCTATTTGTTGGTCCAGGATGTTCTCTGTCTCTGTTGAGGCCTCTGTTAACAGGGATGGCCCCAGTGGTGGCATAGTCAGGCCGAGTAGCTGGCTGTTGCTTACTGAAGCTTTCTCCATGCATGGTGCTGATGTTTTAGTTGTCTCCCCCTCCGCGCCGTAGCTGAGCCTTGTGATGCCTTATTGAGTGCCCAGTCCTTTATTATTGTTATCAGCGGTTCCCCTGAAGAGCTCCCGCTGTTATTCTCCGGTTTCTGCTCCAGTCCATCAATAGGTAATTCATTGGCAATTGTTCGCACAGTGAATTCTAGTGCTTTTTCCTGAGTTGGGCTCTTCATCTCTTCACGACCCGTGACCATATCTTCTTCCTCCCTACCAAAATAGACTAGTTGGTCATCCATTAGTTCGTCCCGGGTCCTATAAGTTCCATCCTTGCTGTGTGGCGATGCCTGCATGGGTTTTTTGGTTTTGCCCTTTCCTCCTTTGTTTTCTCCGCTGTTTGGAGGATAATCGTGCTCCTTCAGTTGGTACCTGTTTTTCAAGGAAATTGCTGGATTGAGTGGTGTTACTCGTTAGGGCTGCTGTTGCTCCTTCAGTTAGTGCTCCTTCAGTTAGTGCACTGATGTTTGGCCCTGGTGTGGGTAGGTCCCCATCCTCGCCAAGCTGCCTTCCATCTAATGTCTGTGCCGCACTAGCTGTTTGCTTAGCCTGTGCCTTGGGTCTTTGAACTCTACTTAGCCTAGTCGATTTTTGACCACTGATGCTGGTATGGGCCATGCCTGGCATTGGTTGGGCTGGCACTGCTTTCCTTATGTCGGCAAGAAGGTTATCCAGTGCTGATGGTAATGTTGCTAGCTTGTCCACAATTGTTAAGCAGGTGCAGCTAGCCTGGGCAAATGTTGTCTCTGACTGTGCCCTCTTGATCAGATTGTTAAGGTCTGCCAGCTTGTCATCTATGCCAGCAACAAAAATGGAGAGTGAGTTAAGGACTGACAACTGGAGGTCCATCTTATCTGATTGATACTGCAATGTGTTTACAGACATTTGCATTGTGTGTAGTAGAGTAGACCAAATATCGTCCTTGTCCTGTGATTTATCCTTTTTGATGTTAAGTTTTGGGGAGCTGTTATTTCTTCCTCCTGACTTGCCTCTGGTGGCAGCAGAATAGAACGCGACTAATTCCTCCCATTCTTCAGGTGTGAGATATCATGTTCAGTTTCATGAGACATTAGTAAACGTTTTGTGTTACAGTCAGGTTGAGCTGCGACAACGCTGAGACCATGTTGGGTATTAGATTTTGCCCAGCTTAGTTGAGCGTGCTCATCTTGCATTGTTGGTGATTTTTCGGCCTCTGTGTTTTTTGTACTTATATAGGAGACTATGCTATCTGCTTTGCTCATGTTAGCCGTGCTCATATTGGCTGGGCACGCCTCCTTGTGCTTGCGTGTCTCAAGTATCTCGGGTGATTCCTGACCAAGAGTGCCCAAAGTGAGAGAGTTATCGTTAGGGTTATCTTCCGTTTTGGCCTGCGGTGGCGTGTCTGGTTGCTGTAAGGAGCCATGAGAAGAGCCGTGAAAAGCTGTGCTATGCTTCTGGTTTCCGGAAGCCTCCCCCTCTCCTCCCAGTTGCTGTGGTAACATTTTATTCAAGGATTCATCCTTGACGTGCTTATAGGGGATGCTGTTGTTGGCACTTTCCCCCTTATTTTCCTCCGTACCTTCAGTTTCTCCCTCTGCCGTTGTTGCTCTGTGGCTCGCCGCCTGTCCGGACGTGTTGTGCCGTCTATCTCTTTGTTTATAGGCAGGGCTATCTCCAATTGGCTCAGGTCGTCGTATCCCAGGTGATTACTTTCCTTGAATCCCTGGGTCTTTGCCTCCTTGATTTTGGCTGGTGCGACTTTTCCCTTAGGGCTTGCATCGCCACTGCCGTAGCTTTTACTGGAGGCAGATAGGCTTCTGCAGTCTGGCCCCTGCTGCTGCCATTGCTGCTGTTGCTGCAGCTGTTGTGCCAACTGGTGTTCCGTTTGGTGTGCATTGAGAGGTTGAAGTGGATCCGGGAGGTTAGTTACTTTGCTGCTATTTAAGCACAGTACCGGCCCAGCATCCTTTAGGAATGAAAATTTTGTGTAAATTTTCAGTTGGTAAGTTGACTTGGACAGGTTAGGATCACTGCTTGAACTACTTGTCATCCCGCTTGACAGGGGTTCAGGGCTGGTGAGGAGGGGAGAGATTAGGTCGTGGGCTTCATCTTTTGACCTTGCGAGTGCTTCAGCGCTTCCCTTGTTTAGTGATTTCTTGGTTGCTCTCCTCGTTCTTTTGGCAGGGTTTACTGGATCCTGTTGCCTTGTGTTTCCGGATCGCATTTTTGCGTGCGGGTTGCTATGGGCTGGTTACTATGGGCTGGTTTAATTTGAAGAGACTGTCTTGACTGTCTACTATGTCCGCGATTTTTCCTGGTGTCACGTTTCTCAGGGTTTTTCAAGGTTTCAAGGTTTTTCAAGGTTTAAAGGTTGATATCTGGTCCCCGCTCTCTGTGAGCCTCTCTGGGTGCACCTCGAGGCAAGGCAGAAGAAGGGGAGGCGTATCCAATAAGTGAGGCGGGGTCAGGTAACGGCAAAGAAGGAGGTGAGGAGATAAGCAGGTAAGCAGTGCTTGAGACCAGGAGGTTGTAGACTTGTCGGCTTGCTTGCTTACACTGTAAGTCAGTAAATCAGTAATAAGTAAGTCAGGAGGTCTCACCGTACACCTTACTGCCCGCTGTGTCCTACGCACCGTCCCCCGTTCTCCTCCTTCATCGGCTCCTCCTCTGTTGTCCTCTGTTGTTCTCAGGACCCAGGCATCCCAGTCCCGGGGCCGCCCCAGGTGTCCAGCTGTCCAGCTACGCGCGGCCCCTGTTGTCCTGCGAGGAGCGTGCCCCAGACGTTATTTAGAGTGTCCTCTGTAGATTTAATTAGGGTATAATAAGCAGCTCCTGCCGCATTAAAGGAGCGTTCACTGCTCCCGCCAAACTAGGGGCCGAGCCTCGGGGGGGGGGGACGCTCCACTGGGTCTCACTGCCCGCGGGTCTTGCCGTGGGTCGCACCAAACAGACACCAACCAGTCATCCACGGCTCCTGCCGCGGCACAAAGAGGCACAGAGAGGCTGGTGACCTCAGAGAACTGTGGCCCGATTGAGGGGGCAAAGTAGAGACCAGACCGCGTCCACCAGTAGCAGCCTCTCTATGGGTGCAACCGGCAGCGGTAACAGTCTCCTGCAGCCTCTCACCACTCACTCTACCTTCTCGCCGCTCACTCTTCCCTCTCTTGCGCTCCTCGCAAAATCACCCGCAGGCGTCTTTCCTCTGGCGTTCCGTTCACACTCGGCGGCAGAATGCGGTATGCGACATGCAGTGTGGTATGCGGGTTGCGGATTGTTGCAGGGAACTTGAGGGTGTATTGGAGGAGGGACACATGGGGTATCCGCACATCTCCTAGTCTAATGGCAGTTCGCAAGGAAGGTAGGTGTGGTAGGAGGTAGGGATATTTGTTCTTTTGGTTGTTTTTGACGTGTTGTATTTTTTATTTTACTTGAAAATCAGTCCTTCTTATGCAACTCTTCTTATTGTGAACGGCCATCCATTCTGCAGAATAAACACGGCCGGCCCTAATTGGTTGTAGGGGGTTTGCTGTGTTACCAGTGTCCTCGATCTACAACATTGTATGTACATGGCCGGCCCAGAATGGGTTGCAGACTGCATGCTATGTTCAACAGGTGTGTTAATAATAAACGGAGTTGTTCCTAAATATAGGATTTAAGGTCTACTCCTGACACCAGAACCTCAGTTCTAATATGACTTGCAATAAAGGACACAAGAAGAGAACCAAGTCTGCAGCAACAGGACCTGCACAAACAAAAGGCATGATACTCTGCGCCTGTGACAACCTTCCTGGAACTGCATGACTGTGACTCGTCCTGGACTAAAGCTCAGTTCCCCCAGACAGATGGGCCCCTTTGAGAGCAAAGCCAACTGCAGACTCCCCTGGACTAGTAGCACTGTTCTCCTGCACACCACAGGTAAAAGAACTTACCAGAACCAAAGAATCGCTGCCAATCGGGCCCTCAGAGGAATCACCCAAAAGTAGATGGTCCAGTGCACTGTGGGAAACATAGTCCTGATCTCCAGCAAATTTCAGGTGGCTACTGTTAGGACCTGCACTCCTTGTGTGGCCTGCTCCCAACATGCTTGATTGAAACCCCCCTGGCTGATGTCTTTCCACTCCCATTATGTTTTGGGCAGAAGTGTTTTTGAATGTGTATCCTTGTTGTACATTTGATGAGGCCCCTGCGGTTAAAGATAATTGGCATCAGGGTGCTAAGCACTGTCAAGGCCTCCATGTTGTCCTCATAGGATTTCTTGTTCTTATGCAAGTTCCTGCGAGAACTCATGCTGTCAGTAATGATTGCGATCAAGTGGAAGGATACGTAGTCTATTAGGAGCGCGCCCTCTGTCACCATGAGATTTGGCTTTATACCAGTCCCAGAGAAGGATATTGACGTGCCGGTTTTCTGGACTTCCTGATCTTCCACCAGAATGTTTCCGTCTGCTCGTTACATGTTACCCTTCCTGCATTGGATTTCATGTTTTCCTCACTGTCTGACCACGGAGCTTGCCCAGGGTTTTTGCAAGCTATGCATAGGTAGAATGGCGGAGGGAAGGTCGGAAACAGAAGCGAGGAGGCCGTATAGGTTGAATAGTGTAGGTTTATTTAGGTTGTTATGACAGTTGTTAGTGAATGGGGTAGTTAAAAAGGTGATTGTCTTTGGGCAGAAAGAGGAAAAAAGATGGTTCCAGTGTTCTCTTCGAGTTGTCTTCTTCTGTTATAGTGTCAGGTGGTCCTAGGGGTCCTGGTCTTCTCTCCCTGGTTGGGCTTCCACGGGGTACCGAGCCATTCTAAAGAAGAGAGAACAGCAGTCACTGTTTAGCCCTGTTTTAATGAGGCTTTTCTAGTCCGTCACCACACAGTGTGTAAATAGGGATACTATCAAGTGTGAAGGAGGGGTTATCTTATGAAAGGGGTGATTTAACTTTTAGAGTTGCTGACAAGGCTATAGAGCTTATTCCGGGGACATGTTTATGCTGAGGCTGAGGGGAAGGTATGAAGGAATGGTTTTATGAAAGGTGGCAGGGAATAAACAAAACAGTGCCCAGTATCCCTTTCTCTACCTCCTAGCCTCCCAGCCACCCAGCCTCCCACTCTCCCAGCCTCCCACTCCCTCCCTTTTGAGCCTGTGGTAACCGCTCTCTGCCACAACTCTTCTGAGTTGTGGCGGCTCGTGCGTGGCCCCCGGGCTCCACCAGTCTTCAGTCCAAACGTCAGGATCCTCGGGCTCCTCCACTGTAGTCTCCTCCTTGTCCTCCCGTGTGGCGTCCATGTAGTTGGCTCCTTCTGCAGGGTCCTCGGTGATGTAGACGTTGTCCTTTGCGATGTCGGCGTCTCCTCCCGGCGTTGCAGGTCCAGGTTCGGCGAGCGCGCCAACTGTGTTTTCTTCCGGGTTTTTCTGCGTCCCTTGACCTTGCTGCGGCGTTCCCGATTGGCCCGTTGGATGAGACCCACCTCCTGGGAGAATTGCTTCCGGTTCCAGTCCGGCGTACTGTGGGGCGGGGAAAAGAGGCTTGGTTATTGTGCAAGCCGAGGCAGGGAAGAAAGTCTTTGAAGGGATGGGGGAATTGACGTCTTCACTTTAATCAGGACGATAACGGATCCACTTTCCTTCACGCTTAACATCCGGCTCCTCCTCACATAGAGTAATTACTCTCCTTATGTTGTTATTATTATTTGTTATTTGTTGAGATTTGGTGCCCCTGTGCCCCATTCCACCGCGGCTCCAGGTGCCGATTGATGTGGAGGGCTGGACGGGCGCCATCTTGAGTCAGGCTCGGACCCGGCTGGACCTGAGTTAGCGGTCCAGCGGAGGGAGGGGCTTGGGCTACAAATAAACATGCACTTCAAGACGCGCAGCGGCCACGCGCAGCGGGCGCGCCGACTGCGCGCCGAAGGAGCGCCAAAGGAGGGCCCGTCTGTGCCCGTCCGTGTCCCGGACGGGCCTAGGGCCAGCCACTCTGCCAACACTTCACGGCGACCCTATATTAGCCCTAAGCGGTACTCTCATGGGTACCTTATGACACTGAAAGCCAGGTCCTGTCTGTGCAATGCTACATGGGAAGTGGCAAATAGCGCATCCCGGGTCTGTCAGGAGTGCAATTTTCGTTTTCAGCCCACTCTTAACTATCTGACTTTACGTCCCGCTGAATTTTCACTGGTTAAAGCCGGTTTGATTAATGCTAGGTCATTGGTCAAACATGCAGCAGATATTTTCGAACTGCTGAGTGAAAATCAGCTGGATTTACTTTTTATAACGGAAACCTGGCTCAATGAAACTTGTGCCCCCTCTGTTGAACTTGCCATTCCACGTGGCTTTAAAATCTTTAGATCTGATCGCCCCCTGGGTAGAGGAGGTGGGACTGCGGTTGTCTATAGAGAACAGTGGACCTTTTCCCATGACCCTCAAGAGCAACTGGCTGAAGCCGAGGTGCTCCATTTTTCTCTAATATTCAACGCTCACTCCTCCATAGGCGGCATGTTAGTCTACCGTCCTCCAGGCTATGTAGGTAATTTTATTGAGGCCTTGGAAGAGATTATAGTCCCGCGGATTTTAAGACATTCCCGATATCTTCTTCTGGGGGACTTCAATATCCATGTTGATAGCTCAGACTTGTCAGAGGCGGTCCGCCTTTCGGAAGCTCTCTCTATGGCCCAGCTAAAACAATGGGTGGCTGCTCCAACCCACCTAGGAGGACATGTCTTGGATTTGGTATGCTCGAATTTTGACATCAACATGGCCCACCCTGAGCCAGTAACCTGGTCGGACCATATGCTCATCAGATTCTCCTGGCCTCTAACGACTTCTGTTGAGACTCACCCCCAAATTGCCCATACACAGAAGATCAACCTAAACACCCTTTCAGACGGCCTTGCCGCCTCTCGTCCATTGCTTCCTCCTGATATTGAGGCGGCAGCCAGCGCATTTAATCTATGGGTGGAATGTGCGACCGCTGCTTCAATTAATAACAGCCGGGTTTGCAGACTTCGTTCTACCCCCTCCAAACCCTGGTTTTCTCATGCTCTCCGCGACCTTAAATCAGGTTGTAAGAAGCTGGAGAGGTCGTGGAGACAAGCCTATCTCCCCGAGGCTAAAAAGGATCTGCGGGCTGCGCAAAAAAAGTATTACGCAGCCATCAGATCTGCCAAAAGCAGCTACTATGCTGGCCGTATCAATAAAGCTAACAACAATAGCAAGGAAATCTTTACGATTGTAAAAAGTTTTGTATCTCCCTGTGCGACACAACCTCTGTTGCCCTCAACAGAGGAATGGTGTGAAGAACTATCTGAGTTTTTTACTGAAAAAATTGTTAAGATTCAGGAGGATCTGCAAACTGCTAGTAATGGTTTTTCATCGTGCTCAGCAACCCCTCTCCCTTTAATGCCACTATGTACTGAGCAATTTGCCAATTTCGCCCTCAAACGAATTCTGACATTATTGCTATCATTGCTGCTTTAAAATCAGGATCTCCCTCTGACCCTTGTCCGGCTAGAGTATTTGCAGGTTTAGCGGAAACAGTGGGAAACGAGGTCACTCAGATCATCAACCTCTCGCTTCTCACTGCTACCGTTCCAGCCTGCTGGAAGCAAGCTAAATTGCTCCCACTGCTAAAGAAAAACGGACTAGATCCTGCTACTCCGTCCAACTTTCGGCCAATATCTTTACTGCCAGCGCTTGCAAAAATTTGCGAGAAGATTACCTTCAATCAGTTGGATAAATTTGTTGAAATCACGGAGGCCCTGCATCCAGCTCAATCTGGTTTCAGGGCTGCCTATAGCACCGAGACGGCTTTAGTCGAAATATCTGAGGCTATTCGAGAGTGTCTAGACGAAGGTGGCAGAGCGGCTCTGATTTTACTAGACCTCTCTGCTGCCTTCGATACGGTACCTCACTCTCTTTTACTCTCCAGACTGGCCGCCATAGGTATTACTGGCCCCGCATTGGACTGGTTGACCTCATTTTTAACTAACCGTACACAACAAGTTTGGTTGCCTCCCTTTGCCTCTACTCCTAAATCACTTTCTACTGGTGTCCCACAGGGGTCTACGTTAAGCCCTTTGCTTTTTAATATTTATCTTACCCCTTTGATCTACCTTGCTGAACAGTTAGGGGCAAAAATTATGGCCTACGCCGACGATACACAACTTTTGTTTACCTGGTCCAAAGATAATTTAGATACGTCGGAGGCCCAATTTTGTTTGTCCTCTGTTTTTCAATGGTTAGCACGTGCCCAGTTAAAGTGCAATGAAAGTAAATCCGAGATCTTGCTATATGGCTCTTTCCCTGATGATTTCAGCGGTCGTCTTTGGCCTGCTGACCTACCCCCCCCAAAAGCCATATGTGGCCCTGTGAAAAACTTAGGTGTCTGGTTCGGAAAGAACCTTAAATTTGAAGACCATTTAAATAAACTTACGGGGGGTCTGCTTTTCTACCCTGAAAACTTTACGTAGGTTTTTCCCTCTCCTACCGAAAGAGGCTAAAGAGACTGTCATTCTCGCCTTGATACTCTCTAGGCTGGACTACGCGAATGGACTGTTCTGCGGATTGCCGGCATACCTGATCCACCGTCTTCAGGTCATACAAAATGCCGCTGCTAGACTCTTGTTTAATACACCTAAGCGTTCCAGTGCTCGACCCCTTCTCCGTGCTCTTCACTGGCTCCCAGTTGCTCACAGGATTTTGTTTAAAATTTTAGTGCTTGCCTATCGTGCTATCCATCAAACAGGCCCAGCTTACCTGAGGAAAAGGTTCTGTCTGTATGTCCCTAATCGCCCCCTGCGATCGGCCAACCTGTGTCAAATGTCCGTCCCTAAATTTAAATATTGTAGACTGGGCGGCCAATCAATTTCAGTGAGAGCCGCTAAAGCCTGGAATGCTCTTCCCCTTCTTATAAAAACTGCATCTACTCTCAGTGCTTTTAAGAAAGGACTAAAGACTCACCTTTTTAACGCCACAGTTTAATCTTTCTTTTCACTCTGTTTCTGATGTTTGTCCTCTCCCTTTTTGCTCAGCCTTCACCGCGCCAGGATACTATTTTTTTAGTAATAGAGCGCGCTACAAAAGTCTTTAATAATAATAATAATAATAATAATAATACACGTATCTTGTTGTACCTTGAATCCTATGGGATTTCCGTGACTGTGTTTCTTGGTCCTTGGGATTACCTGGAGTTCGGGACTTTCTCTACTCCCCCTACCTCCAGAGAGACACAGAAGTAGTGACTTCTATGTTGGATTTCCACTGTCCCCTTCCCCTATTTTTTATTTTTCAAGACTTACTTGGATATCCCCTTTGAAGACACAGGGATTTGAAGTCTCCAAATTTTTATCTCCATCCCTATTTTACTATTGAGCGTGATTCCTGGTTATATTATTGAATGCATGGTGTTGGATAATCTTCGTAATTTCCCACATGATATGGTTTACTTATTTAAAGGGGGAAACGTATTTTACCACACATTCAATACCATGCAGTGCCTTTACAATGCAGTCACTTCCATGACTGCGACATTACCATGCGTTCTTTTAGCATGCAAGTCGTTACAATTACTTGCTTTAGGGAGCTCAGTGTTGGCCTGGTGTTGGATTTTAAGCCCAACACATTCCCTACTGATACACAGCCTGGAGTTGGAATAGTAATTTATACTATTTCAAAGTCCAGCGCCTTCTTAAAGCAAGTCGGTGCACGGCTTGCTTGCTAAAAGAACACATGGTAACGACGCAGTAGTTGTTTAAACTGCGCTATTAAGCCACACCCGGTTTAGGCATGCATAGTTCTGTCATACAACTTTTAAAGGAATAGATGATCTGCAGATATACAAATATAAGTTTTGTTTGGTTTTTTGAATGAAGATATCGTGTTTAGTACATCACTTCGAGCCAAGAAGACGTCCAAGAGGGTTCATTCTCTCTATACCTTCAATCCCCCTTTCCCCTTAAGGCTACTCATTCACACATATTGTTTTAAAGCATTTGTTGGGCTAATCTGAATATGAAAGGATAGACTATCTCCTTTCCTGTGGAATCTGGGCTTCCAGTGAGTGATATTGTGACAGTTACCATTTTTCCCGGACCTCCAGATGTCAAAATAACTTTCTGCTGAGCTTACAACTGCCAAGGCTTGTTGGTTACCAGCTCCGCAACCACCACCTTTACTCAGTGTTGCACCTCAAGGGAACTCCGGAAAGCCTTCCTCCGAAGTCAGCAGTGGCTACATTGTTGACTTTTTGAACCGGCTCCCCACCAGCACCTTGTAAATGGTCAAAACAGCTCCCCGCGAGTCCCACTTCAGCACCAAGACAGCCAGGACAACTATGCACCCGGGCTTCTCAAGCCAGGTAAAATTGAACTGACTGTTGTGGTTTGGTACTGGAACCCGCATCACCTCTACCCTCCTTGCGTCCCAAGCAACTCGACCTGCATGTAACCAATTGTCACTAGTGCTTTTTCCCACTGATCGCAATCATAAGGTTGCGCAATACTGTTTTGCACAGATTTCATTTTGCTTCTAAAATCCATAACTCCTGTTATACTCATCCGAGTGACTTTGTTTTAGTGTCAAAATTTATATAAAATGCTGCTTTATTTTTATAAATTGGTTTCTGATTTCTTTGGAGTCGTATCAATTACTTATCGTCCATGTTGGTTCTCTGAAATGCTTAACACATGTTCCTATAGTAAAGTCTGACTGCTCTTTGCTGCTCTACCAGGACTGAACTAAGTATTTATTGTTGTGAACCCAAGGACTGTCTTTGGGATATTGTGAGAGTATTGCTTAGTGAAGCCTAACCAGCATCCCAACATAATACTCCACCTTCCTACATTAGTGTTACAGTGGTGGGATCCTAAAATTATGTTTCGATTTTTGTAAATTGGGATTTTAGGACTCTGTGTAGACCCACATTCCAATAGTGCAACAGGAAGTATTACAAAGTTAGGAAAAGGTTTAAAAGTTTTTCAAATGTTTTGAAAAAGGTCCCAACTTCCAAGTAAAAGATTATGAACAATGGAGGATTTTAAGAATTTCAACCTGTCAGGCATACCAGCCCTGAAGATCAGTGATCTGAGGGTTTTGTGTAAATCCAGAGGAATTAACTATAGAGTTCCAGTTAAAAAGGAGGAGCTTGAAAAATCCCTCAGCTCGCATGAGAAAGAGAAACTAGAGTGGGGGAGGGGCATTTCTCGGAGGAAGACTCAGAAGAAGGCCAGGATGATGTCCTAGTCCTAGAAGATGATGGGAAGCAGGTGAAGACCAATATTTTCCACCCTTTCCCAGACCCCCTTCACCAGCGGAAAGTGACAGGAGTCATTATAGCAGACCCCCTACTGGTAAAGTGGTAGTAAGCCTTGAGGAAGAGCTTGATCTACTCTCACTAGAGAAAACAAAGATTGAACTTGAGTGAAGGAAAGTAGCCCTTGAAGAAAGAAGGGTCAAGATGTGGTTGAAGCCTAAAGATAATGGTGGCATCCATCTGCAAAGGGGAAAAGAGGAACCTTTTGACCCTAAGATCCCCAAATGGATTGTCCCCAAGTTTATTGATGGTAATGACACTAATAAATGGTTTGCAGCCTTTGAGAGGGCCTGCAAAATGAGGTGGATAGGTCACCAGCCTTAGGGCTTTCTAATGTGGGAATTATTCTCTGAGAACGACAGAGATAGACTTCTGACATTAATGAGGATGTGGCGGAGTCCTATGAGCATATGGAAGGAGACCTTGATAGAAGGATTTATACTAAACATTGAGGTATATTGATTAAAGTTTAGGGACACTTACAAAGGTAAAAACCAGACATTGGGGGCGTGGCCAAGATGGCGACCGGGTAGGACATTTACCTCGGTCTCTCCGGCGTGGCCATGTCTCCCCCTCTGGCCCCATAAAAGCAACAGAAGTGGCGCAGAAAGCTATCGCAGCACTGGAGGAAACAGAGGGAGACCTCAATGTCACGTTAGAGACCCTGCTGCACCTAGAACTCGCAGCACATTGGCCACGCACAGAACAGGGAGCAGGTCACTCGGACTCCAGTGTCGGCTTGCGTGCTACCCTAAGCGGCCGGCAGCCTTGGCTTGGAGCCAGTGGCGTCACTAGGGGGGTGCGGGGGGTGCGGACCGCACTGGGTGACACCAGCACATGGGGTGACACCAATGAGCGGCGACCAGCGCAGATGCCATGTGAAGCTCTAATAATTGTATTCACCGATGCAGACTGTCACGCATTAGTTTACTTTAAATAATTCCTGCTGGCAATCATTATAGTTAAGAACGGTCTGTGTCATTGCCCCTTGTGAAACCTGGAGTCTCGCCTTGAGTGCCCGTGGCCATGCATGGTCTGATTGGTCAGAGGCACAGGCGGGGGTTTCTCCTTGTCACGCACGCATGCGTCAAAGCGGCGCCATTCTTCCAGCTCTCATCTTGTGCGCGCCGGGGCCTGTGGCTGTCCCTGTTTGGAGCCAGTGCTTGCCCGGCCTCCTCCTTCCACGCACGGGTCACCAGGTCACTAGGCATGGGAAGATTCATGCTGTGTGGGTGTGCAGCTAACACATCCCTGATCCAAGGCAGTGTTTCATCACGGAACGTGCAGTTTGGTAAGTACAGTGCTGTTCATATTATCAGAAACAATTGCGTGATTGAGTCAGGTGCTTGCATTTTGTTCGTGGTGAGGTACGCACCAAAATGTAAAACAAGTGTTGCTACTAGTAAAATGAAAGTTTCCTATGCTAATAAAAGGAGCACAAGTACGAGTTAATTTTTGTGCGAACGTGCACCTCTTTTGGAAGCACTAATCTGTCAACAACACTTCTCCCGAAGTAACAAGAATTGTGAAGTCTCGCTAATTCGTTTTTTCAAGACAAATGAACAAGTTATGCAAACTTTGTGTAGTTCCTTTTAATATTCCCACAGATGGAGTCTGTACTGAAAAAACACTATTTTATTCTATATGGTGTCAACATTACAGTTTGGGCCAGTGATATTTTCTCCCAGTTAGTAGCTTATTTTAGTATCTACATGCAAATCTGTTTTTAAGGGTGGGACTCCTGAGCTTTTAAACGTTCACTTTAACTACAAATATATTTATTATTGAGGTGCATTCTCAGAGTCTGTGTGACCCTGAAGGCCCTATGAGGTAGTCCCCTGCAAGACTGTGGAGTATTAACAAAATGTGAGTGTGCAAGAAACGTTAATAAAGATCTTGGACTGAGTTCAGCAGTGGACTGTAACTGAATCTGTTTATTCTATGAAATATTGTTTTGCCCATAAATCTTAGGTTACTTTCAGATTAGTAAATTGAGTTGGTGTCAATAGTCTGTGCAGCTGGATGGCAAGGAGAAGTCTCCTGTTAGCGCCCTTCAATTTCTGGGCCTTTGTTGCAGTTTTAAGATCTCCTTTGAGTTTTTCATTGCTCATATGGGTGCAATTTGTGATATCTATATGTTTCCCTTGTCTTCACTGCTAGATTTTGCTCGCGAGAAAGTGTTACTCATAGTCATTGAAATGTCACTCATAACTACCCTGAAATTATGAAAATGTCACACATAGCATTCTGAAACCTTGGCAGCTATGATCTGGTTACGCTGTGTTGGCTGCTGGCCAAACTTTGCAGCCTCGCCTCTGCCATTATATGGGCCCTCCAATCCTTTCAGTATTACCTTCTGGGTCGCTCCTTACGGTGGACTCTTGGCCCGATCGGCCAAGACTGGTAGGGGAGTACTGTAAGGAAAAAACCTTAGGGGTTTGTGGCTGGAGCCCCGGGGGCACCAAGGAGTCCTGCTTCCTGGTCTCTTTCTCTGTTGCCGGTGTAATACTTCCGGTGCAAGGGGGAAGGAGGGACTTTATATTCCGATGACCCGGAACTGCTGAAGGGAACTCGGATGCAAGGAGGTGAAAGCAGGAGAGCAGAGAAGGACAACACGAAGGAAGACGCGGTAGCGGAAGCTACGGAGGAGAAAGAGGTGGGAGAACAACCATTGCGACCAGAGGCCGGCGGATCCAGAAGGGACACCCTGACCAAGGACGTGAACGAACTGGAGGTCTGCAGGAGCCAGGATGACCACCTGGAAGGCGTGCCGGACGAGGCGGCCTTGGCTCTGTCACAGAGGAGGTCCATGGGGTAAGTCATGAGGGGGTGACACCATGAGTTACCCGCACTGGGTGACACCAACCCTAGTGATGCCACTGCTTGGAGCTCAGATCCCAGCCCCAGAGACTCCCCTCCATGCCGCCGCCGACCTCGTATGCGGTGAATGGAAACCAAGTTGCCCTGAGGACTGAACCAGCGGAGGTGATAGCGGCGAGCATCACGACTGTTGACGGGCCGTGCTGCTGGGTGGGGCCGGGCTGGATGTGAAGCCATTTGAGCAGGTGAGGCAAGCGATTAGAGGCAGTCTCGTGGCCTGGATCCAGGACCCCCCCCCCAGAGGAGAGACTGATGAACCGGATGCTGCAGGGACAGTGGTGAATTCCACAACCCCTGATTCTATCAGACAGGCTTGAGCTGTGAACCCGTGCAGGGGGAGGCATCCCTGACACGGTCCTGTGGCCATTACTTCACTGAAGGTGATGGGGCTGTGGCCTCATCAAAGGTGGAGAGCAGCATGGTGAGAAGGAAAGAAGCCCTGCCGGAACCACCCCAGAAGACCCACCTGTGCCATAAGAATAGAATGAGGCCCTCATCCACAAAACTGGAGCCCAGAGCATCTCAACATGTGGTGCAGGCTGGAGAGGGCCAGCCATGCCTGATGGGCATGCACAACAGAGCCGACCAATAGCTGGGCAGAACTTTGGAGCTCCCCTGATCTTGATCTACGGTGGCTTGCTGAAACGAGGTTCACAGTGGTTGTCCTGGTCGATAGAGGGCCTAGGAGGAGGAGGGCATAAACTGGCACCCTGGGACCGGACTACACACTGTGACAGGAGGAGACAGCAGCATATGCAGGCAGGCACTAGCGATGGAGCTCAGAACCAGAGGGATTAGACAGCAGGACAGCTGTTATAGGTGCCTGGGTGAGACCTGAGATCCCAGGTGTGAGAAGTTGGCCTGGTATGTGAAGTTCACTATTCTAGTGAGCACCGTGCACCAGTCCAAATGACCCTTATGGTGATTGGTTGTAAGTCAACCTTATAGACCAGCTATCCCAGTGGTAGCATGGATAAAAGCAGTCTTAGGCTAAACTCAAGAGGGCATGTGAAGCCAGCTGTTTTACCATATGCAATCCTTTTAATACCAAATGAAAGGACACAACACAAGTTATATATTATAAAATATATGTATTTATTACTAGAATAATCCCCTGTACTCTTTATGAGGACAGAAGCACAAGCGTTAAACAAAGAACTTCATATAACATACAAAAGTTGCACAAATATGGATAGGCCCTGGTGGCCCCTAAAACCATATACTAAAATAGTGGTATAAGAACCACGTCACGAACAATGGCAAGGCCTAGGGCCTTGGGAATCGCTGGAGCTACACTGGACTAACAGAAGTTAGGACGTGGGAGGCCCACAGGATGCGGGTGCAGTGTCTAAATGCACACGCGTGCACCAATAGAAGTCAATGGTGAGTAAAAGTTAGAAAGTTGCAGATTTGGAAGTCTTCCGACTGGACTAGAACTTAACCACTTAAAACTAGGACGCTAGAGGTGTAACCCACTACAGGAGCACCGGAGTACTCTCGTTACCTCACTCACAGGAAGCGGGTGCATGGGTGTGAAAAAGTGCGTCGGGTTTCGTCGTGGAGTTCTATGGAGCCTGGAGGAAAAGATGCTGCAGGCGACCTGGAGGGAAGAGTCCGGTTGGATCCAAGGGTGGATCGAAGATGTAGAGTACCTGAAAGCAGAGGGGACAGAGTCTGGGTCACTAGCCAGTGACCAGAGTGGAACCAGGAAGGAACTAGGCGATGTCGGGCGCAATCAGGTGGTTGTCGGGAAGCTTGTCACCGCTGCCACGTGGACCAGGAGGTATTGACGATGACCAGGCGCTGGGCACGGACTGTCCAACAAAGGCTCTCGCTGTCGGCGGTGTCGGCTTCCGGATTGGAGTCAACAGACCTTGGCAAATGCAACCTACGCAAGACTCGAAGATGGCTTCTGGATCAGACCAGCAAGGTCTGATCGGCTGCTCCTTTTCAGGGGAGCAAGGGCCAGTTTGGAGCAACCAGACCAGCAGTGTAAATTTTAAGGTTCGTCGTCACAGAGGCCACTACCCAACGGGCAAGTGACCGGACAGACGTGTCGAGCAGGAAAATGCAAAAGGGCCCCACGCAGCACTCGATGAGTATGGAGAGGCGATCTTCGGTGCAAAAGCTGCTCGGGGCAGGGGCTTCTCAAATCTCAATGCACAGCTTCGAGGGTGCCTCAGGAGCTGCACAGGAAGCACTTCGCTGGCTTTCCAAGATGGCCGGTCGCACGTCTCACGTCACCTCCACGGGTCTCAGCTTTGCTGTGGCTGTGGATCGGGCTGTTGGATGTCTGGGAATCCAGTTCTTGTCGATCTCTGTCGCTCGAGCTCCAGCAACAAAGCAAACCGTTGAGCGCTTGATGGTGCCTGCTTGCACAGGGTGGTCACTCCTTGACCACAAGGGAGATTCTTCAGTCTTCTACGTCGAGTAGGATGTCGAAGGGCCCAGAGTTCCATTTCAAAGTTTCAGTCAGGATTATCTGCTAGGTCCCTCCTATGGGTGGGACCCAGGAAGGGGGTGGTTACACCCCTTTCCCTTTGTCCAGTTTTGTGCCAGAGCTGGGGCTGGAGTGCCCCAGCACCGGTTTGAACTGGGCTATGCATGGGACACCTTGTGTGCCCCAGGCAGTGTCTAGTTTCACTCAGCCCTCCCTGCCTCAATCCTCTATCTCCTGCCTGGGGTGGTGTTAGCACCTCCATGTGACAGGAAACCTTTTGTCCAGGCCTCCCCAGCCGGAGTTTCGGTCAGCAGCAGGAGGCCAGACTTGTGTCTGTGGCAGCAGCATCCATTTTGTGATGCTGAGGCTCTGGTTAGTTTTAACCGCGTTTACTGTTAGCAACATGTCTTCCCCCTCTAGAAGGGTGGAATGCTACCCCCGTCGCCAGAACTGGCGAGGGGGTAGTATTCCAAAGCGTATGACACCTTACATGACATGTTTTGATAAAGCCAAACCAAAGATAGCATTTAACCGCGAGGTTCATAATGCACTTAAGAGTATATGGTATGGCAATATCCCAGAACAGCTATAAGGACATGGTTCCGAAAGCTGCAGACAGGCTCAGCTCATGCTAGAGCACCATCTCATATAAAACCAAGCACTCTGCCTCCATGATTGTTAAGGCCTGCCATAGGAGTGACTTATAGGTGTATATGTGTCCAGATATAGGTTTAGACATAGGTATACTATATCTAAGCAAGGGGTGATTACACGACCTTGCCCCAGCTGAGTGATCAGCCAGTTGTGTCCGTTTGGATGGCCAGCCAGGGGTGGCAAAAGATATGCTGCATCCCCTGGTAGGCCTTGGATGCACCTATGCCCTGGGTACCTATAGTACACTGTACAGGGGCTCATAAGGTGACCCAATATCCAATTGGTGATGTACCTAAAGTACATGGTGTTGAATTTAGAGAGAGAACAGCAAGGCTGTGGGTCTGATTAGCAGGCCCACAGACACATTAAGTCGAAAACCAGTGAAGCAAAAAGCAAAAAGTAGGGTGACCATAGGAAAGCAAACCCTACTCTCCTACACCAGGTGCAGGAAACAAAATTGGAGGGGTCAGAGTCTGTGTTGCCCTGACCCCATTGACCACTAGGAGGTCTGCTGCATCATGGGTAAAACAGAAAGAGCCCTAGGGCCCTGTCGGTCCAAGTGAAACTCCAGAGGCAGCAGAAGAGATGCCTCGAATCCCGCTCGGGACACCGGAACTAGCCAGAGTGATGGCATCAGTAAGGGCCAAGAAGGGGGACACAATTAAAGACCTATTATCGAAACCGGGCTCTCAGGAGGGGGCCGCCCGGTCCGGCTCAAGCCGAGCACCTTGCCCAAGGGTGAAGAGCTGGAAGCCCAGGTGTCGCTGTTTTCAGCCCTAAGGAACAGTGTCCTCACAATTATAAGAGACCTCACGCATGAGTTGCAAGGGGTTCGCATGGAGGTCACAGATATAGGAGGCGGGGTGGATGCCCTGGAGGGAAGAGAGACCTCCAGAGATGAAGAGATCAAACAATTGCAGCAAGAAATTATCCACAGGAAGCGGAGAGAGGTGACATAGAGGCCTACGTGACAGCCCTATTCACTTAGATCTTGGGAGACATGCCAGTGGCGGAGATCTGATTAGATAGAACACATAGAGTGGGTAGATGGGGTCCCGGTTCCTTCACGTAGGCTGGACATTGTGACATGTGTACATAACTTTCCATGAAAAGAACGAATCCTGAGAGGGGCCCGGATGTCACCATCTGTCGCGTTTCAAGACCCGAACCTGTATCTATACCAAGACCTTGCAGTTACCTCTCTCCATAAAAGGAGAGAGTTCTGCCCGATCCCCACCTTCCTAAGGGTAAAAAAAGTGTCATACTCTTGAGGTCACATTTTTGTTTGAGCTTCGGCTGGCAAGACCCACTCTACCATGTTAGATTTTAAATTCTATTTCTGTATTGCTTAGGCCTGAAGTGCTCACCCATTGCACTAATAAGCTGCGTACTTCCTTATGTTAGCATTGGTGGCGCCATTTTCATTCATGCCACACTGTACTATGCCTGAAGATCGAGCTCTCTGTCTCATGGTGTCTGCCTCAGCGGAGGCTCTGCTCCTGCCCCCCTCCACCTCTGTTCCTCAGGGCTGGAATCTTGCTGCCTTAGTGAAATGTATATCTGTTTTGCATACCATTGCTGTTGGATATGTTCGTTCCCACATCTTAGAATGGTAGGTCCCAGCCAAGTGGTCTTGGGGTCGAGATAGCCTGTACCCCGCTCTGTAACATGACTCATCCAGGTGTGCCTTCTTTGTTCATCCTGGCCTGAGCTGGAATTTTCCATTTTGGGCGGGCCCTTGAAGGTGCAGAAAAATTGTAGAATTGTTACCTTTGGGTTTGGGGAGTCAGTCCCTCAACTATCTTCCCAGGAGACAGGTCAGATTGGGCTCCGTTGCAACGCCATTTACTAATAAATAATTGGTTTGTATTCTCCTGTGTCTGACCGACTCTTCATTATTGGGAAGGCATAGAGGTGGTCCAGAGTGACCCGAATGACCCGTTTTTTGGGTAATTTCCTTCAACCGGTTCTGTTCTTTGGCTGCGGCAAGCGAGCTAGTACAGATCGATGCCCAAGGGGCAAAGCCACTAAAAGCGCAGAAGGTAGCCCGGAAATCGGAGGACCGATATAGATGGCGATGGGCACCCAGGGAAAGGGGAGTAACTGACCCGGACCAGGCGGGCATAGCCTCGGAGAGAAAGGCCCTGATTGAGAAGCTCACAGAGGACTCAATGGCTAACAATCCCACTTGAGGGGGGAGGAGCTTCATGCGCAACCAAGATGGCCGCGTGAGCTTAGGGCTCCCGAGACCCTCGTAACCTCCCGCATCTATCCTGTCGTTTATCCTGTCCCTCATTGATGTCTTCGTGAAGACGAACCACGGGTGAGGCGAAACCTGAATTCAGATCCCGGATCGGACCCCGGGAACTGGTGTTGTGGTGCTCCGAAGATTGCTGCCTACGTCTCCGTGATGCCCGACTGTGGAGTTGGCATGGTGCCCGAGCTGTAGTTGAACAACATCGGCCTGAGGGGACAGGGACGACCGGTCCGGTTGACTTTCACTTTCGATTTGTCTTCCATAGAGATCTTCGACTGGGAACTTCCCCCCGTGCTGAGGGATGTTATCCTGTGCTCTACTCGAGTGTGCTCTATCATTGCCCTGCTGGTTTTGGGGAGACACTTGGCTGGTGCCCTCTGGCTGAAGCTGGGCCTCCGCTCGGGGGCACCATGGGCCGCCATCTTTTTATTTAGTCTAACCGCTCCAAGTCGGTCTCCATCCCGCAATGGCGGGGAAACCGGAGGGGGGAAAAGCAGAAACTCAAGACCACTCGGCGGGGTGGCTATACCCAAACTAACATCATGGATCGCTACGCCCAGGCTAAGGGATCTCCAGGTGGACCGGACAGGTCGCTGGAGGACACGAGAGATCCACCAACATCGGCATCAGAGCTGACCCTTCAGGACGTTATGGCCGCAATCGATGGGATCAAATCCTCCCTTGGGCAACAAATGGAGACTCTCGCCCACAAGCTCGATACTGTGGCGATAGATGTCAACCTCATCCGTACGGACTTGACAAAAACGAACGAGAAAGTCAAGTCTTTGGACATTAAGACTTCCAGTCTGACGGGTGATGTTGCTGACCTTCAGACGGAGGTCCGCAATTTGAGGGCCTCCAGTGACCTCTTTGCGCGTCGCCTGGAGGATTTTGAAGGAAGGGCTAGGCGGAATAATGTCCGTATCATCGGAGTTCCGGAGAAGGTGGAGGATCCAGCGGCTGACCTCTTCGTCGAAGATCTCATCGTTAACCACCTTGCACCCAAAGGACTGAGTAAGTTTTTTACGGTCGAGCGGGCCCATAGAGTTCCGGGCGGTAAACCAAAATTGGGTGCCCCACCGCGACCTATCATCGCAAGAATCTTTAATTTCCGTGATAGAGACGCTATCCCGCAGGCCTCACGGATCTATAAAGTTTGAGAACACTACCATCAGCTTCTACCCGGACTTTACCCAATCAGTCCAGAAGCAGAGACTTGGTTTCCTAGGGGTAAAGAGAAGACTGCGTGACATGGGCCTTAAGTACGCTATGCTTTTCCCGGCCAAGTTGAGGATCGAACATGCGGAGCGGACTTATTTTTTTGATCGACCGGAGGGGGTGGCCGACTGGCTGGACACTCTGCCGAACCAGCGTGCACAGGAGGAACAGTCTGGTGGAGCGGAAGGCGGATCGATGGATCAGGAATAGACACCTGTTGACTGGTTTCTGGGGTCTCTAGTGGGCCTCGAACTCGCTAATTCTGTTATGTGATTTGATGTGAAATTCGGGGGATTGCGGGGCTATTGGTTGGTCTCTTTCCTCCTCTGATTGACTTTTTGTAGCTTAGTTAGATGTGGGGGTGACAGGCACACTGCAAGTTGGGGTGGCTTTCTAGTCTCACGCAGGGGTGCAGGAGGGGGGTTTGTAACGGGATGTTGGTGGGGGGATAGGGGTTTTTGTTGGGGAGTTTGTTTGTTTTTATGCAAGGCAATGTATTGTTAGACCTTCTGATCGAAGTGCTGAATTCTTACTGGGTTTGGATCTTCTTTCTCTTTCGGGATGGGGGTAGGGAGTTGAAACTGATGAGCTGGAATGTGAATGGGTTGGGGGATAGGATAAAACGTGGGGTAGTATTGCAGTTGTTGAAACGTCTCTCCCCCAATATTGTCCTTCTTCAGGAGACGCACTTGATAGGTAATACTTGTCATGCTATGAATAGGAAGGGGTATCGTTTGGTCGCCCATGCCGGGTTCTCCTCTGGTTTCAGGGGGGTTGGTATCCTCATTAAGAATTCTCTCCCGCTGGAGATTGACGCCACGGTCCTCGATGATAGAGGGCGCTATGTCGCTCTTACAGGTAGTTGGGAGGGCCGGACCCTTTCCCTGGTTTCTGTGTATGTCCCCCCTGGCCTGCAGTCAACTACTTTTGCGGACTTGGGGCGGGTTATCCTCGCTCTCCCTGAGGGGTCACTGCTATTAGGTGGCGACTTTAACGCTGTTGTTTCTGGTATGGTCGATCAACATCCACCTAGGGATCTTAAGGGGGCACAGAATTGGCTTCACGATCTCATTGACACCCTGGGCCTGGTAGATTGCTGGAGATTGTTACACCCCGCTCAGCGGCAGTACACGTTTCATTCGGGCGCTCATGGTAGCCTTTCACGGATTGATTATGTTTTGGTGCCTGCTGCACAGGCACTTTCTATTACTGAGGTTAAGCATTTGGCTCGAGGAATTTCCGATCACTCTCCGCTATGGCTTTGAATGGAGTTGAATTCTGGGACCGAGGGACGGGTAGCCCCGATTAATCCCTGGTATCTCCGGAACCCTAAAACTCGTGCTGACCTGGTAAAGTCTCTTGACCAATATTTTCTGGAAAACGAGGGTTCTGTTTTGTCTGCGGTGTCGCTCTGGGAGGCTTTCAAGGCTGTCCTTAGGGGCCAGGCCCTGTCGTTAATTGCGGGCGTTAAGAAACGGAGGGATGAGGAGGTGGTTAAGATCGAGACGGAGATAGCGGATTTAGAGCTTGGCCTGGAGCAGGAGGTTACCCGTGCTAAGACACATGTCCTGCGACTAAAACAGTTGGAATACAGAGCGTTGGTTACTGACTCAGCTAAGGGCATGAGTAGAGAACAACGGGGACGTCTATATGATGTGGGAGATAAAGCAGGCAAACTGATAGCGTGGCTGGATAAGAAAGATAGAGCTAGTCGTGTTGTGCCTGTGATTGAAGCGGCGAGTGGTGCTCGGGTCACCGACCCTGAAGAGATTGTTCAGTGTTTTGCGGATCACTTCCAGACAGTGTATTCCTCCGTGTCGGATAGGCCAGAGGAGGACTCACACCTGTTGTTGCGTGATATTGCTTTACTGCGTCTTGCTGAAGTTGAGAGGGAACAAATGGACGCTGCAATAACCGTGGATGAGGTGGCTCTTGCGATTCGCTCCCTGCATTTATTTATTTATTTATTTGCTGGTTTTTATAGCGCTTGAATCGACTCCAGATGGAGTATCTCTGCGCTTTTGGTGCCGGTTAAACAGGAGGTGTAATTAGAGCAGAAGCTAGATCTCATTTTTAAACAGAACGGTTTTCAATTGCATTCTGAATTTTAAGTGTTCAGTACACTGTCTCAGGGACAGAGGGAGTCTGTTCCATAATGTGGGTCCTGCAATTGACAACGCTTTATTCCCATGCCCCGCTTTCCTGGCACGGGGCACCACTAGGAGCAGATTATTGCTTGACCTTAGTGGTTGGGATGGAATGTAGGGAATAAATTTGTTTACAAGATATGCGGGCCCTTGTCCATGAAGACATTTGTGGATCAGGCAGCATACCTTAAATTTCGTTCTTTGCCGGATTGAGAGCCAGTGCAGTTGCTCAAGGAGAGGTTTAGATGGAGTTCTTGGCGGAGCATTAAGAACTAGGCGGGCCGCCGTGTTCTGAATGACCTGGAGCTTAGCCAACACGCCTTCATTGGCAGAGAGCAGCAGGCCATTACAGTAGTCGATCCGACTTAGAACAAGTGCCTGAACTAGCGTTCTCCTAAAGGAATCCGGCAGCAGAGGAAAAACCTTACGCAACAGGCTGATGGTGTGGAAACAAGAACCCGAGATGTAGTTTGTGTGTTGTTTTAGTGATAGTTCTTGATCCAAACGGACCCCTAGGTTTTTCACTATCTGTTTGGGTTCGGGGGCTGCTCCCAGGTCCTGTGGCCACCAATCCGGGGCCCATAGCATCCTGGCTTCTCCAAACAGCATGACTTCAGTCTTGCTGACGTTGCACTGAAGGCAGTTGGAGGACATCCAGTGTGCCACTGCCTTCATACCTGATGAGAAGGAGTTTCTTACTTTAGCGGAGAGGGTTTTGAAGGGGAAGAGGAGCTGTGTATCATCAGCGTAAGATACTGGGATGAAACCATACTTGCGCATCACTCTAGCCAGGGGTGCCACATAAATGTTAAAAAGGGTCGGGCTTAGACAGGAGCCCTGTGGCACCCCTTTTGATATCTCCACCTCCGCTGAACGATATGCACCCATGGTGACACTCTGGGTGCGATCGGATAAGAAACTCCTTAACCAGGCAAGGGCTTTGTTCTTGATACCAGCGTTCGACAACCGCTCAGTCAGGATGGAATGTGACACGTGTCGAACGCTGCTGACAGATCTAAAAGAACCAAGATCACTGAGATGCCCTTGTCCTGGTACATGTGCAAGTCATCAGTGACTGACAGAAGGGTGGATTCAGTGCTATGTTTAGGTCTGAAACCTGACTGAGAGTAGTCCAGGCCCCCAGCAAGTTCGATATAGCTGGAGAGATGGTGGTTGGCATGCTTCTCAGTCAGTTTCCCTAGAAAAGGTAATAGGGAAATGGGCCTAAGATTTGCTAATTCGGTCCACGGGGTCGCAGTGTTTTTCCTAATTGGTCTAACAATGGCTCGTTTCCATTCTCTAGGGACATTGCCTGTGCTAAGAGAGAGATTTACCAGTTCTTCAATCATGAGGCAGAGCTGTTCAGCTAGGGCGGGCATTATTCTGGCCGGGATAGTATCATCTGGGCTACCACTTTTGATCTGTGATATCAAGGAGAGGATGTTTCCAGAAGAAATAGGAGGGAAGATATCAAGTGAGTGAGTATCCTGCTTCAGTTCAGCATCTATTTGGAAAGGCGCTATATCTGTAGTGGTAGTCTTGTTAGCGCTAATTATTTTCTCATAGATTTTGTCTATTTTGTCGGTAAAAAATTTGGATATTTCATTACACAGCTGTTGTGATGCTAACTCAGATGTTTCACATGCTGTTGGTTTAACAAATGTTTGAAGAATTTGATATAGGACCCTGGGTGAGTTCCCTGCAGCTGTGATTTGTGAAGTAATATGGGTTTTTCGTGCTACCCGGATGGCTTTATGGTAGATGGATAGTGAATCCCAATATTTATTCTTGTCCTCTGCCAAATGAGAGGTTCTCCACTTCTTCTCTAACTTCCTGGCGGTAAGTTTTAGCGTCCTTAGATGGTCCGAGAACCAGATTTCCTGTTTCTTTGCAGGTCGGGGTTTGAATAGCTTCATAGGGGCAATTTTTTCTATCGCATCCCTAGTTGCACTTTCAAATTTTTCAAGTGCGATTTCAGCATTATCAATGGGGAGGATGGGGAGGGGTTTGAACTTTCCTTTAAAGGAGTTAGCAGTAACTTTGTGCCATTGTCTGCGTACACTAGGTAGGGAGATTGTGCTTGCGGGGGTAGGGTTAAAATAAGGGGTGTAGAATTCAATAATAAAATGATCAGTCCAGTTAGCCTGAATTGCAGGTAGGCATGAAACTGACAAGAAATTAGATAAAATCAGGTCTAGGGTGTGTCCTGCCTGATGGGTGGGCCCAGAGTTACGTTTTGTGAGTCCTAATAAGGATACATCTGTTAATAGAGTTTGCGCTTCACTACAATCCAGCCTTTCGCTGTGTACATTAAAATCCCCTACTAGTATGAAGTTGCTCTCATTATTTATATGAGGGGCAAGTAACTCAATCAGCATATTGGAAAAGTTTGTGCAGGGCCCGGGAGGACGGTATACTAGGGCACCTTTTTGACTTTCTTTGTGGGACAATATAATTTTGAAAATTAATAATTCAATTTCTGGGGTACTCAGCTCATCTAGAATTGAGATGTTAATATCTTGTTTATGCACAATAGCTATCCCACCACCTGTTTTTATGGGGCGGTCCAGTCTGATTATTTTGTAGTCATCTGGGATTCCTAGGGTTATAGCAGGGGTAGAATGTGGTTTTAACCATGTTTCTGTGAGATAGCACAAGTCGGGTTGTTTTGAGGAAATTAGGTCCCAAACTTCGGCAGTGTGTTTAGAGAGTGACCTAATATTACAGAGGATGTTTTTCCTCCCCGAAGGAGTATGGGTAGAATCAATAGCAACATTGCTAGGCGGTTGGTATAGTTTATGATATTTAGTATCGATATTGTCTCTCGTTTGAGTATTAAACTGATTGTGGCAGTGGAAGCAGGAAAAAGGCCCTTCTACCTCAGGGAAAACATCTCGTCTGCAGCCCAGTAGCGGCGCAGATTTAAGTTGCAGCAGTACCTGAGGTGTGTATGTAAGCCCTCGTGGAGGATGCCTTGGTAAATCAGTTGATGCAGCCCCCATGGCCCCTGTGCCCCGTCCTGTCGCGGACGGGCGCAGACGGGCAGGTCTTTGGCTTGTCTCAGGCGCCGTCCAGGGCACCCGCTGCGCGCAACCGCTGCGCGCTCGTACCGACGAGAGGCTAAATAGCCCTCAGAATTGAGCAGCTAGAGCGCTAACCGCTCGACTTCCAGTGGGCGTCTGGCTCTTGCCTGCCCCGCCCTCCGCACTGCGGTATTGGCTACCGAGTCGGACCGGGGCGGGCAGGCTGGAATATTGAGCTCAGACGGCTGGGAAATGTTATGTGAGCCCTTAGCGGCACCGGCGAAGTGCAATGTGCAAATGGCAATACAAAGTGCAAGGTACAGTTAAAATTATTATTCAACTTTAGCTGCTATCCGCCGCTAGTGCTAAAGTGCTAGGCTCAATTAAAAGTGTATTTTTAAAATTCGTAGTCAATTTTAAAATTAAGCAATTATCAGAGGGTTAAAACAGTTTCCCTGCAGAGCATCCGCTCTAAGTATGTTTCAGGCGCCAAGCGGGGTCAGGAGATGCTGCCACCGTCGTCCCTTACCGCAATGGGTTGTGCCTCCTCGCAGCCTAAATAGTTCTCAGAATTGAGCAGCTAGAGCGCTAACCGCTCGACTTCCTGTGGGCGTCTGGCTCTTGCCTGCCCCGCCCTCCGCACTACGGTATTGGCTACCGAGTCGGACCGGGGCGGGCAGGCTGGAATATTGAGCTCAGACGGCTGGGAAATGTTATGTGAGCCCTTAGCGGCACCGGCGAAGTGCAATGTGCAAATGGCAATACAAAGTGCAAGGTACAGTTAAAATTATTATTCAACTTTAGCTGCTATCCGCCGCTAGTGCTAAAGTGCTAGGCTCAATTAAAAGTGTATTTTTAAAATTCGTAGTCAATTTTAAAATTAAGCAATTATCAGAGGGTTAAAACAGTTTCCCTGCAGAGCATCCGCTCTAAGTATGTTTCAGGCGCCAAGCGGGGTCAGGAGATGCTGCCACCGTCATCCCTTACCGCAATGGGTTGTGCCTCCTCGCAGCCTAAATAGCCCTCAGAATTGAGCAGCTAGAGCGCTAACCGCTCGACTTCCTGTGGGTGTCTGGCTCTTGCCTGCCCCGCCCTCCGCACTACGGTATTGGCTACCGAGTCGGACCGGGGCGGGCAGGCTGGAATATTGAGCTCAGACGGCTGGGAGATGTTATGTGAGCCCTTAGCGGCACCGGCGAAGTGCAATGTGCAAATGGCAATACAAAGTGCAAGGTACAGTTAAAATTATTATTCAACTTTAGCTGCTATCCGCCGCTAGTGCTAAAGTGCTAGGCTCAATTAAAAGTGTATTTTTAAAATTCGTAGTCAATTTTAAAATTAAGCAATTATCAGAGGGTTAAAACAGTTTCCCTGCAGAGCATCCGCTCTAAGTATGTTTCAGGCGCCAAGCGGGGTCAGGAGATGCTGCCACCGTCGTCCCTTACCGCATTCAGGGAAAGCTATGGGTCTCAACGGTCTGCCTATTGAACTTTACAAGTTGCGGCCTGACAAGATGGCTCCCTATTTAAGGGATATGTTTTTGGAGTCACGTAAGTGTGGTTCTCTCCCCCGCGATCAGCGTCTTGCGACCATTGTGGTGATTCATAAGGAAGGGAAACCAAGGGACAGGTGTGCATCGTACCGGCCGATATCTCTTTTGAATGCCGAACCTAAGATCCTCGCAAAATTACTGGCTAACCGATTGATCACCGTTATTAGCGAGTTGATACATCCGGATCAATCCGGTTTCATCCCGCATAGAAACACTGCCCTGAAACTTAGGCGTCTGCACGGCGTTCTCGCGAGGGCTGCGACGTTGCGTGAGCCGGCCATCTTGGCGTCGTTGGATGCCACGATGGCTTTTGATGCCGTGGAATGGCCATATTTATGGGCCGCGTTGGCTAAGTTTGGGTTTGGACCCGGTTTTATTGGCTGGGTGCGGCTTCTCTATGAGGACCCCCTTGCGCAAATTGTTGTGAATGGTCGTGTCTCTATTCCGTTTAGTCTTGAGAGAGGTACTCGTCAGGGTTGTCCCTTGTCGCCGCTCCTGTTTGCCTTAGCCCTCGAGCCCCTCGCTGCGTGGATCCGGTGGGAGCCCTCGATGAAGGGTATTCAGTGGTCCTCTGAGTTTGAAGATCGCATCTCGCTTTTCGCAGATGATATTTTACTGTATCTGACCTCGCCCCGGAAGTCATTGATGGTCTTGTGTGATGTTTTGACCTCTTTTGGTAGAAACTCGGGCCTGATTATTAATTGGACGAAATCCTACATATACGTTCTTTCTGGTGACGTCCCTCTTCTGCCACGTAACTGTCCCATTCAGGTGACACAATCGGGCTTTAAATACCTTGGTATCTATGTTTCATTGGACCCCGCAATTCGTTATGAGCAGAATCTTTTCCCGCCCTTGACTAGATTGAAGCAGGACGTCGCGGGTTGGCGTAAGCTTCCGCTTTCGCCGCTTGGTCGTGCGGCCCTCTTTAAAATGATGTCTCTGCCTCGTTTTCTTTGTGCTCTCCAGAACACTCTTGATATAGTTCCTGCTAGCTATTTCCGTACAGTTGAGGGTCTTTAAAGGAAGTTGATATGGGACGGCAGACCCCGTATTGCACTAGCCAAACTGACGCTCCCGTGGTATGACGGGGGTATTGCTCTCCCTGACATGAAACTTTATTATTGGGCGTCTCAATTGGGGGCCATTAATCATGGTATGTATGGTCCCGAATTGAACCCTGCTTTTGCTATGGATAGATGGCTGTTGCCTGGCGGTAATTACTATAGGGCGCTGTATTCAAAATCGGTGGTTAAGGATTTTTCGCGGCCTACGAAGACGGCAGTACGTATGTGGCAGGACGCAACTAGTTCTATGGGATGGAAAGACCGCTTGACTCTAGCGACCCCGCTTTTTGGCTCGGATAAGCTTGGTAAATTGTGGAAGGCCAAGGGTTTCGATAAGTGGGACCTCATTGGTATCAGTAAGGTGGGAGACCTCTGGGTCAAGGGTCAGGTGAAATCATTTGAAATGTTAAAGACGGAGTTTGAATTGGGTGACACAGAGTACTTCTGCTGTGTTCAAGTTCGCCATGCCTTGATGTCAGTTTTCCCAGTGGGGGGTGTAATTCCGGAGTCGTCCCCGCTTGAAGATAGATTGTTGGATGGTCATGTGCCTGATAGTACTATCTCCCTTGTATACAAAAAATTAATCAACGATAGGTCGGACCTCCTACTGCATCTTCGGGACCTGTGGACCCGTGACGGTCTCGAGCTGGATGACGAGGACTGGCAGTCTGCGATCTCCTCTCCCAAGGAGGTTGCGATTCCAGCTCGACTCCGACTGGTACAACTTAAGATCCTCCACAGGATATACGTCACGGGCCCCCGTTTGGTTCGAATGGGCTTTTCTGAGGAGAGCCTATGCAAGCGGGGGTGTGGGCAGGTGGGGACATTTCTCCATATTATTTGGGAATGTCGTGAAGTTGCTGCCTTCTGGAACGGGGTGCATGAAGTAATGAAGGAAGTGACGGGTGTTGCTCTCTTGCCGCAGGCCAGGCGCTGCTTGTTAAATATCTGGGAACCCACGGATTATAATGCAGCCCAGACTCAGTGGGCGACCCTGGGGGCCATGGTTGCTAAGCGAGATATTGCTCAGTTGTGGGGGGTCCCAGAGGCCTCCTACAGTCGAAGTATGGAAGGAAAACATGGACTGGTGTATGTTCAGGGAAAAAACTGTATATTTGGCCCGGGGTCGTCCCCGGAAATGGGGTAGAGTGTGGGGACCTTGGAATAGTTGTCGTGGGGATATATGTACACCGCCTGTAGTAGATAATACTGATGTTCCACTTTCCCCCGGACCCCACATTCTGGCTATTTCATTGTAAAATGTGTATTGAGTCGCCTATGTCCCCCCCTCCTTTCCTTATATTGATTGTTGACTTTGTTGTAATGACTTTTCCTTCCTCGTTTGAACTGGTACTTTGTATGACACTCTTTCTGCCTTGCTTGTTTATGTTTTTTCAAATAAAAAGAAACAAAAAAACAAAAACAATCCCACTTGAGGAATTGCATCCTACCCAGAGGGGCTGGTGGGGGCCGTGATGTCAGGGGGCAGGGTCATCGGAGGTGTTCACTGAGGACTTGGCCGCAAACCCCTAAGGAGACTACACCACATGATGGGGAATGTATCTTGCCTTTCCTTACCTGATCCAGGGACTTTAGAAGTACATTGTTTTGTTGGGGGGATGGGTTAGGGGTGCCTACAACGTTGCTTAAATATAATCTATTCAAACACACAACACACCTGAAACACTACAATAAGGGGGAGGGAGTGAGAGCGGGAGTGGCTCTACCGTAGGCGAGCAAAGACCTGATGACCCCATGACCTCAAATACGACTGGATTGAGGCTCCTGACCCTCAATGTTAAAGTCCTGAATAACCCGGTTAAGATGAAGGCCATCCTGTCTTATTTAGAACATTCACAGGCTGATGTTTGTCTCCTTCATGAAACCCATCTCCAGGCCAGAGACTGGCATAGACTTAAATCTAGGGCGTTCCCCCAACATTATTTCTCATCCATACCACGCAAGGCAGCAGAAGTGGCATTACTGTTTTCGAGATCCTTTCTCTGAAGGTAGGCCTGAAAATAGCAGAAATCAAAGACAGACTCCTGAGCTATCGCATCCACCTAGGCTCACACTCCAAGGTATTGGGATCCCTTTATGCTCCCAACGAGAGCCAGGAATTGTTCTTGCACGGGGCAGTGGCGGAAGTGATGGCAGTGGGGGACCGCTGGGAGGTCATAGGGGAAGATTTGAACATGGTCGTCCATAATAATCTAGACCAATCACCACACAGACAGGGGTCGGTCAGAGCTATCATCCTAGGGAGGGCTCTCTGGCTACAGGAGATGGAGTTGTGAGACCTATGGAGGGCTTTACACCCAGAAACTCTGGATTATACTATTTACTCCCATACACATAAATTCTATGCCAGGTAAAATAATTGTTTATGTTCGCGTGAGGTGCATGCGGCTGTGTGCTCTGTTGAGATAGAACTGCGCTCAATGTCGGACTACTCCCTGGTCCTGCTGGAACTCCCTCTCTCAGCGCATAGTCAGACTCCCCACACATGGTGACTTCACAAAACCCTACTCCGTAGACCTGAGGTGATCAAACAGATAGAGGGTGAGATAAAAGATTATCTAGCGGTTAAGGACATAACTGATGTACCACGGGCCCACGGTATGGGTTGCTATAAAGCAGTCCTGAGGGGGGAATTCATCGTTGTTGCTGCAGCAGAAAATAAAATAAGGTGCAACAAACGCACACAATTGCAACAACAAGTTCGGGAACTCGAGCGAATACATCATAAAACTGGAGCTCCAAGGGTGTGGCGGAAGCTAGAAGTGGCCAGGAAACAGCGGGCAGGGCTAGACCTGGATAGTGCTGAATATTCGATCCTCCATTTCAAACATTCCTTATACGTGAGGGGGGAATAAAAGTGGCAGGATGCTCGTAAATAAACTTAGAGGGGTGTGCCAGGCCAATGTGGTGCGATCCCCTGCTATCACCGGAGGGGACTTTAATTGAGGGGACGAAGTCATCATAGACAGATTCGGGTCCTTCTATAAGGAGCTTTACACGTCGCAGGAGATCCCCATTTGAGATGTCTTGAGGTATCTTGAAAGGGCAAAAGTGGCGTGCTTAACAGCAACACAGGTGGCGGACCTCGAGAGACTGATCCGAATAGAAGAGGTTAATGCAGCGATCTCTAGACTAAAGCCACATAGGGCACCCGGCCCAGATGGCTTCCCAGCAACTTTCTATAAAACATTATGTGGCTCTCTGGCACCTCTCCTTACTAGGGTCTTTAACTCCTTCGTAAAAACTCCATCGTAAACGCAGAGTCACTCCCTCCCTCAATGATGGAGGCTTCGGTAGTGGTTATCGCCAAACCAGGCAAGGACAAGTGCCACTGTCTGTCATATCGCCCCATTTTACACGTAAATACAGACGCAAAATTGTTCACCGGAATCCTAGCGGCGCACCTGGTGCTCTCCATGCCGGGGCTGATTGATCCCGATCAGGCGTGATTTATTCTCAATAAACAGTGCTCAGATAATACCAAGAGAATACTACACCTGATAGACAAAGCTACTCGATTTCAACACGAGCCTATGCTTTTTTATTGGAAACATACATTACAACGCAGGCATTACATTGCAATGCCTTTACTACGCAACTTTTACAACGCAAACTCCTTTACAACGCATGTTTTTACAACACATGCTATTACGCTGGTGCTTTTACAACGCATGCTATTACAACACATAGAAGGGTAAGTGTCTTTAAATGTTTATTGGTCTTTTATTTAATATGTTTTGATGTTTAAAATGTATTTAAAAAATAATACCGAGGTATTAATATTATAAATATAGGATACTATTTAAAACTGAGTTAAATAATACTCAAGCATTAATGATTTAATTAATTGATATCTTATAAAATCATTAAAAAAATAATTATGCATGTATTAATTTTAAAATTATAGTTAAATATTAAAATCGGAGTCAAAACGGTGTAAAATAATACTCATGAATAAAGTTTAAAAATTCATTTTTGTATTAATACCTGTGTAAATTAATACTCTGGTATTAGTGATCAAAATTATTTTATATATTTTAATATTTACAATAGTTTTAAAAATAACTAAAAAATAATACCAGAGATATTTTTAAAACAAGGATAAAATGAAATATATATATATTTAATTTACAAATGAGTTGGATTTAAAATATTGTAATGTTATATCTATATATAATATATTTTTTTTGAATGAAATCATTTGAAAACAAGTATTAAGGAAAAAAAGCAGAGTATTAATGTATGGAAAATAAAATAGGTAATAAATGATATTATATTATAAGCCAAAATATTTTCATACAAAATATATTTATTAGTGTAAAAAATGTTAAAAAGTGGTTACTATTTTTTACAAATTACAAATGATTTTTAAAAATTGATAGAAAGTTGTAATAAAATAATTGTTAGTTTTTGGAATATTTAATATTACTTTAAAAAAAAAATATTAATTATAATTTTAGTTCACAATAAATATACCTACATATTTAAAATGGATAAATAAAAGACACATATTGTAACAATATTATATTTTTACTTTGATTTAAAAAGATAAACAAAGAAGCAATTACATTTTTCTGACATTTTTATTAATAATTCGAATAAAGATAAAAGTTTATAAAAAATATTTATAAAATGTATTATGTACAATTAGGGGCCGATTCCGAACTGGGTCAGAAAGCACTCCGACCGAGCTGGATCCGGGGTGTTTACTGACCGATCCGGACTCCTGCAGTCCGACCGAGCGAGTACGATGCGGCCGTATGGTGTCAGACTCGGTTCGGTCAGACTCCCATAGAAGTCAATGGGAGCCGGTCGTATGACGCATACATGGTGTCCCATTGACTGAATGGGTACGTAGCGGACAAGTGTGCCCCCTACATGCCTGTGTTGGGGAGACCCATGGGTCTCCCCCTGTGTCCGAGTCGTAAGGCTGCGGGTAACTGGGGGTCCGATGCGTACCCCCAAAGTCCAACTCCGGGGAGCTATTGCGAGCTGGAAGCTCCGACCCGATTCGGCTGTCCGAATCGAGCACCGTACTAGCTCAATCGTGAAGCGTCTCCATTGCGCGCCTCGGTTTGCTTGTGACCGGGTCGTATGGAGCGGTTCGGACCCGGAAACGATTTGGACGGAGATTTCGCGCTTGTTCGCATTGTACTTCGACGTCCAGACCCATGTACGACGTGGACGGAAATTCAGCCTCTGAATCGGATCCGCTACTGCCGAACCCGATTCGGTGCCCTTCTGACCGAGATCTGAATCGGCCCCTATATGTTAAAAATACATTAATACATAAACTTTCCCATGCTGTAACATGGAAGTCAATGGGAGTAAAGGTCAGTTTTTCATTTTTACTGTATGTGATGACGTAGACGGGTAAACGTGAGTTTCGTCATAACGAGGATCATCGCAGGACAGAGCAGAAGCAAGGGAGAGCTGCATAAAGGTAAGCCAATTTAAAATACATATAATGCATATTGTAGGTGCAATATTTATTGAAAGGAGAGAGGAGGGAGGTAGTTAGATATATGAAATGTGTTTAATGTTATTCTTAAGTGTGTAAACCAACAAATACGTTCCATTACATGTTGCCAGGGTAGGCCCACGTCGGGTCACGTGTTTTCAAAAGTATTAATGTTTATTTAGGTTAATAACTAGATGTAAGTTAGAAACTTAATTAAACAGTAGTATATGGAAATGTAAGCTTTTCTTAATTTGCTACTTTGTTTTAGATAAATGAAAAATTGTGGATCATTGCGAATTATTGATTTTGGACTTTAAAAAAAAGATTGCTTTTTTACATTCTATTTTGTTGCGTTTTTTGCAAGAAAACACACAATATTCAGGATTTTTATTCTGGAATGCCATTTTTAATGCAAATCTGGTTTACTTATTTTGCAACAAAGAAGTACATTTTTTTTGGGTAACGTCGCATCTTAATGGACTTGTAGTCGAAAAAAAATCTTTTTTGCAGGACAATTTTTTTGTGTGCGTTTTTTAATAATATGCACATATGTTGAAATAATAACTTTGTGCACAAAGATTGTTTGTAAGAAAACGGTAAAGGATACCGTACATGGAATGTGGATTATTAGCTTAGGATTTCAAATTTTGAAAAAGGTCTCTTGGTGAACAGATGGAAGGAAGAAAAGAGCAAGAGTTGAAAAAAGAAAACATCACAAGTTAAGGTGACCCGAATGTTTAATTTTAAAATGTAAAAAAAGCCAAATTGTAAAGGAAATGTTTTTAGGGCAAAACAGATGAGTAATTGGGTAGTGTGAGTTAGAAATAGAGGATGTGTGCAAGATTATTAAGGTAGTCTGAAGCCACACACAATGTAAACTGTTGTATTGCAACCAATAGTCTTTCCGACATTTCCTTTGATATTTTCGAAATACACGGATTCAGACTACCTGTTAATGCTTGTGATAATCTCATTTCTTTTGAAATTAGGATGTGGTTTGCCAATTGAATGATTGAAAGAGTTGTGCCATCCCTCTATGGCATTGTTTGTTTTTGCTCCTCCTTCTAAGCAGGTCGAGTAGCAGTTCCACCACTCCACATGGAAACGTGGCTTCCTCCTGCGACCCAGCCTGCTTATATGGCCAAACCATGTGTCTTCAAAATAATTTAGAAGTGGTGCTAATTTTTCCTCGTTTGAAGTAAAGTATTCATATTCAGTAATGGAAGTGTGGCACTCGTCTACACTGTCAGGAGGACCATAGTAAAGGGCAGTTAGTTTTTTATATTCAAACTGTAGTTTGCTATCTGATATATAATCCCCAACTTAGGATGTTTTTTGTATTTTACCCCAATAAACCTGTGAAAAGTGAAAAAAACATCCTTGAATTTGGGTATCTGTGTACATTTTGGTAATAGTATTAATCATTGCAAATTCAAAATCAATTATTACTTTTCTAGGACTTTTGTTTGATGTTTTAGATTTTACCACTGATAAAAGTTCAGTGTATGTTGAGGATTGTTTATCTGGTAGCAAACTGTAAACTAAGGGGACTACTGTGTGGTTAATGTGCACGTGAATGGTGTATATTTGGATGAATCGATGGGGCGTGCTTTTAAACGTACCATCCATTATCCAAATATCACTGTTCTCCAACCTAACAACATTATGGGGTGTGCTAAAGATTAGGATTCTCTTCTTAGGGTTTTTATTGTCATGCAAATGGAAAGGTTAGTTAGAAACAGTAAGAGAGAGTTCAGGAGGAATAATTATATCAGAATAGGAATGGGGTGTTACTCTTTGAGGGTTACTGGCCTGTGTTTTACATTGAACAATACGTCTCAGATTAGGAATAATGGGCATACTGCTGGCAACATGTGTTTGAACGTGTTGATTTACCTCCCTCAAAATTGCACCATAGGGTTCATTGGAGGTGGATGCAATATCTTTAATCTCATTAATGGTTTCTCTAACCTCAATCTCCAGTGCAGAGGCAGAGTGGTTATGATCTGTGGTTCATAAAACAGATTCACCAAGAGTAACCGCATTGCCTGTGCAATGGGATGAGTAGTATTGTACACACCTCCGATGACACCTGAGTTTGGTAAGTCTCTCCTTACAATAAATATACCCACTATGTTTTAGCAGTCTGTTTCCCCTGCTGAGGTGATGTAGCTTGCTTCAGGATATGACAACATTCTCTGTAATGAAATGAAAAAGTAAAAATATAATGTTATTTTTTATCTGTTTTCTCTCTTAACCTGTGGAGAATTGAAAAAGAATTTGTAAACAATGTTTAAATGCAGTTTCAATTTTGACTAAAAGTTTGAAAAGGTTTGCTTTTTTATATTTGATTGTGAAATACAAATATTAAATAGTTTTTTGGGACAGAAAAAAAGTTAATGGTTAGGTTTTATAGAGTTTGGATTATTTGTACCTTTTTTAGAAGAGCTTTCTTGCTTCTGTTGGTTTAAAGGTGGTTTTTTGTCTAAATGTTGTATCTAGTAGATATAAAAAATAGAAAGGTATTATTACTTTCAATTTTTTAGGTTTGTTGCTAGGGGGGGAAAATGGTTATTCATTGGCTTAGGTTTAATTAAAAAAATCTCTTACGGTTTAAGGATAATTACAAAGGGAAACTTGGGGCATCATTAGGATGGGGGGCGCACTTTGTCCGCCCGCCATCCTTCCGTAGAATGGGACCGCCTGCCATTAGTGCGGGGGTTCCGTGGGTGACATTAGGATGCGCCCGCCACACTGGCAGGCGCATCCTGCATTCTTGACATTGCGGCGGGCGGTGCTCTCAGCACCGCCCGCCACAATGCCAAAAAGGCATGTCGCGCAGTTCAATGCACAACATGGCAGGCACCGCGCAGTGCCTGCCATGTTGTGCATGGAACTGCAGGAGGGTACCATAAGTACCCCCATGTGAACCCCCACCCCCCAGTATCCCTGGGGGCACGCTATGGGCCCCCAATGGCGAGAACCACCAACCTTTCTGTGGCGAACCCTGCATGCATCATAATGTGGATGGCGGTGTATACCAGACATGCCACCATATTAACAGCTTTTCCACCTGGAAGGCAATCGGGCGGATTGCCTACCGGCAGAAAAACGGCGGTCGGTCTTTCCGTCCGCTGGGGTCCCCCCCGCTGTAGTAATATGGCAGGGGGAATTGGCATGCAGGTGGGCACAAATGTCGGGCGGATCGCCAACGCCATGTGGGCGGTGGCAAACCGCCCAACTTGCTAATGGGCCTCTTGGTTCATTGTCCAGTTTTGAATTAAGAATGTGCTGTAAAATGAGAATGAAAAACATTAATGTTTTGGCTTTGTATTATTACATTTTTATCTGAAAAAGATTAAGATAAGAATGGTTAAGGAAAAAAAGGATAAATATATTTCTTTTTAGAGATACATTTTTAAGGTATACCACATATATCTTGCCTTCAAACATTAAATAGTAATGTAAATAAACTCATTTTGCATAAGGTAGGCACCCTAGTATGTTGAATATCAGAATCATTGTTTAAATTCATATTTTTGGCTTTATTTTAGTAACTGAAGAATATTAATTTACCTGTAATTATGAATTCAGGATGTTTATAGTGACCGATTATATACATTTCCCATCAGATTTGCAGTCGGTTTTCCTAGTGTTGGTATCTGTGGAGATTTTGAAATGTAGAACAAATTGCATAATTAGTACGAAAATGTTATCCAAAAGCAAACATTATTTTGATAATACCTAGGCATAGGCATATAATGGATAAGGAATAGTTAATTTAGGCCTAAAACTTTCATGCGCTTTCCCTGAGGCAAGCACCCTTTGGAATTGGAATAGTATTTACACACCACCACTATCCAGCGTTTTCCCAGAGCCAGGCCCCCTTTGAATTTGGAATAGAAATGTACACATCACCGCTATGCAGCGTTTTCCTTGAGCCAGGCACCCTTTGGAGTTGGAATAGTAATGTACACCCCACCATTATCCTGTGTTTACAATGAGGCAAGCACCCTTTGGAGTTGGAATAGTAATTTTCACCCCACCACTATCCAGGGTTTTCCGTGAGACAAGCACCCTTTGGAGTTGGAATAGTAATTTTCACCCCACGACTATCCAGGGTTTTCCCTGAACGAAGCACCCTTTGGAGTTGGAATAGTAATTTTCACCACACCACTATCCTGCGTTTTCTCTGAGGCAAGCACCCTTTGGAGTTGGAATAGTAATTTTCACAACACCACTATCCTGCGTTTTCCCTGAGGCAAGCACCCTTTGGAGTTGGAGTAGTATTTTTCACTCCACCACTATCCAGCGTTTTACCTTAGCCAGGCACACTTTGGAGTTGGAATAGTAATTTTCACAACACCACTATCCTGCGTTTTCCCTAAGGCAAGCATCCTTTGGAGTAGGAATAGAAAATGTAACCCTAACACTATCATGTGTTTACCATGAGGCAAGCACACCTAGGAGTAGGAATAGTAATTTTTACCCATCCACTATCATGGCCACTCCCTGAGGTAGCCACCCATTGGAGTAAGAATAAACTATAGAATAATCTTTAACCGGTAATAATGAATTCAGGATGTTTTTCAGGACCTATTATATATATTTCCCAGCAGATTTGCAGTTGGTTTTCCTAGTGTTGTTATCTGTGGAGATTTTAAAATGTAGTACAAATTACATAATTAGTATGAATATTTTATCCAAAAGCAAACATTATTTTGATAATACCTAGACATAGGCATATAATGGATAAGGAATAGTAAATTTAGGCCTAAAACTTTCATGCGCTTTCCCTGAGGCAAGCACCCTTGGGAGTTGGAATAGTAATTTACACACCACCACTATCCAGCGTTTTCCCAGAGCCAGGCACCCTTTGAAGTTGGAATAAAAATGTACACACCACCACTATGCAGCATTTTCCCAGAGCCAGGCACCTTCGGAGTTGGAATATTTTATTTATTTATTTAGATGACTTATATAGCGCCTGAATCACCCCACATGCGGTATCTCCACGTTGAATAGCAATTGTCACCCCACCACTATCCTGTGCTTACCAGGAGGCAAGCACCCTTTGGAGTAGGAATAGACATTTTTACCCAACCACTATCCTGCTCACTCCCTGAGGTAGCCAACCATTGGAGTAAGAATAGTTATGTTTAACCCACCACTATCCTGCACAAACCCTGAGGTAGCCACACATTGGAGTAAGAATAGTCATTTTAATCCTACAACTATCCTGCGCCAAGCATCGTTTGGAGTAGGAATAGTAATTTTTACCATACCAGTATCCTCTAGTATTTACCTTGAGTCAACTAATATTAAAATGACTAATTACTAATTTAATAAAATCTAAATAATGTTAAAATGTGTTTTTTTTATCTTAGAATTTTTTTTATATTTATAAAACGTGTTAAAAAAGGATTTATTTTATTCACTTACATTGCAAATTGTGTTGGGAAAAAAATGTAAGTCAGGTTAAGCAACTTCAGGATATTTTAGTTAAGAATCTGAAAAAATATATATATATATTCTAGTATTTTATATTTCTATTTGTTATATTTAAAATACAGTTAATTTTTATTAAAATAATACTTACTTGGTATATGGTTTTGGCTAATCTTTGAAGTGACAATCTCGGACAGCAGAACGGTGTGGTGTCTCTGGTAGTCAGGTAACCACTGGATTCAAAATGGTGAACGGCTCCTTTTATACATTTTTTGGATTACAACATAAATTAAAATGAAAATATGTTTCCTGCATAGTTTTTTTTACGTGTTTCATATGCTGTGTAAAACATGAATTATATTTTTGGTTATGTTAATGTCCATTATTTTTTTCTAGTGTACGTTTTGACCTCCATTTTGTCGACCTGAGGGTCAAGTTCACTTCATTGAAAGTGTTGTAGGACTTCAGCTTCTGTGCATTTTAAATTGGCAGTTTGTTTGTTTACCTTCCGAAAAGTCTCGTGTTGTATTCTTGCATTTATGTAGAACTATTTAAAGCTTAAATGGTTGTTTCTTTGTAAATTGTATTAACTTCTATAAAAAGTTACGTGTAATAATTTTACTACAGAGTATTAATTTTAGTACCCGAGTATTCATTTTTCATCTCTTGTGTTGATTGTTTTTCCCCACATTTTAATACACTTCCCCACCCAAAACCCTTATTTTCTCTGCATCCCGTTCAGGGATTTAATATACAAAGTAAAAAAAAAATATGTGATGTAATAGTATGCGTTGTGTTGAAATGCGTTGAAATGGTACTTTTAATGTAATTCTATACTGTTGCGATGTAATGGTATGCATTGTAAAAACTTGCGATGTAATTGTTTTTGCGATGTAAAAATTGCGTTGTAAAAGCATGCTTTGTAATTGTTTGCGATGTAACGTCATACATCCGTGTAATTTACAACACTTACACATCTTTTTCACAGCACTATTTTATCACTCCTTTGAAGACGTAGCAGGCCGGTCTCTTCCTCTGATATTTACAATCTAACAAGCGGTCGAGAAGGCCCTTTATTGCAATGCAATAGGTCTTGCAATTGCAAGAGTTTAAGCTATTAGTATTGTAAATGACGATGCCTTTTATTTATGTTTTAGAACCCAAAGCATAAATAAAAGGCCTTGTCATTTACAATGCCAATAGCTCAAACTCGCGAGAATGCAAGACCTATTGCATTGCAAATGCTTGTTTAACAGGAGTTATTAGTGCTCTTTTCCAGGCGCATGGAACTTGACCCATTTTCAAAGACTGATTGCAAATGTTTATGAGTGGCGGAAACACCCAATCTTACAGTTTCCAAGCTTTTGGCGGTAATGGGTCTAGTAGAGAGCACGAAGAGATGGACATCGCTGCTAATGGCCTGCTTAGCGCATTCTGGGTCGGATAACTCACGAGCAATATCAGATATCTTTTTTGTGCAGTTTGTAGCTCCTATTATGGCTTTGGCATAGTGTTCCTCTTAACCTTGCACACATACATTTATAGCTGTTTACGGCAGACTTTAATTGTTCTTTATACGCAGCAAAATAAGACATGTGCCATCTCCAATGTTTTACAAGCTAATTAGCCTGTTTTAAAGTCTAGGTATGGCAAGGCGCAGAAGGTCTGTGTTCAATGTTTCTGCGACTCCCAAAATGCAGATGTTACTTTTGCACCCCCTGGCCTTTAGGCCTTCGTTTTTAATGGTCATTGCTGTCAGGCATGCCTCCAGCTTTTCCAGTCGCTTCAAAACTGCAGTGGAGCAGTGGAGATGTCCTCTAGTCTGAATATCTGTTCCTCTACCCCCACAATTTGCGTATCTTGTCTGTCCAGGCGTTCGCCCATACGGTCTAGGCAGCTGCAAATAGTATCAAAGCGTGCATCTATGGCTCGAAAACCTGTCTTGAGTATGGCCATGATGGTATCTAATTCAGTTGCTTGTTCAACCGTAGGGCCCCCAGTCGAACCACCCTCCATGCCTGAAGCCTTCTCTGCTCTGCCAGTGGCTTTTAATTTCTCAAAAGGCAGCTTACGTTGTTTTGGGTCGCCCAGTACCATTGCATTAGTGGGCGCTGTCACGTTGCAGTCCGCCCCACTGACGACGGAAGCCGCTGGTAGGGTCTAGGGACAATGTTTATGGGTTGGCCCTCAGAATATCACCAAGTGGGAAGCATGTGCACAGATAGCAGTTGGTGCGCAGGTCCCTGAGTCCCCATGCCAGGAGAGTAAGAAGCACCAAAGTAGGGAATGTACCATGACAAATACAGCACAGGGGGCGAGGGAGCAGCACAGCAAACATTGTGCAGTGATATTCTGAGGGCCAACCCATAAACATTGTCCCTAGACCCTCACCCCTTTCCCCAAGGACGTATGACAAAGCAGGGTGAATGCTCTTGAGAGGTGCCAGAGGGGGTTTTCCGGGTGGTTCAGTCAACGAGGCAGTCAGTATCATGGTCACAGTCCCATCAGGTGTATGGTGCAGTCATCGTTCTTGCGTTGCGGATTTAGGAATTTTATAATTTTATATTCCAACACCAGTCCCCGTAACAGTAGGGAAGGTGTTGGAATATAAAATTACAACATTCCTTATGCCACAGCGCCATCCAGCGCAAGTCGTAGTAACGACTTGCGTTGTAATAGCTGCGTGGAAGAGGTCGTGCGGTGTAAACACCGCGTTGTAAACGACGCTTCCCCATTATTAGTGCTCTTTTGAAGGCGCATGGAACTTGTCCCATTTCCAAAGGTGATTGCAAATGTTTAGGAGTGACGGAAGCACACGATCTGCTAACAGTTTCCAGGCTTTTGGCGGTAAAGGGTCTAGTAAAGAGCTTCAACTGATGGTCATGGCTGCCGCCCTAAACTTCCTCAGTCAACATTTCGAAGGATTCAAGTTTATTAGTACAGGTTGCAATGATTTTGTCCAAAGTGTCATCCTCCACCTGTGAAAAGCACAGCGATCTGAGAGGATTTATATGTAAAACAATGTTTTTGATCTTATTGTCGAGAAAAATCGATAAAGTGTCACATAAATTCTGAGAAGGTCTAATGGCCTGCTGAGTGCATTCTGGGTCAGATAACTCAGAAGCAATATCAAATATCTTTTTTGTGCTATTTGAAGGTCCTAGAATGGCTTTGGCATAGCATTCCTCTTTAGCATTGCACACATATTTTCAAAGCTGTTTAAGGCAGACTTTAATTGTTGTTTATACTCAACTAAATAAGACGTGCCATTTTCCCTCTAACTTTTTACAAGCTAATTTAGCCTGTTTTAAAGTCTAGGTTTGCCAAGGCACAGAAGGTCTTAGCAGGCTTTGACCCCTTTAAGATGTTTCTTTATCTAGAGCCTCTGTAATCCTCCATTGTAAAGCATTGTAGTTGTCTTCGACTTCTCCCACTTTACTATGAAAGCATGCTCCCAGATCAGAGGTATGTATCTGTTTCCACTATGTGGGCCAGTTTGGTCCATGCTCTACGAGGAACTGGCTTTGAAGACCCCCAGCCTGGAGTTAAATACTTTGGACACTTAATATAGACGGCCTCCCTTCTGGTCTGACTAACTCAGAGAAATAACACCCCCCATGGAGATAAAGTCTCCCTGTGCAAAACAAGGTCCAGTATGTGTCTCTCCTGATGGGTGGGCCCACGCCCAGGGTGTTGAACTCCCAGCATTTCACAGGAACCCAGTTGGTCCTTGGAGTATTGCACTGTCATCCGCCCAAATATTAAAATCACCAAGAATAAACAAGTTTAGAGTGTGAGTGGACCAAATTTGAGATATAAACAGAGTAGGCTTGCACAAAAGAACCGCAGACCCCGGTGACAGGAGCACAGTATTCCAGAAAGAGAGCTGCCCTTCCGCTTCCTCAAGGAGAAACCTAGGATCTCAGCTCCCTCAAAGTTTTCCAGCTGCATGGTAATGAAGTCCCAGCAGTCCTTTAAGATTATGGCTACTCCTCTCTCGCCCCCTGCCCTCTCTAAAGATGATGTAAGACCTCGCAGCTCATAGGAGTGGATATGTCAAAATGAGTATTTGAGATACGCCGGAGTGACACCCCTGTGTAAGTGTCTGCGCATGTGTTTGTATGGATGTGTGTGGGCAGGCAAGTTGTGACAATCAGCCTTAGGTCACCGCCTTCCCAGCAGCACCAGCAGCAGAATCCTGTGAATGGAACCCCTGTGACAGGCCATGCCCTCCAATGTGATGTCACGAGGTCCGCACTAGCACCAGCAGCAGAATCCTGTGAGTGGAACACCTGTGACGGGCCAGGCCCTCCAGTGTGATGTCACGAGGTCCGCGCTAGCACCAGCAGCAGAATCCTGTGAGTGGAACACCTGTGACGGGCCAGGCCCTCCAGTGTGATGTCACGAGGTCCGCGCTAGCACCAGCAGCAGAATCCTGTGAGTGGAACACCTGTGACGGGCCAGGCCCTCCAGTGTGATGTCACGAGGTCCGCGCTGGCACCAGCAGCAGAATCCTGTGAGTGGAACACCTGTGACAGGCCAGGCCCTCCAATGTGATGTCACGTGGTCCGTGCTTAGTGCAGAGGGGAGGCCTTCTCAGCAGCAGAGACAACCAGAGACCACTGATGAGGATGAATGTCTCGTAGGATGGGATCGTCTTTGAGGTTCATCGCAGGATAATTTTTGTGACGTAATAGGTTTTATATTTTTTCAGGAAATTTAATAAAAACCGTGTCTCGCCTGCTCCCTTCCCCTTACACTGCAAGACACATTTGCCCATAAACCAGTGATGTGTGATGACACGTTGAAAAGTCACTATTGTGACGTGTCCTTGGTATAAAAGGCTGGTAACCAGGCAGCCGCAGCATTGCACTCATGAACACCGGACGTAGAGGACCACTGCTGGCGGCAGGAGCTGAGGCCCGCGAGAGGTAGAAGCAGCAGGGGCCTATCAGGCTCCAAAAAAGAAGTGGGTGGAGATGGGTCTAAAGGGACAAAGTGAGTATATAAACCGAACGAAAATTGAACTGAAAACCGAACTTGAAACCTAACTGAAACCAACCTTGAAACTGACTTGAAACTGGCATGAAACTCAATTTTCCTTCCCTTTTCTTCCTTCCCTTCTGATCAACTTCCGTTCCGTTCCCTTCGCTTCCATCCCTCTTCCCTTCCCTCCCTCATCTTCTCTCCTGCCCTGCCCTTCCCTACTTACCTCTCCCTCCTCATCTTCCATCCATTCTCCCATCCCTGCTCTCCCTACCCTACCCTACCCTTCTCTTCCCCTCATCCCGTCCTCTCTTTGCTTCCCCTCTCCCTTCTTCCTCTCACCCTTCCCTTACCCCCACCTTCCCCTTTCCTCTCTACCCCCATCATGTACCCTCACCCTCCTCGTTCCCCTCTCCCTCGACCCTCCACCTTCCCATATCCCATCCACCTCCACCTTCCCCACTCCCTTCCCATCCCTCATTCTCACCCTTTCCCTCTTACTCTCCCTCCCCTTTACCCCAACCTCTCCCTTCTCTTCTCCCTCTCCTTATCCCTTCCCTTTCCCTCACCTTTCCCTCTCCCCTCCCCTCTTCCTCTCCCTCACCCTCTCCCTCACCCATTCCCTCACCCTTCACCCTCACCCTCTCCCTTCTCCTCTCCCTCTAACCCCCTCTCCCTTTCCCTCGTCCTTTACCTCACCCTCTCCCTTTCCCTTCCCCTCCACCACTCCCCCTTCCCCTCCACCACTCCCCCTTCCCCTCCACTACTCCCCTCCCCCTCCCCACCCCCTCTCCCTTCCCCCTTTTCCCTTTTCCTTCTGCTTTCTGCTTCACCTCTCCCTTTCCCCTCCCCTTCTCCATTTTTCCTTCCCCTCTCCCTTTCCCTCTCCCTGCGCCTCACCCTTCCCTCCTCACCCTTCCCTCTCTTCCCCTTGCCTCTCTACCCACACTGTCTACCCTCCCCCTCCATCTTCCCCTCTTCCTCCATCCTCCACCTCTGCCCACCCTCCTCGTTCCCCTCTCCCTTCACCCTCCACCTTCCCATATCCCATCTACCTCCACCTTCCCCACTCCCTTCCCATCCCTCATTCTCACCCTTTCCCTCTTACTCTCCCTCCCATTTACCCCAACCTCTCCCTTCTCTTCTCCCTCTCCTTCTCCCTTCCCTTTCCCTCACCTTTCCCTCTCCCTTCCCCTCTTCCTCTCCCTCACCCTCTCCCTCACCCATTCCCTCACCCTCACCCTCTCCCTTCCCCTCTCCCTCTAACCCCCTCTCCCTTGCCCTCGCCCTTTACCTCACCCTCTCCCTTTCCCTTCCCCTCCACCACTCCCCCTTCCCCTCCACCACTCCCCCTTCCCCTCCACTACACCCTCCCCCTCCCCTCTCCCTTCCCCCTTTTCCCTTTTCCTTCCCCTTTCTGCTTCACCTCTCCCTTTCCCCTTCCCTTCTCCCTTTTTCCTTCCCCTCTCCCTTTCCCTCTCCCTGTGCCTCACCCTTCCCTCTTCACCCTTCCCTCTCTTCCCCTTGGCTCTCTACCCACACTGTCTACCCTCCCCCTCCATCTTCCCCCCTTCCTCCATCCTCCCATCTCTGCCCACCCTCCGCCTTCACCTCTACCTTTCCTCCTTCCTCCTCCCTCCTCCCTCCCCCTTCCTCTCCCCCTTCCCCTCCCCATTTCCCCCACCCTTACCCTTCCCCACTCTCTTCCCCTCACCCCTCCCCTCCCTTTCCTTTCCCCCCTCTTCACCAATACCTACAACCCTCAACCACACCCTCTCCCTTCCCCTCACCCTCTCCCCTACCCTCACCCTCTCTCCTAACCCTCACCCTTTCCTTTCCCTTTCCCTCTCCTTTGCCCCTCTCCCTTTCCCATCTCCCTTTCTCCTCTCCCTCCCACTCTACCTCTCCCTTCTCCTCACCCTCTCCCTTCCTCTCTCCCTTTCACTTCCCTTCCCCTCACCCTTACTCTCCCTCTCTCTCTTCCCCTCTCCATCACTCTCCCCTTCCCTCCCTCTCCCTTTCTCTCTCCATTTTCCTTACCTTCTCCCATTCCCTCAACCTCAGGCTTTCCCATCTCTCTCCACCTCTCCCTCCCCCTCTCCTCTCCCCCTGTCCCTCACCCCTTTCTTTCACTTTCCCTCTCCCTTTCACCTCTCCTTCTCCCTTCCCCTCTTCCTATCCCTTTTTCTTTCCCTTCTTCTCTCTCTTGCCGCCCTTCCCCTCTAACTTGCCCTTCCCCTCTCTCTCTCACCCTCTCCCTCTTTCTCTCACTTCCCCTCACCCTCACTCTCCCTCTCCCTCTTTCTCTCACTTCCCCTCACCCTCACTCTCCCTTTTTCTTTCCCTCACCCTTCCTCATACCCACACCCTCTCCCTTCCCCTTACCCTCTCCCCTCCCCTTACCCTCTCCCCTCACCCTTTTCTTTCCCTCTCCCTACCTCGCTCCTTTCTCTTCTCCCTTTCTCCTCATCCTTCCTCTCTACCGCTCCCTTACCCTCACCTCTCCCTTCCTCTTTCCCTATCCCTTTCCACCCCTTCCCCTCTCTTCACCCTCACCCTCAATCTTCCCCATACCCACACCCTCGCCTTCCCCTGACATTCCCCCCTTCCTCACCCTCTTCCTCACTCTCACCCTTTACTTTCCTTTCTCCCATTCCTCGCTCCCTTTCCCTCTTCCTTTCTCCTCATCCTTCCTCTCTACCCCTCCATTCCCCTCCCCTACCCTCTCCTTTTTCCTTCCTCTCACCCTTCCTCTCTCTCTCTGTCTTTCCCTCCCCTCTCCCTCTTCCCCTCCTCCCCTCTCCCTCGCCCTCTTCCTCTCCCTTCCCCTCTCCCTACCCCATTGCCTCCCTCCCTTTCCCTAACCTTTTCCTCACCATCTCACTTTCCCTCCCCTCCCCCTTTCCCCTCCATCCACCTTTCCCTACCCACTCCCCCTCTATTCTTACCCTCTCCCACCCCCTCCACTTTTCATTTCCTTTCCTTTTACCCTTTCCCCTCTTCCTTGACCTCTCCCTTCCTCTCCCTTCCCCTCTCTTCACGCTTCCCTGTCACTCTCCCTTCCCCTCTTCCTCTCCCTTCTCCTCTCCCTTCCCCTCTCCCTCACTCCCATCCTCTCTACTTTGCCCTTCCCCTCTCCCTCACCCTCTTACTATCCCACCCCCTCACTCACTCCCATTCCCTCACCCT